>NW_027254624.1:2792500-3392500 GCF_044704955.1 Pristiophorus japonicus
GCCTTTCCCTCTCTCTCTATCAATCTCTCTCTCTCTCTCTGTCTCTCTCCGACTCTGTATCTCCCTCTCACTATCTCTCTTTCTCTTTCAGTCTCTCTGTATATCTCTCCCTCCCTCTCTCTGTCTCTGTGAAACTCTCCCAGAACCACAGTGACAATGCACACACCAATCTTCAGTCATCCATTTTACATTAGTTAATGGTCGCTATTTTCTGTTAACACTGGGAGATTGGTTACAGAGACCGACTACTCTCTAATTTAACGTTAGCTGCTTAAAGGTGTAGCTGCCCTGGGAGTGTTTGATGGGACAGTGTAGAGGGAGCTTTACTCTGTATCTAACCCACTGTACCTGCCCACTGAGTGTTTGATGGGACAGTGTAGAGGGAGCTTTACTCTGTATCTAACCCCCTGTACCTGCCCTGGGAGTGTTTGATGGGACAGTGTAGAGGGAGCTTTACTCTGTATCTAACCCCCTGTACCTGCCCTGGGAGTGTTTGATGGGACAGTGTAGAGGGAGCTTTACTCTGTATCTAACCCCCTGTACCTGCCCTGGGAGTGTTTGATGGGACAGTGTAGAGGGAGCTTTACTGTGTATCTAACCCCCTGTACCTGCCCTGGGAGTGTTTGATGGGACAGTGTAGAGGGAGCTTTACTGTGTATCTAACCCCCTGTACCTGCCCAGGGAGTGTTTGATGGGACAGTGTCGAGGGACCTTTACTCTGTATCTAACCCCCTGTACCTGCCCTGGGATTGTTTGATGGGATAGTGTAGAGGGAGCTTTACTCTGTATCTAACCCCGTGCTGTACCTACCCTGGGAGTGTTTGATGGGACAGTGTAGAGGGAGCTTTACTGTATCTAACCCCCTGTACCTGCCCTGGGAGTTTTTGATGGGATAGTGTAGAGGGAGCTTTATCTGTATCTAACCCCGTGTACCTGCCCTGGGACTGTTTGATGGGATAGTGTAGAGGGAGCTTTACTCTGTATCGAACCCCCTGTACCTGCCCTGGGAGTGTTTGATGAGACAGTGTAGAGGGAGCTTTACTCTGTATATAACCCCGTGTACCTGCCCTGGGAGTGTTTGATGGGATAGTGTAGAGGGAGCTTTACTCTGTATCTAGCCCCGTGCTGTACCTACCCTGGGAGTGTTTGATGGGACAGTGTAGAGAGAGCTTTACTCTGTATCTAACCCCCTGTACCTGCCCTGGGAGTGTTTGATGGGATAGTGTAGAGGGAGCTTTACTCTGTATCTAACCCCATGTCCCTGCCCTGGGAGTGTTTGAATGGGGCAGTGTAGAGGGAGCTTTACTCTCTATCTAACCCCCTGTACCTGCCCTGGGAGTGTTTGATGGGATAGTGCAGAGAGCGAGAGTGAGAGAGGAACAGACAGAGAGAGAGATTGACAGAGAGACAGGGAGACTGAAAGAGAGAGCGAGAGAGAGGGACTCTGTATCTAACCCCGTGCTTTACCTGCCCGGGAAGGTTTGATGGGACAGAGTGGAGGGAGATTAAGTGCCCAACTCTCTCTGTTCCTCTCGCTTTCTCTCTTTCAGTCTCTCACTCTGTCTGTTCCTCTCTCTCTCTCGCTCTCTCTTCCAGTCTATTTGTCTCACTCCCTCTGTATATCTCTGTCTCTCTCTCTCCCTCTCGCTCTCTCGTGCAGTCTCCCTATCACTCTCCCTCTCTCTCTCTCTCTCTCTCTCTCTCTCTCTGTCTCTCTCTGTCTCTCTCTCTCGCTCTGTATTTTTCTTTGTGTGTCTCTCTCTCTCTGTCTCTCTCTCTCTGTCTCTCTCTATCTCGCTCTGTCTGCCTATCTCTGGCTCTCTCTCCGAATGTCTCTCTCTGTCTCTCTCTCTCTATCTCCCTCTGTCTGCCTATCTCTGTCTGCCTCTCCCTGTCACTCTATCTCTCTCTCTGTCTCGCTCTGTCGCTCTCTGTCTCTTTCTCTCTCGATGTCCCTCTCTCTCTGAGTCTCTCTATCTCTCTTTGTCTGCCTATCTCTGTCCCCTCTCTCTCCATCACTCCCTCTCCTTCTCCATCTCTCTCTCTATATCCCTCTGTCTCTCTCTGTATCTTTCTATAACTCTGTCTCTCTCTCTGTCTCTCACTCTTCCACTCGCTGTCCCTCTCTGTCTGTGT
The DNA here is from genome assembly GCF_044704955.1 of Pristiophorus japonicus. NCBI lineage: Eukaryota > Metazoa > Chordata > Chondrichthyes > Pristiophoridae > Pristiophorus > Pristiophorus japonicus. The sequence goes on from NW_027254624.1 coordinate 2,794,637, forward strand.
CTCTCTCTCTCGCTCTGTCTGTCGATCTCGTTCTGTCTCTCTCTCTGTCTCTTTCTCTCTCTCGGTCTCTCTCTCTCTCTCTCAGTCTCTCTCTCAGTCTCTCTCTCTGTCTCGCTCTCTCTCTCTCTCAGTCTCTCTCTCTGTCTCTCTCTCTCTCTCTCATTTCGCTCTCTGTCTCTCTCTCTCTGTCTGTCAGCCTATCTCTGACTCTCTCTCTCCATCTCTCTTTCTGTCTCCCTCTCTCTCTCTATCTATCTGGTTGTCGCTCTCTCTCTGTCTCTCTCTCTCTTTGTCTCGCTCTGTCTCTCTGTTTCAGCCTCGCTTTGTCACTCTCTATCTCTCAGCCTCTATCTGTCTGTCTCTTTCTCTCTCTCTCTGTCTCTCACTCGTTGTCGCTCTCTCTCTCGCTATCGCCCACTCTGTCTCTCACTCTCTCTTGCTCTCTCTGACTCTCAGTCTCTCTCTCGCTCTGTCTCTCTCTCAATCTCTCTCTTTCTTTCTTTCTCTCTCTCACTTTCTCTCTCTCGCTGCCTCTCTCCTGCTCTATATATCTCTTTCTCTCTATCTCGCTCTCTGCCTGTCTCTCTCCCTTTCTCTCTCTCTCTTTCAGTATCTCTCGCTCTATCTCCCTCTCTCTGTCCACCTCTCTCTCTCTCTCTATCTCTCTCTGCATCTCTCTGTCTGTCTCTCTGTGTCTCTCTCTCTGTCTGTCTCCCTCTCTCTCTCTCTCGCGGGCTCTCTCTCAGTCTCTCTCTATCTCTCTCTATATCTCTCTCTCTTTTTCTTTACCTGTCTCTGTATTTCTCTCTCTCTGACTTTCTCTCTCTCTCTCTCTCTCTCTCTCTCTCTCTCTCTCTCTCTCTCTCTCTCTCTCTCTCTCTCTCTCTCTCTCTCTCTATCTCTATCTCTCTCTCTCTCTATCTCTCTCTCTCTCTCTCGTCTGTCTTTCCTTCTCTCTCTCTCTGTCTGTCTCTCTCTCTTTATCTTTGTCTCTCTCAGTCTCTAGTTCGCTCTATCATTCTCTCCCTCTCTCTGTCACTCTGTCTATCTCACTCGCTCTCTTTATCTCTCTCTCTGTCTCTGTGGCCTTATGTCTCCCTCTCTGTCTCTCTCTATCTGTCTCTCGATCTGATTCTCTCGATGTCTCTCTCACTGCCTGTTTCTCGCTATCTGTTTATTTTGATCTATCTCTGTTACTCTCTAACACTCTCCCTCTCTGCCTATCTGTCGCTGTATCTCTTTCTATTTCTCGATGTATCTGTGTCTCTCTCCCTCTCTACTTCTGTCGTTCTCACATTTCGTCTCTGTCTCTCGCTATCTATGTCTTCTCTCCTTCTCTGTCTCTATCTCTCTCTGTCTCTCTCTCTCTCTCTCTCTGTCTCTCTCTCTCTCTCTCTCTCTCTCTCTCGGTCACTGTAACATGAAACCTGGTATAAAATGTCCACCACAAATCTCACGTAAAATGGCTGCTCAATCTCACCCAAACTAATCCCACTGCCCCGCTCTCTCCCCATAATCCTGTATCAATCCCAAAACTAATCCCACTGCCCCGCTCTCTCACCACAGTCCTGTATCAATCCCCAAACTAATCCCGCTGCCCCGCTCTCTCCCCATAGTCCTGTATCAATCCCAAACTAATCCCACTGCCCCGCTCTCTCCCCATAGTCCTGTACCAATCCCAAACTAATCCCACTGCCCCGCTCTCTCCCCATAGTCCTGTATCAATCCCAAACTAATCCCACTGCCCCGCTCTCTCCCCATAGTCCTGTATCAATCCCAAACTAATCCCACTGTCCCGCTCTCTCCCCATAGTCCTGTATCAATCCCCAAACTAATCCCACTGCCCCGCTCTCTCCCCATAGTCCTGTATCAATCCCCAAACTAATCCCACTGCCCCGCGCTGTCCCCATAGTCCTGTATCAATCCCCAAACTAATCCCACTGCCCCGCTCTCTCCCCATAGTCCTGTATCAATCCCCAAACTAATCCCACTGCCCCGCGCTGTCCCCATAGTCCTGTATCAATCCCCAAACTAATCCCACTGCCCCACCCTCTCCCCATAGCCCTGTATCAATCCCAAATTAATGCCACTGCCCCGCTCTCTCCCCATAGTCCTGTTTCAATCCCAAAACTAATCCCACTGCCCCGCTCTCTCCCCATAGTCCTGTTTCAATCCCCAAACTAATCCCACTGCCCCACCCTCTCCCTATAGTCCTGTATCAATCCCAAAACTAATCCCATTGCCCCGCTCTATCCCCATAGTCCTGTATCAATCCCCAAACTAATACCACTGCCCCGCTCACTCCCCATAGTCCTGTATCAATCCCCAAACTAATCTCACTGCCCCGCTCTCTCCCCACAGTCCTGTATCAATCCCCAAACTAATCCCACTGCCCCGCTCTCTCCCCATAGTCCTGTATCAATCCGAAAATAATCCCACTGCCCCGCGCTCTCCCCATAGCCCTGTCTCAATCCCCAAACGAATCCCACTGCCCCGCTCCCTCCCCACAGTACTGTATCAATCCCCAAACTAATCCCACTGCCCCGCTCTCTCGATAGTCCTGTGTCAATGCCAGATTCTATACAGAGAGACAGATAGAGAGACACACACACACACTCTCTCTCTTTCTCTCTCTCTGTTTCTCTCTGTCTCTCGCCCTCCGTCTCTCTCTCCATTACTGTCACTCTCTACCTCTCTCTCTCTATGTCTCTCACTCTCTGTCTCGCTCTCTGTCTATCTCTCTCTCTCTGCCTGTCTGTCGCTCTCGCTCTCTCTCTTTCTGCCTGTCTCTCTGTCTCTCTCTCTCTCGGTCTCCCTCTATCTGTCTCTCTCGCTCCCTGTATCTATTTCTCTCTCTCTCTTTGTCTATCTGTCACTTTTTTTCTATCTCCCGCTCTCTCTCTCTCTGCCTCTATATCTGTCTTTCCCTCTGTCTCTCTCTCTCTCTGTCTCACTCGCTCTGTCTCTCACTCTCTCTCTGTCTGTCTCTGCCTCACTCTCTTACCCTCTGTCTCTCTCTGTCTCTCTCTCTCTCCCTTTCTCTCTGAGTATCTTTCTCTAGCTCTCTCGATCTGCCTATCTCTGTCCCTCTCTCTCCCCATCACTCTCTCTCTATTGCTCTCTCTATCTCTCTGTCTCTCTGTTTCTCTCTATAAGTTTGTCTTTCTCTCTCTCACTCTCTCTGTCCCCCTCTCTCTGAGTCTCTCACTCTATCTCTCTCTACCTGTCTGTTGATCTCTCTCTCTCGCTCTGTATTTTTTGTGTGTCTCTCTCTGACTCTCTCTCTCTCTCCAACTCGCTCTGTATCTCTCTCTCTCTCTCTCTCTCTCCCTCTCTCTTTGTTTCTTTGCGTCGCTCTCCCTGTTTCTGCCTTGCGATATCTCTCTCTATCACTCTGTCTATCTGTCTCTATCTTTTTCTCTTTCTCTGACTCTCACTCTCAGTCTCTTTTGTCTTTCTTTCTCTCTCTCTCTCTCTCTCTCTCTGTCTATATCTGTCTCGCTCCCTCTGTCTCTTTCTCGATGTCTTTCTCTTTTTCTCTCTCTGTGCCTCTTTCCCTCTCGATTTCTGTGACTCTCACTCTCTTCTCTCTCTCTTTCTCTTCTCTCTCTCTCTGTCTCTCTCTCTCTCTCTCTCTTTCTCTGTAACACATGTCCTGGTGTAAAATGGTCACCACACATCTCATTTAAAATGGCTGCTCAATCTCACCCAAACTAATCCCACTGCCTCGCTCTCTCCCCATAGCCCTGTATCAATCCCCAAACTAATCCCACTGCCCGCTCTCTCCCCATAGCCCTGTATCAATCCCCAAACTAATCCCACTACCCCGCTCTCTCCCCATAGCCCTGTATCAATCCCAAACTAATCCCACTGCCCCGCTCTCTCCCCATAGCCCTGTATCAATCCCCAAACTAATCCCACTGCCCCGCTCTCTCCCCATAGCCCTGTATCAATCCCCAAACTAATCCCACTGCCCCGCTCTCTCCCCATGGCCCTGTATCAATCCCCAAACTAATCCCACTGCCCCGCTCTCTCCCCATAGTCCTGTTTCAATCCCCAAACTAATCCCACTGCCCCGCTCTTTTCCCATAGCCCTGTATCAATCACAAACTAATCCCACTGCCCCGCTCTCTCCCCACAGCCCTGTATCAATCCCCTAATAATCCCACTGCCCCGCTCTGTCCCCATAGTCCTTTATCAATCCCCAAACTAATCCCACTGCCCCGCTCTCTCCCCATAGCCCTGTATCAATCCCCAAACTAATCCCACTGCCCCGCTCTCTCCCCATAGTCCTGTATCAATCCCCAAACTGATCCCACTGCCCCGCTCTCTCCCCATAGCCCTGTGTCAAACCCAGAATCTATACAGAAAGAGAGAGTAGGGACACAAACACTCTCTCTCTCCCTATGTCTCTCACTCTTTGTCTCGATCTCTGTCTCTCTCTATGTCTGTCTCTCTCCCTCTCTCTCTCGCCATCTCTGTCTCTCTCTCACTCGATGTCTATCTCCCTCTCTCTCACTCCCTCTCTGTCTCTAACTCTCTCTGTATTTCCATTTATGTTCTCTCTCTCTCTCGCCATCTCTGTCTCTCTCTCACTCGATGTCTATCTCCCTCTCTCTCTCTCCCTGTCTGTCTCTCTCTCTGCCTGTATCATCCGTGACCTCACAATAACTTGACCCCGCGCGGATAGGATCAGGAGCACAGGGCAGAGGTAGAGAGTTAGAAAATGTAATACCAAATGACACATTTTAAATCCCAGTGAGACTCTAAATAAACCGATACAAATATAAAATGTGAGAAGACTTTAATAAAAAGTAAACGCAGACAGCAGCTCCATCCCCGCCCTTTCTCATCACTGCCCCGCTCCTTTGTATTAAAAAGCAGCAATAAGTTGTGCTCTGAAAGTGAGCAGATTGCTCAGGTATCAGCACCACGTACCATTGGTGATGGGAAATACACAAACTATCTCTCTTCACAGAGACCCGGAGTTTGTAAACCTTCGCTTTAAAGGGCTGAATGTTCACATTTCCTCCGTGCGGGCTGTAAAACTGGAGCCGATCCCCTAACACCCGAGTTGTGGGAGGTAAAAGTGAGAATTCACCCCAGAGTGTTTAACCTTCCCTTGTAGCCCATTGTAGACCACTGACAGCCAGGAGATGGGGATAGTGAGCTGGGCAAAGGTCTGTAAAGTTTTACAGTACAATATCACCTGCTGCTGGTGTACATCAGTACTGCAGTAATACCAACATTGGAGAGACATTCGCTTCATTTCACAATTCAGGCAAGGTCTTTCTTCAGAACTGAGAGATAATTGGATCAGAGAGAAGGTAAAATAAACAGGGGCCTGGAAAGCTGTCATTAAATCCCCTCACCTTTCTGAGTACATAACTCACTCAGAGAATTGTGAACCTGTGGAATTATCTGCCTGACTCCAATGACTGAGTGTATCCCTTCCCACACACGGAGAGGTGAACAGTCTCTCTCCAGTGTGAACTCGCTGGTGTATCAGCAGGTGGTATAACTGAGTGAATCCCTTCCCACACTCAGAGAGGTGAACAGTCTCTCCCCAGTGTGAACTCGCTGGTGTATCAGCAGGTGGGATAACTGAGTGAATCCCTTCCCACACTCAGAGAGATGAACAGCCTCTCCCCAGTGTGAACTCGCTGGTGTATCAGCAGGTGGGATAACTGAGTGAATCCCTTCCCACATTCAGAGAGGTGAACGGTCTCTCCCCAGTGTGAACTCACTGGTGTATCAGCAGGTGGGATAACTGAGTGAATCCCTTCCCACACTCAGAGAGGTGAACGGCCTCTGCCCAGTGTGAACTCACTGGTGTATCAGCAGGTGGTATAGCTGAGTGAATCCCTTCTCATCCTCAGAGAGGTGAACAGTCTCTCCCCAGTGTGAACTCACTGGTGTATCAGCAGGTGGGATAACTGAGTGAATCCCTTCCCACACTCAGAGAGGTGAACAGTCTCTCCCCAGTGTGAACTCACTGGTGTATCTGAAGGTGGGATAACTGAGTGAATCCCTTCCCACATTCAGAGTGGTGAACGGCCTCTCCCCAGTGTGAACTCACTGGTGTATCAGCAGGTGGGATAACTGAGTGAATCCCTTCCCACACTCAGAGAGGTGAACAGTCTCTCCCCAGTGTGAACTCGCTGGTGTATTAGTAGGTGGGATAACTGAGTGAATCCCTTCCCACACTCAGAGAGGTGAACGGCCTCTCCCCAGTGTGAACTCGCCGATGTGTTTACAGCTGGGACGTGTCGTGGAAACGATTCCCACAGTTCCCACATTTACATGTTTTTTCTCCAGTGTGACTGCGCTTGTGTCTCTCCAGGTTGGATGATCGGCTGAATCCTTGCCCACACACACAGCACGTGTACAGTTTATCCTCGCTGTGAACAGTGTTTTTTGCTTCCATGGTCAAAGGCCGAAGATATTCCGGTCCCGATGAAACGAGTGACTCTGTCAGATCTGAATGTGAATTTTTTTTCCAGCCTCTGGTCGACAAATCTTCCGCAGTTAATTCCCTGTAAAGTGAACTTCTGTAAATTAAATTGAATGAAGAACATTAGAATATAAGAAATAGGAGCAGGAGAAGGCCATACGGCCCCTCGAGCCTGCTCCACCATTCAATAGGATCATGGCTGATCTGATCATGGACTCAGCTCCACTTCCCTGCCCGCTCCCCATAAACCTTTACTTCCATAATCGCTCAAAAATCTGTCTATCTCCGCCTTAAATATATTCAATGTCCCGGCTTCCACAACTCTCTGGGACAGAGATTTCCACAGATTTACAACCCTCTGAGAAAAAATTCCTCCTCATCTCAGTTTTAAATGGGCGACCCCTTACTCTGACACTATGCTCCCAGGTTTTAGTTTCCGCTATGAGTGGGAACATCCTCTCTGCATCCACCTTGTCAAGCCCCCTCAGTATCTTTTATGTTTCAAAAAGATCACCACTCATTCTTCTTAACTCCAATGTGTAAAGGCCCAAACTACTCAAACCTGTCTTCATAAGTCAACCCCCTCACCTCAGGAATCAACCTCGTGAACCTTCTCTGAACTGCCTCCAATGCAAGTATATCCTTCCTCAAATACAGAGACCAAAACTGCACGCAGTACTCCAGGTGTGGCCTCATCGATACCCTGTCCAGTTGTAGCAGGACTTCTCTGCTTTTATATTCTACCCCATTGCAATCCCAGCTTCTCCAATCTGTCCAGATAACTGAAGTCCCTCATCCCTGGAATCATTCTCATAAATCTTTCCTGCACCCTCTCGCAGGCCTTCATATTCTCCCTAAAGTGCGTTGCCCACAATTGGGCATAATTCTCCAGTTGAGGCCGAACCAATGCTTTGTTCATCATAATAGCCACACTTTTTACTCTATACTTCTATTTATGAACAGAGATACTGTCTGGAACAGTGGCTCTCAACCTTTTTGTGTTCGCGGCACACTTTCGAATACTAGGATTTTTGGCGGCACAAGTGAAGGGATTAAAAGGTGAACACAGGTTAAATAAAAGCAAGTTTCAGAAAATTTATAAAACATTTTATTAATCACAGTATATGAAGATATTCAACATTGTACACATGTATATTATTAATTATTTTTCATTCTGAAAGTAACAATAACATAATAATATATAATAATAATTCCTCACGTTAATTATAGATTAATTAGAATTTTAACGTGATACTTGAGCCTGATGTTTTTTAGTTAAGTCACTAGTATTACGGCATATAACCGATAAGGCGACTCTCATTTCGTGTTCAAGTTCACCAAGTTTTTCCCATTTTTTTACATTTGATGTTTCTAAGATTTGAGAACCCTAATTCACACATATATGATGTTGAAAACTGCATCAGTATTATCAAGGCTTTTTTTGATATTACAGGATATTCTTCTTCAATAGACATCCAGAACGCATCAAGAGACATACCTGAATGTTTCATTTTAAGACCCCGGTCTGTAGAAATAGAAGTCAATTCTTCATCTTGCAATGTAAGATCAAAATCTGACATACTAATTGGAGAAAATGGATTTCTTACCCAATCACACTTCTCTACATCCAAAGATGGAAAATATTTTTTGATGTTCTCTTCCAGTGATGCCAAATGCTCTATCACTATAGGAGCAACCTTTTTAATATTGTGATTTGGTATCAAAGGGAACATTTCAAGATTGTTTTCTGTTGCTCTCTTTTTCCAGATAGAATTTTTTCCTGAAAAGCTAATAGCTTGTCTGTAGAGGTGAGAATGTTTACATTTGGCCCTTGCATTCTGGTATTAACGCTGTTAAAACAATTATAAAAACCTGCCAGATATGCTAACTTAGCACACCACATTTCATGCTTAAGGTATTTGCAAAAGGTATAGTTTCCTTCTCTTTCAAAAATACTGAGAATTCTTCTTTTAAGTTCAAATACACGATATAAGACTTATCCCCTTGAAAACCATCTTACCTCTGTGTGCAAAAGTAAACATTCGTGCTGTGCATCCATAGCTTTGCAAAGCTGTTTAAACAAGCGAGTTTTTGAAGCACTTGAATTTATATAATTTACAATATTAACATCTTGATCTAACAAGATTTTAATTCTAGTGGTAATGTCTTTGCAACAAGTGTTTCTCGATGCAAAAAGCAATGGGTGAATGAGATATTTGGATTATTTTTTTTGCGATGGTAATGAATCCTTTGACACATCCCACCATAGATGGAGCACCGTCCGTGCAGATTCCAACACATGGGTCCCATGACATTTTGAAATCTTCTAAATATGAATTTACAGAATCAAACATGTCTTGACCTCTAGTATTTTCTGTAAGTTCTCTCCAGCACAGAAATTGGTGCAATATCTCGTTTTCATTAATGAAGTGAGCAAATGATAATAATTGTGCTTAACCAATAATGTCGACGGACTCGTCGATTTGCAAAGCAAAATTCGAGTTTGTAAGTTTCTGGGCTACATTTTCTTCAATGTTAGATGACATATCATTTATCCTTCTCCGAATTGTATGGTCAGACAGCGGAATTTTTGCAATTTCTTGTTGCGCTTCATCACCAAGCATTATTTTGACAATTTTACGATATGCAGGCAAAATAAGTGAGTGAGCTGCAGTATGAGACTGCATTTTCGGCGCTATTAATTCAGCAACTTTTTACACTATAATTTAGATTCATTTTTCTGCAAGGTGCTAGTGCAATGCCCGAACTCTTCCGTGCTAAAGACATATATTTCTGATTCAATTGCCAACCAGAACTCCCACAGTGAGACGGATGAGTGACGAACGCCCGGAGTGGTGTAAACATTGAAACATGTTTCAGAATTCGGGGAATTCAGTTGGTGCATCGACAGGATTTAACCGTCTCACATACCAGGAGGAAAACTGGAGCTGCTTCTGTTAAATGTGAAGCAGCATTGCCGGCAGAGCTCGGCTTTCTGTACATTGTTAGTTAGAAATGTGAGCAAAATATCATCCAATCTTTGGGTGGTTTCACGTCAAACACTTGCATTATTAGTTTGGATATAATTAGTGCAGCACAAACATTACTGTGCAGGGTGTTGACGCGCTGCCAAATGACTGGAAGTAATATCAATGCTCCTGATCTTTCATGGTCCCACGGGAAATCTCCCGCAATTATAATGACGTTTTTCTCTTCAGCTCTCATCTCACAGTCAGTTGGAGCCCTGTGTTCAGTGCCAAGAGTCATCATCACTTCTCGGACAGAATGAGAGTTCCGTTTGTCGCCTATCCATTTTCCTGGTTACCACCAGTTCTACAGGCGGTAATGATTTACTATCCGATTATAGCAGCCGTGGGAATCCCCGGTAAGTGATTAAATTTCGTTACTAAAGTCGTGAATAAAGTTGGGATTAAATTTATTACTGGTCTTATGTCAGTAATTATATTTTTAAACTATTCTTCTCAATTCAATTAAAAGGCTGAAAGTCAGTGACTGTATTTCCCGCTCTACCTTTTTAAGTGACTGATCATTTGGTGCCTTTCTAATTTTCTTTAACCTCCCCATAAAAGCTTCAGATTATTTCCCCATGTATTGTCTTTCAAACTGGTTCCGTTTTATCTGAGAATTGTGCAATGAGTGATTCAATGAATTATTTTAATCCTATTTTCCCTGCCTGCTCTCCTTTCCCGTAACACTCGGTAATATCTGACAGATTATATTTTAATGAATATTCAACGTGTTGTAAAATGCTCCAGTTTGTCTCCCATTGACTCCCGCTGTGGAGACAGACACTGACAGCCGATCATGGACATATACCAGGGAATTCGGACAGTCAGGACCGGGATTTGTTCTGTCCCGTTAATCAGAATCTACCCGCTGTTCTCGGTCTGGTTCCAGCAAAGTGCCGGATATTATTCCTGGTGATCACAGTCCATGCCGAGTGTGGGATTGTGCTCCATGCAGGAACACAGACTCTCTCCCTCATCTTCTCCACTGACCGGTGACCAGCCTGTTCTCAGACCCGCCTTCACCCTCCCGGCGGAGATTGTTCTGCCTTCAGCCGGTGGGAGGCAGCTGGTTTCTGTCACATCCATTCCTGCAGCGGTACAGGTCAGACCGGGAATCCGTGCTGTGTGAGAGCGATTGAAACAAGGCAGCGGCGCTCTATGCAGCTGTCCTGGGTTTGTCCACATTTAAAAACCCGTTTTAAATTCAATACCTGCATTTTAACCAAAGCACGGTCTCCATGCCGGGTCATGGTCCCTTTATACTAATCGCACCAATTTATTGTTCAGACCAAACGCTTGCAGGGTGATAGAACATCGACTGTACACTCAGTAAGTCTGTCCGCTCGGTTATCCACACACATTCACTTTAATTTCGCTTCAGATACTGAGAGATAGAGGAATTTCTAGTCACATTTACCCACTCGGTCCCCATATCCCTTTATCGTCCCTTCCTCCAGCCACGGACCCAATCGTCTTTGAATTCTAACAGTTTCTGCCTCAACCTCTATCCATGTGACTGAACTCCACCGCCTCCCCAATTCCTGTATAAAAAAGCTTCTCCCGCTCTCTCTTGTCTCTGTTCCAGTGTCTTCTATTTCATCTAGTTTCTACAGAGCCTCGTTCTGCAACACACATCTACTGGAATCAGTCTGCTTCTATCTACCTTCTTCCATCCTGTCAATAATTTTAAACACATCTGTCATATCGCCCTGTAATCTGTGTCTGTATTACATTCCTCTAACTCACATTTACAGGTTATGTGGCAGAGCCCAGGGTATCGAACCAGTGTGTTTTATCACCCATTGTACCATTGACTAACTTTCCCACTTCAGTCGGGAAACTGAAATCTCACATTATGTCTCATGAGTTCCCACCACCCTGCACTAATAAATTGCCTTGCATGTTTCTGTTTGAAGAAACATGATCAGCATTAACGTCCAATATTACGGCTGTTGTTTTTAACACTCTGCGGAGTCTGTTTGAAGAGGTTACTCAATGAGAACAGATTGCAGTAAGTTGTCTCACTGTCCCGCTGACTCTCACAAATCTCAGGATCAATGCAGCCTAATGCTCCTACTGCAAGCTTCGCCCCTGTATTACTAAGAATATCTCTGACTATATCAGCTCACATGGTCCATTGTAACATGTGCCGCACCAAGAGTCCCCATCATTTCTCAGAGATCAATACAGTTTGATTTATTGTATTACCATTTGTCGTGTTCCAGTTCTCGGCGTGGTAATTGGTGTTCCCGGTAACGTGCTTAGTTTGTGAAGCAAAAGCGCCAAATTGTTATTTCCATTCAATATTGTGTCAGCTGCGGTAATTTTAACAATAAATATGATCAGTACTCGGTGCATTGGAATGTCTGTTCCCATCGTCTCAAATTGTATTACATTGTCAGTTAAGTCCCTGATTTGATAATGTTTTTCAGTTATTATTCTTAAAAATGGGAACCCACGTAATTAACGGTAATCTTACGACTTGGATCGATAGTTGGTTGTACGGAAGGAACCACAGAATAGGGATAAATGTTCAGCGAATTTTGGCTTTTATCACAAGGGGGAATATATTTACAACTGACGAAGTGCTGTTCTCGCTGTACAGAGATTTGGTGAGATCTCATTTGGAGTATATACGTTCAGTTTTGGGCAGCATATCGCAGAATAGATGGATTGGCCTTCGAGGGGTTTGAGCGCAAGTTAACCAGACAGATACCACGGTTAAAATACTCAAATATGAGGAAAGGTTACATAACCTTGCCTTGTCATCCACTGTGTTTAGAAGGGTGAAGCGTGATATAACCGAGCTATTTAAATAGATAAAGGTGTTGGATAGTGTCGGCACAGAAACTGTTTCCTGTGGCGGTGTAATCTAAACCAGAAGGCATTATCTTAAAATTGGAGTTCGGAGTGAAATCACGAAACACTTTCTCACACAAAGTCGAGGAGAAATATAACACTCGTTCTCCCAAAATTCTGTCAATTAATGGTCAGTTGTAATTTTACAGACTCTGATCGATAGATTTGTTAAGGTCAGGGTATCAAGGGGTATTGAACCAAGACGGTAATTGGAGTTAGGGTGTCGATCACCCATGGTCTACTGGAATGGTGGCAAAGGCTTGTGGGGCAGAATGATCTAATCCTGCGTTCCTATACGTCAAGCACCAGGTCATCATTTCTGCAATGAGATTTTGGGTAATCGCAGGTCCAATTTCAGTGTATCTGAATGTTCTACACGAACAAATATCCGATGATATCCTGCAGCCTATACAGTTTCCAGCACTATTTTAACTGGTTACCGATTGCATAAATCCGTGTCTCGCTGTATTACCTGGAGGGCCTGGTCATTGTTCAGTCGGTCCTGAGGTGATTATTTGTCAGATTTGGGTCACTATCGGAAATTCCGAGAATATCTTTCCTCCATTCCCTCCAAACTTTGCGAGATGTTTATTGATATTACAATGTTTTTGAATCTCCAACTCAAAATCTAACATTGTTTTACATGGAATGTCTCGGAGCATTGCGGTTCCAAGTGAGAATGAGCCCAGTATTCACACAGTGGGATGTCGTTAGAGTGTGAAATTGTTTCAGTTAATCGTTAGCAGCGTCAGGAACCCCGACGCTGCTAATGCTTTCCTCTTTGCATGCTCTGGTTAACTTATCTAACTCGCTTTTAAATGTAACAGCCGGGGCTCCTATCTGAATCAGAAGTTTTTGGATTTGATACCCTGTCGAAAATCTAGTCTGACATTCGTATGACTTTCCCATGGCAATTTTTAAGAATAACGCAAACAGTTGCCAACTTTACCAACGAGATGTTGTGTTTGTGGACCTTGCTGTAGTAAATATAGACATTTAGTGCCATTACAAGGTATGTTACGAAGTTGTAGAAACCATCTTCTGACAAACAGTGAAAGGCCATATTAACTTTGCTCGAGTGTAAAATGCAATTGTTTTATTTCACGCCAATTCTTGGAAATACGGTTGTGTTTTCAAGCAATTCCTGAAACCACAGTGGTGATGTATTTACTCAGAGCTGAATTCGTGCACTAAGCACAATTATGGTCCGTGGCCGCAAATTTCATTTTTAATATTTGCAGTCAGTTATACACACATGTAATGATTATATTTGGGACATTGCACTGGCAGTGGAACCGGAGACTGAAGAGATGGAGAGCTTGGAAAATAGAAACATTAAGACACAGTAATAATGATATATTGATTATAACTGGTAACAGTGGTGTTTGGATTCTGTGAGAGAAGGACATTGTTTCCCATTTTGTCCTGTCATTATATAGCAGCTGCAATTAGAAACAAGAATAATTGTCAAATCCTTTTGTTACGAGAATATTTGTTATTCAGGTATCACCAATATTTAAACTGTGACTCTGTTTAAACCGAGGAGATAATGAATTAATTGACAATGACATTTCTGCAGCCACCAATCTCCCCAAATATCCCCTCACCATCACCTTTGATGCCCTATTTCCTATTAAAACAATTAATCTCTCTCACCCTGGCCTTTCCGCTGGTACAGCCCTCAGGCTCGCACACTCAAGTCCAAGGGCCGCAGACTTGTATGGATGTGTCGGACAACTGATTTAACCATTCTACGCCAGATTTGGCTCGACCACATAAAGTATTATCGGGCCCTGCTCGTGTCTGATAAAACTACTCACTATTCCAACATCATTCTAGAATGGAAATATAACCCCTGGCTACTATTCTCGACTGTTAACCTTCTTGTTAAACTCCTCTCCCTAGTCTCCTACACACTCACCTTCAACAACAAATGTGAGTAGCTCATGGAATTATTTATCTCAAAGATTGAGACCACCCAATCAGCTGCCTCTGCCACTTCTCTTCCTTCCTCTAGCCCAACGGGTCAAACGTCCCCTAAGTTTCCACCCTGCGCTAGCCATGAAGTCGCATATCTCTCTAGAGTCCCCCTGATCTGCCCCTCTTGAACTCTCCATGCTCATCTTATCCATGAGACCCACTTCCTGCTCACTTGACCCTATTCCCACCAAGCTGCTGACCACACAACTTCCTTTTCTGACTCCCGTGTTAGCTGACATTGTTAACGGTACTCTCAGCTCATGTCCTCTCATCTCCTTCAAATCTACCGTCATCACCCCTCTCCTCAAAAAACAACCCTTCACCACACTGGCCTTGCAAGCTACCGCCCCCTCTCCAAACTTAATTTCCACTCCAAAGTCCTTGAACATGTTGTCGCCTCCCGGAACTCCATGTTTGAATCCCTTCAGTCTGGTATCCACCATGCCACACTACCGAAACTGCTCTTATCAAAGTCACAAATGGCATCGTTGTGACATTGACAAAGATACACTTTCCCTCCTCATCATTCTCGACCAGTCCCATCCTTTGATATGGTTGTGTACTCCATTTCCCACCAATGCCTCTCCAACTGGGTGGGAGTGCACACGCCTGGTTCCATCCATATCTCGCTAATCGTAGCCAGAACATCACTTGCATTCGCTTCTATTCTCACGATAAATCGTTGCATATCGTGTTCCCTGGGAATTTATCATTGGCCCCCTCCTGTTCTCCACTATATGATGTCTCTTGCCGACATCATCCGAAAACACAGCTTCAGTTTCCACATGTAGGCTGCTGATAACTAGCTCTACCTCACCCCCACTTCTCTCGAGGCCTCCAATGTCTCTAAATTGGCAGACTGCTTGTCTGACATTCAGTACTTGTTGAGCAGAAATGTTGTCCAATTAAATATTGGGAATACCGATGACATTTTCTTTGCGTCCCGCCACAAACTGTGTTCACTAACCAACGACTCGATCCCTCTCCCGTGCTTCTGTCTGTGACTGAAGCAGACAGTTCGCAATCTAGCTATCCTAATAGAACG
The DNA here is from genome assembly GCF_044704955.1 of Pristiophorus japonicus. Taxonomy (NCBI): domain Eukaryota; kingdom Metazoa; phylum Chordata; class Chondrichthyes; family Pristiophoridae; genus Pristiophorus; species Pristiophorus japonicus. The sequence continues at coordinate 2,810,004 of NW_027254624.1, forward strand.
GGAAATAATCTTCTGGCCATATACCTGCAGCATAACTAAATCCACTTGTTTCCACCTCCATAACATTGCCCGTCTCCGCCCCTGCCTCACTTCCTCTGCTGCTGAAACCTCCACCCATGCCTTAATTACCTCTAGTTTGTACAGCTCCAACACACTCCTGGCTCACCTCCTGCATTCTACCCTATGTAAACTTGAGCTCATTCAAAACTCGCCAGTGCATGTCCAATCTCGCACGAAATCCCACCTGTGCTCGCTGAGCCACATTGATCCCGGTTCAACAATACCTCGATTCCAAAATTATCCTTCTGTGTACAAATACCTCCATGGCCTCGTCCCTCGCTATCTCTGTAATCTGCTTTAGCATCGCAACCTCCCAAGATGTCTGCGCTCCTCAAATTCTACCCTCTTGTGCATCCCTGATTATAACTGCTCAGCCATTGGTGGCCGTGCCTTCAGTTGCATGAGCCCTGAGCTCTGGAACAGCCTTCCTAAATCCTCACCGCCTCTATACCTCCCTTTCTTCCTTTAAGACAGTTCTTATAACCTACCTCTGACCAAACCTTTGGTCATCGGTCGTAATTTATTCTTATGTGGCTCGGTGCCAAATTTATTTGTTATGTCTTATAACACTCCTGTGAAGCACCTCGGGATGTTTTATAAAGACGCTTTATAAGTAGAAATTATTGTTGTTGTTGTAATAATGTTACAATTGTTGAACTAATTAAGTGATTTGACAAATACTGAACAGGAGACATGATTTTAACAACTTTTATGAGGTTGTATAGTTCAGATACGTAAATTACTGACAGATTTGGCCGTTTGCAATGTCCAGTCGGAAATATAATCTCCTCATATCTTCGCCATTATTTCATGCAGCTCACCAGCTAACAACTCTGTGGAGCACCGTCACCACACGGACTGCAGCGGTTCAAGAAGGCGGCTCATCTCCGTCTTGTAAACAGCACAGGACGGCCCATCTCTTGTGTTTGATTCAGAGTTACTGTGTCCATTTTTCTCTGTAGATTTCTATTATACTTCTGTATCCATGGTAACCACACCCCCCCCCACCCACATACCACACACTCAAACTTAACTATATTAATCTTATATAACCATGTGATTTAATTTACATCTAAGACTGTATTGTCTAAACACAGTTGAACGGGAATGCAGTTAATTATTTCTACACCGGCCACCTTTTCCTGTTCAGGATATCTTTTCAGTGCCGATGTTTCTTTTGTATATGTAGTCTCTCTCCCGCTCTCTGCCTGTCTCTATTTTTTTACAAATGAACACATGGCGCTCTTTACGTATATCAAGTTGGAACAACTGCTATATGTCACACTATCCTGAACACTAAAGGAATCCGAATCAAACACTTCTGAGCATATCTTACATTGTTGATAGATTGTGCTGGAAACTCAGGTACATATAATGTCCCACATCTCCTGGGATGTACTTTCCACCAGTCTTTCTCACCAGAGACAGATTCTCCATATTGCTATGTGCCGGATTAATATTAAAGATGGATTCTGCCAATTCAGAACTTAGACCTCACCACGGAGCCTTTCTGAAGCTGAATCTCGGCAGGTATCTCCTGGGCTGGACTACAGCCTCTATTGTCACTTGTACTGTATCTTTGCTTCGGTCTGGAGATCGCCACCCACAACTCCCTCTGAAGTTTGCTGCATTATTAGAGGCGTCAAAAGCGAGGTGAAGATTATGGACCTTGTGCCATTGTGCACTTTGGAATGTATATTTTTCCTAGGATCACAGAAGAAGGTGCAAGATAAGGTTGTTTGCTCATGATCACATCTGAACTTCTCCCCCTTGTGGTTATTGTTAGAGTTTGTCCAGATGGGGGTTGCACTGTACAAGGCACCAATGTAAAGACCTGAGACTTCCGGCCAAGAAGTCAGTTGTTCAGATTAAATGTTTATCTGGTGGATTATAAACGTAACTGTTGCAACTTGGTTGAGTTGAATCATACCAACTCCCCTATTATCGTGGTGTTTGATAGTAGTTTGTCCAAAGGTCTTTACTCATAGTCTCCAGTCTGCGAACACAACATGAGAACTCTGGGCCATTTCGTACACACACCTTGTATCCGCTCCCCATTCCTGTCCACGGACCCAAATCCCGCACTTTGTCTCACCCTCAGTTGTTCCCCTTTAGTATTCACTGCATTTCGGTCAGGCGTCATTCTCACCGCTCCCCAAACATCTCCCAATTTTGAATTGACCATTCATGACTTATTTTCAATTAGTTTTCTGTTAAATTCTTCTTCCGTCACTGAACTGCTACTTTTCGCAATTATCCATAACTCATTTTCACACTGTCCATTTATTCATACATTTAAATGGCCAGTAGTTTACTCGGATCTCCGGTGGATTTCTACCCCACTTTCTACGAAGTTGCAGTGGCAGAAGGATAACAGCTCCGAGGAAATTTCCGGAATCCATTTGTATATTCTATACTCTTTGTGAAGTCGTTTATTTTCGCGTTCTTACCCCACACTCACAGATATTTAACATTGCAATTGTATGTTAAAATCCTGTTCTGCTGGACAATTCTAGCAGCGGTAAAGAGTTCAGTTCCAGTCCCCAGTTCCTGCAGTAAAGTACATTTCACACCAAATCCTGTGTAACTGGCTCCCTTGCTGTAGCCTGACGGCTGATTCCCTGTTCCTGTGTGTTTCCCTTTTACAGCTAATGTGGTGACGATTGTGATCCTGTCCCGGGGAAAGTGCGGTCTCTCCAGATGTATCACTCGCTACCTGGTGACCATGGCAGCGGCGGATCTACTGGTCATTATCACTGATGTGATACTGGTTCGGATTAATGATTATTATTTCCCGACTACCTTCCTGTTCATCACACCTGTGTGTTCTTTCCACCAAGCGCTGATGCGTGCAGTCACCGATATTTCTGTCTGGTTAACCATCGCTTTCACTTTCGATCGTTTTGTTACCATTTGTTGTCAGAAGCTGAGGACTAAATATTGCACCGAGAAAACTGCATCCCTGGTTATAGGAACCGTCTGCCTGCTGTTCTGTATAGAAAACATCCCCTGGTTCTTTATATATGAACCCACCTATACAATCGACAATGTACCCTGGGGCTGTATTGCAAAACCCGAGTATTACACTGTAACTGCTTGGGTAACATTTGGCTGGATTAACCGCTGTTTAACCCCACTGCTCCCAATATTCCTGACACTGCTGCTCAATGCTCTGACTGTAGGATACATTTTGGCGGCCAGTAGAGTCCGCAGGAGGCTGAGGGGCAGCAAGAATGATGTGAATCACAACGATCCAGAGATGGAGAACCGAAGGAAATCCATCATCTTACTCTTCGCTATATCTGGTAACTTCATACTGCTCTGGACAACCTATGTGATATTTTTCTTATTAATGCGAATTACAAAACAGTATTATTCTACAGGTTTCAATGACCCGATGCTTATTGCAGACCATACCAGCTATATGCTGCTGCTTTTGAGCTGCTGTACAAACACGTGTATTTATGCAGTAACCCAGACTAAATTCAGAGATGAGCTGAAAAATGGGTTGAAGTATCCTCTGAGAATAATATTTAATTTAGTTCAGGAAAGAAAAGTTCAGAGCAATTCCCAACATTAGATCTGCATTGCATCACATATCGTATCCTGAGTTATATTTTACCTGAACCTCAGCAGGCTCCAACTCAGGCCCAGGCTTCTTCAGACATAACACTGGGCAATATCTGACAAGGCCTGCGGTTTCCTATGTAAGTGTCTGTGAACAAGGTAGAAGACCATTATGTAGACAGTGGGTTATAATAGAGGGAGCAGTTTAATTGGATTAAATCATGCTCCTGGACACAAAAAGATACAAGTCCCAGCATTGAGGTTTAGGATGTTGTGACCATGGAATGTTTATTGCCGGATGAACATCAGAACACGTGGGTTATCCCAGGGGAGTGTAAAAGGAGAATAAACCTTTCGATTTAATAGCTGAAGAATATCAGGAAGTGAATGATAACTGTGTTGGTTTTTGAGTGTGGAAATGCCTGGAGAATAATAAACAGATCATTATATCAATCAGCATGTATTGTCTTTGAAATTTTACATGTCTTTTGACAATCAAAGATTTTATATATATATGTATAAATATATATAAAAGCTTTTTCAATGCTGCTGCTGCTGCTGCTGAGGAAGCTGGCAATGGCAGTGGGCTGGGAAAGGTGCGTGGCAGTGTGCGGGACAGTGGGCGGGACAACGGGCGTGGCAGTGGGCGGGACAACGGGCGTGGCGGTCGGCGGGACAACGGGCGTGGCGGTGGGCGGGACAGTGGGCGGGACAACGGGCGTGGCAGTGGGCGGGACAACGGGCGTGGCGGTGGGCGGGACAACGGGCGTGGCGGTGGGCGGGACAACGGGCGTGGCGGTGGGCGGGGAAATGGGCGTGGTGGTGGGCGGGACAACGGGCGTGGCGGTGGGCGGGGCAATGGGCGTGGCAGTGGGCGGGTCAAGGATTGTAGTAGTGGGCGAGGCAAGGGGAGGGGCAGTGGGCGGGACAGAGGGTGGGGCAAGGGGCGGCGCAGTGGGCGGGACAAGGGGCGGCGCAGTGGGCGGGACAAGGGGCGTGGCATTGGGCGGGAGGGACAAGACTTTGGGATCCGGGATAAATCCCAAGTTTCGCCTGTTGGAAACAAGGTGACTTCACCCAGGGGTGTGTTTTAGATCCTCCTCAACAAGGTGGGCCAGGTTCCCGCAGGCAGCGTATCCCTCTTCTTTAGCTCAGCTCAGCTCAGCTCAGGTAATTTCATGTCTTTTGATAATCAAATATTATATATACATATATATATATAAATATACAAAAGCTTTTTGAATGCTGGGCTGCTGGAGCTGCTGGTGGTGCTGCTGGGGAAGCTGGCAATGCTTGAGCCGGGCCCCTGTGGAATGCAGCCAGCCAGCCAGCTATTCCACAGGGCTCCCCTCTGGATTGTGTGTGTGGTGGGGTGTGGGGTGTTGCAGGCTTACCTTGTGGCATCAGGAGCCACACAGTCGGATCCTACCATAGTGCACCCTGGAAAAATACAACAGTATGCATCTTCGCAACAAGGCCACTTCACCCAAGTGTTTGATTTAGGCAGCCAAACAAGGTGGGCTAGGTTCCCGCAGCATATCCCCCTTCTTTAGCTCAGCTCAGCTCATGTCATGTCATGTCTTTTGATTATATATATTTATACATATATATAACATTTCTGATTAAATCTTTTTCAATGCTGCTGCTGCTGTGATTGAGTCAGTGAGTCGGTGAATGAGTGATTGGAGGTATGGGTGAGTGAGTGTGAGTGAGTGAGTGAGTAGGTGAGTGAGTGCTAGGTGAGTGAGTGAATGAGTGAGTAATTGGGTGGGTGATTGAGTAAGTGAGTATATGAGTGTGTTGGTGAGTGAGTGAGTGAGTGCGTGGGTGAGTGAATGTCAGTGAATGGCTTGGTGGGTGAGTGAGTGAGTTGCTGGGTGAGTGGATAAGTGAGTGGTGGTGTGGGTGGGTGGGTGGCTGAGTGAGTGAGTGAGTAAGTGAGTGGGTGAGTGAGTAAGTGATTGAATTAGTGGGTGAGTGAGTGAGTGAGTGAATGAGTGTGTTGGTGAGTGGGTGGGTGTGTGAGTGAGTATGAGTGAGTGAGTGGGTGAATGAGTGGGTGGGTGAGTTAGTGAGTGAATGAGTGAGTAACGGGTGGGTGAGTGAGTGATTAAGTGAGTGAGTGGGTGAGTGAGTGTGTGGGTGGGTGGGTGAGTGGGTGAGTGAGTGAGTGTGTGGCTGGGTGGGTGACTGTGTGGAGTAAGTGGGTGAGTGAGTGGAGTGAGTGGGTGAGTGAGTGGGTGGGTGAGTGGGTGGGTGAGTGAGTGGAGTGAGTGGATGGGTGGGTGAGTGAGTGGGTGGGTGAATTGGAGGGTGAGTGGGTGGGTGAGTGGGTGGGTGAGTGGATGGGTCAGTGCGTGTGTGAGTGAGTGGTTGATTGGGTAAGTGGGTGAGTGAATGAGTGAGTGAGTGGCATGAGTGGATGAGTGGGAGAGTGAGTGAGTGAGTGAACTAGGTGAGTGAGTGAGTGGGTGGGTGTGTGAGTGAGTGAGTGGAGTAAGTGGTTGAGTGAGTGAGTGAGTGGAGTAAGTGGGAGGGTGAGTGAGTGAGTGGAGTAAGTGGGTGGGTGGATGAGTGAGTGGGTGGGTGAGTGAGTGAGCGGGTGAGTGAGTGAGTGCAGCAAGTGGGTGGGTGAGTGAGTAAGTGATTGAGTTAGTGGGTGAGTGATTGAGTGAGAGTGAATGAGTGTGTTGGTGAGTGAGTGAGTGCGTGGGTGAGTGAATGTCAGTGAATGGCTGGGTGGGTGAGTGAGTAATTGAGTGAGTGGGTAAGTGGATATGTGAGTGGGTGAGTGAGTGAGTGAGTGAGTGAGTATGAGTGAGTGAGTGGGTGAATGAGTGGGTGGGTGAGTGAGTGAATAAGTGAGTAATTGAGTGGGTGAGTGAGTGAATGAGTGTGTGGGTGGGTGGGTGAGTGAGTGAGTGATTGGAGTCAGTGAGTGGGTGAGTGAGTGGTGAGTGAGTGAGTGAGTGGATTATGTGGGTGGGTGAGTGAGTGGAGTAAGTTGGTGAGTGAGTGGGTGAGTGAGTGGGTGAATGAGTGGGTGAGTGAGTGAGTGATTGGAGTAATTGGGTGAGTGAGTGAGTGGGTGAGTGGAGTAAGTGGAAGGGTGAGTGATTGTGTGGTTGGGTGGGTGGGTGAGTGAGTGGAGTAAGTGGGTGGGTGAGTGAGTGGGTGAGTGAGTGAGTGAGTGGGTGAGTGAGTGAGTGAGTCAGTGAGTGAATGAGTGAGTAAGTGGGTGGGTGAGTGAGTAAGTGATTGAGTGAGTGAGTGAGTGAGTGATTGAGTGAGTGAGTGAGTGAGTGTGAGTGAGTGGGTGAATGAATGTGTGAATGGTTGGGTGGGTGAGTGAGTGGCTGTGTGAGTGGGTGAGTAGGTGAGTGAGTGGGTGAGTGAGTGGGTGGGAGAATGAGTGAGTGGGTGGGTGAATGAGTGGGTGAGTGGGTGAGTGGGTGGGTGAGTGAGGTGGTGAGTGGTGGGTGGGTGGGTGAGTGGGTGAGTGAATGAATGAGTAATGGATGGGTGAGTAAGTGATTGAGTGATTGGGTGAAAGAGTGGGTGAGTGAGTGAGTGAGTGAATGTCAGTGAATGGCTGGGTGGGTGAGAGAGTGAGTGGGTGAGTGGTTGAGTGAGTGGGTGATTGAGCGAGTGGGTGAGTTGGTGAGTGAGTTGGTGGATGAGTGAGTGGGTGAGTGGGAGAGTGTTTGGGTGAGTGGGTGAGTGGGTGAGTGGGTGAGTGAGTGAGTGGGTGGGAGTATGAGTGAGTATGAGTGAGTGGGTGAATGAGTGGGTGGGTGTGTGAGTGAGTGAATGAGTGAGTAAGTGGGTGGGTGAGTAAGTAATTGAGTGAGTGGGTGAATGAGTGGTTGAAAGAGTGAGTGAGTGAGTGGTTGAGTGAATGTCGGTGAATGGCTGGCTGGGTGAGTGAGTGAGTGAGTGAGTGAGTGGGTGTGTGAGTGAGTGGATGAGTGGGTGGGTGAGTCAATGAGTGAGTGAGTGAGTGAGTGACTGGAGTAAGTGGGTTGGTGAGTGAGTGGGTGGGTGAGTGAGTGAGTGGGTGGGTGAGTGGAGGGGTGAGTGAATCAGTATGTGAGTGTGTGGGTGAGTGAGTGAGTAAGTGATTGGAGAGTGAGTAAGTGCGTGAGTGGGTGATTTGGTGAGTGAGTGAATGGGTGAGTGGATGGGTGAGTGGGTGAGTGAGTGAGTGGATGTGTGAGTGAGTGAGTGGATGTGTGAGTGAGTGAGTGAGTGAGTGAGTGGATGTGTGAGTGAGTGAGTGAGTGGATGGGTGATTGGATGGGTGAGTGATTGAATGGGTGAGTGAGTGAATGGGTGAGTGAGTGGGTGGGTGAGTGAGTGAGTGGGTGGGTGAGTGGAGGGGTGATTGAATCAGTATCTGAGTGTGTGGGTGAGTGAGTGAGTAAGAGATTGGAGAGTGAGTAAGTGGGTGAGTGGGTGATTTGGTGAGTGAGTGAATGGGTGAGTGGATGGGTGAGTGGGTGAGTGAGTGAGTGAGTGGATGTGTGAGTGAGTGAGTGGATGTGTGAGTGAGTGAGTGGATGTGTGAGTGAGTGAGTGAGTGGATGTGTGAGTGAGTGAGTGAGTGGATGGGTGATTGGATGGGTGAATGATTGAATGGGTGAGTGAGTGAATGGGTGAGTGAGTGGATGAATGAGTGAGTGAGTGAGCGAGTGGATGGGTGAGTGGGTGTGCGAGTGAGTGGATGTGTGAGTGAGTGTGTGGATGTGTGAGTGAGTGGATGGGTGAGTGAGTGAGTGAATGGATGGGTGAGTGGATGGGTGAGTGGGTGAGTGATTGAATCGGTGAGTGAGTGAATGGGTGAGTGAGTGGGTGAGTGAGTGTGTGAGTGGGTGAGTGAGTGGATCGGTGAGTGAGTGAGTGAGTGAGTGAGTGAGTGGATGGGTGAGTGAATGGGTGAGTGAGTGGGTGAGTGAGTGGGTGAGTGAGTGGGTGAGTGGAGTAAGTGTGTGGGTGAGTGATTGAATGGGTGAGTGAGTGAATGGGTGAGTGGGTGAGTGATTGAATGGGTGAGTGAGTGAATGGGTGAGTGGGTGAGTGATTGAATGGGTGAGTGAGTGAATGGGTGAGTGAGTGGGTAAGTGAGTGAGTGGGTGAGTGAGTGGATGGGTGAGTGAGTGAGTGAGTGAGTGAGTGGATGGGTGTGTGAGTGGGTGAGTGAGTGGGTGAGTGAGTGGGTGAGTGGAGTAAGTGGGCGGGTGAGTGATTGTGTGGTTGCATGGGTGGCTGAGTGATTGGAGTAAGTGGGTTGGTGAGTGATTGGGTGAGTGAGTGAGTGGGTGAGTGAGTGAGTGAGTGGGTGAGTGAGCGTGTGGGTGAGTTGGTGAGTGAGTAGGTGGATGACTGGGTGGGTGAGAGTGTTAGTGAGTGGGTGGGTTTGTGAGTGAGTATGATTGAGTGAGTGGGTGAATGAGTGGGTGGTTGTGTGAGTGAGTGAATGAGTGAGTAAGTGGGTGAGTGAGTAAGTCATTGAGTGAGTGGGTGAATGAGTGGTTGAATGAGTGAGTGAGTGAGTGGGTGAGTGAATATCGGTGAATGGTTGGCTGGGTGAGTGAGTGAGTGGGTGTGTGAGTGAGTGGATGAGTGGGTGGGTGAGTCAATGAGTGAGTGAGTGAGTGAGTGAGAGAGTGAGTGGAGTAAGTGGGCGGGTGAGTGAGTGGGTGGGTGAGTGATTGAGTGGGTGGGTGAGTGGAGGGGTGAGTGAATCAGTATGTGAGTGAGTGGGTGGCTGAGTAAGTAAGTGATTGGAGAGTTAGTAAGTGGGTGAGTGGGTGATTTGGTGAGTGAGTGAATGGGTGAGTGGATGGGTGAGTGGGTGAGTGAGTGAGTGGATGTGTGAGTGAGTGAGTGGATGTGTGAGTGAGTGAGTGAGTGGATGTGTGAGTGAGTGAGTGAGTGAGTGGATGTGTGACTGAGTGAGTGAGTGGATGGGTGATTGGATGGGTGAGTGATTGAATGGGTGAGTGAGTGAATGGGTGAGTGAGTGGGTGAGTGAGTGAGTGAGTGAGTGGGTGAGTGAGTGGATGAGTGAGTGAGTGAGTGAGTGAGCGAGTGGATGGGTGAGTGGGTGTGTGAGTGAGTGGATGTGTGAGTGAGTGTGTGGATGTGTGAGTGAGTGGATGGGTGAGTGAGTGAGTGAGTGAGTGAGTGGATGGGTGAGTGGATGGGTGAGTGGGGGAGTGATTGAATGGGTGAGTGAGTGAATGCGTGAGTGAGTGGGTGAGTGAGTGAGTGAGTGGGTGAGTGAGGGAATGGGTGAGTGAGTAAGTAATTGAGTGAGTGGGTGAATGAGTGGTTGAATGAGTGAGTGAGTGAGTGGGTGAGTGAATATCGGTGAATGGTTGGCTGGGTGAGTGAGTGAGTGGGTGTGTGAGTGAGTGGATGAGTGGGTGGGTGAGTCAATGAGTGAGGGAGTGAGTGAGTGAGTGAGAGAGTGAGTGGAGTAAGTGGGCGGGTGAGTGAGTGGGTGGGTGAGTGATTGAGTGGGTGGGTGAGTGGAGGGGTGAGTGAATCAGTATGTGAGTGAGTGGGTGGCTGAGTAAGTAAGTGATTGGAGAGTTAGTAAGTGGGTGAGTGGGTGATTTGGTGAGTGAGTGAATGGGTGAGTGGATGGGTGAGTGGGTGAGTGAGTGAGTGGATGTGTGAGTGAGTGAGTGGATGTGTGAGTGAGTGAGTGAGTGGATGTGTGAGTGAGTGAGTGAGTGAGTGGATGTGTGACTGAGTGAGTGAGTGGATGGGTGATTGGATGGGTGAGTGATTGAATGGGTGAGTGAGTGAATGGGTGAGTGAGTGGGTGAGTGAGTGAGTGAGTGAGTGGGTGAGTGAGTGGATGAGTGAGTGAGTGAGTGAGTGAGCGAGTGGATGGGTGAGTGGGTGTGTGAGTGAGTGGATGTGTGAGTGAGTGTGTGGATGTGTGAGTGAGTGGATGGGTGAGTGAGTGAGTGAGTGAGTGAGTGGATGGGTGAGTGGATGGGTGAGTGGGGGAGTGATTGAATGGGTGAGTGAGTGAATGCGTGAGTGAGTGGGTGAGTGAGTGAGTGAGTGGGTGAGTGAGGGAATGGGTGAGTGAGTGAGTGAGTGAGTGGATGGGTGTGTGAGTGGGTGAGTGAGTGGGTGAGTGGATGGGTGTGTGAGTGGGTGATGAGTGGGTGAGTGGAGTAAGTGGGTGGGTGAGTGATTGTGTGGTTGGGTGGGTGGCTGAGTGAGTGGAGTAAGTGGGTGGGTGAGTGATTGGGTGAGTGAGTGAGTGGGTGAATGAGCGAGTGGGTGAGTTGGTGAGTGAGTGGGTGGATGAGTGAGTGGGTGTGTGAGTGAGTGAATGAGTGAGTAAATGGGTGGGTGAGTAAGGCATTGAGTGAGTGGGTGAATGAGTGGTTGAATGAGTGAGTGAGTGGGTGAGTGAATGTCGGTGAATGGCTGGCTGGGTGAGTGAGTGAGTGGACGAGTGGGTGTGTGAGTCAATGAGTGAGTGAGTGAGTGATTGGCGTAAGTGAGCGGGTGAGTGAGTGGGTGGGTGAGTGAGTGAGTGAGTGAGTGGGTGAGTGAGTGGATGGGTGAGTGAGTGAGTGAGTGAGTGAGTGAGTGAGTGAGTGAGTGAGTGACTGAGTGAGTGGATGGGTGTGTGAGTGGGCGAGTGGAGTAAGTGGGTGGTGAGTGATTGTGTGGTTGGGTGGGTGGGTGAGTTTGTGGAGTAAGTGGGTGGGTGAGTGAGTGGGTGAGTGAGTGGGTGAGTGATTGAGTGAGTGAATGAGTGAGTGAGTGGATGGGTGAGTGAGTGGGTGAGTGAGTGAGTGAGTGAGTGAATGTGTGTGTGGGTGAGTGAATGTGTGAATGGCTGGGTGGGTGAGTGAGTGGGTGGGTGAGTGGCTGAGTGGGTGGGTGAGTGGGTGAGTGAGTGGAAGGGTGAATGAGTGGGTGAGTGGGTGAGTGAGTGCGTGGGTGAGTGAGGGGTTGAGTGGTGGGTGGGTGGGTGAGTGGGTGAGTGAATGAGTGAGTACGTGGGTGGGTGAGTAAGTGATTGAGTGAGTGGGTGAAAGAGTGGGTGAGTGAGTGAGTGAGTGGGTGAGTGAATGGGTGTGTGTGTGAGTGAGTATGAGTGAGTGAGTGGGTGAATGAGTGGGTGGGTGTGTGAGTGAGTGAATGAGTGAGTAAGTGGGTGGGTGAGTAAGTCATTGAGTGAGTGGGTGAATGAGTGGTTGAATGAGTGAGTGAGTGAGTGGGTGAGTGAATGTCAGTGAATAGCTGGGTGGGTGAGTGAGTGAGTGGGTGAGTGAATGAGTGAGTGGGTGAGTGAGCGAGTGGGTGAGTTGGTGAGTGAGTGGGTGGATGAGTGAGTGGGTGGATGAGTGAGTGGGTGAGTGAGTGGGTGAGTGGGTGAGTAAGTCATTGAGTGAGTGGGTGAATGAGTGGTTGAATGATTGAGTGAGTGAGTGAGTGGGTGAGTGAATGTCGGTGAATGGCTGGCTGGGTGAGTGAGTGAGTGGGTGAGTGAGAGGGTGTGTGAGTGAGTGGATGAGTGGGTGGGTGAGTCAATGAGTGGGTGAGTGAGTGAGTGGAGTAAGTGGGCGGGTGAGTGAGTGGGTGGGTGAGTGAGTGTGTGAGTGAGTGGGTGAGTGGAGGGGTGAGTGAATCAGTATGTAATTGACTGGCTGAGTGAGTGAGTAAGTGATTGGAGAGTGAGTAATTGGGTGAGTGGATGATTGGGTGAGTGAGTGAGTGAGCGAGTAGATGGGTGAGTGGGTGAGTGAGTGGATGTGTGAGTGAGTGAGTGGATGTGTGAGTGCTTGAGTGAGTGAATGGATGGGTGAGTGTGTGAGTCAATGAGTGAGTGAGTGAGTGAGTGAGTGGCGTAAGTGTGCGGGTGAGTGAGTGGGTGGGTGAGTGAGTGAGTGAGTGGGTGTGTGAGTGAGTGAGTGAGTGAGTGGATGGGTGAGTGAGTGAGTGAGTGGATGGGTGAGAGGATGGGTGAGTGGGTGAGTGATTGAATGGGTGAGTGAGTGAATGGGTGGGTGAGTGAGTGGGTGAGTGAGTGAGTGAGTGAGTGAGTGAGTGAGTGAGTGAGTGAGTGAGTGAGTGAGTGAGTGAGTGAGTGAGTGGATGGGTGTGTGAGTGGGTGAGTGGAATAAGTGGGTGGTGAGTGATTGTGTTGTTGGGTGGGTGGATGAGTGAGTGGAGTGAGTGGGTGGGTGAGTGAGTGAGTGGGAGAGTGATTGAGTGAGTGAATGAGTGAGTGAGTGGATGGGTGAGTGAGTGGTTGAGTGAGTTAGTGAGTGAGTGAATGTGTGTGTGGGTGAGTGAATGTGTGAATGCCTGGGTAGGTGAGTGAGTGGGTGGGTGAGTGGGTGAGTGGGTGGGTGAGTGGACGGGTGAGTGATTGGATTTGTGAGTGGATGGGTGTGTGAGTGGATGGGTGTGTGAGTGGGTGAGTGAGTGGGTGAGTGAGTGAGTGGGTGGGTGGGTGAGTGAGTGGATAGGTGAGTGAGTGCGTGAGTGAGTGAGTGAGTGAGTGGATGTGTGAGTGGATGGGTGAGTGATTGGGTGGGTGAGTGGATGGGTGAGTGGATGGGTGAGTGAGTGAGTGGGTGGGTGAGTGAGTGAGTGGATAGGAGAGTGAGTGGGTGAGTGAGCGAGTGAGTGGATGTGTGAGTGGGTGGGTGTGTGGGTGGTTGGATGAGTGGGTGAGAGTGTGATTGAGTGGGTGAGTGGGTGGGTGACTGCGTGAGTGATTGAGTGAGTGGGTGAGTGAGTGGATGGGTGAGTGAGTGAGTGGGTGGGTGGGTGAGTGAGTGAGTGAGTGAGTAAGTGGATGGATGAGTGGGTGAGTGGGTGAGTGAGTGAGTGAGCGAGCGAGTGAGTAAGTGGATGGGTGAGTGGGTGAGTGGGTGAGTGTGTGAGTAGCTGAGTGGGTGGGTGAGTGAATGAATGGGTGAGTGGATGGGTGAGTGATTGGGTGGTTGAGTGGATGAGTGAATAGACGGGTGAGTGATTGGGTGAGTGGTTTGGTGAGTGGATGGGTGAGTGGGTGAGTGAGTGATTGGGTGGCTGGGTGAGTGAATGGATGGGTGAGTGGATGGGTGAGTGGATGTTTGAGTGATTGGGTGGGTGAGTGAGTGAATGGATGGGTGAGTGGATGGGTGAGTGGATGGGTGAGTGGATGGGTGAGTGGATGGGTGAGTGGATGGGTGAGTGGGTGGATTAGTGGGTGGATGAGTGGGTGGATGAGTGGATGGGCGAGTGGATGGGTGAGTGGGTGAGTAGGTGAGTGAGTGGGTGGGTGGATGTGTCAGTGATTGTGTGGGTGAGTGGATGGGTGAGTGGATGGGTGAGTGGATGGGTGAGTGATTGGGTGGGTGGGTGCGTGATTGGATGGGTGAGTGGGTGAGTGGGTGAGTGAGTGAATGAGTGGATGGGTGAGTGAGTGAGTGAGTGAGTGGATGGCTGAGTGGATGGATGAGTGGGTGAGTGATTGAATAGGTGATTGAGTGAATGGGTGAGTGAGTGGGTGAGTGAGTGAGTGTGAGTGAGTGGATGAGTGAGTGAGTGAGAGGATGGGTATGTGAGTGGGTGAGTGAGTGGGTGAGTGAGTGAAAGGGTGGGTGAGTGAGTGAGTGGATAGGTGAGTGAGTGGGTGAGTGAGTGAGTGAGTGGTTGAGTGAGTGAGTGTGTGATTGAGTGGGTGAGTGGGTGGGTGACTGGGTGAGTGATTGAGTGAGTGGGTGAGTGAGTGAATGGGTGAGTGGGTGAGTGAGTGAGCGAGTGAGTAAGTGGATGGGTGAGTGGGTGAGTGAGTGAGTGAGAGGATGGGTGTGTGAGTGGGTGAATGAGTGGGTGAGTGAGTGAATGGGTGGGTGAGTGAGTGAGTGGATAGGTGAGTGAGTGGGTGAGTGAGTGAGTGAGTGGTTGAGTGAGTGAGTGTGTGATTGAGTGGGTGAGTGGGTGGGTGACTGGGTGAGTGATTGAGTGAGTGGGTAAGTGGATGGGTGAGTGGGTGAGTGTGTGAGAGGGTGAATAGGTGGGTGGTTAAGTGGTGGGTGGGTGAATAGGTGGGTGATTGGATGTGTGAGAGGATGGGTGTGTGAGTGGGTGAGTGAGTGGGTGAGTTGGTGGGTGAGTGGGTGAGTGAGTGGATGGGTGAATGAGTGGGTGGGTGAGTGAGAGGCTGAGTGGTGGGTGGGTGGGTGAGTTGGTGAGTGGGTGAGTGAATGAGTGAGCAAGTGGGTGGGTGATTAAGTGATTGAGTGAGTGGGTGAAAGAGTGGGTGAGTGGGTGAGTGAATGTCAGTGAATGGCTGGGTGTGTGAGTGAGTGAGTGGGTGAGTGGATGAGTGAGTGGCTGAGTGAGCGAGTGGGTGAGTTGGTGTGTGAGTTGGTGGATGAGTGATTGGGTGAGTGGGTGAGTGTTTTGGTGAGTGATTGAATGGGTGCGTGAGTGAGTGAGTGTGTGAGTGGATGTGTGATTGGATGGGTGAGTGATTGGGTGGGTGAGTGGATGGGTGAGTGGATGGGTGAGTGAGTGAGTGGGTGGGTAAGTGAGTGAGTGGATAGGAGAGTGAGTGGGTGAGTGAGCGAGTGAGTGGATGTGTGAGTGGGTGGGTGTGTGGGTGGTTGGATGAGTGGGTGAGAGTGTGATTGAGTGGGTGAGTGGGTGGGTGGCTGGGTGAGTGATTGAGTGAGTGGGTGAGTGAGTGGATGGGTGAGTGAGTGAGTGGGTGGGTGAGTGAGTGAGTGAGTGAGTGAGTGAGTAAGTGGATGGGTGAGTGGGTGAGTGGGTGAGTGAGTGAGTGAGCGAGCGAGTGAGTAAGTGGATGGGTGAGTGGGTGAGTGGGTGAGTGTGTGAGTAGGTGAGTGGGTGGGTGAGTGAATGAATGGGTGAGTGGATGGGTGAGTGATTGGGTGGTTGAGTGGATGAGTGAATAGACGGGTGAGTGATTGGGTGAGTGGGTTGGTGAGTGGATGGGTGAGTGGGTGAGTGAGTGATTGGGTGGGTGGGTGAGTGAATGGATGGGTGAGTGGATGGGTGAGTGGATGTTTGAGTGATTGGGTGGGTGAGTGAGTGAGTGGATGGGTGAGTGGATGGGTGAGTGGATGGGTGAGTGGATGGGTGAGTGGGTGGATTAGTGGGTGGATGAGTGGGTGGATGAGTGGATGGGCGAGTGGATGGGTGAGTGGGTGAGTAGGTGAGTGAGTGGGTGAGTGGATGTGTCAGTGATTGTGTGGGTGAGTGGATGGGTGAGTGGATGGGTGAGTGGATGGGTGAGTGATTGGGTGGGTGGGTGCGTGATTGGATGGGTGAGTGGGTGAGTGGGTGAGTGAGTGAATGAGTGGATGGGTGAGTGAGTGAGTGAGTGAGTGGATGGGTGAGTGGATGGATGAGTGGGTGAGTGATTGAATAGGTGATTGAGTGAATGGGTGAGTGAGTGGGTGAGTGAGTGAGTGTGAGTGAGTGGATGAGTGAGTGAGTGAGAGGATGGGTATGTGAGTGGGTGAGTGAGTAGGTGAGTGAGTGAAAGGGTGGGTGAGTGAGTGAGTGGATAGGTGAGTGAGTGGGTGAGTGAGTGAGTGAGTGGTTGTGTGAGTGAGTGTGTGATTGAGTGGGTGAGTGGGTGGGTGACTGGGTGAGTGATTGAGTGAGTGGGTGAGTGAGTGAATGGGTGAGTGGGTGAGTGAGCGAGTGAGTAAGTGGATGGGTGAGTGGGTGAGTGAGTGAGTGAGAGGATGGGTGTGTGAGTGGGTGAATGAGTGGGTGAGTGAGTGAATGGGTGGGTGAGTGAGTGAGTGGATAGGTGAGTGAGTGGGTGAGTGAGTGAGTGATTGGTTGAGTGAGTGAGTGTGTGATTGAGTGGGTGAGTGGGTGGGTGACTGGGTGAGTGATTGAGTGAGTGGGTAAGTGGATGGGTGAGTGGGTGAGTGTGTGAGAGGGTGAATAGGTGGGTGGTTGAGTGGTGGGTGGGTGAATAGGTGGGTGATTGGATGTGTGAGAGGATGGGTGTGTGAGTGGGTGAGTGAGTGGGTGAGTTGGTGGGTGAGTGGGTGAGTGAGTGGGTGGGTGAATGAGTGGGTGGGTGAGTGAGAGGGTGAGTGGTGGGTGGGTGGGTGAGTTGGTGAGTGGGTGAGTGAATGAGTGAGCAAGTGGATGGGTGATTAAGTGATTGAGTGATTGGGTGAAAGAGTGGGTGAGTGGGTGAGTGAATGTCAGTGAATGGCTGGGTGTGTGAGTGAGTGAGTGGGTGAGTGGATGAGTGAGTGGGTGAGTGAGCGAGTGGGTGAGTTGGTGAGTGAGTTGGTGGATGAGTGATTGGCTGAGTGGGTGAGTGTTTGGGTGAGTGATTGAATGGGTGAGTGAGTGAATGGGTGAGTGAGTGAATGGGTGAGTGAGCGGATGGGTGTCTGAGTGGGTGAGTGACTGGGTGAGTGGAGTAATTGGGTGGGTGAGTGATTGTGTGGTTTGGTGGGTGGGTGATTGAGTGGAGTAAGTGGGTGGGTAAGTGAGTGGGTGAGTGAGTGAGTGAGTGAGTGAGAGAGTGAGTGAATGAGTGAGTAAGTGGGTGGGTGAGTGAGTAAGTGATTGGAGTAAGTGGGTGAGTGAGTGAGTGGGTGAGTGGAGTAAGTGGAAGGGTGAGTGATTGTGTGGTTGGGTTGGTGGGTGAGTGAGTGGATGGGTGAGTGGATGGGTGAGTGGATGGGTGAGTGGATGGGTGAGTGGATGGGTGAGTGGGTGAGTGAGTGGGTGAGTGAGTGGGTGAGTGGATGGGTGAGTGGATGGGTGAGTGGATGTGTGAGTGATTGGGTGGGTAAGTGGATGGGTGAGTGGATGGGTGAGTGGATGGGTGAGTGGATGGGTGAGTGGATGGGTGTGTGGGTGGGTGAGTGGGTGGGTGAGTGGATGGGTGACTGGGTGAGTGGATGGGTGAGTGAATGGGTGAGTGGATGGGTGAGTGGATGGGTGAGTGGGTGGGTGGCTAAGTGGATGGGTGAGTGGATGGGTGAGTGGATGGGTGAGTGGATGGGTGAGAGGGTGGGTGGCTAAGTGGAAGGGTGAGTGGGTGGGTGAGTGAGCGAGTGGGTGAGTTGGTGAGTGAGTTGGTGGATGAGTGATTGGCTGAGTGGGTGAGTGTTTGGGTGAGTGATTGAATGGGTGAGTGAGTGAATGGGTGAGTGAGTGAATGGGTGAGTGAGCGGATGGGTGTCTGAGTGGGTGAGTGACTGGGTGAGTGGAGTAATTGGGTGGGTGAGTGATTGTGTGGTTTGGTGGGTGGGTGATTGAGTGGAGTAAGTGGGTGGGTAAGTGAGTGGGTGAGTGAGTGAGTGAGTGAGTGAGAGAGTGAGTGAATGAGTGAGTAAGTGGGTGGGTGAGTGAGTAAGTGATTGGAGTAAGTGGGTGAGTGAGTGAGTGGGTGAGTGGAGTAAGTGGAAGGGTGAGTGATTGTGTGGTTGGGTTGGTGGGTGAGTGAGTGGATGGGTGAGTGGATGGGTGAGTGGATGGGTGAGTGGATGGGTGAGTGGATGGGTGAGTGGGTGAGTGAGTGGGTGAGTGAGTGGGTGAGTGGATGGGTGAGTGGATGGGTGAGTGGATGTGTGAGTGATTGGGTGGGTAAGTGGATGGGTGAGTGGATGGGTGAGTGGATGGGTGAGTGGATGGGTGAGTGGATGGGTGTGTGGGGTGGGTGAGTGGGTGGGTGAGTGGATGGGTGACTGGGTGAGTGGATGGGTGAGTGAATGGGTGAGTGGATGGGTGAGTGGATGGGTGAGTGGGTGGGTGGCTAAGTGGATGGGTGAGTGGATGGGTGAGTGGATGGGTGAGTGGATGGGTGAGAGGGTGGGTGGCTAAGTGGAAGGGTGAGTGGGTGGGTGAGTGAGCGAGTGGGTGAGTTGGTGAGTGAGTTGGTGGATGAGTGATTGGCTGAGTGGGTGAGTGTTTGGGTGAGTGATTGAATGGGTGAGTGAGTGAATGGGTGAGTGAGTGAATCGGTGAGTGAGCGGATGGGTGTCTGAGTGGGTGAGTGACTGGGTGAGTGGAGTAATTGGGTGGGTGAGTGATTGTGTGGTTTGGTGGGTGGGTGATTGAGTGGAGTAAGTGGGTGGGTAAGTGAGTGGGTGAGTGAGTGAGTGAGTGAGTGAGAGAGTGAGTGAATGAGTGAGTAAGTGGGTGGGTGAGTGAGTAAGTGATTGGAGTAAGTGGGTGAGTGAGTGAGTGGGTGAGTGGAGTAAGTGGAAGGTTGAGTGATTGTGTGGTTGGGTTGGTGGGTGAGTGAGTGGATGGGTGAGTGGATGGGTGAGTGGATGGGTGAGTGGATGGGTGAGTGGATGGGTGAGTGGGTGAGTGAGTGGGTGAGTGAGTGGGTGAGTGGATGGGTGAGTGGATGGGTGAGTGGATGTGTGAGTGATTGGGTGGGTAAGTGGATGGGTGAGTGGATGGGTGAGTGGATGGGTGAGTGGATGGGTGAGTGGATGGGTGTGTGGGTGGGTGAGTGGGTGGGTGAGTGGATGGGTGACTGGGTGAGTGGATGGGTGAGTGAATGGGTGAGTGGATGGGTGAGTGGATGGGTGAGTGGGTGGGTGGCGAAGTGGATGGGTGAGTGGATGGGTGAGTGGATGGGTGAGTGGATGGGTGAGAGGGTGGGTGGCTAAGTGGATGGGTGAGTGGGTGGGTGAGTGGGTGGGTGAGTTGATGGTTGGGTGATTGGATGGGTGAGTGGATGGGTGAGTGGGTGGGTGAGTTGATGGGTGAGTGATTGGATGGGTGAGTGGATGGGTGAGTGGGTGGGTGGGTGATTGGATGGGTGAGTGGATGGGTGAGTGTGTGAGTGAGTGAGTGGATGTGTGAGTGAGTGAGTGGATGTGTGAGTGAGTGGGTGAGTGGATGGGTGAGTGAGTGAGTAGATGGGTGAGTGGATGGGTGAGTGGATGGGTGAGTGGTTCAGTGATTGAATGGGTGAGTGAGTGAATGGGTGAGTGAGTGGGTGAGTCAGTGAGTGAGTGGGTGGGTGAATGAGTGAGTGGATAGGTCAGTGAGTGCATGAGTGAGTGAGTGAGTGAGTGAGTGAGTGAGTGAGTGAGTGAGGTGAGTGTGTGGATGTGTGGGTGGTTGGGTGTTTGGGTGAATGAGTGAGTGTGTGGGTGGGTGAGTGAGTGGATAGGTGAGTGAGTGGTTGGGTGACTGGATATGTGAGTGGATGGGTGAGTGATTGGGTGAGTGATTGGGTGAGTGGATGGGTGAGTGGATGGGTGAGTGGATGGGTGAGTGGATGGGTGAGTGATTGAGTGAGTGGATGGGTGAGTGAATGGGTGAGTGGATGGGTGAGTGGATGGGTGAGTGGATGGGTGAGTGATTGGATGGGTGTGTAAGTGGGTGAGTGAGTGGGTGAGTGAGTGATTGGATGGGTGTGTGAGTGGGTGAGTGAGTGGGTGAGTGAGTGATTGGATGGGTGTGTGAGTGGGTGAGTGGATAGGTGAGTGAGTGGATAGGTGAGTGAGTGCGTGAGTGAGTGAGTGAGTGGATGTGTGCGTGGATGGATGAGTGATTGGCTGGGTGAGTGGATGGGTGAGTGGATGGGTGAGTGGATTGGTGAGTGAGTGGATGAGTGAATGGATGGGTGTGTGAGTGAGTAAGTGAGTGGATAGGTGAGTGAGTGGGTGAGTGAGTGAGTTAGTGAGTGGATGGGTGAGTGGGTGGGTATGTGGGTGGTTGGGTGAGTGGGTGAGTGTGTGATTCAGTGGGTGAGTGGGTGGGTGACTGGGTGAGTGATTGAGTGAGTGGGTGAGTGAGTGGATGGGTGAGTGAATATGTGATTGGTGAGTGGGTGAGTGCGTGAGTGAGTGAGTGAGCGAGTGCGTGATTAAGTGGATGGGTGATGGGTGAGTGAGTGGGTGAGTGGTTGAGTGAGTGAGTGTATGTTTGAGTGGGTGAGTGGGTGGGTGATTGGGTGAGTGATTGAGTGAGTGGGTGGGTGAGTGAGTGGATGGGTGAGTGGATGGGTGAGTGCGTGGGTGAGTGAGTGAGTAAGTTGAGCAATGGTGGAGAAGGGAGGGATTCAAATTCCTGGGTAATTGGAACCGGTTCTGGGGGAGGTGGGACCAGTACAATCCGGACGGTCTGCACCTGGGCAGGATCGGAACCAATGTTCTCGGGGGAGTGCTTGCTAGTGCTGTTGGGGAGAGTTAAACTATTATGGCAGGGGGATGGGAACCAATGCAGGGAGATAGAGGGAAACAAAAAGGAGGCAAAAGCAAAAGACAGAAAGGAGATGAGGAAAAGTGGAGGGAAGAGAAACCCAAGGCAAAAAACAAAAAGGGCCACTGTACAGCAAAATTCTAAAAGGACAAACGGTGTTAAAAAAAATAAGCCAAAAGGCTTTGTGTCTTAATGCAAGGAGTATCCGCAATAAGGTGGATGAATTAACTGTGCAAATAGATGTTAACAAATATGATGTGATTGGGATCACGGAGACGTGGCTCCAGGATGATCAGGGCTGGGAACTCAACATCCAGGGGTATTCAACATTCAGGAAAGATAGAATAAAAGGAAAAGGAGGTGGGGTAGCATTGCTGGTTAAGGAGGAGATTAAGGCAATAGTTAGGAAGGACATTAGCTTGGATGATGTGGAATCTATATGGGTAGAGCTGCAGAACACCAAAGGGCAAAAAACGTTAGTGGGAGTTGTGTACAGACCTCCAAACAGTAGGAGTGATGTTGGGGAGGGCATCAAACAGGAAATTAGGGGTGCGTGCAATAAAGGTGCAGCAGTTATAATGGGTGACTTTAATATGCACATAGATTGGGCTAATCAATCTGGAAGCAATACGGTGGAGGTGGATTTCCTGGAGTGCATAAGGAAAGATTGTTTAGACCAATATGTCGAGGAACCAACTAGGGGGGAGGCCATCATAGACTGAGTGTTATGTAATGAGAGAGGATTAATTAGCAATCTCGTTGTGCGAGGCCCCTTGGGGAAGAGTGACCATAATATGGTGGAATTCTGCATTGGGATGGAGAATGAAACAGTTAATTCAGAGACCATGGTCCAGAACTTAAAGAAGGCTAACTTTGAAGGTATGAGGCGTGAATTGGCTGGGATGGATTGGCGAATGATACTTAAGCTGTTTACACTGTTCATTAATGATTTAGATGAGGGGATTAAATGTAGTATCTCCAAATTTGCGGATGACACTAAGTTGGGTAGCAGTGTGAGCTGCAAGGAGGATGCTGTGAAGCTGCAGAGCGACTTGGGTAGGTGAGGTGAGTGGGCAAATGCACGGCTGATGAAGTATAATGTGGATAAATGTGAGGTTATCCAATTCGGTGGAAAAAACAGGGAGACAGACAATTATCTGAATGGTGACAGATTAGGAAAAGGGGAGGTGCAAAGAGACCTGGGTGTCATGGTACATCAGTCATTGAAGGTTGGCATGCAGGTGCAGCAGGCGGTTAAGAAAGCAAATGGCATGTTGGCCTTCGTAGCAAGGGGATTTGAGTACAGGGGCAGGGAGGTGCTGCTACAGTTGTACAGAGCATTGTTGAGGTCACACCTGGAGTATTGTGTACAGTTTTGGTCTCCTAACCTGAGGAAGGACATTCTTGCTATTGAGGGAGTGCAGCGAAGGTTCACCAGACTGATTCCTGGGATGGCGGGACTGACCTATCAAGAAAGATTGGATCAACTGGCCTTGTATTCACTGGAGTTCAGAAGAATGAGAGGGGACCTCATAGAATTGTTTAAAATTCTGACGGGGTTAGACAGGTTGGATGCAGGAAGAATGTTCCCGATGTTGGGGAAGTCCAGAAACAGAGGTCACAGTCTAAGGATAAGGGGTAAGCCATTTAGAACCGAGATGCGGAGGAACTTATTCACCCAGAGAGTGGTGAACCTGTGGAATTCTCTACCACAGAAAGTTGTTGAGGCCAATTCACTAAATATATTCAAAAAGGAGTTAGATGAAGTCCTTACTACTAGGGGGATCAAGGGGTATGGCCAGAAAGCAGGAATGGGGTACTGCAGTTGAATGTTCAGCCATGAACTCATTGAATGGTGGTGCAGGCTAGAAGGGCCGAATGGCCGAATCCTGCACCTATTTTCTATGTTTCTATGTTTCTATGTTTACACTGTCCCATCAAACACTCCCAGAACAGGTACAGCACGGGGTAGATACAGAGTAAAGCTCCCTCTACACTGTCCCATCAAACACTCCCAGGGCTGGTACAGGGGGTTAGATACAGAGTAAAGCTCGCTCTACACTGTCCCATCAAACATTCCCAGGGCAGGTACAGGGGGTTAGATACAGAGTAAAGCTCGCTCTACACTGTCCCATCAAACACTCCCAGGGCAGGTACAGGGGGTTCGATACAGAGTAAAGCTCCCTCGACACTGTCCCATCAAACACTCCCAGGGCAGGTACAGGGGGTTAGATACAGAGTAAAGCTCCCTCGACACTGTCCCATCAAACACTCCCAGGGCAGGTACAGGGGGTTAGATACAGAGTAAAGCTCGCTCTGCACTGTCCCATCAAACACTCCCAGGGCAGGTGCAGGGGTTAGATACAGAGTAAAGCTCGCTCTGCACCGTCCCATCAAACACTCCCAGGGCAGGTACAGGGGTTTACATACAGAGTAAAACTCCCTCTACACTGTCCCATCAAACACTCCAGGGCAGGTGCAGCACGAGGTGAGATACAGAGTAAAGCTCCCTCTACACTGTCTCATCAAACACTCTCAGGGTATGTACAGCACGGGATTCGATACAGAGTAAAGCTCCCTCTACACTGTCCCATCACACACTCCCAGGGCAGGTACAGGGGGTTAGATACAGAGTAAAGCTCCCTCTACACTGTGCCATCAAACACTCGCAGGACAGGTACAGGGGGTCAGATATAGAGTAAAGCTCCCTCGACACTGTCCCATCAAACACTCCCAGGTCAGGTGCAGCACGGGGTTAGATACAGAGTATACTGTGCTGCACTGTCGGAGGGGCAGTACTGAAGGTGCGACGCACTGTCGGAGGGGCAGTACTGAGGGAGTGCTGCACTGTTGGAGGGGCAGTACTGAGGGAGTGCCGCAGTGTCAGAGGGGCAGAAGTGAGGGGAAACCTGGGTTCCTGATCCCTGCCCAGTGACACAGGTTTAGGGAGGGTGGTCACTGACCCTGGGTTAGGGAAGGGGGGGTCACTGTCCCTGGGTTAGGGAGGGGGGGTCACTGACCCTGGGTTAGGGAGGGGGGTCACTGACCCTGGGTAATGGAGGGGGGATCACTGATCCTGGGTTTGGGAGGGGGGAGTCACTGACCCTGGGTAAGGGATGGGGGGTCACTGACCCTGGGTTAGGGAAGGGGGGGGTCACTGACCCTGGGTTAGGGAGGGGGGGTCACTGACACTGGGTTAGGGATGGGGGTCACTGACCCTGGGTTAGGGAGGGGGGTCACTGACCCTGGGTAATGGAGGGGGGATCACTGATCCTGGGTTAGTGATGGGGGTCATTGACCCTGGGTTAGGGAGTGGGGGGTCACTGACCCTGGGTTAGGGAGGGGGGGGCACTGACCCTGGGTTAGGGAGGTGGAGTCACTGACCCTGGGTTAGGGAGGGGGTGTCACTGACCCTGGGTTAGGGAGGGGGGGGTCACTGACCCTGGTTAGGGAGGGGGGTCACTGACCCTGGGTTAGGGAGGGGGTGTCACTGACCCTGGGTTAGGGAGCGGGGGAGTCACTGACACTGGGTTAGGGAGGGGGGGGTCACTGACACTGGGTTAGGGAGGGGGGTCACTGACCCTGGGTTAGGGAGGGGGGGTCACTGACCCTGGGTTAGGGAGGGGGGTCACTGACCCTGGGTTAGGGAGGGGGGGTCACTGACCCTGGTTTAGGGAAGGGGGGTCACTGACCCTGGGTTAGTGAGGGGGGTCACTGACCGTGGGTTAGAGAGGGGGTGTCACGGACCCTGGGTTAGTGAGGGGGGTCACTGACCGTGGGTTAGAGAAGGGGTGTCACTGACCCTGGGTTAGGGAGGGGGGGTCACTGACCCTGGTTTAGGGAGGGGGGGTCACTGACCCTGTGACCCTGGGTTAGGGGTATATGAGATGTTATGTAATCTCTCTCTCCCTGCTCCCTGCCCTGGGACCATTCACATGTAAATGTCCCCAGACAGCACACACCTCAGTAACTGTGTGACTCACCCTGGCCCTGACCATTGAGATGTTAATCAGCCCAAGGCTCTCTGACCCACAAATACCTTTCCAGCTCAGGGACCGCCATTTTACACTAGCATTGTAACAATCACTTTTTGCTTTCTCGAGATCTCGCACAAAGACTCCACTCCCAGAGAATCCACACCCAGGAAAACCAGGTTAAATAATCTCCCTCCTTGATTTCCCCTCAGTGAGCTGAGGTCTAGTATCTCAGTGTATCTGTGTGAGGAAGCTTTGTGTCTGTTTGTGTCTCTCCCTCCCCCTCTCTGTCCCTCTCTCTCTCTCTCTCTGTCTCTGCTCCTCGCTCTTTCTCTTTCCCAGCCCCTCTCTGTCCCTCTCTCTCCCTCTGTCTCTGCTTCTCGCTCTTTCTCTCTCCCTCCCACCCTCTGTCCCTCTCTCTGTCTCTCTATCTGTCTCTGCTTCTCGCTCTTTCTCTCTCCCTCCCTCTCTCTGACACTCTCTCTCTCCCTCAGCCTCTGCTTCTCTCTCTCTCTCTCCCTCCCTCTCTCTTTCCCTCTCACACTTTCTCTCTCTCTCTCTCTCTTGTTCTCTCTGTCTCACTCTCTCTCTCCGTCTTTCTCTTGCTCGCTCTCTCTCTCACACTGTATATCTCCCTCTTTCTCCCTCTCTCTCTCTGTTCCTCCCTTTCTCTCACAATCTCTGTCTCGCGTTCGCACTCTCTCTCTGTCTGTCTCTCTCTCACACACTATCTCTCTCTGTCTCTCGCTCTCTATTCTCTCGCTCTCTCTCTGTCTCTCGATCTCTCTGTCTCTCAATCTCTGTCTTTCTCTCGCGCTCTCATGTTCTGTCTCTCTCTGCGTCTCTCTCTGTGTGTCTCTCTCTCTGGCTTTCTGTCTCCCTCAGTCTCTCGGACTCTGTAACAAGAGACGTGGTATAAAATGGACGCCACGCATTTCATGTAAAATGGCTGCTCAATCTCACACAAACTAACCCCACTGCCCCGCTTTCTCCCCATAGTCCTGTATCAATCCCCAAACTAATCCCACTGAACCACTCTCTCCCAATACTCCTGTATCAATCCCCAAACTAATCCCACTGCCTCGCTCTCTCCCCATAGTCCTGTATCAATCCCCAAACTAATCCCACTGAACCACTCTCTCCCAATAGTCCTGTATCAATCCCCAAACTAATCCCACTGCCCCGCTCTCTCCCCATTGTCCTGTATCAATCCCAACCTAATCCTACTGCCCCGCTCTCTCCCCATAGTCCTGTTTCAATCCCAAACTAATCCCACTGCCCCGCTCTCTCCCCATAGTCCTGTTTCAATCCCCAAACTAATCCCAATGCCCCGCCCTCTCCCCATAGTCCTGTATCAATCCCCAAACTAATCCCACTGCCCCGCTCTCTCCCCATAGCCCTGTATCAATCCCCAAACTAATCCGACTGCCCCGCTCTCTCCTGATAGTCCTGTGTCAATCCCCAAACGAATCCGACTCCTCCGCTCTCTCCCCATAGCCCTGTATCAATCCCCAAACTAATCCCACTGCCCCCCTCTCACCCCATAGCCCTGTATCAATGCCCGAACTAATCCCACTGTCCCGCTCTCTCCCCATAGTCCTGTATCAATCCCCAAACTAATCCCACTGCCCCGCTCTATCCCCATAGTCCTGTATCAATCCCCAAGCTAGTCCCACTGCCCCGCTCTATCGCCATAGCCCTGTATCTATCCCCAAACTAATCCCACTGCCCCGCACTCTCCCCATAGTCCTGTATCAATCTGCAACTAATCCCACTGCCAAGCTCTCTCCCCATAGCGCTGTATCAATCCCCAAACTAATCTCACTGCACCGCTCTCTCCCCATACCCCTGTATCAATCTCCAAACTAATCCCACTGCCCTGCTCTCTCCCGATAGTCCTGTATCAATCCCCAACCTAATCCCACTGCCCCGCTCTCTCCCCATAGTCCTGTATCAATCGGAAAATAATCCAACTGCCCCGCTCTCTCACCATAGTCCTGTATCAATCCCAAAACTAATCCCACTGCCCGGCTCTCTCACCATAGTCCGGTATCAATCCCCAAACTAATTCCACTGCCCCGCTCTCTCCCCATAGCCCTGTATCAATCCACAACCTAATCCCACTGCCCCGCTCTCTCCCCATAGCCCTGTCTCAATCCACAAACTAATCCCACGGCCCCGCTCTCTCCCCATAGTCTTGTATCAATCCCCAAACTAATCTCACTGCCCCGCTCTCTCTCCATAGTCGTGTATCAATCCCCAAACTAATCCCACTGCCCCGCCCTCTCCCCATAGCCCTGTATCAATCCCCAAACTAATCCCACTGCCCCGCTCTCTCCCCATGGCCCTGTATTAATCCTCAAACTAATCCGATTGCCCCGCTCTCGCCTCATAGTCCTGTATAAATGCCCAAACGAATCCCACTCCTCCGCTCTCTCCTCATAGCCCTGTATCAATCCCCAAACTAATCCCACTGCCCCGCTCTCTACCCATGGCCCTGTATTAATCCCCGAACTAATCCCACTGTCCCGCTCTCTCCCCATAGTCCTGTATCAATTCCCAAACGAATCCCACTGCACCGCTCTCTCCCCATAGCATTGTTTCAATCCCCAAGCTAATCCCACTGCCCCGCTCTCTCCCCATAGTCCCGTATCAATCCTCAAACTTATCCCACTGCCCCGCTCTCTCCCCATAGCACTGTATCAATCCGCAATCTAATCCCACTGCCAAGCTCACTCCCCATAGCCCTGTATCAATCCCCAAACTAATCTCACTGCCCCGCTCTCTCCCCATCGCCCTGTATCAATCTCCAAACTAATCCCACTGCCCCGCTCTCTCCCTATAGTCCTGTCTCAATCCCCAAACTAATCCCACTGCCCCGCTCTCTCCCCATCGTCCTGTATCAATCGGAAATTAATCCCACTGCCCCGCTCTCTCGCCATAATCCTGTATCAATCCCCAAACTAATCCCACTGCCCCGCTCTCTCCCCATAGTCCGGTATCAATCCACAAACTAATCCCACTGCCCCGCTCTCTCCCCATAGCCCTGTATCAATCCAAAAACTAATCCCACTGCCCCGCTATCTCCCCATAGTCCTGTATCAATCCACAAACTAATCCCACTGCCCCGCTCTCTCCCCATAGTCTTGTATCAATCCCCAAACTAATCTCACTGCCCCGCTCTCTCCCCATAGTCCTGTATCAATCTCCAAACTAATCCCACTGCCACGCTCTCTCCCCATAGTCCTGTATCAATCCCCAAACTAATCCCACTGCCCCGCTCTCTCCCCATAGTCCTGTCTCAATACCCAAACTATTCCCACTGTCCCGCTCTCTCCCCATAGTCCTGTATCAATCCCCAAACTAATCCCACTGCCCCGCTCTCTCCCCATAGCCCTGTATCAATCCCCAAACTAATCCGACTGCCCCGCTCTCTCCTGATAGTCCTGTTTCAATCCCCAAACGAATCCGACTCCTCCGCTCTCTCCTCATAGCCCTGTATCAATCTCCAAACTAATACCACTGCCCTGCTCTCTCCCCATAGCCCTGTATCAATCCCCAAACTAATCCCACTGCCCCCCTCTCTCCCCATAGCCCTGTATCAATCCCCGAACTAATCCCACTGTCCCGCTCTCTCCCCATAGTCCTGTATCAATCCCCAAACTAATCCCACTGCCCCGCTCTATCCCCATAGTCCTGTATCAATCCCCAAGCTAGTCCCACTGCCCCGTTCTATCCCCATAGCCCTGTATCTATCCCCAAACTAATCCCACTGCCCCGCACTCTCCCCATAGTCCTGTATCAATCTGCAACTAATCCCACTGCCAAGCTCTCTCCCCATAGCGCTGTATCAATCCCCAAACTAATCTCACTGCACCGCTCTCTCCCCATACCCCTGTATCAATCTCCAAACTAATCCCACTGCCCTGCTCTCTCCCGATAGTCCTGTATCAATCCCCAACCTAATCCCACTGCCCCGCTCTCTCCCCATAGTCCTGTATCAATCGGAAAATAATCCAACTGCCCCGCTCTCTCACCATAGTCCTGTATCAATCCCAAAACTAATCCCACTGCCCGGCTCTCTCACCATAGTCCGGTATCAATCCCCAAACTAATTCCACTGCCCCGCTCTCTCCCCATAGCCCTGTATCAATCCACAAACTAATCCCACTGCCCCGCTCGCTCCCCATAGCCCTGTCTCAATCCACAAACTAATCCCACGGCCCCGCTCTCTCCCCATAGTCTTGTATCAATCCCCAAACTAATCTCACTGCCCCGCTCTCTCTCCATAGTCGTGTATCAATCCCCAAACTAATCCCACTGCCCCGCCCTCTCCCCATAGCCCTGTATCAATCCCCAAACTAATCCCACTGCCCCGCTCTCTCCCCATGGCCCTGTATTAATCCTCAAACTAATCCGATTGCCCCGCTCTCGCCTCATAGTCCTGTATAAATGCCCAAACGAATCCCACTCCTCCGCTCTCTCCTCATAGCCCTGTATCAATCCCCAAACTAATCCCACTGCCCCGCTCTCTACCCATGGCCCTGTATTAATCCCCGAACTAATCCCACTGTCCCGCTCTCTCCCCATAGTCCTGTATCAATTCCCAAACGAATCCCACTGCACCGCTCTCTCCCCATAGCATTGTTTCAATCCCCAATCTAATCCCACTGCCCCGCTCTCTCCCCATAGTCCCGTATCAATCCTCAAACTTATCCCACTGCCCCGCTCTCTCCCCATAGCACTGTATCAATCCGCAATCTAATCCCACTGCCAAGCTCACTCCCCATAGCCCTGTATCAATCCCCAAACTAATCTCACTGCCCCGCTCTCTCCCCATCGCCCTGTATCAATCTCCAAACTAATCCCACTGCCCCGCTCTCTCCCTATAGTCCTGTCTCAATCCCCAAACTAATCCCACTGCCCCGCTCTCTCCCCATCGTCCTGTATCAATCGGAAATTAATCCCACTGCCCCGCTCTCTCGCCATAATCCTGTATCAATCCCCAAACTAATCCCACTGCCCCGCTCTCTCCCCATAGTCCGGTATCAATCCACAAACTAATCCCACTGCCCCGCTCTCTCCCCATAGCCCTATATCAATCCACAAACTAATCCCACTGCCCCGCTCTCTCCCCATAGCCCTGTATCAATCCAAAAACTAATCCCACTGCCCCGCTATCTCCCCATAGTCCTGTATCAATCCACAAACTTATCCCACTGCCCCGCTCTCTCCCCATAGTCTTGTATCAATCCCCAAACTAATCTCACTGCCCCGCTCTCTCCCCATAGTCCTGTATCAATCTCCAAACTAATCCCACTGCCACGCTCTCTCCCCATAGTCCTGTATCAATCCCCAAACTAATCCCACTGCCCCGCTCTCTCCCCATAGTCCTGTCTCAATACCCAAACTATTCCCACTGTCCCGCTCTCTCCCCATAGTCCTGTATCAAACGCCAAATTAATCCCACTGCCCCGCTCTCTCCCCATAGTCCTGTATCAATCCCCAAACTAATCCCACTGCCCCGCTCTCTCCCATTAGTCCTGTATCAATCTCCAAACTAATCCCAATGCCCCGCTCTCACCCCATAGTCCTGTATCAATCCTCAAACTAATCCCACTGCCCCGCTCTCTCCACATAGCCCCGTATCAATCCACAAACTAATCCAATTGCCCCCCTCTCTCCCCATAGTCCTGTATCAATCCACAAACTAATCCCACTGCCCCGCTCTCTCCCCATAGTCCTGTATCAATCCCCAAACTAATTCCACTGCCCCGCTCTATCCCCATAGTCCTGTATCAATCCCCAAGCTAGTCCCACTGCCCCGCTCTATCGCCATAGCCCTGTATCAATCCCCAAACTATTCCCACTGCCCCGCACTCTCCCCATAGTCCTGTATCAATCTGCAACTAATCCCACTGCCAAGCTCTCTCCCCATAGCCCTGTATCAACCCCCAAACTAATCTCACTGCACCGCTCTCTCCCCATACCCCTGTATCAATCTTCAAACTAATCCCACTGCCCTGCTCTCTCCCGATAGTCCTGTATCAATCCCCAACCTAATCCCACTGCCCCGCTCTCTCCCCATAGTCCTGTATCAATCGGAAAATAATCCAACTGCCCCGCTCTCTCACCATAGTCCTGTATCAATCCCAAAACTAATCCCACTGCCCGGCTCTCTCACCATAGTCCGGTATCAATCCCCAAACTAATTCCACTGCCCCGCTCTCTCCCCATAGCCCTGTATCAATCCACAAACTAATCCCACTGCCCCGCTCTCTCCCCATAGCCCTGTCTCAATCCACAAACTAATCCCACGGCCCCGCTCTCTCCCCATAGTCTTGTATCAATCCCCAAACTAATCTCACAGCCCCGCTCTCTCTCCATAGTCGTGTATCAATCCCCAAACTAATCCCGCTGCCCCGCCCTCTCCCCATAGCCCTGTATCAATCCCCAAACTAATCCCACTGCCCCGCTCTCTCCCCATGGCCCTGTATTAATCCTCAAACTAATCCGATTGCCCCGCTCTCGCCTCATAGTCCTGTATAAATGCCCAAACGAATCCCACTCCTCCGCTCTCTCCTCATAGCCCTGTATCAATCCCCAAACTAATCCCACTGCCCCGCTCTCTACCCATGGCCCTGTATTAATCCCCGAACTAATCCCACTGTCCCGCTCTCTCCCCATAGTCCTGTATCAATTCCCAAACGAATCCCACTGCACCGCTCTCTCCCCATAGCATTGTATCAATCCCCAAGCTAATCCCACTGCCCCGCTCTCTCCCCATAGTCCCGTATCAATCCTCAAACTTATCCCACTGCCCCGCTCTCTCCCCATAGCCCTGTATCAATCCGCTATCTAATCCCACTGCCAAGCTCACTCCCCATAGCCCTGTATCAATCCCCAAACTAATCTCACTGCCCCGCTCTCTCCCCATCGCCCTGTATCAATCTCCAAACTAATCCCACTGCCCCGCTCTCTCCCTATAGTCCTGTCTCAATCCCCAAACTAATCCCACTGCCCCGCTCTCTCCCCATCGTCCTGTATCAATCGGAAAATAATCCCACTGCCCCGCTCTCTCGCCATAATCCTGTATCAATCCCCAAACTAATCCCACTGCCCCGCTCTCTCCCCATAGTCCGGTATCAATCCACAAACTAATCCCACTGCCCCGCTCTCTCCCCATAGCCCTATATCAATCCACAAACTAATCCCACTGCCCCGCTCTCTCCCCATAGCCCTGTATCAATCCAAAAACTAATCCCACTGCCCCGCTCTCTCCCCATAGTCCTGTATCAATCCACAAACTAATCCCACTGCCCCGCTCTCTCCCCATAGTCTTGTATCAATCCCCAAACTAATCTCACTGCCACGCTCTCTCCCCATAGTCCTGCATCAATCTCCAAACTAATCCCACTGCCACGCTCTCTCCCCATAGTCCTGTATCAATCCCCAAACTAATCCCACTGCCCCGCTCTCTCCCCATAGTCCTGTCTCAATACCCAAACTATTCCCACTGTCCCGCTCTCTCCCCATAGTCCTGTATCAAACGCCAAACTAATCCCACTGCCCCGCTCTCTCCCCATAGTCCTGTATCAATCCCCAAACTAATCCCACTGCCCCGCTCTCTCCCATTAGTCCTGTATCAATCTCCAAACTAATCCCAATGCCCCGCTCTCACCCCATAGTCCTGTATCAATCCTCAAACTAATCCCACTGCCCCGCTCTCTCCACATAGCCCCGTATCAATCCACAAACTATTCCCATTGCCCCCCTCTCTCCCCATAGTCCTGTATCAATCCACAAACTAATCCCATTGCCCCGCTCTCTCCCCATGGTCCTGTATCAATCCCCAAACTAATCCCACTGCCCCGCTCTCTCCCATTAGTCCTGTATCAATCTCCAAACTAATCCCAATGCCCCGCTCTCGCCCAATAGTCCTGTATCAATCCCCAAACTAATCCCACTGCCCCGCTCTCTCCACATAGCCCTGTATCAATCCACAAACTAATACCACTGCCCCGCTCTCTCCCTATAGTCCTGTATCAATCCACAAACTAATCCCACTGCCCCGCTCTCTCCCCATAGTCTTGTATCAATCCCCAAACTAATCCCACTGCCCTACTCTCTCCCCATAGTCCTGTATCAACCCACAAACTAATCCCACTGCCCTGCTCTCTCCCCATAGCCCTGTTTCAATCCCAGAATCTATACAGGGATACAGATAGAGAGAGAGACGCACACAAAAATACTCTCTCTATCCCTCTCTCTGTCTCTCTCTCTGTCTCACGCAATCTCTCTCTCTCTGTCTCTCTTCTGTCACCCTCTCTGTCTCTCTCTCTCTTTCACTCTCTCTGTGTCTCTCTGTCTATCTATCTCCCTCCCTGTCTCTTTCTCTCTCCCTGTCACTCTCTCTTTCTGTCTCTCTCTCTCTCTCTCTCTCTCCCACTCTCTGTCCATCTCTCTCACTCTGTCTCTCTCTCTGTTCCTCTTGATCTCTCTCCCTCTCTCTCTGTCCCTCACTCTCCCTCTATCTCTCTCTCTGTCTCTCTCTCTCTGTCTCTCTTTCTCTGTCTTTTTGTCTGTCACTCTCTCTCTCTCTCTGTCTCTCTCTCTGTCTCTCTCTCTCTGTCTCTCTCTCTGTATCTCTCTCTGTCTCTCTCTCTGTCTCTCTCTGTCTCTCTTTCTATATATCTCTCTCTCTCTGTCTCTCTCTGTCTCTCTCTCTCTGTCTTTCTCTCTGCCTCTCTCTCTCTGTCTTTCTCTCTCTGAATCTCTCTCTCTCTATACCTCTCTCTCTGTCTCTCTCGCTCTGTCTCTCTCTCTCTCCCACTCTATTGCTCTCTCTCTCTCTATCCCTCTCTCTCTATCCTTCTTTCTGTCTCTCTGTCACTCTCTGTTGCTCTGTCTCTCTGTGTCATTCTAAAAAGGGAGGGAGAACAGCCAGTTGTCGTGGTGCACGTTGGTACCAATGACATAGGTAAAAAAAGGGATGAGTTCCTACGAAACGAATTTAAGGAGCTAGGAGCTAAATTAAAAAGTAGGACCTCAAAAGTAGTAATCTCGGGATTGCTACCAGTGCCACGTGCTAGTCAGAGTAGGAATCGCAGGATAGCTCAGATGAATACGTGGCTTGAGCAATGGTGCAGCAGGGAGGGATTCAAATTCCTGGGGCATTGGAACTGGTTCTGGGGGAGGTGGGACCAGTACAATCCAGACGGTCTGCACCTGGGCAGAATCGGAACCAATGTCCTCGGGGGAGTGTTTGCTAGTGCTGTTGGGGAGGAGTTAAACTAATATGGCAGGGGGATGGGAACAAATGCAGGGAGATAGAGGGAAACAAAAAGGAGGCAAAAACAAAAGACAGAAAGGAGATGAGGAAAAGTGGAGGGCAGAGAAACCCAAGGCAAAGAACAAAAAGGGCCATTGTACAGCAAAATTCTAAAAGGACAGAGGGTGTTAAAAAAACAAGCCTAAAGGCTTTGTGTCTTAATGCAAGGAGTATCCGCAATAAGGTGGATGAATTAACTGTGCAAATAGATGTTAACAAATATGATGTGATTGGGATTACGGAGACGTGGCTCCAGGATGAGCAGGGCTGGGACCTCAACATCCAGGGGTATTCAACATTCAGGAAGGATAGAATAAAAGGAAACGGAGGTGGGGTGGCATTGCTGGTTAAGGAGGAGATTAAGGCAATAGTTAGGAAGGACATTAGCTTGGATGATGTGGAATCTATATGGGTAGAGCTGCAGAACACCAAAGGGCAAAAAACGTTAGTGGGAGTTGTGTACAGACCTCCAAACAGTAGTAGTGATGTTGGGGAGGGCATCAAACAGGAAATTAGGGGTGCGTGCAATAAAGGTGCAGCAGTTATAATGGGTGACTTTAATATGCACATAGATTGGGCTAACCAAACTGGAAGCAATACGGTGGAGGAGGATTTTCTGGAGTGCATAAGGGATGGTTTTTTAGACCAATATGTCGAGGAACCAACTAGGGGGGAGGCCATTTAGACTGGGTGTTATGTAATGAGAAAGGATTAATTAGCAATCTCGTTGTGCGTGGCCCCTTGGGGAAGAGTTACCATAATATGGTGGAATTCTGCATTAGGATGGAGAATGAAACAGTTAATTCAGAGACCATGGTCCAGAACTTAAAGAAGGCTAACTTTGAAGGTATGAGGCGTGAATTGGCTAAGATGGATTGGCGAATGATACTTAAGGGGTTGACTGTGGATGGGCAATGGCAGACATTTAGAGACCGCATGGATGAACTACAACAATTGTACATTCCTGTCTGGCATAGAAATAAAAAAGGGAAGGTGGCTCAACCGTGGCTATCAAGGGAAATCAGGGACAGTATTAAAGCCAAGGAAGTGGCATACAAAGTGGCCAGAAATAGCAGCGAACCTGGGGACTGGGAGAAATTTAGAACTCAGCAGAGGAGGACAAAGGGTTTGATTAGGGCAGGGAAAATGGAGTATGAGAAGAAACTTGCAGGGAACATTAAGACGGATTGCAAAAGTTTCTATAGATATGTAAAGAGAAAAAGGTTAGTAAAGACAAACGTAGGTTCCCTGCAGTCAGAATCAGGGGAAGTCATAACGGGGAACAAAGAAATGGCGGACCAATTGAACAAGTACATTGGTTCGGTATTCACGAAGGAGGACACGAACAACCTTCCGGTTATAAAAGGGGTCGGGGGGTCTAGTAAGGAGGAGGAACTGAGGGAAATCCTTATTAGCCGGGAAATTGTGTTGGGGAAATTGATGGGATTGAAGGCCGATAAATCCCCAGGGCCTGATGGACTGCATCCCAGAGTACTTAAGGAGGTGGCCTTGGAAATAGTGGATGCGTTGACAGTCATTTTCCAACATTCCATTGACTCTGGATCAGTTCCTATGGAGTGGAGGGTAGCCAATGTAACCCCACTTTTTAAAAAAGGAGGGAGAGAGAAAACAGGGAATTATAGACCGGTCAGCCTGACATCGGTAGTGGGTAAAATGATGGAATCAATTATTAAGGATGTCATAGCAGTGCATTTGGAAAGAGGTGACATGATAGGTCCAAGTCAGCATGGATTTGTGAAAGGGAAATCATGCTTGACAAATCTTCTGGAATTTTTTGAGGATGTTTCCAGTAGAGTGGATAAGGGAGAACCAGTTGATGTGGTATATTTGGACTTTCAGAAGGCGTTCGACAAGGTCCCACACAAGAGATTGATGTGCAAAGTTAGAGCACATGGGATTGGGGGTCGTGTACTGACATGGATTGAGAACTGGTTGTCAGACAGGAAGCAAAGAGTAGGAGTAAATGGGTACTTTTTAGAATGGCAGGCAGTGACTAGTGGGGTACCGCAAGGTTCTGTGCTGGGGCCCCAGCTGTTTACACTGTACATTAATGATTTAGATGAGGGGATTAAATGTAGTATCTCCAAATTTGCGGATGACACTAAGTTGGGTGGCACTGTGAGCTGCGAGGAGGATGCTGTGAGGCTGAAGATCGACTTGGTTAGGTTAGGTGAGTGGGCAAATGCATGGCAGATGAAGTATAATGTGGATAAATGTGAGGTTATCCACTTTGGTGGTAAAAACAGAGAGACAGACTATTATCTGAATGGTGACAGATTAGGAAAAGGGGAGGTGCAAAGTGACCTGGGTGTCATGGTACATCAGTCATTGAAGGTTGGCATGCAGGTGCAGCAGGCGGTTAAGAAAGCAAATGGCATGTTGGCCTTCATAGCAAGGGGATTTGAGTACAATGGCAGGGAGGTGTTGCTACAATTGTACAGGGCATTGGTGAGGCCACACCTGGAGTGTTGTGTACAGTTTTGGTCTCCTAACCTGAGGAAGGACATTCTTGCTATTGAGGGAGTTCAGCGAAGGTTCACCAGACTGATTCCTGGGATGGCGGGACTGACCTATCAAGAAAGACTGGATCAACTGGGCTTGTATTCACTGGAGTTCAGAAGAATGAGAGGGGACCTCATAGAAACATATAAAATTCTGACGGGGTTAGACAGGTTAGATGCAGGAAGAATGTTCCCAATGTTGGGGAAGTCCAGAACCAGGGGTCACAGTCTAAGGATAAGGGCTAAGCCATTTAGGACCGAGATGCGGAGGAACTTCTTCACCCAGAGAGTGGTGAACCTGTGAAATTCTCTACCACAGAAATTTGTTGAGGCCAATTCACTAAATATATTCAAAAATGAGTTAGATGAGGTCCTTACTGCTAGGGGGATCAAGGGGTATGGCGAGAAAGCAGGAATGGGGTACTGAAGTTGAATGTTCAGCCATGAACTCATTGAATGGCGGTGCAGGCTAGAAGGGCCGAATGGCCTACTCCTGCACCTATTTTCTATGTTTCTATGTTTCTATGTCTCTGAATTTCTCTCTCTGTCTCTGTCTCTCTCTCCTGTCTTTTTCCCTCTCTTTCTCTCTCTCGCTCTGTCTCTTTCTCTCTGCCCCTCTCTCTGTTCCTCTCACTGTCTCTCTCACTCTCTCTCTAATTCTCTCTCTCCCTTGCTCTCTCTCTGTCTCTGTATCTCTGTTTCTCTCTCGCTCTCATCTCTCTCTCGCTCTCTCTCTTTCTCTGTCTGTCTGTCTCTCTCTCCCTATCTCTCTCTATCCCTGCCTGTCTCGCTTTCCCTCTCTCTGACAATCTCTGTCTCTCTCTCTCTCTCTCTCTCTCTATGTCACACTCACTCTCTCTCTCTATGTCACACTCACTCTCTCTGTCTCTCTCTCTGTCTCGTTTACTCACTGTGTCTCTTTCTCTCTCTGTCTCTCTCTCTATCTCTCTCTCTCTGTCTGTCTCACTCTTTCTCCCAATCCGTCTCTCTCTATATCCCGCTCTCTCTCTATCCCTCTCTATCTCTCTCCCCTGCATTTTTCCATCTCTCTCTCTCTCTGTCTCTCTCACTCTCTCATTTTCTCTCTCTCTGTCTGTCTCTCTCTATCCCTTACCATCTCTCTCGCTCACTGTCACTCTTTCGCAGTCTCTTTCTCTGACTGTCTCTCTGTGTCGCACTCACTCTCTCTCTCTCTCTCTCTCTATGTCTCTCTGTCTCTCTCTCTCTCTGTCTCTGTATATCTGTCTCTCTGTCGCTCTCTCTCTCTCTCTGTCTCTCTCTGGCTCTCTCTCTTTCCCTCCCTCTCTATTATTCTCTCCCTCTATCCCTCGCTCTCTCTCTCTCTCTGTCTCTCTCTGGCTCTCTCTCTTTCCCTCCCTCTCTATTATTCTCTCCCTCTATCCTTCGCTCTCTCTCTCTGTCTCTGTCTCCTGTCTATTTCCACCTCTTTCTCTCTCTCGCTCTCTCTCTCTCTCTCTCTCTCTCTGTCCCTCTCTCTGTCTCTCTCTATCTCTCTCTCTCTCAGTCTGTCTCTCGCTCTCTCTGTCTCTCTCTCTCTCTGTCTCTCTCTCCACAAACTAATCCCACTGCCCCGCTCACTCCCCATAGTCCTGTATCAATCCACAAACTAATCCCACTGCCCCGCTCTCTCCCCATAGTCTGGTATCAATCCCCAAACTAATCCCACTGCCCTGCTCTCTCCCCATACCTGTGTCAATCCTCAAACTAATCCCGCTGCCCCGCTCTCTCCCCATAGTCCTCTATCAATCCCCAAACTAATCCCACTGCCCCGCTCTCTCCCCATTGTCCTGTATCAATGCCCAAACTAATCCCACTGCCCCGCTCTCTCCCCATAGTTTTGTATCAAACCCCAAACTAATCCAACTGCCCCGCTCTCTCCCCATAGCTCTGTATCAATGCCAGAATCTATACAGTGAGGGACAGATAGAGAGACAAATACGCACTGACACATAGATATATATATCTATATATATATATATATAGAGCGAGAGAGAGAGAGAGACATGCACACTTTCTCTCTCTCTCTCACTCTCTCTCTCTCTGTCTGTCTCGCACTCTCTGTCTCTCTCTCGCTCCGTGTCTCTTTCTATGTCTGTGACACTCTGTCTCTCTCTCTCTATCTGTCTAGATCTCTCTGTCTCTGTCCACCTGTCTCTCTATCTCTCTTTGTCTATCTGTCACTCTGTTTTTCTCTCTCACTGACTCCCTCTCTCCGTCTCTCTCTCTCTGTCTTTCCCTCTCTCTCTCACGCTGTCTCTCTCTCTGTCTCTCTCTCTGTGTCTCTCTCACATAGAAACATAGAAAATAGGTGCAGGAGTAGGCCATTCGGCCCTTCTAGCCTGCACCACCATTCAATGAGTTCATGGCTGAACATTCAACTTAAGTACCCCATTCCTGCTTTCTCGCCATACCCCTTGATCCCCCTTGTAGTCAGGACCTCATCTAAGTCCTTTTTGAATATATTTAGTGAATTGTCCTCAACAACTTTCTGTGGTAGAGAATTCCACAGGTTCACCACTCTCTGGGTGAAGAAGTTCCTCCGCATCTCGGTCCTAAATGGCTTACCCCTTATCCTTAGACTGTGACCTCTGGTTCTGGACTTCCCCAACATTGGGAACATTCTTCCTGCATCTAACCTGTCTAACCCCGTCAGAATTTTAAATGTTTCTATAAGGGCCCCTCTCATCCTTCTGAACTCCAGTGAATACAAGCCCAGTCGATCCAGTCTTTCTTGATAGGTCAGTCCCGCCATCCCGGGAATCAGTCTGGTGAACCTTCGCCGCACTCCCTCAATAGCAAGAATGTCCTTCCTCAGGTTAGGAGACCAAAACTGTACACAATACTCCAGGTGTGGCCTCACCAAGGCCCTGTACAATTGTCGCATCACCTCCATGCCCCTGTACTCAAATCCCCTTGCTATGAAGGCCAACATGCCATTTGCTTTCTTAACCGCCTGCTCTACCTATTCACCTAGTCACCCACTCACCCATCCACTCACTCACCATTCAGATAATAGTCTGTCTCTCTGTTTTTACCACCAAAGTGGATAACCTCACATTTATCCACATTATACTTCATCTGCCATGTATTTGCCCACTCACCTAACCTATCCAAGTCGCTCTGCAGCCTCATAGAATCCTCCTTGCAGCTCACACTGCCACCCAACTTAGTGTCATCCGCAAATTTGGAGATACTACATTTAATCCCCTCGTCTAAATCATTAATGTACAGTGTAAACAGCTGGGGGCCCAGCACAGAACCTTGCGGTACCCCACTAGTCA
This sequence comes from Pristiophorus japonicus, assembly GCF_044704955.1. NCBI lineage: Eukaryota > Metazoa > Chordata > Chondrichthyes > Pristiophoridae > Pristiophorus > Pristiophorus japonicus. The sequence continues at coordinate 2,849,968 of NW_027254624.1, forward strand.
CTGCCTGCCATTCTGAAAAGTCCCCATTTACTCCTACTCTTTGCTTCCTGTCTGACAACCAGTTCTCAATCCATGTCAGCACACTACCCCCAATCCCATGTGCTTTAACTTTGCACATTAATCTCTTGTGTTGGACCTTGTCGAAAGCCTTCTGAAAGTCCAAATATACCACATCAACCGGTTCTCCCTTGTCCACTCTACTGGAAACATCCTCAAAAAATTCCAGAAGATTTGTCAAGCATGATTTCCCTTTCACAAATCCATGCTGACTTGGGCCTATCATATTACCTCTTTCCAAATGCACTGCGATGACATCCTTAATAATTGATTCCATCATTTTACCCACTACCGATGTCAGGCTGACCGGTCTGTAATTCCCTGTTTTCTCTCTCCCTCCTTTTTTAAAAAGTGGGGTTACATTGGCTACCCTCCACTCCATAGGAACTGCTCCAGAGTCAATGGAATGTTGGCAAATGACTGTCAATGCATCCACTATTTCCAAGGCCACCTCCTTATGTACTCTGGGATGCAGTCCATCAGGCCCTGGGGATTTATCGGCCTTCAATCCCATCAATTTCCCCAACACAATTTCCCGACTAATAAGGATTTCCCTCAGTCCCTCCTCCTTACTAGACCCTCCGACCCCTTTTATATCCGGAAGGTTGTTTGTGTCCTCCTTAGTGAATACCGAACCAAAGTACTTGTTCAATTGGTCCGCCATTTCTTTGTTCCCCGTTATGACTTCCCCTGATTCTGACTGCAGGGGACCTACGTTTGTCTTTACTAACCTTTTTCTCTTTACATATCTATAGAAACTTTTGCAATCCGTCTTAACGTTCCCTGCAAGCTTCTTCTCATACTCCATTTTCCCTGCCCTAATCAAACCCTTTGTCCTCCTCTGCTGAGTTCTAAATTTCTCCCAGTCCCCGGGTTTTCTGCTATTTCTGGCCAATTTGTATGCCACTTCCTTGGCTTTAATGCTATCCCTGATTTCCCTTGATAGCCACGGTTGAGCCACCTTCCATTTTTACTTTTACGACAGTCAGGAATGTACAATTGTTGTAGTTCATCCATGCGGTCTCTAAATGTCTGCCATTGCCCATCCACAGTCAACCCCTTCAGTATCATTCGCCAATCTATCCTAGCCAATTCACGCCTCATACCTTCAAAGTTAGCCTTCTTTAAGTTCTGGACCATGGTCTCTGAATTAACTGTTTCATTCTCCATCCTAATGCAGAATTCCACCATATTATGGTGACTCTTCCCCAAGGGGCCTCGCACATCGAGATTGCTAATTAATCCTCTCTCATTACACAACACCCAGTCTAAGATGGCCTCCCCCATAGTTGGTTCCTCGACATATTGGTCTGAAAAACCATCCCTTATGCACTCCAGGAAATCCTCCTCTACCGTATTGCTTCCAGTTTGGTTAACCCAATCTATGTGCATATGAAAGTCACCCATTATAACTGCTGCACCTTTATTGCACGCACCCCTAATTTCATTTTTGATGCCCTCCCCAACATCACTACTACTGTTTGGAGGTCTGTACACAACTCCCACTAACGATTTTTGTCCTTTGGTATTCTGCAGCTCTACCCATATAGATTCCACATCATCCAAGCTAATGTCCTTCCGAACTATTGCCTTAATTTGCTCCTTAACCAGCAATGCTACCCCACCTCCTTTTCCTTTTCTTCTATCTTTCCTGAATGTTGAATACCCCTGGATGTTGATTTCCCAGCCCTGATCATCCTGGAGCCACGTCTCCGTAATCCCAATCACATCATATTTGTTAACATCTATTTGCAGAGTTAATTCATCCACTTTATTGCGGATACTCCTTGCATTAAGACACAAAGCCTTCAGGCTTGTTCTTTTAACAACCTTTGTCCTTTTAGAATTTTGCTGTACAGTGGCCCTTTTTGTTCTTTGCCTTGGGTTTCTCTGCCCTCCACTTTTCCTCATCTCCTTTCTGTCTTTTGCTTTTGCCTCTTTTTTGTTTCCCTCTGTCTCCCTGCATTGGTTCCCATTCCCCTGCCATATCAGTTTAAATCCTCCCCAATAGCACTAGCAAACACTCCCCCTAGGACATTGGTTCCGGTCCTGCCCAGGTGCAGACCGTCCGGTTTGTACTGGTCCCACCTCCCCCAGAACCGGTTCCAATGCCCCAGGAATTTGAATCCCTCCCTGTTGCACCACTGCTCAAGCCACGTATTGATCTGCACTATCCTGCGATTCCTACTCTGACTATCACGTGGCACTGGTAGCAATCCCGAGATTACAACTTTTGAGGTCCTACTTTTTAATTTAGCTCCTAGCTCCTTAAATTCATTTCGTAGGACCTCATCCTCTTTTTACCTATGTCGTTGGTACCAATGTGCACCACGACAACTGGCTGTTCTCCCTCCCTTTTTAGAATGTCCTGCTCCCGCTCCGAGACATCCTTGTCTCTGCTTCTCTCTCTCCCTCCCCCTCTCTTTCCCTCTCTCTCTCTCTCTCGCTCTCTCTCTCTCTCTCTCTGTCTCTCTCTCCTTTTCCCTCTCTCTATCCCTCTGTCTTTGCTTCTATCTCTCTCTCTCTACGTCCCTCTCTCTGCTTCTCTCTCTCTTCCTCCCTCTCTCTGTGCATCTCTCCCTATCTCTTTCTCTGCTTCTCTCTCCCTCGATTTGTCTCTCTGATGCTTGGACTTTGATGACAGAGATCGTCTGCTCTCCAATTTAATCTACCTCTACACTGTCCCATCAAACACTCCCAGGGCAGGTACAGGGGGTTAGATACAGAGGAAAGCTCTCTCTACACTGTCCCATCAAACACTCCCAGGGCAGGTTCAGCACGGGGTTAGATACAGAGTAAAGCTCCCTCTGCACTGGCCCATCCAAAACTCCCAGGGCAGGTACAGGGGGTTAGATACAGAGTAAAGCTCCCTCTACACTGTCCCATCAAACACTCCCAGAGCAGATACAGCACGCGGTTAGATACAGAGTAAAGCGCCCTCTACATTGTCCCAACCAACACTCCCAGGGCAGGTGAAGCACGGGGTTAGATACAGAGTAAAGCTCCCTCTACACTCTCCTATCAATCACTCCCAGTGCAGGTTCAGCACGGGGTTAGATACAGAGTAAAGCTCCCTCTACACTGTCCCATCAAGCACTCCCAGGGAAGGTACAGCACGGGGTTAGATACAGAGTAAAACTCCCTCTACACTGTCGAATTTAACACTCCCAGGGCAGCTGCAGTGGACTAGTTACAGAGTAAAGCTCCCTCGACACTGTCCCATCAAACACTCCCAGGGCAGGTGCAGTGGTTAGATACAGAATAAAGTTCCCTCTACACTGTCACATCAAACAATCCCAGGACTGGTATAGGGGGTTAGATACAGAGTAAAGCTCCCTCTACAATGTCCCATCAAACACTCCCAGGCCTGGTACAGGGGGTAGATACAGAGTAAAGCTCCCTCTACACTGTCCCGTCAAACACTCCCAGGGCAGGTACAGAGGGTTAGATACAGAGTAAAGCTCCCTCTACACTGTCCCATCAAACACTCCCAGGGCAGGTACAGGGGGTTAGATACAGAGTAAAGCTCCCTCTACACTGTCCCATCAAACACTCCCAGGGCAGGTACAGGGGGTTAGATACAGAGTAAAGCTCCCTCTACACTGTCCCATCAAACACTCCCAGGGCAGGTACAGGGGGTTAGATACAGAGTAAAGCTCCCTCTACACTGCCCCATCAAACACTCCCAGGGCAGTTGCAGCACGGGGTTAGATACAGAGTATATTGTGCTGCACTGTCGAAGGGGCAGTACTGAGGGAGTGCCGCAGTGTCAGAGGGGCAGTACTGAGGGGCAACCTGGGTTCGTCATCCCTGCCCAGTGACCCTGGGTTAGGAAGGGGGGATCACTGGCTCTGTGTTAGGGAGGGGGGATCACTGACCCTGGGTTAGGGAGGGGGGATCACTGACCGTGGGTTAGGGAGGGGGGAACACTGACCCTGGGTTAGGGAGGGGGGTCACTGACTCTGGGTTAGGGAAAGGGGGAGTCACTGACCCTGGGTTAGGGAAAGGGGGGGTCACTGACACTGGGTTAGGGAGGGGGGGGGGTCACTGACTCTGGGTTAGGGAGGGGGGCTCACTGACCCTGGGTTAGTGAGGGGGAGTCACAGACCCTGGGTTAGGAAGGGAGGGTCACTGACCCTGGGTTAGGGAGGGGGGGTCACTGACCCTGGGTTAGGGAGCGGGGATCACTGACCCTGGGTTAGGGAGGGAGGGTCACTGACACTGTGTTAGGGAGGGAGGGTCACTGACCCTGGGTTAGGGAGGGGGAGTCACTGACCCTGGGTTAGGGAGGGGGGGTCACTGACCCTGGGTTAGGGATGGGAGAGTCACTGACCCTGGGTTAGGGAGGGGGGATCACTGACCCTGGGTTAGGGAGGGGGGATCACTGACCCTGGGTTAGGGAGGGGGGGGTCACTGACCCTGGGTTAGGGAGGGGGGGGTCACTGACCCTGGGTTAGGGAGGGGGGGGTCACTGACCCTGGGTTAGGGAGGGGGAGTCACTGAACCTGGGTTAGGGATGGGAGAGTCACTGACCCTGGGTTAGGGAGGGGGGATCACTGGCTCTGTGTTAGGGAGGGGGAGTCACTGACCCTGGGTTAGGGAGGGTTGTCACTGACTCAGGGTTAGGGAGGGGGGGATCACTGACCCTGGGTTAGGGAGGGGGGATCACTGGCTCTGTGTTAGGGAGGGGGAGTCACTGACCCTGGGTTAGGGAGGGGAGTCACTGACTCTGGGTTAGGGAGGGGGGGATCACTGACCCTGGGTTAGGGAGGGGGAGTCACTGACCCTGGGTTAGGGAGGGGGGGATCACTGACCCTGGGTTAGGGAGGGGGAGTCACTGACCCTGGGTTAGGGAGGGGGGGTCACTGACCCTGGGTTAGGGAGGGGTGGTCACTGACCCTGTGTTAGGGAGAGGGTGTCACTGACTCTGGGTTAGGGAGGGGGTGTCACTGACCCTGGGTTAGGGAGGGGTGGTCACTGACCCTGTGTTAGGGAGAGGGTGTCACTGACCCTGTGTTCGGGAGTGGGTGTCACTGACACTGGGTCAGGGAGGGGGGGTCACTTACCCTGGGTTATGGAGCGGGAGTCACTGACCCTGGGTTAGGGAGGGGGGGTCACTGACCTTGGGTAAGGGAGGGGGGTCACTGACCTGTGACGCTGGGTTAGGGAGGGAGGGTCACTGACCTTGGGTTAGGGAGGGGGGGTCACTGACCCTGTGATCCTGGGTTAGGGAGGGGGGATCATTGATCCTGGGTTAGGGAGGGGTGGTCACTGACACTGGCTTAGGAAGGGGGGGTCACTAACCCTGGGTTAGGGAGGGCGGGTCACTGACCCTGGGTTAGGGAGGGGGGGTTCACCGACCCTGGATTAGGGAGGGGGTGTCACTGACCCTGGGTTAGGGAGGGAGGGTCACTGACCTTGGATTAGGGAGGGGGGGTCACTGATCCTGTGAGCCTGGATTAGGGAGGGGGGGTCATTGATCCTGGGTTAGGGAGGGGGTGTCACTGTCCCTGTGTTAGGGAGGGGTGGTCACTGACCCTGGGTTAGGGAGGGGGGTCACTGACCCTGGGTTAGGGAGGTGGTTCACCGACCCTGGATTAGGGAGGGGGTGTCACTGACCCTGGGTTAGGGAGGGGTGTCAATGCCCCTGTGACCCTGGGTTAGGGATGGAGGGGTCACTGACCCTGGGTTAGGGAGGGGGGGTCACTGACCCTGTGACCCTAGGTTAGGGGTATATGAGATGGTATGTAATCTTTCTCTCCCTGCTCCCTGCCCTGGGACCATTCACATGTAAATGTCCCCAGACAGCACACACCTCAGTAACTGTGTGACTCACCCTGGCCCTGATAATTGAGATGTTAATCAGCCCAAGGCTCTCTGACCCACAGACACATTTCCAGCTCAGGGAACGCCATTTTACACAAGCATTGTAACAATCACTTTTTGCTTTCTCTAGATCTCGCAACAAGACTCCACTCCCAGAGAATCCACGCCCAGGAAAACCAGGTGAAATAATCTACCTCCGGGAATTCCCCTTAGTGAGCTGATGTCTGATATTTCAGTGTATCTGTGGGGGGGACGCTGTGTGTCTGTGTGTGTCTCCCCCTTCCCCTCTCTATCCCTCTCTCTCTCTCCCTCATTCTCTCTCTCCGTCTCTGTCTCTGCTTCTCTCTCTCTCTCTGTCTCTCTCTCTTTCCCTCTCTCTCTCCATCTGTCTCTGCTTCTCTCTCTCTCTCCGTCACTCTCTCTCTCCCTCTGTTTCTGCTTCTCTCTCTCCCTCCCCCTCTCTGTCCATCTCTGTCTCTCTCTCTCTCCCTCTCTCTCTCTTTCCCTCTCTCTCTCCCTCTGTCTCTGCATCTCACTCTCACTCTCATTCCCTCCCGCTCTCCCTCTGTCTCTGCTTCTCTCTCTCTTCCTCCTTCTCTCTGTCCGTCTCTTTCTCTCTTTGTCTCTGCTTCTCTCTCTCCAGCTGTCTCTCTGATGCTTGGACATTGATTACAGAGATCGACTGCTCTCCAATTTAATCTACGTCTACACTGTCCCATCAAACACTCCCAGAGCAGGTACAGGGGGTTAGATACAGAGTAAAGCTCCCTCTACACTGTCCCATCAAACACTCCCAGGGCAGGTACAGCACGGGGTTAGATACAGAGTAAAGCTCCCTGTACACTGTCCCATAAAAAACTCCCAGGGCAGGTAGAGCACGGGTTAGATGCAGATTAAAGCTCCCTCTAAACTTTCCTATCAAACACTCCCAGGGCAGGTACAGCACGGCGTTAGATACAGAGTAAAGCTCCCTCGACACTGTCCCATCAAACACTCCCAGGGCTGGTACAGGGTCTTCGATACAGAGTAAAGCTCCCTCCACACTGTCCCATCAAACAATCCCAGGGGAGGAACAGGGTGTTAGATACAGAGTAAAGCTCCCGCTGCACTGTCCCATCAAACACTCCCAGGACAGGTAAAGCACGGGGTTAGATACAGAGTAAAGCTCCTTCTACACTGTCCCATCAAACACTCCCAGGGCAGGTGCAGCACGGGGTTAGATGCAGAGTATACTGGGCTACACTGTCGGAGGGGCAGTACTGAGCGATTGCCGCAGTGTCAGAGGGGCAGTACTGAGGGGCAACTTTGGTTTGTGATCCCTGCCCATTGACCCTGGGTTAGGGAGTGGGGTCACTGAGCCTGGGTTAGGGAAGGGGGGGTCACTGACCCTGGGTTAGGGAGGCGGGGCCCATTGACTCTGGGTTAGGGACGGGTGCATCACTGACCCTGGGTTAGGGAGGGGGGGTCACTGACCCTGTGTTTGGGAGGGGGGGGGTCACTGACCCTGGTTTAGGGAAAGGGGGCGTCACTGACACTGGTTTAGGGAAAGGGGGGTCACTGACCCTGGGTTAGGGCAAAGTTGGGGTCACTGACCCTGGTTAGGGAGTGAGGTCACTGACCTTGGGTTAAGGAGGGGGGGTCACTGATCCTGGGTTCGCAGGGGGGTCATTGACCCTGGGTTTGGGGGGGTCCATGACCCTGGGTTATGGAGGGTGTGTCACTGACCCTGCGTAAGGGAGTGGGGTCACTGACCCTGCTTTAGGGAGGGGGGGACATTGACCCTGGGTTTGGGGGAGGTCACTGACCCTGGGTTAGTGAGGGGTTCACTGACCCTGGGTTAGGGAGGGGGGTCACTGATCCTGGTTTTCGGATGGGGTGTCACTGACCCTGGGTTAGGGAGGGGGGGCACTGACCCTGTGACCCTGGGTTAGGGAGGGGGGGTCACTGATCCTAGGTTATGGGTGAGGAGCCACTGACCCTGGGTTAGGGAGGTGGGGTCACTGACCCTGGGTTAGGGAGGGGGGTCACTGACCCTGTGACCCTGGGTTAGGGGTATATGAGACGGTGTGTAATCTCTCTCTCCCTGCTCCCTGCCCTGGGACCATTCACATGTAAATGTCCCCAGACAGCACACACCTCAGTAACTGTGTGATTCACCCTGGCCCTGACCATTGAGATGTTAATCAGCACAAGGCTCTCTGACCCACACACACCTTTCCAGCTCATTTTACAGAAGCATTGTAACAATCACTTTTTGCTTTCTCTCGATCTCGCAACAAGACTCCAGTCCCAGCGAATCCACGCCCAGAAAAAACAGGTGAAATAATCTCCCTCCGGGAATTCCCCTTCGTGAGCTGATGTCTGGTATCTCAGTGTATCTGTGGGGGGAAGCTGTGTGTCTGTGTGTGTCTCCCCCTCCCCCTCTAGATCCCTCTCTCTCTCTCTCTCTCTCCCTCCCTCCCTCTCTCCCTCCCTCTGTCTCTGCTTCTCTCTCTCTCTGTCTCTCTCTCTCCCTCTGTCTCTGCTTCTCTCTCTCCCTCCCCCTCTCTGTCTATCACTCACTCTCTCTCTCTCTCTCCGTCCCTCTCTCTCTCCCTTTGTCTCTGCTTCCTCCCTCTCTCTCTCTCTCTCTGTCTCTACTCTCTCTCACTCTATCTATCTCTCTGATGCTTGGACATTGATTACAGAGATCGACTGCTCTCCAATATAATCTACAACTACACTGTCCCATCAAACACTCCCAAAGCAGGTACAGGAGGTTAGATACAGAGTAAAGCTCCCGCTACACTGTCCCATCAAACACTCGCAGGGCAGGTACAGCACGGGGTTAGATACAGAGTAAAGCTCCCTTTACACTGTCCTATCAAACACTCCCAGGGCAGGTACAGTACGGGGTTAGATACAGAGTAAAGCTCCCTCTACACTGTCCTATCAAACACACCCAGGGCAGGTAAAGCACGGGGTTAGCTACAGAGTAAAGCTCCCTCTACACTGTCCCATCAAACACTCCCAGGGCAGGTACAGGGGGTTAGATACAGAGTAAATCTCCCTCTACACTGTCCCATCAAACACTCACAGGGCAGGTACAGTAAGTTAGATACAGAGTAAAGCTCCCTCTACACTGTCCCATCAAACACTCCCAGGGCAGGTGCAGCACGAGGTTAGATACAGAGTAAAGCTTCCTCTACACTGTCTCATCAAACACTCTCAGGGTATGTACAGCACGGGATTCGATACAGAGTAAAGCTCCCTCTACACTGTGCCATCAAACACTCGCAGGACAGGTACAGGGGGTCAGATATAGAGTAAAGCTCCCTCGACACTGTCCCATCAAACACTCCCAGGTCAGGTGCAGCACGGGGTTAGATACAGAGTATACTGTGCTGCACTGTCGGAGGGGCAGTACTGAAGGTGCGACGCACTGTCGGAGGGGCAGTACTGAGGGAGTGCTGCACTGTTGGAGCGGCAGTACTGAGGGAGTGCCGCAGTGTCAGAGGGGCAGAAGTGAGGGGCAACCTGGGTTCCTGATCCCTGTCCAGTGACACAGGTTTAGGGAGGGTGGTCACTGACTCTGGGTTAGGGAAGGGGGGGGTCACTGACACTGGGTTAGGGAGGGGGGGTCACTGACCCTGGGTTAGGGATGGGGGGTCACTGACACTGGGTTAGGGAGGGGGGGTCACTAACCCTGGGTTAGGGAGGGGGGAGTCACTGACCCTGGGTTAGGGATGGGGGGTCACTGACCCTGGGTTAGGGAGGGGGAGTCACTGACTCTGAATTAGGGAGGGATAATCACTGACCCTGGGTTAGGGATGGGGTGTCACTGACCCTGGGTTAGGGAGGTGGAGTCACTGACCCTGGGTTAGGGAGGGGGGAGTCACTGACCCTGGGTTAGGGAGGTGGAGTCACTGACCCTGAATTAGGGAGGGGTAATCACTGACCCTGGGTTAGGGAGGTGGAGTCACTGACCCTGAATTAGGGAGGGGGGGTCACTGATCCTGGGTTAGGGAGGTGGAGTCACTGACCCTGGGTAAGGGAGGGGGTGTCACTGACCCTGGGTTAGGCTGGGGGGATCACTGACCCTGGGTTAGGGAGGGGGTGTCACTGACCCTGGGTAATGGAGGGGGGATCACTGACCCTGGGTTAGGGAGGGGGTGTCACTGACCCTGGGTAATGGAGGGGGGATCACTGACCCTGGGTTAGGGAGGGGGGTCACTGACCTGGGTAATGGAGGGGGGATCACTGACCCTGGGTTAGGGATGGGGGTCATTGACCCTGGGTTAGGGAGTGGGGGGTCACTGAACCTGGGTTTGGGAGTGGGGGGCACTGACCCTGGGTTAGGGAGGGGGGGTCACTGACCCTGGGTTAGGGAGGGGGTGTCACTGACCCTGTGTTTGGGAGGGGGGTCACTGACCCTGGGATAGGGAAAGGGGGCGTCACTGACACTGGTTTAGGGAAAGGGGGGGTCCCTGACCCTGGGTTAGGGCAAAGTTGGGGTCACTTACCCTGGTTAGGGAGTGAGGTCACTGACCTTGGGTTAAGGAGGTGGTGTCATTGACCCTGGGTTTGGGGGAATGTCACTGACCCTGGGTTATGGGGGGGTCACTGACACTGGGTTAGGGAGAGGCTGGGGTCACTGACTCTGGGTTAGGGAGGGGGGGGGTCACTGATCCTGTGTTCGCGAGGGGGGTCATTGACCCTGGGTTTGGGGGGGTCACTGACCCTGGGTTATGGGGGGTGGTCACTGACCCTGGGTTAGGGAGGGTGGTCACTGACCCTGGGTTATGGAGGGTGTGTCACTGACCCTGGTTAAGGGTGTGGGGTCACTGACCCTGCTTTAGGGAGGGGGGGACATTGACCCTGGGTTTGGGGGAGGTCACTGACCCTGGGTTAGTGAGGGGGGTCACTGATCCTGGTTTTGGGATGGGGTGTCACTGACCCTGGGTTAGGGAGGGGGGGTCACTGACCCTGTGACCCTGGGTTAGGGAGGGGGGGTCACTGATCCTAGGTTATGGGTGAGGAGGCACTGACCCTGGGTTAGGGAGATGGGAGTCACTGATCCTGGGTTAGGGAGGGGGGGTCACTGACCCTGTGACCCTGGGTTAGGGAGGGGGGGTCACTGATCCTAGGTTATGGGTGAGGAGTGACTGACCCTGGGTTAGGGAGGGGGGTCACTGACCCTGGGTTAGGGAGAGGGGGGGTCACTGACCCTGTGACCCTGGGTTAGGGATATATGAGATGGTATGTAATCTCTCTCTCCCTGCTCCCTGCCCTGGGACCATTCACATGTAAATGTCCCCAGACAGCACACACCTCAGTAACTGTGTGACTCACCCTGGCCCTGACCATTGAGATGTTAATCAGCACAAGGCTCTCTGACCCACACACACCTTTCCAGCTCAGGGACCGCCATTTTACAGAAGCATTGTAACAATCAATTTTTGCTTTCTCTCGATCTCGCAACAAGACTCCAACCCAGAGAATCCACACCCAGGAAAACCAGGTGAAATAATCTCCCTCCGGGAATTCCCCTTCGTGAGCTGATGTCTGGTATCTCAGTGTATCTGTGGGGGGAAGCTGTGTGTCTGTGTGTGTCTCCCCCTCCCCCTCTCGATCCCTCTCTCTCTCTCTCTCTCTCTCTCACTCCCTCCCTCTCTCCCTCCCTCTGTCTCTGCTTCTCTCTCTCTCTGTCTCTCTCTCTCCCTCTGTCTTTGCTTCTCTCCCTCCCTCCCCCTCTCTGTCTATCACTCTCTCTCTCTCTCTCTCTCTCTCCGTCCCTCTCTCTCTCCCTCTGTCTCTGCTTCCTCCCTCTCTCTCTCTCTCTGTCTCTACTCTCTCTCACTCTATCTGTCTCTCTGATGCTTGGACATTGATTACAGAGATCGACTGCTCTCCAATATAATCTATCTCTACACTGTCCCATCAAACACTCCCAAAGCAGGTACAGGGGGTTAGATACAGAGTAAAGCTCCCGCTACACTGTCCCATCAAACACTCGCAGGGCAGGTACAGCACGGGGTTAGATACAGAGTAAAGCTCCCTTTACACTTTCCTATCAAACACTCCCAGGGCAGGTACAGTATGGGGTTAGATACAGAGTAAAGCTCCCTCTACACTGTCCTATCAAACACTCCCAGGGCAGGTAAAGCACGGGGTTAGATACAGAGTAAAGCTCCCTCTACACTGTCCCATCAAACACTCCCAGGGCAGGTACAGGGGGTTAGATACAGAGTAAATCTCCCTCTACACTGTCCCATCAAACACTCCCAGGGCAGGTACAGTAAGTTAGATACAGAGTAAAGCTCCCTCTATACTGTCCCATCAAACACTCCCAGGACAGGTACAGGGGATTAGATACAGAGTAAAGCTCCCTCTGCACTGTCCCATCAAACACTCCAGTGCAGGTGCAGCACGAGGTTAGATACAGAGTAAAGCTCCATCTACACTGTCTCATCAAACACTCTCAGGGTATGTACAGCACGGGATTCGATACAGAGTAAAGCTCCCTCTACACTGTGCCATCAAACACTCGCAGGACAGGTACAGGGGGTCAGATATAGAGTAAAGCTCCCTCGACACTGTCCCATCAAACACTCACAGGTCAGGTGCAGCACGCGGTTAGATACAGAGTATACTGTGCTGCACTGTCGGAGGGGCAGTACTGAAGGTGCGACGCACTGTCGGAGGGGCAGTACTGAGGGAGTGCTGCACTGTTGGAGCGGCAGTACTGAGGGAGTGCCGCAGTGTCAGAGGGGCAGAAGTGAGGGGCAACCTGGGTTCCTGATCCCTGCCCAGTGACATAGGTTTAGGGAGGGTGGTCACTGACTCTGGGTTAGGGAAGGAGGGGATCACTGACCCTGGGTTAGGGAGGGGGGGTCACTGACCCTGGGTTAGGGATGGGTGGTCACTGACACTGGGTTAGGGAGGGGGGCGTCACTGACCCTGGGTTAGGGAGGGGGGAGTCACTGACCCTGGGTTAGGGAGGGGGGAGTCACTGACCCTGGGTTAGGGATGGGGGGGTCACTGACCCTGGGTTAGGGAGGGGGAGTCACTGACCCTGGGTTAGGGATGGGGGGTCACTGACCCTGTGTTAGGGAGGGGGAGTCACTGACCCTGTGTTAGGGAGGGGGGAGTCACTGACCCTGGGTTAGGGAGGGGGAGTCACTGACCCTGAATTAGGGAGGGGGTGTCACTGACCCTGGGTTAGGGAGGGGGAGTCACTGACCCTGAATTAGGGAAAGGGGGTCACTGACCCTGGGTTAGGGAGGGGGTGTCACTGACCCTGGGTTAGGGAGGGGGAGTCACTGACCCTGAATTAGGGAAAGGGGGTCACTGACCCTGGGTTAGGGAGGGGGGGGCACTGACCATGGGTTATGGAGGGGGAGTCACTGACCCTGGGTTAGGGAGGGGGGGCACTGACCCTGGGTTAGGGAGGGGGTGTCACTGACCCTGGTTTAGGGAGGGGGGGGGTCACTGACCCTGGGTTAGGGAGGGGGTGTCACTGACCCTGGGTTAGGGAGGGGGTGTCACTGACCCTGGGTTAGGGATGGGGATCACTGACCCTGGGTTAGGGAGTGGGGGGATCACTGAACCTGGGTTTGGGAGTGGGGGGCACTGACCCAGGGTTAGGGATGGGGGTCATTGACCCTGGGTTAGGGAGGGGGGAGTCACTGACCCTGGGTTAGAGGGTGGGTGTCACTGACCCTGGGTTAGGGAGGGGGGTCACTGACCCTGGGTTAGGGAGGTGGAGTCACTGACCCTGGGTTAGGGAGGGGGGGTCACTGACCCTGGGTTAGGGAGGGGGGGGTCACTGACCCTGGGTTAGGGAGGGGGGAGTCACTGACCCTGGGTTAGGGAGGGGGGGTCACTGACCCTGGGTTAGGGAGGTGGAGTCACTGACCCTGGGTTAGGGAGGGGGTGTCACTGACCCTGGGTTAGGGAGAGGGGGAGTCACTGACCCTGGGTTAGGGAGGGGGGGTCACTGACCCTGGGTTAGGGAGGGGGAGTCACTGACCCTGGGTTAGGGACGGGGGGTCACTGACCCTGGGTTAGGGAGGGGGTTCACTGACCCTGGGTTAGGGAGGGGGGGTCACTGACCGTGGGTTAGAGAGGGGGTGTCACTGACCCTGGGTTAGGGAGGGGGGGTCACTGACCCTGGTTTAGGGAGGGGGGTCACTGACCCTGTGACCCTAGGTTAGGGGTATATGAGATGGTATGTAATCTCTCTCTCCCTGCTCCCTGCCCTGGGACCATTCACATGTAAATGTCCCCAGACAGCACACACCTCAGTAACTGTGTGACTCACCCTGGCCCTGATAATTGAGATGTTAATCAGCCCAAGGCTCTCTGACACACAAACACCTTTCCAGCTCAGGGACCGCCATTTTACACAAGCATTGTAACAATCACTTTTTGCTTTCTCGACATCTCGCACAAAGACTCCACTCCCAGAGAAACCACACCCAGGAAAACCAGGTGAAATAATCTCCCTCCGGGATTTCCCCTCAGTGAGCTGAGGTCTAGTATCTCAGTGTATCTGTGGGGGGAAGCTGTGTGTCTGTGTGTGTCTCTCCCTCCCCCTCTCTGTCCCTCTGTCTCTCTCTCTCTGTCTCTGCTCCTCGCTCTTTCTCTTTCCCACCCCCTCTCTGTCCCTCTCTCTCCCGCTGTCTCTGCTTCTCGCTCTTTCTCTCTCCCTCCCACCCTCCGTCCCTCTCTCTGTCTCTCTATCTGTCTCTGCTTCTCGCTCTTTCTCTCTCCCTCCCTCTCTCTGACACTCTCTCTCTCGCTCTGCCTCTGCTTCTCTCTCTCTCTCTCCCTCCCTCTCTCTTTCCCTCTCACACTTTCTCTCTCTCTCTCTCTTGTTCTCTCTGTCTCACTCTCTCTCTCCGTCTTTCTCTGTCTCGCTCTCTCTCTCACACTGTATATCTCCCTCTTTCTCCCTCTCTCTCTCTGTTCCTCCCTTTCTCTCACAATCTCTGTCTCGCGTTCGCACTCTCTCTCTGTCTCTCTCTCTCACACACTATCTCTCTCTGTCTCTCGCTCTCTACTCTCTCGCTCTCTCTCTGTCTCTCGATCTCTCTGTCTCTCAATCTCTGTCTCTCTCTCGCGCTCTCATGTTCTGTCTCTCTCTGCGTCTCTCTCTGTGTTTCTCTCTCTCTGGCTTTCTGTCTCCCTCAGTCTCTCGGACTCTGTAACAAGAGACGTGGTATAAAATGGACGCCACGCATTTCATGTAAAATGGCTGCTCAATCTCACACAAACTAATCCCACTGCCCCGCTCTCTCCCCATAGTCCTGTATCAATCCCCAAACTAATCCCACTGAACCACTCGCTCCCAATAGTCCTGTATCAATCCCCAAACTGATACCACTGCCCCGCTCTCTCCCCATAGTCCTGTATCAATCCCCAAACTAATCCCACTGCCCCGCTCTCTCCCCATTGTCCTGTATCAATCCCAACCTAATCCCACTGCCCCGCTCTCTCCCCATAGTTCTGTTTCAATCCCCAAACTAATCCCACTGCCCCGCTCTCTCGCCATAGTCCTGTATCAATCCCCAAACTAATCTCACTGCCCCGCTCTCTCCCCATAGTCCTGTATCTATCCCCAAACTAATCCCAATGCCCCGCCCTCTACCCATAGCCCTGTATCAATCCCCAAACTAATCCCACTGCCCCGCTCTCTCCCTATAGTCCTGTATCAATCCCCAAACTTATCCCACTGCCCCGCTCTTTCCCCATGGCCCTGTATGAATCCTCAAATTAATCCGACTGCCCCGCTCTCTCCTGATAGTCCTGTATCAATCCCCAAACGAATCCGACTCCTCCGCTCTCTCCTCATAGCCCTGTATCAATCTCCAAACTAATACCACTGCCCTGCTCTCTCCCCATAGCCCTGTATCAATCCACAAACTAATCCCACAGCACCGCTCTCTCCCCATAGTCCTGTATCATTCGGAAAATAATCCCACTGCCCCGCTCTCTCACCATAATCCTGTATCAATCCCCAAACTAATCCCACTGCCCGGCTCTCTCACCATAGTCCGGTATCAATCCCCAAACTAATTCCACTGCCCCGCTCTCTCCGCATAGCCCTGTATCAATCCACAAACTAATCCCACTGCCCCGTTCTCTCCCCATAGCCCTGTATCAATCCCCAAACTAATCCCACTGCCCCGCTCTCTCCCCATAGTCCTGTATCAATCCCCAAACTAATCCCACTGCCCCGCTCTCTACCCATGGCCCTGTATTAATCCTCAAACTAATCCGACTGCCCCGCTCTCTCCTCATAGTCCTGTATCAATCCCCAAACGAATCCCACTACCCCGCTCTCTCTCCATCGGCCTGTATCAATCCCCAAACTAATCTCACTGACCCTCTCTCTCCCCATAGTCCTGTATCAATCCCCGAACTAATCCCACTGTCCCGCTCTCTCCCCATAGTCCTGTATCAATCCCCAAACTAATCCCACTGCACCGCTTTCTCCCCATAGCCCTGTATCACTCCCCAAGCTAATCCCACTGCCCCGCTCTATCCCCATAGTCCCGTATCAATCCTCAAACTTATCCCACTGCCCCGCTCTCTCCCCATAGCCCTGTATCAATCCGCAAACTAATCCCACTGCCAAGCTCACTCCCCATAGCCCTGTATCAATTCCCGAACTAATCTCACTGCCCCGCTCTCTCCCCATCGCCCTGTATCAATCTCCAAACTAATCCCACTGCCCCGCTCTCTCCCCATAGTCCTGTCTCAATCCCCAAACTAATCCCACTGCCCCGCTCTCTCCCCATAGTCCTGTATCAATCGGAAAATAATCCCACTGCCCCGCTCTCTCGCCATAGTCCTGTATCAATCCACAAACTAATCCCACTGCCCCGCTCTCTCCCCATAGCCCTATATCAATCCACAAACTAATCCCACTGCCCCGCTCTCTCCCCATAGCCCTGTATCAATCCAAAAACTAATCCCACTGCCCCGCTCTCTCCCCATAGTCCTGTATCAATCCACAAACTAATCCCACTGCCCCGCTCTCTCCCCATAGTCTTGTATCAATCCCCAAACTAATCTCACTGCCCCGCTCTCTCCCCATAGTCCTGTATCAATCTCCAAACTAATCCCACTGCCACGCTCTCTCCCCATAGTCCTGTATCAATCCCCAAACTAATCCCACTGCCCCGCTCTCTTCCCATAGTCCTGTATCAATTCCCAAACTATTCCCACTGTCCCGCTCTCTCCCCATAGTCCTGTATCAAACCCCAAACTAATCCCACTGCCCCGCTCTCTCCCCATAGTCCTGTATCAATCCCCAAACTAATCCCACTGCCCCGCTCTCTCCCATTAGTCCTGTATCAATCTCCAAACTCATCCCAATGCCCCGCTCTCACCCCATAATCCTGTATCAATCCGCAAACTAATCCCACTGCCCCGCTCTCTCCACATAGCCCTGTATCAATCCACAAACTAATCCCACTGCCCTGCTCTCTCCCCATAGTCCTGTATCAATCCACAAACTAATCCCACTGCCCCGCTCTCTCCCCATAGTCTTGTATCAATCCCCAAACTAATCCCACTGCCCTACTCTCACTCCATAGTCCTGTATCAACCCGCAAACTAATCCCACTGCCCTGCTCTCTCCCCATAGCCCTGTATCAATCCCAGAATCTATACAGGGAGACAGATAGAGAGAGAGACGCACACACAAATACTCTCTCTATCCCTCTCTCTGTCTCTCTCTCTGTCTCACGCAATCTCTCTCTCTCTGTCTCTCTTCTGTCACCCTCTCTGTCTCTCTCTCTCTTTCACTCTCTGTCCCTCTCTCTCACTCTGTCTCTCTCTCTGTTCCTCTTGATCTCTCTCCCTCTCTCTCTCCCTCTCTCTCTGTCCCTCACTCTCCCTCTATCTCTCTCTCTGTCTCTCTCTCTCTCTGTCTCTCTCTCTCTCTGTCTTTTTGTCTGTCAATCTCTCTCTCTGTCTCTCTCTCTGTCTCTCTCTCTCTGTCTCTCTTTCTATATATCTCTCTCTCTCTGTCTCTCTCTCTCTCTGTCTCTCTCTCTCTCTGTCTTTCTCTCTGTCTCTCTCTCTATCTCTCTCTCTCTGAATCTCTCTCTCTATATCTCTCTCTCTGTCTCTCTCGCTCTGTCTCTCTCGCTCTCCCACTCTATTGCTCTCTCTCTCTCTATCCCTCTCTCTCTCTATCCTTCTTTCTGTCTCTCTGTCACTCTCTGTTGCTCTGTCTCTCTGTGTCTCTGAATTTCTCTCTCTGTCTCGGTCTCTCTCTCCTGTCTTTTTCCCTCTCTTTCTCTCTCTCGCTCTGTCTCTCTCTCTCTGCCCCTCTCTCTGTTTCTCTCACTGTCTCTCTCACTCTCTCTCTAATTCTCTCTCTCCCTTGCACTCTCTCTGTCTCTGTATCTCTGTTTCTCTCTCGCTCTCATCTCTCTCTCGCTCTCATCTCTTTATCTGTCTGTCTGTCTCTCTCTCCCTATCTCTCTCTATCCCTGCCTGTCTCGCTTTCCCTCTCTCTGACAATCTCTGTCTCTCTCTCTCTCTCTCTCTCTATGTCACACTCACTCTCTCTCTCTATGTCACACTCACTCTCTCTGTCTCTCTCTCTGTCTCGTTTACTCACTGTGTCTCTTTCTCTCTCTGTCTCTCTCTCTATCTCTCTCTCTCTGTCTGTCTGTCTCACTCTTTCTCCAAATCCGTCTCTCTCTATATCCCGCTCTCTCTCTATCCCTCTCTATCTCTCTCTCCTGCATTTTTCCATCTCTCACTCTCTCTGTCTCTCTCACTCACTCATTTTCTCTCTCTCTGTCTGTCTCTCTCTATCCCTTACCATCTCTCTCGCTCACTGTCACTCTTTCGCTGTCTCTTTCTCTGACTGTCTCCCTGTGTCGCACTCACTCTCTCTCTCTCTCTCTCCATGTCTCTCTGTCGCTCTCTCTCTCTCTGCCTCTCTATCTCTGTCTCTGACTCTCTCACTGTCTCTCTATCATTCTTTTCCTCTCTCTCTCTGTCTCTGTATCTCTGTCTCTCTCTCGCTCTCTCTCTCTCTCTCTGTCTCTCTCTGGATCTCTCTCTTTCCCTCCCTCTCTATTATTCACTCCCTCTATCCCTCGCTCTCTCTCTCTCTGTCTCTCTCTGGCTCTCTCTCTTTGCCTCCCTCTCTATTATTCTCTCCCTCTATCCTTCGTTCTCTCTCTCTCTGTCTCTCTGTCTCTGTCTCCTGTCTCTTTCCACCTCTTTCTCTCTCTCGCTCTCTCTCTCTCTCTCTCTCTCTCTCTCTCTCTGTCCCTCTCTCTGTCTCTCTCTATCTCTCTCTCTCTCAGTCTGTCTCTCGCTCTCTCTGTCTCTCTCTCTCTCTGTCTCTCTCTCCACAAACTAATCCCACTGCCCCGCTCTCTCCCCATAGCCCTGGATCAATCCACAAACTAATCCCACTGCCCCGCTCTCTCCCCATAGTCCTGTTTCAATCCACAAACTAATCCCACTGCCCCGCTCTCTCCCCATAGTCTGGTATCAATCCCCAAATTAATCCCACTGCCTTGCTCTCTCCCCATAGTCCTGTGTCAATCCTCAAACTAATCACGCTGCCCCGCTCTCTCCCCATCGTCCTGTATCAATCCCCAAACTAATCCCACTGCCCCGCTTTCTCCCCATTGTCCTGTATCAATCCCCAAACTAATCCCACTGCCCCGCTCTCTCCCCATAGTTTTGTATCAAACCCCAAACTAATCCAACTGCCCCGCTCTCTCCCCATAGCTCTGTATCAATGCCAGAATCTATACAGTGAGGGACAGATAGAGAGACAAATACGCACTGACACATAGATATATATATCTATATATATATATATATATATAGAGCGAGAGAGAGAGACATGCACACTTTCTCTCTCTCTCTCACTCTCTCTCTCTCTGTCTGTCTCGCACTCTCTGTCTCTCTCTCTCTCTCCGTGTCTCTTTCTATGTCTGTGACTCTCTGTCTCTCTCTCTATCTGTCTCGATCTCTCTGTCTCTGTTTACCTGTCTATCTATCTCTCTTTGTCTATCTGTCTCTCTGTTTTTCTCTCTCACTGACTCCCTCTCTCCGTCTCCCTCTCTCTGTCTTTCCCTCTCTCTCTCACTCTGTCTCTCTCTCTGTCTCTCTCTCTGTGTCTCTCTCACATAGAAACATAGAAAATAGATGCAGGAGTAGGTCATTCGGCCGTTCTAGCCTGCACCGCCATTCAATGAGTTCATGGCTGAACATTCAACTTCAGTACCCCATTCCTGCTTTCTCGCCATACCCCTTGATCCCCCTTGTAGTCAGGACCTCATCTAAGTCCTTTTTGAATATATTTAGTGAATTGGCCTCAACAACTTTCTGTGGTAGAGAATTCCACAGGTTCACCACTCTCTGGGTGAAGAAGTTCCTCCGCATCTCGGTCCTAAATGGCTTACCCCTTATCCTTTGACTGTGCCCTCTGGTTCTGGACTTCCCCAACATTGGGAACATTCTTCCTGCATCTAACCTGTCTAACCCCGTCAGAATTTTAAATGTTTCTATGAGGTCCCCTCTCATCCTTCTGAACTCCAGTGAATACAAGCCCAGTCGATCCAGTCTTTCTTGATAGGTCAGACCCGCCATCCCGGGAATCAGTCTGGTGAACCTTCGCTGCACTCCCTCAATAGCAAGAATGTCCTTCCTCAGGTTAGGAGACCAAAACTGTGCACAATACTCCAGGTGTGGCCTCACCAATGCCCTGTAAAACTGTAGCAACACCTCCCTGCCCCTGTATTCAAATCCCCTTGCTATGAAGGCCAACATGCCATTTGCTTTCTTAACCGCCTGCTGTACCTGCATGCCAACCTTCAATGACTGATGTACCATAACACCCAGGTCTCGTTGCACCTCCCCTTTTCCTAATCTGTCACCATTCAGATAATAGTCTGTCTCTCTGTTTTTACCACCAAAGTGGATAACCTCACATTTATCCACATTATACTTCATCTGCCATGCATTTGCCCACTCACCTAACCTATCCAAGTCGCTCTGCAGCCTCACAGCATCCTCCTCGCAGCTCACACTGCCACCCAACTTAGTGTCATCCGCAAATTTGGAGATACTACGTTTAATCCCCTCATCTAAATCATTAATGTACAATGTAAACAGCTGGGGCCCCAGCACAGAACCTTGCGGTACCCCACTAGTCACTGCCTGCCATTCTGAAAATACCCATTTACTCCTACTCTTTCCTTCCTGTCTGACAACCAGTTCTCAATCCACGTCAGCACACTACACCCAATCCCATGTGCTTTAACTTTGCACATTAATCTCTTGTGTTGGACCTTGTCGAAAGCCTTCTGAAAGTCCAAATATACCACATCAACTGGTTCTCCCTTGTCCACTCCACTGGAAACATCCTCAAAAAATTCCAGAACATTTGTCAAGCATGATTTCCCTTTCACAAATCCATGCTGACTTGGACCTATCATGTCACCTCTTTCCAAATGCACTGCTATGACATCCTTAATAATTGTTTCCATCATTTTACCCACTACCGATGTCAAGCTGACCGATCTATAATTCCCTGTTTTCTCTCTCCCTCCTTTTTTAAAAAGTGGGCTTACATTGGCTACCCTCCACTCCATAGGAACTGATCCAGAATCAATGAAATGTTGGAAAATGACTGTCAATGCATCCGCTATTTCCAAGGCCACCTCCTTAAGTATTCTGGGATGCAGTCCATCAGGCCCTGGGGATTTATCGGCCTTCTATCCCATCAATTTCCCCAACACAATTTCCCCGCTAATAAGGATTTCCCTCAGTTCCTCCTCCTTACTAGACCCCCGGACCCCTTTTAAACCGGAAGGTTGTTTGTGTCCTCCTTCGTGAATACTGAACCAAAGTACTTTTTCAATTGGTCCGCCATTTCCTTGCTCCCCGTTATGACTTCCCCTGATTCTGACTGTAGGGAACCTACGTTTGTCTTTACTAACCTTTTTCTCTTTACATATCTATAGAAAATTTTGCAATCCGTCTTAATGTTCCCTGCAAGCTTCTTCTCGTACTCCATTTTCCCTGCTCTAATCAAACCCTTTGTCCTCCTCTGCTGAGTTCTAAATTTCTCCCAGTCCCCGGGTTTGCTGCTATTTCTGGCCAATTTGTATGCCACTTCCTTGGCTTTAATACTAACCCTGATTTCCCCTGATAGCCACGGTTGAGCCACCTTCCCTTTTTTATATTTATGCCAGACAGGAATGTGCAATTGTTGTAGTTCATCCATGCGGTCTCTAAATGTCTGCCATTGCCCATCCACAGTCAACCCCTTAAGTATCATTCGCCAATCCATCCCAGCCAATTCACGCCTCATACCTTCAAAGTTAGCCTTCTTAAAGTTCTGGACCATGGTCTCTGAATTAACTGTTTCATTCTCCATCCCAATGCAGAATTCCACCATATTACGGTCATTCTTCCCCAAGGGACCTCGCACAACGAGATTGCTTATTAATCCTCTCTCATTACATAACACCCAGTCTAAGATGGCCTCCCCCCTAGTTGGTTCCTCGACATATTGGTCTAAAAAAAATCCCTTATGCACTCCAGGAAATCCTCCTCCATCTTATTGCTTCCAGTTTGGTTAGCCCAATCTTTGTGCATATTAAAGTCACCCATTATAACTGCTTCACCTTTATTGCACGCATCCCTAATTTCCTGTTTAATGCCCTCCCCAACATCTCTACTACTGTTTGGATGTCTGTACACAACTCCCACTAACGTTTTTTGCCCTTTGGTGTTCTGCAGCTCTACCCATATAGATTCCTCATCATCCAAGCTAATGTCCTTCCTAACTATTGCCTTAATCTCCTCCTTAACCAGCAATGCTACCCCACCTCCTTTTCCTTTTATTCTATCCTTCCTGAATGTTGAATACCCCTGGATGTTGAGTTCCCAGCCCTGATCATCCTGGAGCCACGTCTCCGTAATCCCAATCACATCATATTTGTTAACATCATTTTGCACAGTTAATTCATCCACCTTATTACGGATACTCCTTGCATTCAGACACAAAGCCGTCAGGCTTGTTTTTTTAACACCCTCTGTTCTTTTAGAATTTTGCTGTACAATGGCCCTTTTGTTCTTTGCCTCTCGCTATGTCTGCAGCACTCTCTCTGTCTGTCAATCTCTATCTCTCCCTCTGTCTCTCTGTGTCTCTGTCTCACTCTCTTTTCCTCTGACTCTCTCGCTCTGTCAATCTTTCTGACTCTCTCTCTCAGCCCGTCTCTCTCGCTCTCTGCCTCTTTCTCTTTCTCTCTCTATGTCCCTCTCTCTCTGAGTCGCTCTATCTCTCTTTGTCTGCCAATCACTGTCCATCACTCCCTCTCTTTCTCCATCTGTCTCTCTCTCTATATCTCCCTCTCTATATCTCTCTGTCTCTCTCTGTATCTTTCTATAACTCTTTCTCTCTCTCTCTGTCTCTCACTCTCCCACTCGCTGTCCCTCTCCGTCTGTGAGTCTCTCTCTCGCTCTGTCTGTCGACCTCGCTCTGTCTCTCTCTCTCCTTCTCTCTCTCTGTCTCTGTCTCAGTCTCTCTCCCTCTCTCTCTCTCTGTCATTCTCTCTCTCTCTGTCTCTCTGCCTATCTCTGACACTCTCTCCATCTCTCTCTGTTTCTCTCTTTCTCTATCTCTCTCAGTCTGTCGCTCTCTCTCTTTTTCTCGCTCTGTCTCTCTGTATCTGCCTCACTTTGTCTCTCTCTAAATCTCAGTCTCTATCTGTCTGACTCTTTCTCTCTCTCTCTGTCTCTCACTCTTTATCGCTCTCTCTCTCTCTCGCTATCGCCCTCTCTGTCTCTCACTCTCGCTTGCTCTCTCTTACTCTCAGTCTCTCTCTCGCTCTGTCTCTCTCTCAATCTCTCTCCTTGTTTTTCTTTCTCTCGCTCTGTCTCTCTCTCAATCTCTCTCTTTGTCTTTCTTTCTCTCTCTCTGTTTCTCTATGTCTCTCTCTTTCTCTCTCTCTCGATGCCTCTATCCTGCTCTATATATCTCTTTCTCTCTATCTCTCTCTCAGCCTGTTCTCTCCCTTTCTCCCTCTATCACTCACTCTCTCAGTATCTCTCGCTCTGTATTTTTCTCTGTCTCTCTCTCTCTGTCTACCTCTCTCTCACTCTCTATCTCTCTCACTGCATCTCTCTGTCTCTCTCTCTCTGTGTATCTGTCTGTCTGTCTCCCTCTCTCTCTTCTCTCTCTCGCTTGCTCTCTCTCTCTGTCTCTCTATCCATCTGTCTCTACATCTCTCTCTCTTTCTCTTTACCTGTCTCTGTTTTTCTCTTTCTCTGACTTTCTCTCTGTCTCCCTCTCTGTCTTTCCTTCTCTCTCGCTCTCTCTCTTTCTCTCTTTCTGTCTGTCTCTCTCTCTCTTTCTCTCTGTCTGTCTCAGTTTCTCTGTCGTTCTATCTTTCTCTCCCTCTCTCTGTCACTCTGTCTATCTCACTTGCTCTCTCTCTCTGTCTCTCTGGCTGTCTGTCTACGTCTCTGTCTCTCTCTCTCTCTCTGACTCTCACGTTCATTCTCTCTCTCTCTCTCTCTCTTTCTCTGTCTCTCTCGCTGTCTCTCACTCTCCCTACCTCTGTCTGTCGCTCTCTTTTTCCTTCTCGGTCTGACTCGCTCTCTGTCTCTCTCTGTCTCTCTCCCTATCGATCACTCTCTCTATCTCTCTGTCTCTCTCGATCAGTCTCTCTATCTGATTCTATCTATCTCTCTCTCACTGCCTGTCTCTCGCTATCAGTTTCTCTTGCTCTATCTCTGTCATGCTCTATCTCTCTCCCTCTCTGTCTATCTGTCGCTCTATCTCTTTCTATTTCTCTCTATATCTGTGTCTCTCTCCCTCTCTAATTCTGTCGTTCGCACTCTCTTCTCTCGCTCTCGGTATCTCTGTCTTCTCTCTCTCTCTCTGTCTCACTCTCTCTCTCTCGGTCTCTGCAACACGAATCCTGGTATAAAATGGTCACCACGCATCTCATGTAAAATGGATGCTCAATCTCACCCAAACTAATTCCACTGTCCCGCTCTCTCCCCATAGTCCTGTATCAATCCCAAACTAATACCACTGCCCTGTTCTCTCCCCATAGTCCTGTATCAATCACCAACTAATCCCACTGCCCCGCTCTCTCTCCATAACCCTGTATCAATCCCCAAACTAATTCCACTGCCCCGCTCTCTCCCCATAGTCCTGTATCAATCCCCAAACTAATCCCACTGCCCCCCTCTCTCCCCATAGTCCTGTATCAATCCCCAAACTAATCCCACTGCCCCGCTCACTACCCATGGCCCTGTATTAATCCTCAAACTAATCCCACTGCCCCGCTCTCTCCCCATAGACCTGTATCAATCCCCAAACTAATTCCACTGCCCCGATCTCCACCCATGGCCCTGTATTAATCCTCAAACTAATCCGACTGCCCCGCTCTCTCCTCATAGTCGTGTATCAAACCCCAAACGAATCCCACTACCCCGCTCTCTCCCCATAGTCCTGTATCAATCCCCAAACTAATCCCACTGCACCGCTCTCTCCCCATAGTCCTGTATCAATCCCCAAGCTAATCCCACTGCCCCGCTCTCTCCCCATAGCCGTGTATCAATCCCCAAGCTAAACCCACTGCCCCGCTCTCTCCCCATAGCCGTGTATCAATCCCCAAACTAATCCCACTGTTCCGCTCTCTCCCCATAGTCCTGTAACAATCCACAAACTAATCCCACTGCCCCGCTCTCTCCCCATAGGCCTGTATCAATCCTCAAACTAATCCCACTGCCCCGCTCTCTCCCCATAGCCCTGTATCAATCCGTAAACTAATCCCACTGCCCCGCTCTCTCCCCATAGTCCTGTATCAATCGGAAAATAATCCCACTGCCCCGCTCTCTCGCCATAGTCCTGTATTAATCCCCAAACTAATCCCACTGCCCCGCTCTCTCCCCATAGTCCTGTATCAATCCCCAAATTAATCCCTCGGCCCCACTCTCTCCCCATAGTGCTGTATCAATCCACAAAATAATCCCACTGTCCCGCTCTCTCCCCATAGTCCTGTATCAATCCCCAAACTAATCCCACTGCACCGTTCTCTCCCCATAGTCCTGTATCAATCCCCAAGCTAATCCCACTGCCCCGCTCTCTCCCCATAGCCGTGTATCAATCCCCAAACTAATCCCACTGCCCCGCTCTCTCCCCATAGTCCTGTATCAATCACTAAACTATTCCCACATTCCCGCTCTCTCCACATAGTCCTGTAACAATCCCCAAACTAATCGCACTGCCCCGCTCTCTCCCCATCGTCCTGTATCAATCCTGAAACTAATCCCACTGCCCCGCTCTCTCCCCATAGCCCTGTATCAATCCGCAAACTAGTCCCACTGCCAAGCTCTCTCCCCATAGCCCTGTATCAATCCCCAAACTAATCTCACTGCCCCGCTCTCTCCCCATAGCCCTGTATCAATCTCCAAACTAATCCCACTGCCCCGCTCTCTCCCCATTGTCCTGAATCAATCCCCAAACTAATCCCACTGCCCCGCTCTCTCCCCAGAGTCCTGCATCAATCGGAAAATAATCCCACTGCCCCGCTCTTTCTCCATAGTCCTGTATCAATCCCCAAACTAATCCCACTGCCCCGCTCTCTCCCCATAGTCCGATATCAATCCCCAAACTAATCCCGCTGCCCCGCTCTCTCCCCATAGTCCTGTATCAATCTCCAAACTAATCCAACAGCCCCGCTGGCTCCCCATAGTCCTGTATCAATCCCCAAACTAATCCCACTGCCCCGCTCTCTCCCCATAGTCCTGTATCAATCCCCAAACTATTCCCACTGCCCCGCTCTCTACCCATAGTCCCGTATCAATCTCCAAACTAATCCCAATGCCCCGCTCTCACCCCATAGTCCTGTATCAATCCCAAAACTAATCCCACTGCCCCGCTCTCTCCCCATAGTCCTGTATCAATCCCCAAATTAATCCCACTGCCCCACTCTCTCCCCATAGTGCTGTATCAATCCACAAAATAATCCCACTGTCCTGCTCTCTGCCCATAGCCCTGTATCAATACCCAAACTCAACCCACTGTCCCGCTCTCTGCCCATAGCCCTGTATCATTCAGCAAACTAATCCCACTGCCCTCCTCTCTCCCCATAGTCCTGTATCAATCCCCAAACCAATCCCACTGCCCCGCGCTCTCCCCATAGTCCTGTATCAATCCGCAAACTAATCCCACTGCCCCGCTCTCTCCCCATAGTCCTGTTTCAATCCCCAAACTAATCCCACTGCCCCGCTGTCTGCCCATAGTCCTGTATCAATCCCCAAACTAATCCCACTGCCCCGCTCTCTCCCCATAGTCCTGTATCAATCTCCAAACTAATCCCACTGCACTGCTCTCTCCCGAAAGCCCTGTATCAATCCCCAAACTAATCCCACTGCCCCGCTCTCTCACCATAGTCCTGTATCAATCCTCAACCTAATCCCACTGCCCCGCTCTCTCCCCATAGTCCTGTATCAATCCCAAACAAATGCCACTGCCCTACTCTCTCCCCATAGTCCTGTATCAATCCCCAAACTAATCCCACTGCCCTACTCTCTCCCCATAGTCCTGTATCAATCCGCAAACTAATCCCACTGCCCCGCTCTCTCCCCATAGCCCTGTATCAATCCCAGAATCTATACAGGGAGACAGATAGAGAGAGAGACACACACACAAATACTCTCTCTCTCTCTCTCTATCCCTCTCTCTGTTTCCTTCTCTGTCTCACGCAATCTCTCTCTCTCTGTCTCTCTTCTGTCACCCTCTCTGTCTCTCTCTCTGTTTCACTCTCTCTGTGTCTCTCTGTCTATCTATCTCCCTCCATGTCTCTTTCTCTCTCCCTGTCAATCTCTCTTTCTGTCTCTCTATCTCTCTCTCTCTCCGACTCTCTGTCCCTCTCTCTCACTCTGTCTCTCTCTCTGTTCCTCTTGATCTCTCTCCCTCTCTCTCTCCCTCTCTCTCTGTCCCTCACTCTCCCTCTATCTCTCTATCTGTCTCTCTCTCTCTTTGTCTCTCTCTCTCTGTCTTTTAGTCTGTCTCTCTCTCTCTCTGTCTCTCTCTCTCTCTCTGTGTCTCTCTCTGTCTCTCTTTCTATATATATCTCTCTCTCTCTGTCTCTCTCTCTCTCTCTGTCTCTCTCTCTCTGTATTTCTCTCTGTCTCTCTCTCTGTCTCTCTCTCTGAATCTCTCTCTCCCTGTCTCTCTCTCTATATATCTCTCGCTCTGTCTCTCTCGCTCTGTCTCTCTCTCTCTCCCACTCTATTGCTCTCTCTCTCTCTATCCCTCTCTCTCTCTATCCTTATTTCCGTCTCTCTGTCCCTCTATGTTGCTCTGTCTCTCTGTGTCTCTGAATTTCTCTCTCTGTCTCTGTCTCTCTCTCTCCTGTCTCTTTCCCTCTTTATCTCTCTCTCGCTCTGTCTCTCTCTCTCTGCCCCTCTCTCTGTTCCTCTCACTGTCTCTCTCACTCTCTCTCTAATTCTCTCTCTCCCTTGCTCACTCTCTGTCTCTGTATCTCTGTTTCTCTCTCGCTCTCATCTCTCTCTCGCTCTCTCTCTTTCTCTGTCTGTCTGTCTCTCTCTCCCTATCTCTCTCTATCCCTGCCTGTCTCGCTTTCCCTCTCTCTGACAATCTCTGTCTCTCTCTCTCTCTCTATGTCACACTCACTCTCTCTCTATATGTCACACTCACTCTCTCTGTCTCTGTCACTGTCTCGTTTACTCACTGTGTCTCTTTCTCTCTCTGTCTCTCTCTCTATCTCTCTCTCTCTGTCTGTCTCTCTCTTTCTCCCAATCCGTCTCTCTCTATATCCCGCTCTCTCTCTATCCCTCTCTATCTCTCTCTCCTGCATTTTTCCATCTCTCACTCTCTCTGTCTCTCTCACTCTCTCATTTTCTCTCTCTCCGTCTGTCTCTCTCTATCCCTTACCATCTCTCTCGCTCACTGTCACTCTTTCGCAGTCTCTTTCTCTGACTGTCTCTCTGTGTCGCACTCTCTCTCTCTCTCTCTCTCTCTATGTCTCTCTCTCTATGTCTCTCTCTCTATGTCTCTCTCTGCCTCTCTATCTCTGCCTCTCACTCTCTCACTTTCTCTCTATCACTCTTTTCCTCTCTCTTTCTCTCTCTCTCTGTCTCTGTATCTCTGTCTCTCTCTCTCGCTCTCTCTCTCTCTCTGTCTCTCTCTGGCTCTCTCTCTTTCCCTCCCTCTCTATTCTTCTCTCCCTCTATCCCTCGCTCTCTCTCTCTCTGTCTCTCTCTGGCTCTTTCTCTTTCCCTCCCTCTCTATTATTCTCTCCCTCTATCCTTCGCTCTCTCTCTCTCTGTCTCTCTGGCTCTGTCTCCTGTCTCTTTCCACCTTTTTCTCTCTCTCGCTCTCTCTCTCTCTGTCCCTCTCTCTGTTCCCCTCTCTGTCTCTCTCTATCTCTCTCTCTCTGTCTCTCTCTCTCTTTGTCTCTCTCTCCCTATCTCTCTCTATCCCTCTCTCTCACTCTGTCTGTCTCACTCTCCCTCTCTCTGACACTCTCTCTCGCTCTCTCTCTCTCTCTCTCTCTCTCTCTCTCTCTCTGTCACACTCACACTCTCTGTCTCTCTCTCTGTCTCGTTTTCTCGCTTTGTCACTCTCTGTCTCGTTCTCTCTGTGTCTCTCTCTCTCGCTCTGTCTCTCTCTCTGTCTCTTTCCATATCTCTGTCTCTCTGTCTCGTTCTCTTTGTCTGTCTCTCTCTCCTTTGTCTCTGTCACTCTCTCTCGGAATCTCTCTCTCTCCCTGTCGCTCTCTCTCTGTATCCCTTTCTCTCTCTATCCTTCTCCCTATCTCTGTCCCTCTCTCTGTTTCTCTCTCTGTCTCCGTCTCTCTGTCTCCTGTCTCTTTCCATCTCCCTCTCGCTCTATCTCTCTCTCTCTCGCTCTCTCTGTCTGTCTGACTGCCTCTCTCTGTATCTCCCTCTCTCAATATCTGTTTCTATCTGTTTGTCTTGCTCTCTTTCTCTCTCTCTCTCTCCCTCTCTCTCCCTCTTTCTGACCTTCTCCAGATCTCCCTCTCTCTCTCCCAATCTCTCTCCCTCGCTCTCTCTGTCCCCCTCTCTCTCTCTCTGTCCTACTCTCTTCATCTCTCTGTCTCTCTCTCTCTTTCCCTGTGTTTCTCTCTCTCTGTCTGTCTCTCTCCCTCTTTCTCCCTATTCATCTCTCTCTATCCCCCTCTCTCTCTATGCCTCTCTCTCTCTCTCTGTATCTCTCTCCTGCATTTTCCATCTCTCTCTCTCTCTCTATCCCTCTCTCTGTCTCCCTCTCTCTCTCTATATATATATATAAACTTTCTCTCTCTGTCTCTCTCACTCTCTCTGTCTTTCTCACTCTCTCATTTTCTCTCTCTCTGTCTGTCTCTCACTGTCTCTTACCATCGCTCTCTCGCTCACTGTCACTTTCTTTCTCAGTCACTCTCTGTGATTGTCTCTCTCTGTCTCATTCACTATTTCTCTCTCTCTGTCACTCTCTCTGTCTCTCTCTCTGTGTGTCTCTCTGTCTATGTCTCTCTCTCTCTCTGTCTCTCTCTTTGTCTCTCTCTCTCTATCTATCTCTCTCTCTCTGTCTCTCTCTCTATCTCTTTCTCTATCTCTCTCTACATCTATCCCTCTCCCTCAATCCTCTCTTCCTCTATCCCTCTCTCTCTATTCCTCTCTCTCTCTGTCTCTCTCTCTCTCTCTCTCTCTCTCTCTCTGTCTGTCTCTCTCTCTCCCTCTCTCTCTGTCTCTCTTTCTCTCTCTGTCTCTATCTGCCTATCTCTCTCTATCCCTCTCTCTCTCTGTCTGTCTCGCTCTCCCTCTCTGTGACACTCTCTGTCTCTCTCTCTCTCTCTGTCACAATTATCTCTCTGTCTCTCTCTGTCTCGTTTTCTCACTCTGTCTCTCTATCTCTTTCTCTCTGTCTCTCTCTCTCTCAATCTCTCGATTTCTCTCTGTCTCTCTATCACTGTCTCTCTCTCTTCTTTCTACTTCCATCTCTCTCTCTCTCTGTGTCTGTCTCTCTCTCCTTCTCTGTATCTGTCACTCTCTCTCTCTCGGTCTCTCTCTCTCTCTCCCTCTCTCATTCTCTATCGCTTTCTCTCTCTATCTCTCTCCCTCTCTCTGTGTTTCTCTCCGTGTCTCTCTCTGTCTCTCTCTCTCTCCTGACTATTTACATCTCTCTCTCGCTCTGTCTTCCTCTGTCTGACTGCCTCTCTATGTCTCTCTCTATCTGTCTGTCTCTGTCTCTCATTCTCTCCCTCTCTGACTCTCTCTCTGATTCTTTCTCCCTGTCTCTGTGTCTCTCCCTCTCTGTCTCACTCTGTCTGTATGTCTGTCTCTTTCTCCGTATATCTCTCACTCCGTCTCTCTCTGTCACTCTCCGCTCTCTCTCCCCCTCTCTTTCTCTCTCTCTCGCACTCTGTCTCTCTCTCTCTCTCATTCTGTCTGTCTCTCTTTCTCCCTCTGCCTCTGTCTCTGTCTCTCTCTCTCTCTCTCTCTCTGACCCTCTCTCCCTCTCGCTCTGTCTCTTCTCTCTCTCTCTGTATCTCTCTCTCTCTCTCTCTCTCTATCTGTCTTTCCCTCTCTCTCTCTGTCTCTTTCTCTCTCTCTCTGACGCTCTCTCTGTCTGACTCTCTGTCTCTCTCACTCTCTTTCACTCTCTACCTGTCTCTCTCTCTCTCTCGCTCTGTCTCTCTCTCTCTCCCTTCTCTCGCTCTGTATTTTTCTCTGTCTCTCTCTCACCTTCTCTCTCTGAGTCTCTCTCTAACTCGCTCCGTCTTCCCCTCTCTCTCTGTCTCGCTCTCTCTCTGTATCTCTCCACAATTCTGTCTCTCTGTCTCTCTTTGTCAATCTGCCTATCTCAGTTTCTCTCTCTCTGTCTCTCTCTGTTTCTGTTTCTCTCTCCATCTTTCCCTCTCTCTCTCTCTGTCTCTATCTCTGTTTTTGTTTCTCTCTCCATCTTTCCCTCTATCTCTCTCTCTCTCACTCTCGCTCTGTCTCTCTCTCTATGTTTCTGTTTCTCTCTCCATATTTTTCTCTCTCTCTCTCACGCTCGCTCTGTCTGTCTCTCTCTCTCTGTCTCTCTCTCTCTGTCTCTCTCTCTGTTTCTGCTTCTCTCTCCATCTTTCCCTCTCTCTGTATCTGTCTATAATTCTGTCTCTCTCACTCACTCTGTCTGTCTGCCTATCTCTGGCTCTCTCTCTCCGTCTCTCTATCTCTCTCACTCACTCTGTCTCTCTGTCTCTATGTCTCTCTGTCTCTCTGTCTCTCTGTCTCTCTGTCTCTCTGTCTCGGTCTCTGTCTCACTCTGTCTCTCTCTCTCGCTCTGTATTTTTCTTTCACTCTATCCCTCACTCTGCATATTTCTCTGTGTCTTTCTCTGTCTCTCTGTCTCTGTCTCTCTCTGCCTCTCTCTCTCTCTGCCTATCTCTCTCACTCGCTCTGTCTCTCTCGCTACACGTCCTCCCTGTCTCTCTCTCTCTCTCTCCCTCTCTTGTCTCTCTCTCTCTCTCTCTGCCTCTCACACTCTGTCTCTCTCACTCTCTGTCTCTCTCACTCGCTGTCTCTCTCACTCTCTGTCTCTCTTTGTCTCTCTGTCTTTCCCTCTGTCTCTGTCTCTCTCTGCCTCTCTCTCTCTCTCTGCCTATCTCTCTCACTCTCTCTGTCTCTCTCGCTACACGTCCTCCCTGTCTCTCTCTCTCTCTCTCCCTCTCTTGCCTCTCTCTCTCTCTCTCTCTCTCTGCCTCTCACACTCTGGCTCTCTCACTCTTTGTCTCTCTCACTCTCTGTCTCTCTCACTCTCTGTCTTTCTTTGTCTCTCTGTCTTTCCCTCTGTCTACCTGTCTCACTCTGTTTCTATCTCTCTCTCTCTCTCTGTCTGACTCTCTCTCTCTCTCTCTCTCTCTCTCTCACTGTCGCTCTCTCTCTCTCTCTCTCTCTCTTGCTCTGCCTGACTCTCTCTCTCTCTGTCCCTCCCTGTCTTTCTCTATCTTACCCTCCTCTCACACTCCCTCTCTCTCCCCGTCTCTCTTTCTCTCTCTCTCTATCTTTCCCTCTCTCTCTGTATATCTGTCTCTCTCTCCCTCTTGCTCTATCTCTCACTCACTCGCTCTGTATCTCTCCATGTCTTTATCGCTGCCTTTCCCTCTGTCTCTACCAATTTTTCTCTCTCTCTCTGACTCTCTCTCTCTCTGTCTCTCTCTCTCTCTCTCTCTGTCTCTCTCTCTGTGTCTCTCTCTCTCTGCCCCTCCCTGTCATTCTCTGTCTTCCCAACCCCTCTCTCTCCCCCTCTCCCTCTCTTGCTCTCCATCTCTGTTTTTCTCTCTCTATCTTTCCCTCACTCTCGATCTATCTCTCTCTCTCTCTCTTGCTCTATCTCTCTCTCTTTATCTGTAGCTCTCCATGTCTTTATCGTTGCCTTTCCCTCACTCTCTCTATCAATCTCTCTCTCTCTCTGTCTCTCTCACAATCTGTATCTCTCTCTCTCTGTCTCTCTCTCTCTCTCTCTGTCTCTCCCACTCTGGATCTCTCTCTCTCTCTCTCTCTCTCTCTCTCTCTTTCAGTCTCTCTGTGTATCTCTCCCTCTCCCTCTCTCTGTCTCTCTGAAGCTCTCCCAGAACCACAGTGACAATGCACACTGCCTTCTTCAGTCATCCATTTTACATTTGTTAATGGTCGCCATTTGATGTTAACCCTGGGAGATTGATTACAGAGACCGACTACTCTCTAATTTAACGTTAGTTGCTTAAAGGTGTACCTGCCCTGGGAGTGTTTGATGGGACAGTGTAGAGGGAGCTTTACTCTGTATCTAACCCCCTGTACCTGCCCTGGGAGTGTTTGCTGGGACATTGTAGAGGGAGATTTACTCTATATCTAACCCCCTGTACCTGCCCTGGGAGTGTTTGATGGGACAGTGTCGAGGGAGCTTTACTCTGTATCTAACCCTCCGTACCTGCCCTGCGAGTGTTTGATAGGACAGTGTAGAGGGAGCTTTACTCTGTATCTAACCCCCTGTACCTGCCCTGGGAGTGTTTGATGGGACAGTGTAGAGGGAGCTTTACTCTGTATCTAACCCCCTGCACCTGCCCTGGGGGTGTTTGATGGGACAGTGTAGAGGGAGCTTTACTCTGTATCTAACCCCCTGTACCTGCCCTGGGAGTGTTTGATGGGACAGTGTAGAGGGAGCTTTACTCTGTATCTAACCCCCTGCACCTGCCCTGGGGGTGTTTGATGGGACAGTGTAGAGGGAGCTTTACTCTGTATCTAACCCCCTGCACCTGCCCTGGGAGTGTTTGATGGGACAGTGTAGAGGGAGCTTTACTCTGTATCTAACCCTCTGAATCTGCCCAGGAAGTGTTTGATGGGACAGTGTAAAGGGAGATTTACTCTGTTGCTAACCCCCTGTACCTACCCTGGGAGTGTTTAATGGGATAGTGTAGAGAGCGAGAGTGAGAGAGGAACAGACAGAGAGAGACACTGACAGAGAGACAGGGAGACTGAAAGAGAGCGAGAGAAAGGGACTCTGTATCTAACACCGTGCTTTACCTGCCCGGGGAGATTTGATGGAACAGTGTGGAGGGAGATTAAATGCCCAACTCTCTCTGTCCCTCTCGCTTTCTCTCTGTCAGTCTCTCTCTCTGTCTAGTCCTCTCTCTCGCTCTCTCTTCCAGTCTATTTGTCCCTCTCCCTCTCTTTATCTCTGTCCCTCTCTCTCCCTCTCCCTCCCTCGTTCAGTCTCCCTGTCTTCCTCGCTCTCTGTATCTCTGTTCGTCTCTCTCTCTTGCTCTCTCTTTCAGTCTCCCTGTCTCTCTCTCTATCTCTCTCTCTGTCTCTCTCTCTCTATCTCTCTCTCTCTCTCTCTGTCTCTCTCTCTCTGTCTCTCTCTCTCTCTCTCTTTCGCTCTCTCTATGTCTCTCTCTCTCTGTGCCTCTGTGCCTCTCTCTATATCTCTGCCTCTATCTCCCTCTCTGTGTCTATCTCTATCTTTCTCCTTCTCTTGCGCTCTGTCTCTCCCGGTCTCTCTATCTGTCTGTCCGTCTCTCTCTCTCACTATCTCACTATCTCTCCATCTCTCTTACTTTCTCTGTCTTTCCCTCTGTCTCCCTGTCTCTCTCTCTCACTCTGTCTCTCTCTCTGTCTCTCTCTCTGTCTCTCTCTCAACCCATCCCTGTCATTCTCTGTCTTCGCCACCCCTCTCTCTCTCCCTCTCCCTCTCTTGCCCTCCGTCTCTGTTTCTCTCTCTCTCTATCTTTCCCTCACTCTCGATCTAACTGTCTCTCTCTCTCCCTCTTGCTCTGTTTCTCTCTCTCTCTGTATCTCTCCATGTCTTTATATTTGCCTTTCCCGCATTCTCTCTATCAATCTCTCTCTCTCTGTCTCTCCCCCACTCTGTATCTCTCTCTCTCTGTCTCTCTCTCCCTCTCTCTTTCAGTCTCTCTGTATATGTCTCCCTCTCTCTCTCTCTGTCTCTATGAAGCTCTCACAGAACCACAGTGACAATGCCCAACCGATCTCCAATAATCCATTTGACATTTGTTAATGATCGCCATTTTATGTTAACACTGGGAGATTGTTTACAGAGACCGACTACTCTCTAATTTAACGTTAGCTGCTTAACGGTGTACCTGCCCTGGGAGTGTTTGATGGCACAGTGTAGAGGGAGCTTTGCTCTGTATCTAACCCCCTGTACCTGCCCTGGGAGTGTTGGATGGGACAGTGTAGAGGGAGCTCCACTCTGTTTCTAACCCCCTGTACCTGCCCTGGGAGTGTTTGATGGGACAGTGCAGAGGGAGATTTACTCTGTATCTAACCCCGTGCTGTACCTACCCTGGGAGTGTTTGATGGGATAGTGCAGAGGGAGATTTACTCTGTATCTAAACCCCTGTACCTGCCCTGGAGTGTTTGATGGGACAGTGTCGAGGGAGCTTTACTCTGTATCTAACCCCCTGTACCTGCCCTGGGTGTGTTTGATGGGACAGTGTAGAGGGAGCTTTACTCTATATCTAAACCCCTGTACCTGCCCTGGGAGTGTTTGATGGGACAGTGTAGAGGGAGATTTACTCTGTATCTAACCCCCTGTACCTGCCCTGGGAGTGTTTGATGGGACAGTGTAGAGGGAGATTTACTCTGTATCTAACACCCTGTACCTACCCTAGGAGTGTTTGATGGGACAATGTAGCGGGAGCTTTACTCTGTATCTAACCCCCTGAACCTGCCCTGGGATTGTATGATGGGATAGTGTAGAGAGCGAGAGTGAGAGAGGAACAGACAGAGAGAGATACTGAAAGAGAGACAGGGAGACTGAAAGAGAGAGCGAGAGAGAGGGACTCTGTATCTCACCCCGTGCTTTACCTGCCCGGGTATGTTTGATGGGACAGTGTGGAGGGAGATGAACTGCCCAACTCTCTCTGTCCCTCTCGCTTTCTCTCTGTTAGTCTCTCTCTCTGTCTGTTCCTCTCTCTCGCTCTCTCTTCCAGTCTATATGTCTCTCTCCATCTGTGTATCTCTGTCCCTCTCTCTCACTCTCGCTCTCTCGTTCAGTCTCCCTGTCTCTCTCGCTCTCTGTATCTCTGTCCCTCTCTCTCTCTCGCTCTCTCTTTCAGTCTCCCTGTCTCTCTGTCTCTCTGTCTCTCTGTTTCTCTGTTTCTCTGTCTCTCTGTCTCTCTCTCGGTCTCTCTCTCACTGTGTCTCTGATTCACTCTATCCCTGCCTCTCTGCCTCTGTCACTCGTTCTCTCTCTGTCTCTCTCACTCACTCTGTATTTTTCTTTGTGTCTCTCTCTGTCTCTCTCTCCCTGTCTCTAAATCTCTATCTCCCTCTGTCTGCCTATCTCTGCCTGCCTATCCCTGCCACTCTGTCTCTCTTTCTGTGTCGCTCTGTCGCTCTCTGTCTCTTTCTCTCTGAATCTGTCTCTCGCTCTCTCTCTCGCTATCTCTCTCTTGCGCACTCTCTTACTGTCTGTCTCTCTCTATCTCTCTCTCTCTCCATCTCTCTCTCTCTCCATCTCTCTCTCTCTCTGTGTCTCTCTCCATCTCTCTCTCTCTCTCTCTCTCTCTGTCGCTCTCTCTATGTCTCACTCTCTCTGTGCCTCTGTGCCTCATGAAATATCTCTGTCTCTGTCTCTCTCGCTGTGTCTATCTCTATCTTGCTCCCTCTCTCGCTCTCTGTCTCTCCCGGTCTCTCTCTCTGTCTGTATCTCTTTCCCTCTCGATATATCTCTGTCTCTCTCTATCTCTTTCTATCTGTTTCTAGGTCTCTCTCTCTCACTCTCTCTCCCACTCTCTCTTTCTGTCTCTCTCTCTATCTCTCCGTCTTTCTTTCTTTCTCTGTCTTCCCCTCTGTCTCCTTGTCTCTCTCACTCTGCCGCTCTCTCTGTCTTGCTCTGCCTCGCTCTCTCTCTCTCACTGTCTCTCTCTCGCTGACCCTCTCTGTCATTCTCTGTCTTTCCCCCCTCTCTCTCTCTCTCCCTCTCCCTCTCTCTCTCTCGTTTCCGGTCTCTGTTTCTCTCTCTCTCTATTGTTCCATCTCTCTCTGTGTATCTGTGTCTCTCTCCATTTTGCTCTGTCTCTCTCTCTCTCTCTCTCTGTATCTCTCCATGTCTTTATCTTTCCATTTCGCGCATTCTCTCTGTCAATCTCTCTCTCTCTCTGTCTCTCTCCCACTCTATACCTCTCTCTCTCTCTGTCTCTTTCTCTTTCAGTCTCTCTGTATATCTCTCCCTCTCACATTCTCTCTCGCTGTCTCTCTGCAGCTCTTCCAGAACCACAGTGACAATGCACACACCGATCTTCAGTCATCCATTTTACATTTTTTAATGGTCGCCATTTGATGTTAACACTGGGAGAGCTTGATTACAGAGACCGACGACACTCTAATTTAACGTTAGCTGCTTAAAGATGTACCTGCCCTGGGAGTGTTTGATGGGACAGTGTAGAGGGAGCTTTACTCTGTATCTAACCCCGTGCTCTACCTGCCCTGGGAGTGTTTAATACGTCAGTGTGGAGGGAGCTTTATCTAAATCTAACCCCCTGTACCTACCCTGGGAGTGTTTGATGGGATAGTGTAGAGAGCGAGAGTGAGAGAGGAACAGACAGAGAGAGAGACTGACAGAGAGACAGGGAGACTGAAAGAGAGAGCGAGAGAGAGGGAATCTGTATCTAACCCCGTGCTTTACCTGCACGAGGACGTTTGATGGGACAGTGTGGAGGGAGATTCAATGCCCAACTCTCTGTCTCTCTCGCTTTCTCTCTGTCAGTCTCTCTCTCTGTCTGTTCCTGTCTCTCTCTCGCTCTCTCTTTCAGTGTCCCTGTCTCTCTTCCTCTTTGTATCTCTGTTCCTCTCTCTCTCGCTCTCTGTTAGTCTCTCTGTCTCCCTCTCTCCATCTCGCTTCCTCACTCTCTCCCTCGCTCCCAATTTCTATCCATCTATCTCTCTTTCAATTTTTCCTCTATCTCTGCTACTGTCCATTTCCGATCTTTCTCTTTCTTTCTCTTTTCTGCCAGCACGCTCTCTCTATCCCTAATTCTCTCACTGCTTCTCCCTGTCCACCTGTCTTTTTCTCTCTCTCTGTCTCTCATTCCCATTCTGATGTTTCATTGATTGAAAAGTACCCCGACATATTGCAGTCTGACTGTTTAAACCCACAGCAAGAAATCACATTTCTGGGACATTTTTGATTTGCTAACCATCCAATTGTGCGTTGGAATGTGTGGGGTCAATTTAGTTTCTCCATCTGAAAGCTTTGAGTCTTTCAGTTTGACCAGTAGATGGGACCAAAGGCTGATTCGGACAATGCTGCATTGTGGAACAGTGGGATGTCTTCGCAGGGTAGCAAATGGAGAAGCAAGTTTTGTTGGTTTAAATAAGGTGTAAATTCGATTGTGTCGCCCCCTCACAGAAACACAGGATTGAAGCTATTTACCATCACTGCCCTGAAACAATGAAATGGTTCAACAAGGTGTGACTGACTTCAAACTCTTCAAACACATGAAGGACCCAGAGACTGATACCAATACACAAAGCCCCGAGCCCAGGCAGGTAAACCAGGTTTGTTCACAGATCACCCAGACACGTGTCCTGGTGTAAAATGGTCACCACGCATCTCGTGTAAAATGGCTGCTCAATCTCACCCAAACTAACCCCACTGCCCCGCTCTCTCCCCATAGCTCTCTATCAATTCCCAAACTAATCCCACTGC
Source organism: Pristiophorus japonicus (assembly GCF_044704955.1). Classification (NCBI taxonomy): domain Eukaryota; kingdom Metazoa; phylum Chordata; class Chondrichthyes; family Pristiophoridae; genus Pristiophorus; species Pristiophorus japonicus. The sequence continues at coordinate 2,889,071 of NW_027254624.1, forward strand.
CCCGCTCTCTCCCCATTGTCCTGTATCAATCCCCAAACAAAACCCACTGCCCTGCTCTCTCCCCATCGTCCTATATCAATCTCCAAACTAATCCCACTGCCCCGGTCTCTCTCCATAGCCCTGTATGAATCCCCAAACTAATCCCGCTGCCCCGCTCTCTCCCCATAACCCTGTATCAATCCCCAAACTGATCCCACTGCCCCGTTCTCTCCCCATAGCCCTGTATCAATCCCCAAACTAATCCGACTGCCTCGCACTCTCCCCATAGTCCTGAATAAATCCCCAAACTAATCCCACTGCCCCGCTCTCTCCCCATAGTCCTGTATCAATCCCAAACTAATCCCACTGCCCCGGTCTCTCCCCACAGCCCTGTATCAATCCACAAACTAATCGCACTGCCCCGCTCTCTCCCCATAGTCCTGTATCAATCTCCAAAATAATCCCACTGCCCCGCTCTCTCCGCCTAGTCCTGTATCAATCCCCAGACTAATCCCACTGCCCCGCTCTCACCATAGACCTGTATCAATCCACAAACTGATCCCACTGCCCCGTTCTCTCCCCATAGCCCTGTTTCAATCCCCAAACTAATCCGACTGCCTCGCTCTCTCCCCGTAGTCCTGTATCAATCTCCAAACTAATCCCACTGCCCCGCTCTCTCCGCGCAGTCCTGTATCAATCCCCAGACTAATCCCACTGCCCGGCTCTCTCCCCATTGTCCTGTATCAATCTCCAAACTAATCCCACTGCCCCGGTCTCTCCCCACAGCCCTGTATCAATCCACAAACTAATCGCACTGCCCCGCTCTCTCCCCATAGTCCTGTATCAATCTCCAAAATAATCCCACTGCCCCGCTCTCTCCGCCTAGTCCTGTATCAATCCCCAGACTAATCCCACTGCCCCGCTCTCACCATAGACCTGTATCAATCCACAAACTGATCCCACTGCCCCGTTCTCTCCCCATAGCCCTGTATCAATCCCCAAACTAATCCCACTGCCCCGCTCTCTCCGCGTAGTCCTGTATCAATCCCCAGACTAATCCCACTGCCCGGCTCTCACCATAGACCTGTATCAAACCCGAAACTAATCCAACTGCCCCGGTCTCTCCCCATAGCTCTGTAACCAAGACAGAATCTATACAGAGAGGGACAGATAGAGAGACAAACACGCACTGACACAAAGATATATATATATATATAGAGCGAGAGAGAGAGAGGGAGACATGCACCCTTTCTCTCTCTCTCTCTCTCTCTCTCTCTCTGTCTGTCTCGAACTCTCTGTCTCTCTCTCTCTCTCCGTGTCTCTTTCTATGTCTGAGACTCTCTGTCTCTCTCTCCATCTGTCTCGATCTCTCTGTCTCTGTCTACCTGTCTCTCTATCTCTCTTTGTCTATCTGTCTCTCTGTTTTTATTCTCTCTGACTCCCTCTCTCCGTCTCTCTCTCTCTGTCTTTCCCTCTCTCTCTCACTCTGTCTCTCTCTCTGTGTCTCTCTCACATAGAAACATAGAAAATCGGTGCAGGAGTAGGCCATTCGGCCCTTCTAGCCTGCACCACCATTCAATGCCTTCATGGCTGAACATTCAACTTCAGTACCCCATTCCTGCTTTCTCGCCATACCCCTTGATCCCCCTAGTCGTAAGGACCTCATATAAGTCCTTTTTGAATATATTTAGTGAATTGGCCTCAACAACTTTCTGTGGTAGAGAATTCCACAGGTTCACCACTCTCTGGGTGAAGAAGTTCCTCCGCATCTTGGTCCTAAATGGCTTCCCCCTTATCCTTAGATAGTGACCTCTGGTTCTGGACTTCCCCAACATTGGGAACATTTTTCCTGCATCTAACCTGTCGAACCCCGTCAGAATTTTAAATGTTTCTATGAGGTCCCCTCTCATTCTTCTGAAATCCAGTGAATACAAGCCCAGTCGAACCAGTCTTTCTTGATAGGTCAGATCCTCCATCCCGGGAATCAGTCTGGTGAACCTTCGCTGCACTCCCTCAATAGCAAGAATGTCCTTCCTCAGGTTAGGAGACCAAAACTGTACACAATACTCCAGGTGTGGCCTCACCAATGCCCTGTACAACTGTCGCAACACCTCCCTGCCCCTGTACTCAAATCCCCTCGCTATGAAGGTCAACATGCCATTTGCTTTCTTAACCGCCTGCTGTACCTGCATGCCAACCTTCAATGACTGATGTACCATGACACCCAGGTCTCGTTGCACCTCCTCTTTTCCTAATCTGTCACATTCAGATAACAGTCTGTCTCTATGTTTTTACCACCAAAGTGGATAACCTCACATTTATCCACATTATACTTCATCTGCCATGCATTTGCCCACTCACCTAACCTATCCAAGTCACTCTGCAGCATCATAGCATCCTCCTCGCAGCTCACACTGCCATCCAACTTAGTGTCATCCGCAAATTTGGAGATACTACATTTAATCCCCTCGTCTAAATCATTAATGTACAATGTAAACAGCTGTGGCCCCAGCACAGAACCTTGCGGGACCCCACTAGTCACTGCCTGCCATTCTGAAATGTACCCATTTACTCCTAATCTTTGCTTCCTGTCTGACAACCAGTTCTCACACCACGTCAGCACACTACCCCCAATCCCATGTGCTTTAACTTTGCACATTAATCTCTTGTGTTGGACCTTGTCGAAAGCCTTCTGAAAGTCCAAATATACCACATCAACTGGTTCTCCCTTGTCCACTCTACTGGAAACATCCTCAAAATATTCCAGAAGATTTGTCAAGCATGATTTCCCTTTCACAAATCCATGCTGACTTGAACCTATCATGTTACCTCTTTACAAATGCACTGCTATGACATCCTTAATAATTGATTCCATCATTTTACCCACTTCCTATGTCAGGCTGACCGGTCTATAATTCCCTGTTTTCTCTCTCCCTCCTTTTTTAAAAAGTGGGGTTACATTGGCTACCCTCCACTCCATAGGAACAGATCCAAAATCAATGGAATGTTGGAAAATGACTGTCAATGCATCCGCAAATTCCAAGACCACCTGCTTAAGTACTCTGGGATGCAGTCCATCAGGCCCTGGGGATTTATCGGCCTTCAATCCCATCAATGTCCTCAACACAATTTCCCCGCTAATAAGGATTTCCCTCAGTTCCTCCTACTTACTAGACCCTCCGACCCCTTTTATATCCGGAAGGTTGTTTGTGTCCTCCTCAGTGAATACTGAACCAAAGTACTTGTTCAATTGGTCCGCCATTTCTTTGTTCCCCGTTATGACTTCCCCTGATTCTGACTGCAGGGGACCTATGTTTGTCTTTACTAACCTTTTTCTTTTTACATATCGATAGAAAATTTTGCAATCCGTCTTAATGTTCCCTGCAAGCTTCTTCTCATACACCATTTTCCCTGCCCTAATCAAACCCTTTGTCCTCCTCTGCTGAGTTCTAAATTTCTCATAGTCCCCGGGTTCACTGCCAGTTCTGGTCAATTTGTATGCCACTTCCTTGGCTTTAATACTATCCCTGATTTCCCTTGATAGCCACGGTTGAGCCACCTTCCCTTTTTTATTTTTATGCCAGACAGGAATGTACAATTGTTGTAGTTCATCCATGCGGTCTCTAAATGTCTGCCATGTCCCATCCACAGTCAACCCCTTAAGTATCATTCGCCAATCCATCCCAGCCAATTCACGCCTCATACCTTCAAAGTTAGTCTTCTTTAAGTTCTGGACCATGGTCTCTGAATTAACTGTTTCATTCTCCATCCCAATGCAGAATTCCACCATATTATTGTCATTCTTCTCCAAGGGGCCTCGCACAACGAGATTGCTAATTAATCCTCTCTCATTACATAACACCCAGTCTAAGATGGCCTCCCCCCTAGTTGGTTCCTCGACATATTGGTCTAATAAAACATCCCTTATACACTCCAGGAAATCCTCCTCCATCGTATTGCTTCCAGTTTGGTTAGCCCAATCTATGTGCATATTAAAGTCACCCATTATAACTGCTGCACCTTTATTGCACGCGTCCCTAATTTCCTGTTTAATGCCCTCCCCAACATCACTACTACTGTTTGGAGGTCTGTACACAACTCCCACTAACGTTTTTTGCCCTTTGGTGTTCTGCAGCTCTACCCATATAGATTCCACATCATCCAAGCTAATGTCCTTCGTAACTATTGCCTTAATCTCCTCCTTAACCAGCAATGCTACCCCACCTCCTTTTCCTTTTATTCTATCCTTCCTGAATGTTGAATACCCCTGGATGTTGAGTTCCCAGCCCTGATCATCCTGGAGCCACGTCTCCGTAATCCCAATCACATCATATTTGTTAACATCAGTCCTGTATCAATCCCCAAACTAATCCCACTGCCCCGCACTCTCCCCATAGTCCTGTACCAATCCCAAACTAATACCACTGCCCTGCTCTCTCCCCATAGTCCTGTATCAATCTCCAAACTAATCCCACTGCCCCGCTATCTCCCCATAACCCTGTATCAATCCCCAAACTAATCCCACTGCCCCGCTCGCTCCCCATAGTCCTGAATCAATCCCCAAACTAATCCCACTGCCCCGCTCTCTCCCCATAGTCCTGTAGCAATCCCCAAACTAATCCCACTGCCCCGCTCTCTCTCCATAGCCCTGAATCAATCCCCAAACTAATCCCACTGCACCGCTCTCTCCCCTTATTCCTGTATCAATTCCCAAACTAATCCCACTGCCCCGCTCTATCCCCATATTCCTGTATCAATCCCCAAACTAATCCCACTGCCCCGCTCTCTCCCCATAGTCCTGTATCAATCTCCAAACTAATCCCACTGCCCCGCTTTCTAAGCGTAGTCCTGTATCAATCCCCAAACTCATTCCACTGCCCCGCTCTCTCCCCATCGACCTGTATTAATCCACAAACTAATTCCACTGCCCCGCTCTCTCCCCATAGTCCTGTATCAATCCCCAAACTAATCCCACTGCCCCGCTCTCTCTCCGTAGCCCTGTATCAATCCCCAAACAAATCCCACTGCCCCGCTCTCTCCTCATAGTCCTGTATCAATCCGCAAACTAATCCCACTGCCCCGCTCTCTCCCCATATTCCTGTATCAATCCCCAAACGAATCCTTCTGCCCCGCTCTCTCCCCAGAGCCCTGTATCAATCCCCAAACTAATCCCACTGCCGCGCTCTCTCCCCATAGTCCTGTATCAATCCCCAAACTAATCCTTCTTCCCCGATCTCTCTCCATAGTCCTGTATATATTCCCAAACTATTCCCACTTTTCCGCTCTCTCCCCAAAGTCCTTTATCAATCCCCAAACTAATCCCACTGCCCGCTCTCTCCCCATAGTCCTGTATCAATCCCAAACTAATCCCACTACCCCGCTCTCTCCCCATAGTCCTGTATCAATCCCCAAACTAATCCCACTGCCCCGCTCTCTCCCAATAGCCCTGTCGCAATTCCAGAAGTAATACAGGGAGACAGATAGAGCTCCACACACTCACACACACACACTCTCTCTCAGTCTCTCTCTCTCTCTGTCCCTTTATCTCTGAGTCTCTCTCTCTAGATCTCTCTCTCTGCCGATTTCTGTCTCTCTCTATCTCCATCATTCTCACTCTATCTCTCTGTCTCTCTCTCTCTATCTCTCTATAAGTTTGCCTCTCTCTCTCGCTCTCTCTGTGCCTCTGTTCCCCTCTCTCTGAGTCTCTCTCTCTCTCTCTCCATCATTCTCTCTCTATCTCTCTGTCTCTCTCTCTCTCTATCTCTCTATAAGTTTGCCTCTCACTCTCTCTCGCTCTCTCTGTCCCTCTGTTCCCCTCTCTCTGAGTCTCTCTCTCTCTCTCTCTCCATCATTCTCTCTCTATCTCTCTGTCTCTCTCTCTCTATCTCTCTATCAGTTTGCCTCTCGCTCTCTCTGTTCCTCTGTTCCCCTCTCTCTGAGTCTCTCACTCTGTCTCTCTCTATTTCTCTGTCTCTCTCTCTCTCGCTCTGTATTTGTTGTGTATCTCTCTCTGACTCTCTCTCTCTCCATCTCGCTCTGTATCTCTCTCTGTTTCTCTCTTTTCTATCTCTGTCTCTCCCTTTCTCTCTTTGTTTCTCTGTCTATCTGTGTCTCTGTTTTTTCTCTCTCTCTGACTCTCACTCTCAGTCTCTCCCTGTCTGTTTTTCTCTCTTTCTCTCTCTCTCTCTGGCTCTATCTGTCTCTCTCCCTCTGTCTCTTTCTCTATGTCTCTCCCTTCCTCCCTCTCTGTGCCTCTCTCGCTCACTATTTCCGTCACTCTCACTCTCTGGTCTCTCTCTCTCTCTCTCTATCACTGTCTTCTCTCTCTCGTTCTGTCTCTCTCTCTCTTTTTCTCTGCAACACGTGTCCTGGTGAAAAATGGTCACCACACATCTCATGTAAAATGGCTGCTCAAACTCACCCAAACTAATCCCACTGCCCCGCTCTCTCCCCATAGCCCTGTACCAATCTCCAATCTAATCCCACTGCCCTGCTCTCTCCCCATAGTCCTGTATCAATTCCCCAAACTAATCCCACTGCCCCGCTCTCTCCCCATAGCCCTGTACCAATCTCCAAACTAATCCCACTGCCCTGCTCTCTCCCCATAGTCCTGTATCAATCCCAAAACTAATGCCGCTGCCCCGCTCTCTCCCCATAGTCCTGTATCAATCCCCAAACTAATCCCACTACCACGCTCTCTCCCCATAGTCCTGTATCAATCCCCAAGCTAATCCCACTACCCCGTACTCTCCCCATATTCCTGTTTCAATCCCCAAACTAATCACACTGCCCGCCCTCTCCCATAGCCCTGTATCAGTCCCCAAACTAATCCCACTGCCCCGCTCTCTCCCCATAGCTCTGTACCAATCCCCAAACTAATCCCACTGCCTCGCTGTCTCCCCATAATCCTGTATCAATTCCAGAATCTATACAGGGAGACCGATAGAGACACACACACTCACACACACACTTTCTCTCTGACTCTCTCTCTCTCCAAATCTCTCTGTCTCCCTTTCTCTCTTTGTTTCTCTGTCTATCTGTGTCTCTGTTTTTTCTCTCTCTCTGACTCTCACTCTCAGTCTCTGCATGTCTTTCTTTCTTTCTCTCTCTCTCTCTCTCTCTCTGGCTCTATCTGTCTCTCTCCGTCTGTCTCTTTCTCTATGTCTCTCTCTTTCTCCATCTCTGTGCCTCTCTCGCTCACTATTTCTGTCACTCACACTCTCTTGTCTCTCTCTCTCTCTCTCTCTCTCTTACTGTCTTCTCTCTCTCTCTCTGTCTCAATCTCTCTCTCTTTCTCTGCAACACGGTGTAAAATGGTCACCACGCATTTCATGTAATATGGCTACTCAATCCCGACCTAATCCCACAGCCCCGCTCTCTTCCCATAGTCCTGTGTCCATCTCCAAACTAATCCCACTGCCCCGCTCTCTCCCCATAGTCCTGTATCAATCCCAAACTAATCCCACTGCCTCGCACTCTCTCCATAGTCCTGTATCAATCCCAAACTAATCCCACTGCCCCGCTATCTCCCCATAATCCTGTATCTGTCTCAAAATAATCCCCACTGCCCCACTCTCTCCCCATAGTCCTCTGTCAAACCCCAAACTAATCCCACTGCCTCGCTCTCTCCCCATAGACCTCTATCAATCCCCAAAATAATCCCACTGCCCCGCTCTCTGCCCAAAGTCCTGTATCAATCCCCAAAATAATCCTACTGCCCCGCTCTCTCCCCACAGTCCTGTGTCAATCCCCAAACTAAACCCACTGCCCCGCTCTCTCTCCATAGTCCTGTTTCAATCCCCAAACTAAACCCACTGCCCGCTCTCTCCCCATAGCCCTATATCAATCCCCAAACTAATCGCACTGCCCCGCTCTCTCCCCATAGTCCTGTATCAATCCCCAAACTACTCCCACTGCCCCGCTCTCTCCCCACAGTCCTGTGTCTGTCCCAAAATTATCCCACTGCACCACTCTCTCCCCATAGTCCTGTATCAACCCCCAAACTAATCTGACTGCTCGCTCTCTCCCCATAGTCCGGTATCAATCCCCAATCTAATCCCACTGCCCCGCTCTCTCCCCATAGTCCTGTATCAATCCCCAAACTAATCCCACTGACCCGCTCTCTCCCCACAGTCCTGTGTCAATCCCCAAACTAATCCCACTGACCCGCTCTCTCCCTATAGCCCGATATCAATCCCCAAACTAATCCCACTTCCCCGCTATCTCCCCATAATCCTGTATCATTCCCAAAATAATCCCACTGCCCCACTCTCTCCCCATAATCCTGTATCTGTCCCAAAATAATCCCACTGCACCACTCTCTCCCCATAGTCCTGTATCAACCCCCAAACTAATCTGACTGCCTCGCTCTCTCCCCATAGTCCGGTATCAATCCCCAAACTAATCCCACTGCCCCGCTCTCTCCCCATAGTCCTGTGTCAATCCCCAAACTAATCCCACTGACCCGCTCTCTCCCTATAGCCCGATATCAATCCCCAAACTAATCCCACTTCCCCGCTATCTCCCCATAATCCTGTATCATTCCCAAAATAATCCCACTGCCCCACTCTCTCCCCATAATCCTGTATCTGTCCCAAAATAATCCCACTGCACCACTCTCTCCCCATAGTCCTGTATCAACCCCCAAACTAATCTGACTGCCTCGCTCTCTCCCCATAGTCCGGTATCAATCCCCAAACTAATCCCACTGCCCCGCTCTCTCCCCATAGTCCTGTGTCAATCCCCAAACTAATCCCACTGACCCGCTCTCTCCCCACAGTCCTGTGTCAATCCCCAAACTAATCCCACTGACCCGCTCTCTCCCTATAGTCCTGTTTCAATCCCCAAACTAATCCCACTGCCCGCTCTCTCCCTATAGCCCTATATCAATCCCCAAACTAATCCCACTGCCCCGCTATCTCCCCATAATCCTGTATCTTTCCCAAAATAATCCCACTGCCCCACTCTCTCCCCATAATCCTGTATCTGTCCCAAAATAATCCCACTGCACCACTCTCTCCCCATAGTCCTGTATCAACCCCCAAACCAATCTGACTGCCTCGCTCTCTCCCCATAGTCCTGTATCAATCCCCAAACTAATCCCACTGCCCCGCTCTCTCCCCATCGTCCTGTATCAATCCCCAAACTAATCCCACTGCCCCGCTCTCTCCCCAGAGTCCTGTGTCCATCTCCAAACTAATGCCACCGCCCCGATCTCTCCCCATAGTCCTGTATCAATCCCAAACTAATCCCACTGCCTCGCTCTCTCTCCAGAGTCCTGTATCAATCCCAAACTAATCCCACTGCCCCGCGATCTCCCCATAATCCTGTATCTGTCCCAAAATATCCCACTGCCTCACTCTCTCCCCATAGTCCTGTATCAACCCCCAAACAAATCCCACTGCCTCGCTCTCTAATAATAGTCCTGTATCAATCCCCAAACTAATCACACTGCGCCGCTCTCTCTCCACAGTCCTGTGTCAATCCCCAAACTAATCCCACTGCCCCGCTCTCTCCCCATAGTCCTGTTTCAATCCCCAAACTAATCCGACTGCCCGCTCTCTCCCCATAGCCCTATATCAATCGCCAAACTAATCGCACTGCCCCGCTCTCTCCCCATAGTCCTGTGTCAATCCCCAAACTAATCCCACTGACCCGCTCTCTCCCCACAGTCCTGTGTCAATCCCCAAACTAATCCCACTGACCCGCTCTCTCCCTATAGTCCTGTTTCAATCCCCAAACTAATCCCACTGCCCGCTCTCTCCCTATAGCCCTATATCAATCCCCAAACTAATCCCACTGCCCCGCTATCTCCCCATAATCCTGTATCTTTCCCAAAATAATCCCACTGCCCCACTCTCTCCCCATAATCCTGTATCTGTCCCAAAATAATCCCACTGCACCACTCTCTCCCCATAGTCCTGTATCAACCCCCAAACCAATCTGACTGCCTCGCTCTCTCCCCATAGTCCTGTATCAATCCCCAAACTAATCCCACTGCCCCGCTCTCTCCCCATCGTCCTGTATCAATCCCCAAACTAATCCCACTGCCCCGCTCTCTCCCCAGAGTCCTGTGTCCATCTCCAAACTAATGCCACCGCCCCGATCTCTCCCCATAGTCCTGTATCAATCCCAAACTAATCCCACTGCCTCGCTCTCTCTCCAGAGTCCTGTATCAATCCCAAACTAATCCCACTGCCCCGCGATCTCCCCATAATCCTGTATCTGTCCCAAAATATCCCACTGCCTCACTCTCTCCCCATAGTCCTGTATCAACCCCCAAACTAATCCCACTGCCTCGCTCTCTAATAATAGTCCTGTATCAATCCCCAAACTAATCACACTGCGCCGCTCTCTCTCCACAGTCCTGTGTCAATCCCCAAACTAATCCCACTGCCCCGCTCTCTCCCCATAGTCCTGTTTCAATCCCCAAACTAATCCGACTGCCCGCTCTCTCCCCATAGCCCTATATCAATCGCCAAACTAATCGCACTGCCCCGCTCTCTCCCCATAGTCCTGTATCAATCCCCAAACTAATCCCACTACCACGCTCTCTCCCCATAGTCCTGTATCAATCCCCAAACTAATCCCACTGCCTTGCTCTCTCCCCATAGTCCTGTATCAATCCCCAAACTAATCCCACTGCCCCGATCTCTCCCCATTGTCCTGTATCAATGCCAAACTAATCTCACTGACCCCCTCTCTCCCCATAGTCCTGTATCAATCCCGAACTAATCCCACTTCCCCGCTCTCTCCCCATAGTCCTGTATCAATCTCCAACCTAATCCCACTGCCCCGCTCTCTCCCCATAGTCCTATTTCAATCCCAAACTAATCCCACTGCCTCGCTCTCTCTCCATAGTCCTTTTTCAATCCCAAACTAATCCCACTGCCCCGCTATCCCACTCTCACTCTCAGTCTCTCCGTGTCTTTTTTTCTCTCTCTCTCTCGCTCTGTTGTGTCTCCCTCTCTGACTCTCTCTCTCTCCAATCGCTCTGTATCTCTCTCTGTTTCTCTCTCTCTCTATCTCTGTCTCTCCCTTTCTCTCTTTGTTTCTCTGTCTATCTGTGTCTCTGTTTATTCTCTCTCTCTGACTCTCACTCTCAGTCTCTCCCTGTCTTTCTCTCTCTCTCTCTCTCTCTCTCTCTCTCTCTGGCTCTATCTGTCTCTCTCCCTCTGTCTCTTTCTCTATGTCTCTCCCTTCCTCCCTCTCTGTGCCTCTCTCGCTCACTATTTCCGTCACTCTCACTCTCTTGTCTCTCTCTCTCTCTCTCTATCACTGTCTTCTCTCTCTCTTTCTGTCTCTCTCTCTCTTTTTCTCTGCAACACGTGTCCTGGTGTACAATGGTCACCACACATCTCATGTAAAATGGCTGCTCAATCTCACGCAAACTGATCCCACTGCCCCGCTCTCTCCCCATTGCCCTGTATCAATCCCCAAACTAATCCCACTGCCCCGCTCTCTTCCCATAGTCCTGTATCAATCCCCAAACTAATCCCACTGCCCCGCTCTCTACCCATAGTCCTGTATCAATACCCAAACAAATCCCACTGCCCCACTCTCTCCCCATAGTCCTGTAACAATCCCCAAACTATTCCCACAACTCGCTCTCTCCCCATAGTTCGGTATCAATCCACAAATTAATCCCACTGCCCCGCTCTCTCCCCAGAGTCCTTTATCAATCCCCAAACTAATCGCACTGCCCCGCTCTCTCCCCACATTCCTGTATCAATCCCCAAACTAATCCCACTGACCGCTCTCTCCCCATAGCCCTGTATCAATCCCCAAACTAATCCCACTGCGCCGTTCTCTTCACATAGTCCTGTATCAATCCCCAAACTAATCCCACTGCACCGCTCTCTCCCCATAGATTTGTATCAATGCCAAACTAATCTCACTGACCCCATCTCTCCCCACAGTCCTGTATCAATCCCCAAATTAATCCCACTGCCCCGCGCTCTCCCCATAGTCCTGTATCAATTCCCCAAACTAATCCCACTGCCCCGCTATCTCCCGATAATCCTCTATCTGTCCCAAAATAATCTCACTGCCCCACTCTCTCCCCATCGTCCTGTATCAACCCCCAAACTAATCCCACTGCCTCGCTCTCTCCCCGTAGTCCTGTATCAGTCCCCAAACTAATCCCACTGCCCCGCTCTCTCCCCAGAGCCCTGTATCAATCCGCAAACGAATCCCTCTTCCCCGATCTCTCTCCATAGTCCTGTATATATTTCCAAACTATTCCCACTTTCCCGCTCTCTCCCCAAAGTCCTGTTACAATCCCCAAACTAATCCCACTGCCCCGCTCTCTCCCCATCGTCCTGTATCAACCCCCAAACTAATCTCACTGACCCCCTCTCTCCCCATAGTCCTGTATCAATCCCGAACTAATCCCACTTCCCCGCTCTCTCCCCATAGTCCTGTGTCAGTCCCCAAACTAATCCCACTGCCACGCTCTCTCCCCATAGTCCTGTATCAATCCCCAAACTAATCCCACTGCCCCGCTCTCTCCCCACAGTCCTGTATCAATCCCCAAACTATTCCCACTGCCCCGCTCTCTCCCCATAGTCCTGTATCAATTCCCCAAACTAATCCCACTGCCCCGCTATCTCCCGATAATCCTGTCTCTGTCCCAAAATAATCTCACTGCTCCACTCTCTCCCCATCGTCCTGTATCAACCCCCAAACTAATCCCACTGCCCCGCTCTCTCCCCACAGTCCTGTATCAATCCCCAATCTAATCCCACTGCCCCGCTCCCTCCCCAGAGTCCTGTATCAATCCCCAAACTATTCGCACTGCCCCGCTCTCTCCCCACATTCCTGTATCAATCCCCAAACTAATCCCACTGACCCGCTCTCTCCCCATAGCCCTGTATCAATCCCCAAACTAATCCCACTGCGCCGTTCTCTTCCCATAGTCCTGTATCAATCCCCAAACTAATCCCACTGCCCCGCTCTCTCCCCATAGATCTGTATCAATGCCAAACTAATCTCACTGACCCCATCTCTCCCCACAGTCCTGTATCAATCCCCAAATTAATCCCACTGCCCCGCGCTCTCCCCATAGTCCTGTATCAATTCCCCAAACTAATCCCACTGCCCCGCTATCTCCCGATAATCCTCTATCTGTCCCAAAATAATCTCACTGCCCCACTCTCTCCCCATCGTCCTGTATCAACCCCCAAACTAATCCCACTGCCTCGCATTCTCCCCATAGCCCTGTATCAATCCCCAAACTAATCCCACTGCCCCGCTCTCTCCCCATAGTCCTGTATCAATCCCCAAACGAATCCCTCTTCCCCGATCTCTCTCCATAGTCCTGTATATATTCCCAAACTATTCCCACTTTCCCGCTCTCTCCCCAAAGTCCTGTATCAATCCCCAAACTAATCCCACTGCCCCGCTCTCTCCTCAGAGTCCTGTATCAATCCCAAACTAATCCCACTAACCCGCTCTCTTCCCATAGTCCTGTATCAATCCGCAAACTAATCCCACTGCCCCGCTCTCTCCCCATAGTCCTGTATCACTCCCCAAACTCATCCCACTGCCCCGCTCTCTCCCCATAGTCCTGTATCAATCCCCAAACTAATCCCACTGCCCCGCTCTCTCCCCATAGCCCTGTATCAATTCCAGAATCTATACAGGGAGACAGATAGAGATACACACACTCACACACACACACTCTCTCTCAGTCTATCTCTCTCTCTCTGTCCCTTTATCTCTGAGTCTCTCTCTCTAGATCTCTCTCTCTGCCGATTTCTGTCGCTCTCTATCTCCATCATTCTCACTCTATCTCTCTGTCTCTCTCTCTCAATCTCTCTATAAGTTTGCCTCTCTCTCTCTCTCGCTCTCTCTGTCCCTCTGCTCCCCTCTCTCTGAGTCGCTCTCTCTCTCTCCATCATTCTCTCTCTATCTCTCTGTCTCTCTCTCTCTATCTCTCTATAATTTTGCCTCTCGCTCTCTCTGTCCCTCTGTTCCCCTCTCTCTGTGTCTCTCACAATGTCTCTCTCTATCTCTCTGTCTCTCTCTCTATCACTCTGTATTTGTTGTATATCTCTCTCTGACTCTCTCTCACTCCATCTCGCTCTGTATCTCTCTCTGTTTCTCTCTCTCTCTGTCTTTGTCTCTCACTTTCTCTCTTTGTTTCTCTGTCTATCTGTGTCTCTCTTTTTTCTCTCTCTCTGACTCTCACTCTCAGTCTCTCCGTGTCTTTTTTTCTCTCTCTCTCTCGCTCTGTTGTGTCTCTCTCTCTGACTCTCTCTCTCCAATCGCTCTGTATCTCTCTCTGTTTCTCTCTCTCTCTATCTCTGTCTCTCCCTTTCTCTCTTTGTTTCTCTGTCTATCTGTGTCTCTGTTTATTCTCTCTCTCTGACTCTCACTCTCAGTCTCTCCCTGTCTATCTCTCTCTCTCTCTCTCTCTCTCTGGCTCTATCTGGCTCTCTCCCTCTGTCTCTTTCTCTATGTCTCTCCCTTCCTCCCTCTCTGTGCCTCTCTCGCTCACTATTTCCGTCACTCTCACTCTCTTGTCTCTCTCTCTCTCTCTATCACTGTCTTCTCTCTCTCTTTCTGTCTCTCTCTCTCTTTTTCTCTGCAACACGTGTCCTGGTGTAAAATGGTCACCACACATCTCATGTAAAATGGCTGCTCAATCTCACCCAAACTAATGCCACTGCCCCGCTCTCTCCCCATAGTCCTGTATCAATACCCAAACAAATCCCACTGCCCCACTCTCTCCCCATAGTCCTGTAACAATCCCCAAACTAATCCCACTGCCCCGCTCTCTCCCCATAGTCCTGTATCAATTCCTCAAACAAATCCCACTGCCCCATTCTCTCCCCATAGCCCTGTATCAATCCCAAACTAATTCCACTGCCCTGCTCTCTCCCCATAGTCCTGTATCAATTCCCCAAACTAATCCCACTGCCCCACTCTCTCCCCATAGCCCTGTATCAATCCCAAACTAATTCCACTGCCCTGCTCTCTCCCCATAGTCCTGTATCAATTCCCCAAACTAATCCCACTGCCACGCTCTCTCCCCATAGCCCTGTATCAATCCCCAAACTAATCCCACTGCCCCGCTCTCTCCCCATAGCCCTGTACCAATCCCCAAACTAATCGCACTGCCCTGCTCTCTCCCCACAGTCCTGTATCAATCCCCAAACTAATCCCACTGCCCCGCTCTCTCCCCGTAGCACTGTACCAATCCCCAAACTGATCCCACTGCCCTGCTCTCTCCCCATAGTCCTGTATCAATCCCCAAACTAATCCCACTGCCCCACTCTCTCCCCATAGCACTGTACCAATTCCCAAACTAATCCCACTGTCCTGCTCTCTCCCCATAGTCCTGTATCAATCCCCAAACTAATCCCACTGCCCCACTCTCTCCACATAGTCCTGTATCAATCCCAAAACTAATGCCACTGCCCCGCTCTCTCCCCACAGTCTTGTATCAATCCCCAAACTAATCCCACTACCACGCTCTCTCCCCATAGTCCTGTATCAATCCCCAAGCTAATCTCACTACTCCGCTCTCTCCCCATAGCCCTGTATCAATCCCCAAACTAATCCCACTGCCCCGCTCTCTCCCCATAGTCCTGTATCAATCCCCAAACTAATCCCACTGCCCCGCTCTCTCTCCATAGTCCTGTATCAATCCCCAAACTAATCCCACTGCCCCGCTCTCTCCCCATAGCTCTGTACCAATCCCCAAACTAATCCCACTGCCTCGCTGTCTCCCCATAATCCTGTATCAATTCCAGAATCTATACAGGGAGACCGATAGAGACGCACACACTCACACACACGCTATGTCTCTGACTCTCTCTCTCACCAACTCTCTCTGTCTCCCTTTCTCTCTTTTTTTCTCTGTCTATCTGTGTCTCTGTTTTTTCTCTCTCTCTGACTCTCACTCTCAGTTTCTGCATGTAATTCTTTCTCTCTCTCTCTCTCTCTCTCTGGCTCTATCTGTCTCTCTCCGTCTGTCTCTTTCTCTATGTCTTTCTCTTTCTCCATCTCTGTGCCTCTCTCGCTCACTATTTCTGTCACTCTCACTCTCTTGTCTCTCTCTCTCTCTCTATTACTGTCTTCTCTCTCTCTCTCTGTCTCAATCTCTCTCTCTTTCTCTGTAACACGTTTCCTGGTGTAAAATGGTCACCACGCATTTCATGTAAAATGGCTTCTCAATCTCACCCAAACTAATCCCACTGCCCCGCCCTCTCCCCATTGCCCTGTATCAATCCCCAAACTAATCCCACTGCCGCGCTCTCTTCCCATAGTCCTGTATCAATCCCCAAACTAATCCCACTGCCCCGCTCTCTACCCATAGTCCTGTATCAATCCCAAACTGATCCCAATGCTCCGGTCTCTCCCCATAGTACTGTATCAATCCCCAAACTAATCCCACTGCCCCGCTCTCTCCCCATAGTCCTGTATCAATGCCAAACTAATATCACTGACCCCCTCTGTCCCCATAGTCCTGTATCAATCCCCAAACTAATGCCACTGCCCTGCTCTCTCCCCATAGTCCTGTATCAACCCCAGAACTAATCCCACTGCCCGCTCTCTCCCCATAGCCCTGTATCAATCCCCAAACTATTCCTACTGCCCCACTCTCTCCACATAGCCCTGTATCAATCCCAAACTAATCCCACTGCCCCTGTCTCTCCCCATAGTCCTGTATCAATCCCCAAACTAATCCCACTGCCACGCTCTCTCCCCATCGTCCTGTATCAATGCCAAACAAATCTCACTGACCCCCTCTCTCCCCATAGCCCTGTATCAATCCCCAAACTAATCCCACTGCCACGCTCTCTTCCCATAGTCCTGCATCAATCCCCAAACTAATCCCACTGCCCCGCTCTCTCCGCATAGCCCTTTATCAATCCCCAAACTATTCCTACTGCCCCACTCTCTCCACATAGCCCTGTACCAATCCCAAACTAATCCCACTGCCCCGCTCTCTCCCCAAAGTCCTGTATCAATTCCCCAAACTAAACCCACTGACCCGCTCTCTCCCCATAGCCCTGTATCAATCCCCAAACTAATCCCACTGCCCCGCTCTCTTCCCATAGTCCTGTATCAATCCCCAATCTAATCCCACGGCCCCGCTCTCTCCCCATAGTCCTGCATCAATCCCAAACTGATCCCACTGCCCCGGTCTCTCCCCATAGTCCTGTACAATCCCCAAACTAATCCCACTGCCAAGCTCTCTCCCCATAGTCCTGTATCAATGCCAAACTAATCTCACTGACCCCCTCTCTCCCCATAGTCCTGTATCAATCCCGAACTTATCCCACTGCCCCGCTCTCTCCCCATAGTCCTGTATCAATCCCAAACTAATCCCACTGCCTCGCTCTCTCTCCATAGTCTTGTATCAATCCCAAACTAATCCCACTGACGCGCTATCTCCCCATAATCCTGTATCTGTCCCAAAATAATCCCACTGCCCCACTCTCTCCCCATATTCCTGTATCAACCCCCAAACTAATCTGACTGCATCGCTCTCTCCCCATAGTCCGGTATCAATCACCAAACTAGTCCCACCGCCCCGCTCTCCACCCATAGTCCTGTATCAATCCCCAAACTAATCCCACTGCCCCGCTCTCTCCCCATTGTCCTGTATCAATCCCCAAACTAATCCCACTGCCGCGCTCTGTCCCCATCGTCCTGTATCAATGCCAAACTAATCTCACTGACCCCATCTCTCCCCATAGTCCTGTATTAATCCCCAAACTAATCCAACTGCCCCGCTCTCTCCCCATCGTCCTGTATCAATCTCCAAATTAATCCCACTGCCTCGCTCTCTCCCCATAGTCCGGTATCAATCCCAAACTAATCCCACTGCCTCGTTCTCTCTCCATAGTCCTGTATCAATCCCAAACTAATCCCACTGTCCCGCTATCTCCCCATAATCCTGTATCTGTCCCAAAATAATCCCACTGCCCCACTCTCTCCCCATAGTCCTGTACCAACCCCCAAACTAATCCCACTGCTCCGCTCTCTCCCCATAGTCCTGTATCAATCCCCAAACTAATCCCACTGCCCCGCTCTCTCCCCATAGTCCTGTATCAATCCCCAAACTAATCCCACTGCCCCGCTCTCTCCCCACAGTCCTGTGTCAATCCCCAAACTAATCCCACTGCACCGCTCTCTCCCCATAGTCCTGTTTCAATCCCCAATTAATCCCACTGCCCGCTCTCTCCCCATAGCCCTGTGTCAATCCCCAAACTAATCGCACTGCCCCGCTCTCTCCCCATAGTCCTGTATCAATCCCCAAACTAATCCCACTACCACGCTCTCTACCCATAGTCCTCTATCAATCCCCAAACTAATCCCACTGCCTTGCTCTCTCCCCATAGTCCTGTATCAATCCCCAAACTAATCCCACTGCCCCGATCTCTCCCCATTGTCCTGTATCAATGCCAAACTAATCTCACTGACCCCCTCACTCCCCATAGTCCTGTATCAATCCCGAACTAATCCCACTTCCCCGCTCTCTCCCCATAGTCCTGTATCAATCTCCCACCTAATCCCACTGCCCCGCTCTCTCCCCATAGTCCTGTATCAATCCCAAACTAATCCCATTGCCTCGCTCTCTCTCCATAGTCCTGTATCAATCCCAAACTAATCCCACTGCCCCGCTATCTCCCCATAATCCGGTTTCTGTCCCAAAATAATCACACTGCCCCACTCTCTCCCCATCGTCCTGTATCAACCCCCAAACTAATCCCACTGCCTCGCTCTCTCCCCATAGTTCGGTATCAATCCCCAAACTAATCCCACTGCCCCGCTCTCTCCCCAGAGTCCTGTATCAATCCCCAAACTAATCCCACTGCCCCGCTCTCTCTCCACATTCCTGTATCAATCCCCAAACTAATCCCACTGACCCGCTCTCTCCCCATAGCCCTGTATCAATCCCCAAACTAATCCCACTGCGCCGTTCTCTTCCCATAATCCTGTATCAATCCCCAAACTCATCCCACTGCCCCGCTCTCTCCCCATAGTCCTGTATCAATCCCCAACCTAATCCCACTGCCCCGCTCACTCCCCATAGTCCTGTATCAATGCCAAACTAATCTCACTGACCCCATCTCTCCCCACATTCCTGTATAAATGCCCAAAATAATCTCACTGCCCCACTCTCTCCTCATCGTCCTGTATCAACACCCAAACTAATCCCACTGCCTCGTTCTCTCCCCATAGTCCTGTATCAATCCCCAAACTAATCCCACTGCCCCGTTCTCTCCCCATAGTCCTGTATCAATCCCCAAACGAATCCCTCTTCCCCGATCTCTCTCCATCGTCCTGTATATATTCCCAAACTATTCCCACTTTCCCTCTCTCTCCCCAAAGTCCTGTATCAATCCCCAAACTAATCCCACTGCCCCGCTCTCTCCCCATAGTCATGTATCAATCCCAAACTAATCCTACTATCCCGCTCTCTTCCCACAGACCGATATAAATCCACAAACTAATCCCACTGCCCCGCTCTCTCCCCATAGTCCTGTATCAATCCCCAAGCTAATCCCACTGCCCCGCTCTCTCCCCATAGTCCTGTATCAATCCCCAAACTAATCCCACTGCCCCGCTCTCTCCCCATAGTCCTGTATCAATCCCCAAACTAATCCCACTGCCCCGCTCTCTCTCCATAGTCCTGTATCAATCCCCAAACTAATCCCACTGCCCCGCTCTCTCCCCATAGTCCTGTATCAATCCCAAACAACTCCCACTGCCCCGCTCTCTTCCCATAGACCGATATAAATCCACAAACTAATCCCACTGCCTCGCTCTCTCCCCATAGTCCTTTATCAATCCGCAAACTAATTCCACTGCCCCACTCTCTCCCCATAGTCCTGTATCAATCCCCAAACTAATCCCACTGCCCCGCTCTCTCCCCATAGTCCTGTATCAATCCCCAAACTAATACCACTGCCCCGATCTCTCCCCATAGTCCTGTATCAATCCCCAAACTAATACCACTGCCCCGCTCTCTCCCCATAGTCCTGTATCAATCCTCAAACTAATCCCACTGCCCCGCTCTCTCCACATAGTCCTGTATCAATCCCCAAACTAATCCCACTGCCCCGCTCTCTCCCCATAGCCCTGTATCAATTCCAGAATCTGTACAGGGAGACAGATAGAGATACACACGCTCACACACACACACTCTCTCTGTCTCTCTCTCTCTCTCTCTCTCTGTCCCTTTATCTCTGAGTCTCTCTCTCTAGATCTCTCTCTCTGCCGATTTCTGTCGCTCTTTATCTCCATCATTCTCACTCTATCTCTCTGTCTCTCTCTCTCAATCTCTCTATAAGTTTGCCTCTCTCTCTCTCTCGCTCTCTCTGTCCCTCTGCTCCCTCTCTCTGAGTCTCGCTCTCTCTCTCTCCATCATTCTCTCTCTATCTCTCAGTCTCTCTCTCTATATCTCTCTATAAGTTTGCCTCTCGCTCTCTCTGTCCCTCTGTTCCCCTCTCTCTGAGTCTCTCACAATGTCTCTCTCTATCTCTCTGTCTCTCTCTCTGTCACTCTGTATTTGTTGTGTATCTCTCTCTGACTCTCTCTCACTCCATCTCGCTCTGTATCTCTCTCTGTTTCTCTCTCTCTCTGTCTTTGTCTCTCCCTTTCTCTCTTTGTTTCTCTGTCTATCTGTTTCTCTGTTTTTTCTCTCTCTCTGACTCTCACTCTCAGTCTCTCCGTGTCTTTTTTTCTCTCTCTCTCTCGCTCTGTTGTGTCTCTCTCTATGACTCTCTCTCTCCAATCGCTCTGTATCTCTCTCTGTTTCTCTCTCTCTCTATCTCTGTCTCTCCCTTTCTCTCTTTGTTTCTCTGTCTATCTGTGTCTCTGTTTATTCTCTCTCTCTGACTCTCACTCTCAGTCTCTCCCTGTCTTTCTCTCTCTCTCTCTCTCTCTAAGGCTCTATCTGTCTCTCTCCCTCTGTCTCTTTCTCTATGTCTCTCCCTTCCTCCCTCTCTGTGCCTCTCTCGCTCACTATTTCCGTCACTCTCACTCTCTTGTCTCTCTCTCTCTCTCTCTATCACTGTCTTCTCTCTTTCTTTCTGTCTCTCTGTCTCTTTTTCTCTGCAACACGTGTCCTGGTGTAAAATGGTCACCACACATCTCATGTAAAATGGCTGCTCAATCTCACCCAAACTAATGCCACTGCCCCGTTCTCTCCCCATAGTCCTGTATCAATACCCAAACAAATCCCACTGCCCCACTCTCTCCCCATAGTCCTGCAACAATCCCCAAACTAATCCCACTGCCCCGCTCTCTCCCCATAGTCCTGTATCAATTCCTCAAACTAATCCCACTGCCCCACTCTCTCCCCATAGCCCTGTATCAATCCCAAACTAATTCCACTGCCCTGCCCTCTCCCCATAGTCCTGTATCAATTCCCCAAACTAATCCCACTGCCACGCTCTCTCCCCATAGCCCTGTATCAATCCCCAAACTAATCCCACTGCCCCGCTCTCGCCCCTTAGCACTGTACCAATCCCCAAACTAATCCCACTGCCCTGCTCTCTCCCCATAGTCCTGTATCAATCCCCAAACTAATCCCACTGCCCCAATCTCTCCCATAGCACTGTACCAATCCCCAAACTAATCCCACTGCCCTGCTCTCTCCCCATAGTCCTGTATCAATCCCCAAGCTTATCCCACTGCTCCGCTCTCTCCCCATAGTCCTGTATCAATCCCCAAACTAATCCCACTGCCCCGCTCTCTCCCCATAGTCCTGTTTCAATCCCCAAACTAATCGCACTGCCCCGCTCTCTCTCC
Source organism: Pristiophorus japonicus (assembly GCF_044704955.1). Taxonomy (NCBI): domain Eukaryota; kingdom Metazoa; phylum Chordata; class Chondrichthyes; family Pristiophoridae; genus Pristiophorus; species Pristiophorus japonicus. Next base: position 2,910,824 of record NW_027254624.1, read on the forward strand.
ATAGTTCTGTATCAATCCCCAAACTAATCCCACTGCCCCGCTCTCTCCCCATAGCTCTGTACCAATCCCCAAACTAATCCCACTGCGTCGCTGTCTCCCCATAATCCTGTATCAATTCCAGAATCTATACAGGGAGACCGATAGAGACACACACACTCACACACACACTCTCTCTCTGAATCTCTCTCTCTCCAACTCTCTCTGTCTCCCTTTCTCTCTTTTTTTCTCTGTCTATCTGTGTCTCTGTCTTTTCTCTCTCTCTGACTCTCACTCTCAGTCTCTGCATGTAATTCTTTCTCTCTCTCTCTCTCTCTCTCTGGCTCTATCTGTCTCTCTCCGTCTGTCTCTTTCTCTATGTCTTTCTCTTTCTCCATCTCTGTGCCTCTCTCGCTCACTATTTCTGTCACTCTCACTCTCTTGTCTCTCTCTCCATCTCTATTACTGTCTTCTCTCTCTCTCTCTGTCTCAATCTCTCTCTCTTTCTCTGTAACACGTGTCCTGGTGTAAAATGGTCACCACGAATTTCATGTAAAATGGCTTCTCAATCTCACCCAAACTAATCCCACTGCCCCGCTCTCTCCCCATTGCCCTGTATCAATCCCCAAACTAATCCCACTGCCGCGCTCTCTTCCCATAGTCCTGTATCAATCCCCAAACTAATCCCACTGCCCCGCTCTCTACCCATAGTCCTGTATCAATCCCAAACTGATCCCAATGCTCCGGTCTCTCCCCATAGTCCTGTATCAATCCCCAAACTAATCCCACTGCCCCGCTCTCTCCCCATAGTCCTGTATCAATGCCAAACTAATATCACTGACCCCCTCTCTCCCCATCGTCCTGCATCAATCCCCAAACTAATGCCACTGCCCTGCTCTCTCCCCATAGTCCTGTATCAACCCCCAAACTAATCCCACTGCCCCGCTCTCTCCCCATAGCCCTGCATCAATCCCCAAACTATTCCTACTGCCCCACTCTCTCCACATAGCCCTGTATCAATCCCCAAACTAATCCCACTGCCCCGGTCTCTCCCCATAGCCCTGTATCAATCCCAAACTAATCCCACTGCCCCGGTCTCTCCCCATAGTCCTGTATCAATCCCCAAACTAATCCCACTGCCCCGCGCTCTCCCCATAGTCCTGTATCAAGTCCCCAAACTAATCCCACTGCCCCGCTATCTCCCGATAATCCTGTATCTGTCCCAAAATAATCTCACAGCCCCACTCTCTCCCCATCGTCCTGTATCAACCCCCAAACTAATCCCACTGCCTCGCTCTCTCCCCATAGTTCGCTATCAATCCCCAAACTAATCCCACTGCCCCGCTCTCTCCCCAGAGTCCTGTATCAATCCCCAAACTAATCGCACTGCCCCGCTCTCTCCCCACATTCCTGTATCAATCCCCAAACTAATCCCACTGACCCGCTCTCTACCCATAGCCCTGTATCAATCCCCAAACTAATCCCACTGCTCCGGTCTCTCCCCATAGTCCTGAATCAATCCCCAAACTAATCCCACTGCCCCGCTCTCTCCCCACAGTCCTGTATCAATCCCCAAACTAATCCCACTGCCCCTCTCTCTCCCTATAGTCCTGTATCAATTCCCCAAACTTATCCCACTGCCCCTCTATCTCCCGATAATCCTGTATCTGTCCCAAAATAATCTCACAGCCCCACTCTCTCCCCATCGTCCTGTATCAACCCCCAAACTAATCCCACTGCCTCGCTCTCTCCCCATAGTTCGGTATCAATTCCCAAACTAATTCCACTGCCCCGCTCTCTCCCCAGAGTCCTGTATCAATCCCCAAACTAATCGCACTGCCCCGCTCTCTCCCCACATTCCTGTATCAATCCCCAAACTAATCCCACTGACCCGCTCTCTACCCATAGCCCTGTATCAATCCCCAAACTAATCCCACTGCGCCGTTCTCTTCCCATAGTCCTGTATCAATCCCCAAACTAATCCCACTGCCCCGCTCTCTCCCCATAGATTTGTATCAATGCCAAACTAATCTCACTGACCCCATCTCTCTCCACAGTCCTGTATCAATCCCCAAATTAATCCCACTGCCCCGCGCTCTCCCCTTAGTCCTGTATCAAGTCCCCAAACTAATCCCACTGCCCCGCTATCTCCCGATAATCCTCTATCTGTCCCAAAATAATCTCACTGCCCCACTCTCTCTCCCCATCGTCCTGTATCAACCCCCAAACTAATCCACTGCCTCACTCTCTCCCCAGAGCCCTGTATCAATCCCCAAACTAGTCCCACTGCCCCGCTCTCTCCCCATAGTCCTGTATCAATCCCAAACTAATCCCACTACCCCGCTCTCTTCCCATAGACCGATATAAATCCACAACCTAATCCCACTGCCTCGCTCTCTCCCCATAGTCCTGTATCAATCCGCAAACTAATCCCACTGCCCCACTCTCTCCCCACAGTCTTGTATCAATCCCCAAACTAATCCCACTACCACTCTCTCTCCCCATCGTCCTGTATCAATCCCCAAGCTAATCCCACTGCTCCACTCTCTCCCCATAGTCCTGTATCAATCCCCAAACTAATCCCACTGCCCCGCTTTCTCCCCAAAATCCTGTATCAATCCCCAAACTAATCCCACTGCCCCGCTCTCTCTCCATAGTCCTGTATCAATCCCCAAACTAATCCCACTGCCCCGCTCTCTCCCCATAGCTCTGTACCAATCCCCAAACTAATCCCACTGCCCCGCTCTCTCTCCATAGCTCTGTACCAATCCCCAAACTAATCCCACTGCCTCGCTGTCTCCCCATAATCCTGTATAAATTCCAGAATCTATACAGGGAGACCGATAGAGACACACACACACACACACACACACTCTCTCTCTCTGACTCTCTCTCACTCCAACTCTCTCTATCTCCCTTTCTCTCTTTTTTTCTCTGTCTATCTGTGTCTCTGTTTTTTCTCTATCTCTGACTCTCACTCTCAGTCTCTGCATGTAACTCTTTCTCTCCCTCTCTCTCTCTGGCTCTATCTGTCTCTCTCCGTCTGTCTCTTTCTCTTTCTCCATCTCTGTGCCTCTCTCGCTCACTATTTCTGTCACTCTCACTCTCTTGTCGCTCTCTCTCTCTCTATTACTGTCTTCTCTCTCTCTCTCTGTCTCAATCTCTCTCTCTTTCTCTGTAACACGTGTCCTGGTGTAAAATGGTCACCACGCATTTCATGTAAAATGGCTTCTCAATCTCACCCAAACTAATCCCACTGCCCCGCTCTCTCCCCATTGCCCTGTATCAATCCCCAAACTAATCCCACTGCCGCGCTCTCTTCCCATAGTCCTGTATCAATCCCCAGACTAATCCCACTGCCCCGCTCTCTACCCACAGTCCTGTATCAATCCCAAACTGATCCCAATGCTCCGGTCTCTACCCATAGTCCTGTATCAATCCCCAAACTAATCCCACTGCCCCGCTCTCTCCCCATAGTCCTGTATCAATGCCAAACTAATATCACTGACCCCCTCTCTCCCCATCGTCCTGTATCAATCCCCAAACTAATGCCACTGCCCTGCTCTCTCCCCATAGTCCTGTATCAACCCCAGAACTATTCCCACTGCCCCGCTCTCTCCCCATAGCCCTGTATCAATCCCCAAACTATTCCTACTGCCCCACTCTCTCCACATAGCCCTGTATCAATCCCAAACTAATCCCACTGCCCCGCTCTCTCCCCAAAGTTCTGTATCAATTCCCCAAACTAAACCCACTGACCCGCTCTCTGCCCATAGCCCTGTATCAATCCCCAATCTAATCCCACTGCCCCGCTCTCTTCCCATAGTCCTGTATCAATCCCCAAACTAATCCCACTGCCCCGCTCTCTCCCCATAGTCCTGTATCAATCCCAAACTGATCCCACTGCCCCGGTCTCTCCCCATAGTCCTGTATCAATCCTCAAACTAAACCCACTGATCCGCTCTCTCCACATAGCCCTGTATCAATCCCCAAATTAATGCCACTGCCCTGCTCTCTCCCCATAGTCCTGTATCAACCCCCAAACTAATCCCACTGCCCCGCTCTCTCCACATAGCCCTGTATCAATTCCCAAACTATTCCTACTGCCCCACTCTCTCCACATAGCCCTGTATCAATCCCAAACTAATCCCACTGCCCCGCTCTCTCCCCAAAGTTCTGTATCAATTCCCCAAACTAAACCCACGGACTAGCTCTCTGCCCATAGCCCTGTATCAATCCCCAAACTAATCCCACTGCCCTGCTCTCTTCCCATAGTGCTGTATCAATCCCCAAACTAATCCCACGGCCCCGCTCTCTCCCCATAGTCCTGTATCAATCCCAAACTGATCCCACTGCCCCGGTCTCTCCACATAGTCCTGTACAATCCCCAAACTAATCCCACTGCCAAGCTCTCTCCCCATAGTCCTGTATCAATGCCAAACTAATCTCACTGACCCCCTCTCTCCCCATCGTCCTGTATCAATCCCGAACTTATCCCACTGCCCTGCTCTCTCCCCATAGTCCTGTACCAATCCCAAACTAATCCCACTGCCTCGCTCTCTCTCCATAGTCTTGTATCAATCTCAAACTAATCCCACTGCCGCGCTATCTCCCCATAATGCTGTATCTGTCCCAAAATAATCCCACTGCCCCACTCTCTCCCCATAGTCCTGTATCAACCCCCAAACTAATCTGACTGCATCGCTCTCTCCCCATAGTCCTGTATCAATGCCAAACTAATCTCACTGACCCCATCTCTCCCCATAGTCCTGTATCAATCCCCAAACTAATCCCACTGCCCCACTCTCTCCCCATAGTCCTGTATCAATCCCCAAACTAATCCCACTGCCGCGCTCTGTCCCCATCGTCCTGTATCAATGCCAAACTAATCTCACTGACCCCATCTCTCCCCATAGTCCTGTATCAATCCCCAAACTAAACCCACTGCCCCGCTCTCTCCCCATAGTTCTGTATCAATCCCAAACTAATCCCACTGCCTCGGTCTCTCTCCATAGTCCTGTATCAATCCCAAACTAATCCCACTGCCCCGCTATATCCCCATAATCCTGTATCTGTCCCAAAATAATCCCACTGCCCCACTCTCTCCCCATAGTCCTGTATCAACCCCCAAACTAATCCCACTGCCTCGCTCTCTCAACACAGTCCTGTATCAATCCCCAAACTAATCCAACTGCCCCGCTCTCTCCCCATAGTCCTGTATCAATCCCCAAACTAATCCCACTGCCCCGCTCTCTCCCCACAGTCCTGTATCAATCCCCAAACTAATCCCACTGCCCCGCTCTCTCTCCATAGTCCTGTATCAATCCCCAAACTAATCCCACTGCCCCGCTCTCTCCCCATCGTCCTGTATCAATCCCCAAACTAATCCCACTGCTCCGCTCTCTCCCCATAGTCCTGTATCAATGCCAAACTAATCTCACTGACCCCATCTCTCCCCATAGTCCTGTATCAATCCCGAACTAATCGCACTGACCCCATCTCTCCCCATAGTCCTGTACCAATGCCAAACTAATCTCACTGCCCCTCTCTCTCCCCATAGTCCTGTGTCCATCTCCAAACTAATCCCACTGCCCCGCTCTCTCCCCATAGTCCTGTATCAATCCCAAACTAATCCCACTGCCTCGCTCTCTCTCCATAGTCCTGTATCAATCCCAAACTAATCCCACTGTCCCGCTATCTCCCCATAATCCTGTATCTGTCCCAAAATAATCCCACTGCCCCACTCTCTCCCCATAGTCCTGTATCAACCCCCAAACTAATCCCACTGCTCCGCTCTCTCCCCATAGTCCTGTATCAATCCCCAAACTAATCCCACTGCCCCGCTCTCTCTCCATAATCCTGTATCAATCCCCAAATTAATCCCACTGCCCCGCTCTCTCCCCAAAGTCCTGTGTCAATCCCCAAACTAATCCCACTGCCCCATTCTCTCCCCATAGTCCTGTTTCAATCCCCAAAATAATCCCACTGCCCGCTCTCTCCCCATAGCCCTGTATCAATCCCCAAACTAATCGCACTGCCCCGCTCTCTCCCCATAGTCCTGTATCAATCCCCAAACTAATCCCACTACCACGCTCTCTACCCATAGTCCTCTATCAATCCCCAAACTAATCCCACTGCCTTGCTCTCTCCCCATAGTCCTGTATCAATCCCCAAACTAATCCCACTGCCCCGATCTCTCCCCATTGTCCTGGATCAATGCCAAACTAATCTCACTGACCCCCTCTCTCCCCATAGTCCTGTATCAATCCCGAACTAATCCCACTTCCCCGCTCTCTCCCCATAGTCCTGTATCAATCTCCAACCTAATCCCACTGCCCCGCTCTCTCCCCACAGTCCTGTATCAATCCCAAACTAATCCCATTGCCTCGCTCTCTCTCCATAGCCCTGTATCAATCCCAAACTAATCCCACTGCCCCGCTATCTCCCCATAATCCGGTATCTGTCCCAAAATAATCTCACTTCCCCACTCTCTCCCCATCGTCCTGTATCAACCCCCAAACTAATCCCACTGCCTCGCACTCTCCCCATAGTCCTGTATCAGTCCCCAAACTAATCCCACTGCCACGCTCTCTCCCCATAGTCCTGTATCATTCCCCAAACTAATCCCACTGCCCCGCTCTCTCCCCACAGTCCTGTATCAATTCCCCAAACTAATCCCACTGCCCCGCTATCTCCCGATAATCCTGTATCTGTCCCAAAATAATCTCACTGCCCCACTCTCTCCCCATAGTCCTGTATCAACCCCCAAACTAATCCCACTGCCTCGCTCTCTCAACACAGTCCTGTATCAATCCCCAAACTAATCCAACTGCCCCGCTCTCTCCCCATAGTCCTGTATCAATCCCCAAACTAATCCCACTGCCCCGCTCTCTCCCCACAGTCCAGTATCAATCCCCAAACTAATCCCACTGCCCCGCTCTCTCTCCATAGTCCTGTATCAATCCCCAAACTAATCCCACTGCCCCGCTCTCTCCCCATCGTCCTGTATCAATCCCCAAACTAATCCCACTGCTCCGCTCTCTCCCCATAGTCCTGTATCAATGCCAAACTAATCTCACTGACCCCATCTCTCCCCATAGTCCTGTATCAATCCCGAACTAATCGCACTGACCCCATCTCTCCCCATAGTCCTGTACCAATGCCAAACTAATCTCACTGCCCCTCTCTCTTCCCATAGTCCTGTGTCCATCTCCAAACTAATCCCACTGCCCCGCTCTCTCTCCATAGTCCTGTATCAATCCCAAACTAATCCCACTGTCCCGCTATCTCCCCATAATCCTGTATCTGTCCCAAAATAATCCCACTGCCCCACTCTCTCCCCATAGTCCTGTATCAACCCCCAAACTAATCCCACTGCTCCGCTCTCTCCCCATAGTCCTGTATCAATCCCCAAACTAATCCCACTGCCCCGCTCTCTCCCCATAATCCTGTATCAATCCCCAAACTAATCCCACTGCCCCGCTCTCTCCCCAAAGTCCTGTGTCAATTCCCAAACTAATCCCACTGCCCCATTCTCTCCCCATAGTCCTGTTTCAATCCCCAAAATAATCCCACTGCCCGCTCTCTCCCCATAGCCCTGTATCAATCCCCAAACTAATCGCACTGCCCCGCTCTCTCCCCATAGTCCTGTATCAATCCCCAAACTAATCCCACTACCACGCTCTCTACCCATAGTCCTCTATCAATCCCCAAACTAATCCCACTGCCTTGCTCTCTCCCCATAGTCCTGTATCAATCCCCAAACTAATCCCACTGCCCCGATCTCTCCCCATTGTCCTGGATCAATGCCAAACTAATCTCACTGACCCCCTCTCTCCCCATAGTCCTGTATCAATCCCGAACTAATCCCACTTACCCGCTCTCTCCCCATAGTCCTGTATCAATCTCCAACCTAATCCCACTGCCCCGCTCTCTCCCCACAGTCCTGTATCAATCCCAAACTAATCCCATTGCCTCGCTCTCTCTCCATAGCCCTGTATCAATCCCAAACTAATCCCACTGCCCCGCTATCTCCCCATAATCCGGTATCTGTCCCAAAATAATCTCACTTCCCCACTCTCTCCCCATCGTCCTGTATCAACCCCCAAACTAATCCCACTGCCTCGCACTCTCCCCATAGTCCTGTATCAGTCCCCAAACTAATCCCACTGCCACGCTCTCTCCCCATAGTCCTGTATCAATCCCCAAACTAATCCCACTGCCCCGCTCTCTCCCCACAGTCCTGTATCAATTCCCCAAACTAATCCCACTGCCCCGCTATCTCCCGATAATCCTGTATCTGTCCCAAAATAATCTCACTGCCCCACTCTCTCCCCATCGTCCTGTATCAACCCCCAAACTAATCCCACTGCCTCGCTCTCTCCCCATAGTTCGGTATCAATCCCCAAACTAATCCCACTGCCCCGCTCTCTCCCCAGAGTCCTGTATCAATCCCCAAACTAATCCCACTGCCCCGCTCTCTCTCCGCATTCCTGTATCAATCCCCAAACTAATCCCAGTGACCCGCTCTCTCCCCATAGCCCTGTATCAATCCCCAAACTAATCCCACTGCGCCGTTCTCTTCCCATAATCCTGTATCAATCCCCAAACTAATCCCACTGCCCGGTTCTCTCCCCATAGTCCTGTATCAATCCCCAAACGAATCCCTCTTCCCCGATCTCTCTCCATAGTCCTGTATATATTCCCAAACTATTCCCACTTTCGCTCTCTCTCCCCAAAGTCCTGTATCAATCCCCAAACTATTCCCACTGCCCCGCTCTCTCCCCATAGCCCTGTATCAATCCCAAACTAATCCTACTATCCCGCTCTCTTCCCACAGACCGATATAAATCCACAAACTAAACCCACTGCCCCGCTCTCTCCCCATAGTCCTGTATCAATTCCCAAGCTAATCCCACTGCCCCGCTCTCTCCCCATAGTCCTGTATCAATCCCCAAACTAATCCCACTGCCCCGCTCTCTCCCCATAGTCCTGTATCAATCCCCAAACTAATCCCACTGCCCCGCTCTCTCTCCATAGTCCTGTATCAATCCCCAAACTAATCCCACTGCCCCGCTCTCTCCCCATAGCTCTGTACCAATCCCCAAACTAATCCCACTGCCTCGCTGTCTCCCCATAATCCTGTATCAGTTCCAGAATCTATACAGGGAGACCGATAGAGACACACACACACACACACTCTCTCTCTCTCTGACTCTCTCTCTGTCTCCAACTCTCTCTGTCTCCCTTTCTCTCTTTTTTTCTCTGTCTATCTGTGTCTCTGTTTTTCCTCTCGCTCTGACTCTCACTCTCAATATCTGCATGTAATTCTTTCTCTCTCTCTCTCTCTCTCTCTGGCTCTATCTGTCTCTCTCCGTCTGTCTCTTTCTCTATGTCTTTCTCTTTCTCCATCTCTGTGCCTCTCTCGCTCACTATTTCTGTCACTCTCACTCTCTTGTCTCTCTCTCTCTCTCTATTACTGTCTTCTCTCTCTCTCTCTGTCTCAATATCTCTCTCTTTCTCTGTAACACGTGTCCTGGTGTAAAATGGTCACCACGCATTTCATGTAAAATGGCTTCCCAATCTCACCCAAACTAATCCCACTGCCCCGCTCTCTCCCCATTGCCCTGTATCAATCGCCAAACTAATCCCACTGCCCCGCTCTCTTCCCATAGTCCTGTATCAATCCCCAAACTAATCCCACTGCCCCGCTCTCTACCCATAGTCCTGTATCAACCCCCAAACTAATCCCACTGCCCCGCTCTCTCCCCATAGCCCTGTATCAATCCGCAAACTATTCCTACTGCCCCACTCTCTCCACATAGCCCTGTATCATTCCCAAACTAATCCCACTGCCCCGGTCTCTCCCCATAGTCCTGTATCAATCCCCAAACTAATCCCACTGCCAAGCTCTCACCCCATAGTCATGTATCAATGCCAAACTAATCTCACTGACCCCCTCTCTCCCCATCGCCCTGTATCAATCCCCAAACTAATCCCACTGCCCCGCTCTCTTCCCATAGTACTGTATCAATCCCCAAACTAATCCCACTGCCCCGCTCTCTCCCCATAGTCCTGTATCAATCCCAAACTGATCCCACTGCCCCGGTCTCTCCCCATAGTCCTGTATCAATCCCCAAACTAAACCCACTGACCCGCTCTCTCCCAATAGCCCTGTACCAATCCCCAAACTAATGCCACTGCCCTGCTCTCTCCCCATAGTCCTGTATCAACACCCAAACTAATCCCACTGCCCCGGTCTCTCCCCATAGTCCTGTATCAATCCCAAACTGATCCCACTGCCCCGGTCTCTCCCCATAGTCCTGTATCAATCCCCAAACTAATCCCACTGCCAAGCTCTCTCCCCATAGTCGTGTATCAATGCCAAACTAATCTCACTGACCCCCTCTCTCCCCATAGTCCTGTATCAATCCCGAACTTATCCCACTGCCCCGCTCTCTCCCCATAGTCCTGTATCAATCCCAAACTAATCCCACTGCCTCGCTCTCTCTCCATACTCTTGTATCAATCCCAAACTAATCCCACTGCCACGCTATCTCCCCATAATCCTGTATCTGTACCAAAATAATCCCACTGCCCCACTCACTCCCCATAGTCCTGTATCAACCCCCAAACTAATCTGACTGCATCGCAGTCTCCCCATAGTCCGGTATCAATCACCAAACTAATCCCACTGCCCCGCTCTCCCCCCATAGTCCTGTATCAATCCCCAAACTAATCCCACTGCCCCGCTCTCTCCCCACATTCCTGTATCAATCCCCAAACTAATCCTACTGCCCCGCTCTATCCCCATAGTCCTGTATCAATGCCAAACTAATCTCACTGACCCCATCTCTCCCCATCCTCCTGTATCAAACAGAACTAATCCCACTGCCCCGCTCTCTCCCCATAGTCCTGTATCAATCTCCAAACTAATCCCACTGCCCCGCTCTCTCCCAATAGTTCTGTATCAATCCCAAACTAATCCCACTGCCTCGGTCTCTCAACACAGTCCTGTATCAATCCCCAAACTAATCCCACTGCCCCGCTATCTCCCCACAGTCCTGTATCAATCCCCAAACTAATCCCACTGCCCCGCTCTCTCCCCATCGTCCTGTATCAATCCACAAACTAATCCCACTGCCCCGCTCTCTCCCCATAGTTCTGTATCAATCCCAAACTAATCCCACTGCCTCGGTCTCTCTCCATAGTCCTGTATCAATCCCAAACTAATCCCACTGCCCCGCTATCTCCCCATAATCCTGTATCTGTCCCAAAATAATCCCACTGCCCCACTCTCTCCTCATATTCCTGTATCAACCCCCAAACTAATCCCACTGCCCCGCTCTCTCCCCATAGTCCTGTATCAATCCCCAAACTAATCCCACTGCCCCGCTCTCTCCCCACAGTCCTGTATCAATCCCCAAACTAATCCCACTGCCTCGCTCTCTCCCCATAGTCCTGTATCAATCCCCAAACTAATCCCACTGCCCCGCTCTCTCCCCATCGTACTGTATCAATCCCCAAACTAATCCCACTGCCCCGCTTTCTCGCCACATTCCTGTATCAATCCCCAAACTAATCCTACTGCTCCGCTCTCTACCCATAGTCCTGTATCAATGCCAAACTAATCTTACTGACCCCATCTCTCCCCATAGTCCTGTATCAATTCCGAACTAATCGCACTGCCCCTCTCTCTCCCCGTAGTCCTGTGTCCATCTCCAAGCTAATCCCACTGCACCGCTCTCTCCCCATAGTCCTGTATCAATCCCAAACTAATCCCACTGCCTCGCTCTCTCTCCATAGTCCTGTATCAATCCCAAACTAATCCCACTGCCCCGCTATCTCCCCATAATCCTGTATCTGTCCCAAAATAATCCCACTGCCCCACTCTCTCCCCATAGTCCTGTATCAACCCCCAAACTAATCTCAATGACCTCCTCTCTCCCCATAGTCCTGCATCAATCCCGAACTAATCCCACTGCCCCGCTCTCTCCCCATAGTCCTGTATCAATTCCCCAAACTAATCCCACCGCCCCGCTATCTCCCGATAATCCTGTATCTGTCCCAAAATAATCCCACTGCCCCACTCTCTCCCCATAGTCCTGTATCAATCCCGAACTAATCCCACTGCCCCACTCTCTCCCCATAGTCCTGTATCAATCCCAAACTAATCCCACTGCCCCGCTTTCTCGCCATAATCCTGTATCTGTCCCAAAATAATCTCACCTCCCCACTCTCTCCCCATCGTCCTGTATCAACCCCCAAACTAATCCCACTGCCTCGCTCTCTCCCCATAGTCCTGTATCAGTCCCCAAACTAATCCCACTGCCACGCTCTCTCCCCATAGTCCTGTATCAATCCCCAAACTAATCCCACTGCCCCGCACTCTCCCCACAGTCCTGTATCAATCCCCAACCTAATCCCACTGCCCCGCTCTCTCCCGATAATCCTGTATCTGTCCCAAAATAATCTCACTGCCCCACTCTTTCCCCAACGTCCTGTATCAACCCCCAAACTAATCCCACTGCCTCGCTCTCTCCCCATAGTTCGGTATCAATCCCCAAACTAATCCCACTGCCCCGCTCTCTCTCCACATTCCTGTATCAATCCCCAAACTAATCCCACTGACCCGCTCTCTCCCCATAGCCCTGTATCAATCCCCAAACTAATCCCACTGCGCCGTTCTCTTCCCATAGTCCTGTATCAATCCCCAAACTAATCCCACTGCCCCGCTCTCTCCCCATAGTCCTGTTTCAATGCCAAACTAATCTCACTGACCCCATCTCTCCCCACAGTCCTGTATAAATGCCCAAACTAATCTCACTGCCCCGCTCTCTCCCAATAGTCCTGTGTCAATTCCCCAAACTAATCCCACTGCCCCGCTATCTCCTGATAATCCTCTATCTGTCCCAAAATATTCTCACTGCCCCACTCTCTCCCCATCGTCCTGTATCAACCCACAAACTAATCCCACTGCCTCGTTCTCTCCCCATAGTCCTGTATCAATCCCCAAACTAATCCCACTGCCCTGCTCTCTCCCCATTGTCCTGTATCAATCCCCAAACGAATCCCTCTTCCCCGATCTCTCTCCATAGTCCTGTATATATTCCCAAACTATTCCCACTTTCCCTCTCTCTCCCCAAAGTCCTGTATCAATCCCCAAACTAATCCCACTGACCCGCTCTCTCCCCATAGTCCTGTATCAATCCCAAACTAATCCTACTATCCCGCTCTCTTCCCACAGACCGATTTAAATCCACAAACTGATCCCACTGCCCCGCTCTCTCCCCATAGTCCTGCATCAATCCCCAAACTAATCCCACTGCCCCGCTCTCTCCCCATCGTCCTGTATCAATCCCCAAACTAATCCCACTGCCCCGCTCTCTCCCCATAGTCCTGTATCAATGCCAAACTAAACTCACTGAACCCATCTCTCCCCATAGTCCTGTATCAAACCCGAACTAATCGCACTGCCCCTCTCTCTCCCGAAAGTCCTGTTTCCATCTCCAAACTAATCCCACTGCTCCGCTCTCTCCCCATAGTCCTGTATCTATCCCAAACTAATCCCACTGCTTCGATCTCTCTCCATAGTCCTGTATCAATCCCAAACTAATCCCACTGCCCCGCTATCTCCCCATAATCCTGTATCTGTCCCAAAATAATCCCACTGCCCCACTCTCTCCCCATAGTCCTGTATCAACCCCCAAACTAATCCCACTGCTCCGCTCTCTCCCCATAGTCCTGTATCAATCCCCAAACTAATCCCACTGCCCCGCTCTCTCTCCCCATTGTCCTGTATCAATCCCCAAACTAATCCCACTGCCCCGCTCTCTCCCCTAAGTCCTGTGTCAATGCCAAACTAATCTCACTGACCCCATCTCTCCCCACACTCCTGCATAAATGCCCACACTAATCCCACTGACACGCTCTCTCCCAATAGCCTGTATCAATTCCCCAAGCTAATCCCACTGCCCCGCTATCTCCCGATAATCCTCTATCTGTCCCAAAATAATCTCACTGCCCCACTCTCTCCCCATAGTCCTGTATCAATCCCAAATTAATCCCACTGCCCCGCTATCTCCCCATAATCCTGTATCTGTCCCAAAATAATCTCACTTCCCCACTCTCTCCCCATCGTCCTGTATCAACCCCCAAACTAATCCCACTGCCTCGCTCTCTCCCCATAGTTCAGTATCAATCCCCAAACTAATCCCACTGCCCCGCTCTCTCCCCAGAGTCCTGTATCAATCCCCAAACTAATCCCACTGCCCCGCTCTCTCTCCACATTCCTGTATCAATCCCCAAACTAATCCCACTGACCCCATCTTTCCCCACAGTCCTGTATAAATGCCCAAACTAATCCCACTGCCCCGCTCTCTCCCAATAGTCCTGTATCAATTCCCCAAACTAATCCCACTGCCCCGCTATCTCCCGATAATCTTCTATCTGTCCCAAAATAATGTCACTGCTCCACTCTATCCCCATCGTCCTGTATCAACCCACAAACTAATCCCACTGCCTCGTTCTCTCCCCATAGTCCTGTATCAATCCCCAAACTATTCCCACTGCCCCGCTCTCTCCCCATAGTCCTGTATCAATCCCCAAACCAATCCCTCTTCCCCGATCTCTCTCCATAGTCCTGTATATATTCCCAAACTATTCCCACATTCCCTCTCTCTTCGCAAAGTCCTGTATCAATCCCAAACTAATCCTACTATCCCGCTCTCTTCCCACAGACCGATATAAATCCACAAACTGATCCCGCTGCCCCGCTCTCTCCCCATAGTCCTGTATCAATCCAAAAACTAATCCCACTGCCCCGCTCTCTCCCCATCGTCCTGTATCAATCCCCAAAATAATCCCACTGCCCCGCTCTCTCCCCATAGTCCTGTATCAATGCCAAACTAATCTCACTGACCCCATTCTCCCCATAGTCCTGTATCAATCCCGAACTAATCGCACTGCCTCTCTCTCTCCCCATAGTCCTGTGTCGATCTCCAAACTAATCCCATTGCCCCGCTCTCTCCCCATAGTCCTGTATCAATCCCAAACTAATCCCACTGCTTCGCTCTCTCTCCATAGTCCTGTATCAATCCCAAACTAATCCCACTGCCCCGCTATCTCCCCATAATCCTGTATCTGTCACAAAATAATCCCACTGCCCCACTCTCTCCCCATAGTCCTGTATCAATCCCCAAACTAATCCCACTGCTCCGCTCTCTCCCCATAGTCCTGTATCAATCCCCAAACTAATCCCACTGCCCCGCTCTCTCGCCATAGTCCTGTCTCAATCCCCAAACTAATCCCACTGCCCCGCTCTCTCCCCACAGTCCTGTGTCAATCCCTAAACTAATCCCACTGCCCCGCTCTCTCCCCATAGTCCTGTTTCAATCCCCAAACTAATCCCACTGCCCGCTCTCTCCCCATAGCCCTGTATCAATCCCCAAACCAATCGCACTGCCCCGCTCTCTCCCCATAGTCCTGTATCAATCCCCAAACTAATCCCACTACCACGCTCTCTACCCATAGTCCTGTATCAATCCCCAAACTAATCCCACTGCCTTGCTCTCTCCCCATAGTCCTGTATCAATCCCCAAACTAATCCCACTGCCCCGATCTCTCCCCATTGTCCTGTATCAATGCCAAACTAATCTCACTGACCCCCTCTCTCCCCATAGTCCTGTATCAATCCCGAACTAATCCCACTTCCCCGCTCTCTCCCCATAGTCCTGTATCAATCTCCAACCTAATCCCACTGCCCCGCTCTCTCCCCATAGTCCTGTATCAATCCCAAATTAATCCCACTGCCCCGCTATCTCCCCATAATCCTGTATCTGTCCCAAAATAATCTCACTTCCCCACTCTCTCCCCATAGTCCTGTATCAGTCCCCAAACTAATCCCACTGCCACGCTCTCTCCCCATAGTCCTGTATCAATCCCCAAACTAATCCCACTGCCCCGCTCTCTCCCCACAGTCCTGTATCAATCCCCAAACTAATCCCACTGCCCCGCTCTCTCCCCATGGTCCTGTATCAATTCCCCAAACTAATCCCACTGCCCTGCCATCTCCCGATAATCCTGTATCTGTCCCAAAATAATCTCACAGCCCCACTCTCTCCCCATCGTCCTGTATCAACCTCCAAACTAATCCCACTGCCTCGCTCTCTCCCCATAGTTCAGTATCAATCCCCAAACTAATCCCACTGCCCCGCTCTCTCCCCAGAGTCCTGTATCAATCCCCAAACTAATCCCACTGCCCCGCTCTCTCTCCACATTCCTGTATCAATCCCCAAACTAATCCCACTGACCCGCTCTCTCCCCATAGCCCTGTATCAATACCCAAACTAATCGCACTGCGCCGTTCTCTTCCCATAGTCCTGTATCAATCCCCAAACTAATCCCATTGCCCCGCTCGCTCCCCATAGTTCTCTATCAATGCCAAACTAATCTCACTGACCCCATCTCTCCCCACAGTCCTGTATAAAAGCCCAAACTAATCCCACTGCCCCGCTCTCTCCCCACAGTCCTGTATCAATTCCCCAAACTAATCCCACTGCCCCGCTATCTCCCGATAATCCTCTATCTGTCCCAAAATAACCTCACTGCCCCACTCTCTCCCCATCGTCCTGTCTCAACCCCCAAACTAATCCCACTGCCTCGTTCTCTCCCCATAGTCCTGTATCAATCCCCAAACTAATCCCACTGCCTCGCTCTCTCCCCATAGTCCTGTATCAATCCCCAAACGAATCCCTCTTCCCCGATCTCTCTCCATAGTCCTGTATATATTCCCAAACTATTCCCACTTTCCCTCTCTCTCCCCAACGTCCTGTATCAATCCCCAAACTAATCCCACTGCCCCGCTCTCTCCCCATAGTCCTGTATCAATCCTAAACTAATCCTACTATCCCGCTCTCTTCCCACAGACCGATATAAATCAAGAAACTAATCCCACTGCCCCGCTCTCTCCCCATAGTCCTGTATCAATCCCCAAACTAATCCCACTGCCCCACTCTCTCCCCATAGTCCTGTATCAATCCCCAAACTAATCCCACTGCCCCGCTCTCTCCCGATAGTCCTGTATCGATCCCCAAACTAATACCACTGTCCCGATCTCTCCCCATAGTCCTGTATCAATCCCCAAACTAATACCACTGCCCCGCTCTCTCCCCATAGTCCTGTATTAATCCCCAAACTCATCCCACTGCCCCGCTCTCTCCCCATAGTCCTGTATCAATCCCCAAACTAATCCCACTGCCCCACTCTCTCCCCATAGTCCTCTATGAATCCCCAAACTAATCCCACTGCCCCGCTCTCTCCCCATAGCCCTGTATCAATTCCTGAATCTATACAGTGAGACAGATAAAGATACACACACTCACACACACACACTCTCTCTCTCTCTCTATCTTTCTCTCTGTCCCTTTATCTCTGAGTCTCTCTCTCTAGATCTCTCTCTGCCGATTTCTGTCTCTCTCTATCTCCATCATTCTCATTCTATCTCTCTGTCTCTCTCTCTCAATCTCTCTATAAGTTTGCCTCTCTCTCTCTCTCGCTCTCTCTGTCCCTCTGCTCCCCTCTCTCTGAGTCTCTCTCTCTCTCCATCATTCTCTCTCTATCTCTCTGTCTCTCTCTCTATCTCTCTCTAAGTTTGCCTCTCTCTCTCTCTCGCTCTCTCTGTCCCCCTCTCTCTGAGTCTCTCTCTCTCTCTCTCCATCATTCTCACTCTATCTCTCTGTCTCTCTCTCTCTCTCTATCTCTCTATAAGTTTGCCTCTCTCTCTCTCTCGCTCTCTCTGTCCCTCTCTTCCCCTCTCACTGAGTCTCTCTCTCTCTCTCCATCATTCAGTCTCTATCTCTCTGTCTCTCTCTCTCTATCTCTCTATAAGTTTGCCTCTCGCTCTCTCTGTCCCTCTGTTCCCCTCTCTCTGAGTCTCTCACTCTGTCTCTCTCTATCTCTCTGTCTCTCTCTCTCTCGCTCTGTATTTGTTGTGTATCTCTCTCTAACTCTCTCTCACTCCATCTCGCTCTGTATCTCTCTCTGTTTCTCTCTCTCTCTGTCTTTGTCACTCCCTTTCTCCCTTTGTTTCTCTGTCTATCTGTGTCTCTGTTTTTTCTCTCTCTCTGACTCTCACTCTCAGTCTCTCCCTGTCTTTTATTCTCTCTCTCTCTCGCTCTGTTGTGTCTTCTCTCTGAATCTCACTCTCTCCATCTCGCTCTGTATCTCAATCTCTTTCTCTCTCTCTCTCTCTCTGGCTCTATCTGTCTCTCTCCCTCTGTCTCTTTCTCGATGTCTCTCCCTTCCTCCCTCTCTGTGCCTCTCTCGCTCACTATTTCCGTCACTCTCACTCTCTTGTCTCTCTCTCTCTCTCTCTATCACTGTCTTCTCTCTCTCTTTCTGTCTCTCTCTCCCTTTTTCTCTGCAACACGTGTCCTGGTGTAAAATGGTCACCACACATCTCATGTAAAATGGCTGCTCAATCTCAACCAAACTAATGCCACTGCCCCGCTCTCTCCCCATAGTCCTGTATCAATACCCAAACAAATCCCACTGCCCCACTCTCTCCCCATAGTCCTGTAACAATCCCCAAACTAATCCCACTGCCCCGCTCTCTCCCCATAGTCCTGTATCAATTCCTCAAACTAATCCCACTGCCCCACTCTCTCCCCATCGCCCTGTATCAATCCCAAACTAATTCCACTGCCCTGCTCTCTCCCCATAGTCCTGTACCAATTCCCCAAACTAATCCCACTGCCACGCTCTCTCCCCATAGCCCTGTATCAATCCCCAAACTAATCCCACTGCCCCGCTCTCTCCCCATAGCCCTGTATCAATTCCAGAATCTATACAGGGAGACAGATAAAGATACATACACTCACACACACACACTCTCTCTCAGTCTCTCTCTCTCTCTCTGTCCCTTTATCCCTGAGTCTCTCTCTCTAGAGCTCTCTCTCAGCCGATTTCTGTCTCTCTCTATCTCCATCATTCTCACTCTATCTCTCTGTCTCTCTCTCTCAATCTCTCTATAAGTTTGCCTCTCTCTCTCGCTCTCTCTGTCCCTCTGCTCCCCTCTCTCTGAGTCTCTCTCTCTCTCTCTCCATCATTCTCTCTCTATCTCTCTGTCTCACTCTCTATCTCTCTCTTAGTTTGCCTCTCTCTCTCTCTCGCTCTCTCTGTCCCCCTCTCTCTGAGTCTCTCTCTCTCTCTCTCTATCATTCTCACTCTATC
This sequence comes from Pristiophorus japonicus, assembly GCF_044704955.1. Lineage (NCBI taxonomy): Eukaryota > Metazoa > Chordata > Chondrichthyes > Pristiophoridae > Pristiophorus > Pristiophorus japonicus. The sequence continues at coordinate 2,930,030 of NW_027254624.1, forward strand.
TCTCTGTCTCTCTCTCTCTCTCTATCTCTCTATAAGTTTGCCTCTCTCTCTCTCTCGCTCTCTCTGTCCCCATCTCTCTGAGTCTCTCTCTCTCTCTCCATCATTCTCTCTTTATCTCTCTGTCTCTCTCTCTCTATCTCTCTATAAGTTTGCCTCTCGCTCTCTCTGTCCCTCTGTTCCCCTCTCTCTGAGTCTCTCACATTGTCTCTCTCTATCTCTCTGTCTCTCTCTCTCTCGCTCTGTATTTGTTGTGTATCTCTCTCTAACTCTCTCTCACTCCATCTCGCTCTGTATCTCTCTCTGTTTCTCTCTCTCTCTGTCTTTGTCTCTCCCTTTCTCTCTTTCTTTCTCTGTCTATCTGTGTCTCTGTTTTTTCTCTCTCTCTGACTCTCACTCTCAGTGTCTCCCTGTCTTTGTTTCTCTATCTCTCTCGCTCTGTTGTGTCTTCTCTCTGACTCTCTCTCTCTCCATCTCGCTCTGTAGTTCTCTCTCTTTCTCTCTCTCTCTCTCTCTGGCTCTATCTGTCTCTCTCCGTCTGTCTCTTTCTCTATGTCTTTCTCTTTCTCCATCTCTGTGCCTCTCTCGCTCACTATTTCCGTCACTCTCACTCTCTTGTCTCTCTCTCTCTCTCTCTTTCACTGTCTTCTCTCTCTCTTTCTGTCTCTCTCTCTCTTTTTCTCTGCAACACGTGTCATGGTGTAAAATGGTCAACACATCTCATGTAAAATGGCTGCTCAATCTCACCCAAACTAATCCCACTGCCCCGCTCTCTCCCCATAGTCCTGTATCAATACCCAAGCAAATCCCACTGCCCCACTCTCTCCCCATAGTCCTGTAACAATCCCCAAATTAATCCCACTGCCCCGCTCTCTCCCCATACTCCTGCATCAATTCCTCAAACTAATCTCACTGCCCCACTCTCTCCCCATAGCCCTGTATCAATCCCAAACTAATTCCACTGCCCTGCTCTCTCCCCATAGTCCTGTATCAATTCCTCAAACTAATCCCACCGCCACGCTCTCTCCCCATCGCCCTGTATCAATCCCCAAACTAATCCCACTGCCCCGCTCTCTCCCCATAGCCCTGTACCAATCCCCAAACTAATCCCACTGCCCTGCTCTCTCCCCTTAGTCCTGTATCAATCCCCAAACTAATCCCACTGCCCCGCTCTCTCCCCATAGTCCTGTATCAATCCCCAAACTAATCCCACTACTACGCTCTCACCCATAGTCCTGTATCAATCCCCAAGCTAATCCCACTGCCCCGCTCTCTTCCCATAGTCCTGTATCAATCCCCAAACTAATCCCACTGCCCCGCTTACTCCTCATAGTCCTGTACCAATCCCCAAACTAATCCCACTGCCGCGCCCTCTCCCCATAGCCCTGTATCAGTCACGAAACTAATCCCACTGCCCCGCTCTCTCCCCATAGCTCTGTACCAATCTCCGAACTAATCCCACTGCCTCGCTGTCTCCCCATAATCCTGTATCAATTCCAGAATCGATACAGGGAGACCGATAGAGACACACACACTCACACACACACTCTCTCTCTGACGCTCTCTCTCTCCAACTCTCTCTGTCTCTCTTTCTCTCTTTGTTTCTCTGTCTATCTGTGTCTCTGTTTTTTCTCTCTCTCTCTGACTCTCACTCTTTATCTCTGCATGTCTTTCTTTCTCTCTCTCTCTCTCTCTCTGGCTCTATCTGTCTCTCTCCGTCTGTCTCTTTCTCTTTGTCTTTCTCTTTCTCCATCTCTGTGCCTCTCTCGCTCACTATTTCTGTCACTCTCACTCTCTTGTCTCTCTCTCTCTCTCTCTCTCTCTCTATTACTGTCTTCTCTCTCTCTCTCTGTCTCAATCTCTCTCTCTTTCTCTGTAACACGTGTCCTGGTGTAAAATGGTCACCACGCATTTCATGTAAAATGGCTTCTCAATCTCACCCAAACTAATCCCACTGCCCCGCTCTCTCCCCACAGCCCTGTATCAATCCCCAAACTATTCCCACTGCCCCACTCTCTCCACATAGCCCTGTATCAATCCCAAACTTATCCCACTGCCCCGCTCTCTACCCATAGTCCTGTATGAATCCCAAACTGATCCCAATGCCTCGGTCTCTCCCCATAGTCCTGTATCAATCCCCAAACTAATCCCACTGCCCCGCTCTCTCCCCATAGCCCTGTATCAATCCCCAAACTATTCCTACTGCCCCACTCTCTCCACATAGCCCTGTATCAATCCCAAACTAATCCCACTGCCCCGCTCTATCCCCAAAGACCTGTATCAATTCCCCAAACTAAACCCAGAGATCCGCTCTCTCCACATAGCCCTGTATCAATCCCTAAACTAATCCCATTGCCCCGCTCTCTTCCCATAGTCCTGTTTCAATCCCCAAACTAATCCCACTGCCCCGCTCTCTCCCCATAGTCCTGTATAAATCCCAAACTGATCCCACTGCCACGGTGTCTCCCCATAGTCCTGTAAAATCCCCAAACTAATCCCACTGCCCCGCTCTCTCCCCATAGTCCTGTATCAATGCCAAACTAATCTCACTGACCCCCTCTATCCCCATAATCCTGTATCAATCCCGTACAAATCCCACTGACCCGCTCTCTCCCCATAGTCCTGTATCAATCCCAAACTAATCCCACTGCCTCGCTCTCTCTCCATAGTCTTGAATCAATCCCAAACTAATCCCACTGCCCCGCTATCTCCCCATAATCCTGTATCTGTCCCAAAATAATCCCACTGCCCGACTCTCTCCCCGCAGTCTTGTATCAATCCCCAAACTAATCCCACTACCACGCTCTCTCCCCAACGTCCTGCATCAATCCCCAAACTAATCCCACTGCCCCGCTCTCTCCCCATAGTCTTGTATCAATCCCCAAACTAATCCCACTGCCCCGCTCTCTCCCCATAGTCCTGTATCAATCCCCAAACTAATCCCACTGCCCCGCTCTCTCCCAAGAGCCCTGTATCAATCCCAAAGTAATCCCACTGCCCCGCTCTGTTTCCATAGACCTATATCAATCCCCAAACTAATCCCACTGCCCCGCTCTCTCCCCATAGCTCTGTACCAATCCCCAAACTAATCCCACTGCCTCGCTGTCTCCCCATAATCCTGTATCAATTCCAGAATCTATACAGGGAGACCGATAGAGACACACACACTCACACACACACTCTCTCTCTGACTCTCTCTCTCTCCAACTCTCTCTGTCTCCCTTTCTCTCTTTTTTTCTCTGTCTATCTGTGTCTCTGTTTTTTCTCTCTCTCTGACACTCACTCTCTCCCTGTCTTTTTTTCTCTCTCTCTCTCGCTCAGTTGTGTCTCTCTCTCTGACTCTTTCTCTCTCCAATCGCTCTGTATCTCTCTCTGTTTCTCTCTCTCTCTATGTCTGTCTCTCCCTTTCTCTCTTTGTTTCTCTGTCTATCTGTGTCTCTATTTATTCTCTCTCTCTGACTCTCACTCTCAGTCTCTCCCTGTCTTTCTCTCTCTCTCTCTCTCTCTCTCTCTCTGGCTCTATCTGTCTCTCTCCCTCTGTCTCTTTCTCTATGTCTCTCCCTTCCTCCCTCTCTGTGCCTCTCTCGCTCACTATGTCCGTCACTCTCACTCTCTTGTCTCTCTCTCTCTCTCTCTATCTCTGTCTTCACTCTCTCTTTCTGTCTCTCTCTCTCTTTTTCTCTGCAACACGTGTCCTGGTGTAAAATGGTCACCACACATCTCATGTAAAATGGCTGCTCAATCTCACCCAAACTAATGCCACTGCCCCGCTCTCTCCCCATAGTCCTGTATCAATACCCAAACAAATCCCACTGCCCCACTCTCTCCCCATAGTCCTGTAACAATCCCCAAACTAATCCCACTGCCCCGCTCTCTCCCCATAGTCCTGTATCAATTCCTCAAACTAATCCCACTGCCCCACTCTCTCCCCATAGCCCTGTATCAATCCCAAACTAATTCCACTGCCCTGCTCTCTCCCCATATTCCTGTATCAATTCCCCAAACTTATCCCACTGCCACGCTCTCTCCCCATAGCCCTGTATCAATCCCCAAACTAATCCCACTGCCCCGCTCTCTCCCCATAGCCCTGTACCAATCCCCAAACTAATCCCACTGCCCTGCTCTCTCCCCACAGTCCTGTATCAATCCCCAAACTATTCCCACTGCCCCACTCTCTCCACATAGCCCTGTATCAATCCCAAACTTATCCCACTGCCCCGCCCTCTACCCATAGTCCTGTATGAATACCAAACTGATCCCAATGCCTCGGTCTCTCCCCATAGCCCTGTATCAATCCCCAAACTATTCCTACTGCCCCACTCTCTACACATAGCCCTGTATCAATCCCAAACTAATCCCACTGCCCCGCTCTATCTCCAAAGACCTGTATCAATTCCCCAAACTAAACCCACTGATCCGCTCTCTCCCCATAGCCCTGTATCAATCCCTAAACTAATCCCATTGCCCCGCTCTCTTCCCATAGTCCTGTATCAATCCCCAAACTAATCCCACTGCCCCGCTCTCTCCCCATAGTCCTGTATAAATCCCAAACTGATCCCACTGCCCCGGTCTCTCCCCATAGTCCTGTATCAATCCCCAAACTAATCCCACTGCCCCGCTCTCTCCCCATAGTCCTGTATCAATGCCAAACTAATCTCACTGACCCCCTCTATCCCCATAGTCCTGTATCAATCCCGTACAAATCCCACTGACCCGCTCCCTCCCCATAGTCCTGTATCAATCCCAAACTAATCCCACTGCCTCGCTCACTCTCCATAGTCTTGCATCAATCCCAAACTAATCCCACTGCCCCGCTATCTCCCCATAATCCTGTATCTGGCCCAAAATAATCCCACTGCCCGACTCTCTCCCCACAGTCTTGTATCAATCCCCAAACTAATCCCACTACCACGCTCTCTCACCAACGTCCTGCATCAATCCCCAAACTAATCCCACTGCCCCGCTCTCTCCCCATAGTCTTGTATCAATCCCCAAACTAATCCCACTGCCCCGCTCTCTCCCCATAGTCCTGTATCAATCCCCAAACTAATCCCACTGCCCCGCTCTCTCCCAAGAGCCCTGTATCAATCCCAAACTAATCCCACTGCCCCGCTCTGTTTCCATAGACCTATATCAATCCCCAAACTAATCCCACTGCCCCGCTCTCTCCCCATAGTCCTGTACCAATCCCCAAACTAATCCCACTGCCTCGCTGTCTCCCCATAATCCTGTATCAATTACAGAATCTATACAGGGAGACCGATAGAGACACACACACTCACACACACACTCTCTCTCTGACTCTCTCTCTCTCCAACTCTCTCTGTCTCCCTTTCTCTCTTTTTTTCTCTGTCTATCTGTGTCTCTGTTTTTTCTCTCTCTCTGACTCTCACTCTCTCCCTGTCTTTTTTTCTCTCTCTCTCTCGCTCTGTTGTGTCTCTCTCTCTGACTCTTTCTCTCTCCAATCGCTCTGTATCTCTCTCTGTTTCTCTCTCTCTCTATCTCTGTCTCTCCCTTTCTCTCTTTGTTTCTCTGTCTATCTGTGTCTCTGTTTATTCTCTCTCTCTGACTCTCACCCTCAGTCTCTCCCTGTCTCTCTCTCTCTCTCTCTCTCTCTCTCTCTCTCTGGCTCTATCTGTCTCTCTCCCTCTGTCTCTTTCTCTATGTCTCTCCCTTCCTCCCTCTCTGTGCCTCTCTCGCTCACTATTTCCGTCACTCTCACTCTCTTGTCTCTCTCTCTCTCTCTCTATCACTGTCTTCTCTCTCTCTTTCTGTCTCTCTCTCTCTTTTTCTCTGCAACACGTGTCCTGGTGTAAAATGGTCACCACACATCTCATGTAAAATGGCTGCTCAATCTCACCCAAACTAATGCCACTGCCCCGCTCTCTCCCCATAGTCCTGTATCAATACCCAAACAAATCCCACTGCCCCACTCTCTCCCCATTGCCCTGTATCAATCCCCAAACTAATCCCACTGCCCCGCTCTCTTCCCATAGTCCTGTATCAATCCCCAAACTAATCCCACTGCCCCGCTCTCTATCCATAGTCCTGTATCAATCCCAAACTGATCCCAATGCTCCGGTTTCTCCCCATAGTCCTGTATCAATCCCCAACCAATCCCACTGCCCCGCTCTCTCCCCATAGTCCTATATCAATGCCAAACTAATATCACTGACCCCCTTTCTCCCCATAGTCCTGTATCAATCCCCAAACTAATGCCACTGCCCTGCTCTCTCGCCATAGTCCTGTATCAACCCCAGAACTAATCCCACTGCCCCGCTCTCTCCCCATAGCCCTGTATCAATCCCCAAACTATTCCTACTGCCCCACTCTCTCCACATAGCCCTGTATCAATCCCAAACTAATCCCACTGCCCCGGTCTCTCCCCATAGTCCTGTATCAATCCATAAACTAATCCCACTGCCACGCTCTCTCCCCATAGTCTTGTATCAATGCCAAACTAATCTCACTGACCCCCTCTCTCCCCATAGACCTGTATCAATCCCCAAACTAATCCCACTGCCCCGCTCTCACCCCATAGCACTGTACCAATCCCTAAACTAATCCCACTGCCTTCTCTCTCCCGATAGCCCTGTACCAATCCCCAAACTAATCCCACTGCCCCGCTCTCTCCCCACAGTCTTGTATCAATCCCCAAACTAATCCCACTACCACGCTCTCTCCCCATAGTCCTGTATCAATCACCAAGCTAATCCCACTGCCCCGCACTCTCCCCATAGTCCTGTGTCAATCCCCAAACTAATCCCACTGCCCCGCTCTCTCCCCATAGTCCTGTATCAATCCCCAAACTAATCCCACTGCCCCGCTCTCTCTCCATAGTCCTGTATCAATCCCCAAACTAATCCCACTGCCCCGCTCTCTCCCCATAGCTCTGTACCAATCCCCAACCTAATCCCACTGCCTCGCTGTCTCCCCATAATCCTGTATCAATTCCAGAATCTATACAGGGAGACCGATAGAGACACACACACTCACACACACTCTCTCTCTCTGAATCTCTCTCTCTCCAACTCTCTCTGTCTCCCTTTCTCTTTTTTTTTCTCTGTCTATCTGTGTCTCTGTTTTTTCTCTCTCTCTGACTCTCACTCTCAGTCTCTCCCTGTCTTTTTTTCTCTCTCTCTCTCGCTCTGTTGTGTCTCTCTCTCTGACTCTCTCTCTCTCCAATCGCTCTGTATCTCTCTCTGTTTCTCTCTCTCTCTATCTCTGTCTCTCCCTTTCTCTCTTTGTTTCTCTGTCTATCTGTGTCTCTGTTTATTCTCTCTCTCTGACTCTCACTCTCAGTCTCTCCCTGTCTTTCTCTCTCTCTCTCTCTCTCTCTCTCTCTCTGGCTCTATCTGTCTCTCTCCCTCTGTCTCTTTCTCTATGTCTCAGCCTTCCTCCCTCTCTGTGCCTCTCTCGCTCACTATTTCCGTCACTCTCACTCTCTTGTCTCTCTCTCTCTCTATCTCTGTCTTCACTCTCTCTTTCTGTCTCTCTCTCTCTTTTTCTCTGCAACACGTGTCCTGGTGTAAAATGGTCACCACACATCTCATGTAAAATGGCTGCTCAATCTCAGCCAAACTAATGCCACTGCCCCGCTCTCTCCCCATAGTCCTGTATCAATACCCAAACAAATCCCACTGTCCCACTCTCTCCCCATAGTCCTGTAACAATCCCCAAACTAATCCCACTGCCCCGCTCTCTCCCCATGGTCCTGTATCAATTCCTCAAACTAATCCCACTGCCCCACTCTCTCTCCATAGCCCTGTATCAATCCCCAAACTAATTCCACTGCCCCGCTCTCTCCCCATAGCCCTGTACCAATCCCCAAACTAATCCCACTGCCCTGCTCTCTCCCCACAGTCCTGTATCAATTCCCCAAACTAATCCCACTGCCCCGCTCTCTTCCCATAGCACTGTACCAATCCCCATACTAATCCCACTGCCCTGCTCTCTCCCCATAGCACTGTATCAATCCCCAAACTAATCCCACTGCCCCGCTCTCTCCCCACAGTCTTGTATCAATCCCCAAACTAATCCCAATGCTCCTGTCTCTCCCCATAGTCCTGTATCAATCCCCAAACTAATCCCACTGCCCCGCTCTCTCCCCATAGTCCTGTATCAATGCCAAACTAATATCACTGACACCCTCTCTCCCCATTGTCCTGTATCAACCCCAGAACTAATTCCACTACCCCGCTCTCTCCCCATAGCCCTGTATCAATCCCCAAACTCTTCCTACTGCCGCACTCTCTCCACATAGCCCTGTATCAATTCCAAACTAATCCCACTGCCCCGGTCTCTCCCCATAGTCCTGTATCAATCCCCAAACTAATCCCACTGCCCTGCTCTCTCGCCATAGTCCAGTATCAATCCCCAAACTAATCCCACTGCCCTGCTCTCTTCCCATCGTCCTTTATCAATCCGCAAACTAATCCCACTGCCCCGCTCTCTCCCCATAGTCCTGTGTCAATCCCCAAACTAATCCCACTGCCCCGCTCTCTCCCCATAGTCCTGTATCAATCCCAAACTGATCCCACTGCCCCGGTCTCTCCCCATAGAAACATAGAAACATAGAAACATAGAAACATAGAAAATAGGTGCAGGAGCAGGCCATTCAGCCCTTCTAGCCTGCACCGCCATTCAATGAGTTCATGGCTGAACATGAAACTTCAGTACCCCCTTCCTGCTTTCTCGCCATAACCCTTGATCCCCCGAGTAGTAAGGACTTCATCTAACTCCCTTTTGAATATATTTAGTGAATTGGCCTCAACTACTTTCTGTGGTAGAGAATTCCACAGGTTCACCACTCTCTGGGTGAAGAAGTTTCTCCTCATCTCGGTCCTAAATGGCTTACCCCTTATCCTCAGACTGTGACCCCTGGTTCTGGACTTCCCCAACATTGGGAACATTCTTTCTGCATCTAACCTGTCTAAACCCGTCAGAATTTTAAACGTTTCTATGAGGTCCCCTCTCATTCTTCTGAACTCCAGTGAATACAAGCCCAATTGATCCAATCTTTCTTGATAGGTCAGTCCCGCCATCCCGGGAATCAGTCTGGTGAACCTTCGCTGCACTCCCTCAATAGCAAGAATGTCCTTCCTCAAGTTAGGAGACCAAAACTGTACACAATACTCCAGGTGTGGCCTCACCAAGGCCCTGTACAACTGTAGCAACACCTCCCTGCCCCTGTATTCAAATCCCCTCGCTATGAAGGCCAACATGCCATTTGCTTTCTTAACCGCCTGTATCAATCCCCAAACTAAACCCACTGACCCGCTCTCTCCCCATAGCCCTGTATCAATCCCCAAACTAATGCCACTGCCCTGCTCTCTCCCCATAGTCCTGTATCAACCCTCAAACTCATCCCACTGCCCCGCTCTCTCCCCATAGTCCTGTATCAATACCCAAACAAATCCCACTGCCCCACTCTCTCCCCATAGTCCTGTAACAATCCCCAAACTAATCCCAATGCCCCGCTCTCTCCCCATTGTCCTGTATCAATTCCTCAAACTAATCCCACTGCCCCACTCTCTCCCCATAGCCCTGTATCAATCCCAAATTAATTCCACTGCCCTGCTCTCTCCCCATAGTCCTGTATCAATTCCCCAAACTAATCCCACTGCCACGCTCTCTCCCCATAGCCCTGTATCAACCCCCAAACTAATCCCACTGCCCCGCTCTCTCCCCATAGCCCTGTACCAATCCCCAAACTAATCCCACTGCCCTGCTCTCTCCCCACAGTCCTGTATCAATTCCCCAAACTAATCCCACTGCCCCGCTCTCTCCACATAGAACTGTACCAATCTCCAAACTAATCCCACTGCCCTGCTCTCTCCCCTGAGCCCTGTACCAATCCGCAAACTAATCCCACTGCCCCGCTCTCTCCCCACAGTCTTGTATCAATCCCCAAAATAATCCCACTGCCACGCTCTCTCCCCACAGTCCTGTATCAATCCCCAAGCTAATCCCACTGCCACGCTCTCTCCCCATAGTTCTGTATCAATCCCCAAACTAATCCCACTGCCCCGCTCTCTCCCCATAGTCCTGTATCAATCCCCAAACTAATCCCACTGCCCCGCTCTCTCCCATAGTCCTGTATCAATCCCCAAACTAATCCCACTGCCCCGCTCTCTCCCCATAGCTCTGTACCAATCTCCAAACTAATCCTACTGCCTCGCTGTCTCCCCATAATCCTGTATCAATTCCAGAATCTATACAGGGAGACCGATAGAGACACACACACTCACACACACACTCTCTCTCTGACTCTCTCTCTCTCCAACTCTCTCTGTCTCCCTTTCTCTCTTTTTTTCTCTGTCTATCTGTGTCTCTGTTTTTTCTCTCTCTCTGACTCTCACTCTCAGTCTCTGCATGTAATTCTTTATCTCTCTCTCTCTCTCTGGCTCTATCTGTCTCTCTCCGTCTGTCTGTTTCTCTATGTCTTTCTCTTTCTCCATCTCTGTGCCTCTCTCGCTCACTATTTCTGTCACTCTCACTCTCTTGTCTCTCTCTCTCTCTCTATTACTGTCTTCTCTCTCTCTCTCAGTCTCAATCTCTTTCTCTTTCTCTGTAACACGTGTCCTGGTGTAAAATGGTCACCACGCATTTCATGTAAAATGGCTTCTCAATCTCACCCAAACTAATCCCACTGCCCCGCGCTCTCCCCATTGCCCTGTATCAATCCCCAAACTAATCCCACTGCCCCGCTCTCTTCCCATAGTCCTGTATCAATCCCCAAACTAATCCCACTGCCCCGCTCTCTACCCATAGTCCTGTATCAATCCCAAACTGATCCCAATGCTCCGGTCTCTCCCCATAGTCCTGTATCAATCCCCAAACTAATCCCACTGCCCCGCTCTCTCCCCATAGTCCTGTATCAATGACAAACTAATATCACTGACCCCCTCTCTCCCCATAGTCCTGTATCAATCCCCAAACTAATGCCACTGCCCTGCTCTCTCCCCATAGTCCTGTATCAACCCCAGAACTAATCCCACTGCCCCGCTCTCTCCCCATAGCCCTGAATCAATCCCCAAACTATTCCTACTGCCCCACTCTCTCCACATAGCCCTGTATCAATCCCAAACTAATCCCACTGCCACGCTCTCTCCCCATAGATCTGTATCAATGCCAAACTAATCTCACTGACCCCCTCTCTCCCCATAGCCCTGTATCAATCCCCAAACTAATCCCACTGCCCCGCTCTCTCCCCATAGTCCTGTATCAATCCCAAACTGATCCCACTGCCCCGGTCTCTCCCCATAGTCCTGTATCAATCCCCAAACTAAACCCACTGACCCGCTCTCTCCCCATAGCCCTGTATCAATCCCCAAACTAATGCCACTGCCCTGCTCTCTCCCCATAGTCCTGTATCAACCCCCAAACTAATCCCACTGCCCCGCTCTCTCCGCATAGCCCTGTATCAATCCCCAAACTAATCCCACTGCCCCGCTCCCTCCCCATAGTCCTGTATCAATCCCCAAACGAATCCCTCTTCCCCGATCTCTCTCCATAGTCCTGTATATATTTCCAAACTATTCCCACTTTCCCGCTCTCTCCCCAAAGTCCTGTATCAATCCCCAAACTAATCCCACTGCCCCGCTCTCTCCCCATAGTCCTGTATCAATCCCAAACTAATCCCACGACCCCGCTCTCTTCCCATAGACCGATATAAATCCACAAACTAATCCCACTGCCTCGCTCTCTCCCCATAGTCCTGTATCAATCCGCAAACTAATCCCACTGCCCCACTCTCTCCCCATAGTCCTGTACCAATCCCCAAACTAATCCCACTGGCCTGCTCTCTCCCCATAGCCCTGTACCAATCCCCAAACTAATCCCACTGCCCCGCTATCTCCCCACAGTCTTGTATCAATCCCCAAACTAATCCCACTACCACGCTCTCTCCCCATAGTCCTGTATCAATCCCCAAGCTAATCCCACTGCCCCGCTCTCTCCCCATAGTCCTGTATCAATCCCCAAACTAATTCCACTGCCCCGCTCTCTCCCCAAAGTCCTGTATCAATCCCCAAACTAATCCCACTGCCCCGCTCTCTCTCCATAGTCCTGTATCAATTCCCAAACTAATCCCACTGCCCCGCTCTCTCCCCATAGCTCTGTACCAATCCCCAAACTAATCCCACTGCCTCGCTGTCTCCCCATAATCCTGTAACAATTCCAGAATCTATACAGGTAGACCGATAGAGACACACACACTCGCACACACACTCTCTCTCTGACTCTCTCTCTCTCCAACTCTCTCTTTCTCCCTTTCTCTCTTTTTTTCTCTGTCTATCTGTGTCTCTGTTTTTTCTCTCTCTCTGACTCTCACTCTCAGTCTCTGCATGTAATTCTTTCTCTCTCTCTCTCTCTCTCTGGCTCTATCTGTCTCTCTCCGTCTGTCTCTTTCTCTATGTCTTTCTCTTTCTCCATCTCTGAGCCTCTCTCGCTCACTATTTCTGTCACTCTCACTCTCTTGTCTCTCTCTCTCTATCTATTACTGTCTTCTCTCTCTCTCTCAGTCTCAATCTCTCTCTCTTTCTCTGTAACACGTGTCCTGGTGTAAAATGGTCACCACGCATTTCATGTAAAATGGCTTCTCAATCTCACCCAAACTAATCCCACTGCCCCGCTCTCTCCCCATTGCCCTGTATCAATCCCCAAACTAATCCCACTGCCCCGCTCTCTTCCATAGTCCTGTATCCATCCCCAAACTAATCCCACTGCCCCGCTCTCTACCCATAGTCCTGTATCAATCCCAAACTGATCCCAATGCTCCGGTCTCTCCCCATAGTCCTGTATCAATCCCCAAACTAATCCCACTGCCCCGCTCTCTCCCCATAGTCCTGTATCAATGCCAAACTAATATCACTGACCCCCTCTCTCCCCATAGTCCTTTATCAATCCCCAAACTAATGCCACTGCCCTGCTCTCTCCCCATAGTCCTGTATCAACCCCAGAACTAATCCCACTGCCCCGCTCTCTCCCCATAGCCCTGTATCAATCCCCAAATTATTGCTACTGCCCCACTCTCTCCACATAGCCCTGTATAAATCCCAAACTAATCCCACTGCCCCGGACTCTCCCCATAGTCCTGTCTCAATCCCCAAACTAATCCCACGTCCCCGCTATCTACCCATAGTACTGTATCAATCACAAACTGATCCCAATGCTCCGGTCTCTCCCCATAGTCCTGTATCAATCCCCAAACTAATCCTACTGCCCCGCTCTCTCCCCATAGTCCTGTATCAATGCCAAACTAATATCACTGACCCCCTTTCTCCCCATAGACCTGTATCAATCCCCAAACTAATGCCACTGCCCTGCTCTCTCCCCATAGTCCTGTATCAACCCCAGAACTAATCCCACTGCCCCGCTCTCTCCCCATAGCCCTGTATCAATCCCCAAACTATTCCTACTGCCCCACTCTCTCCACATAGCCCTGTATCAATCCCAAACTAATCCCACTGCTCCGGTCTCTCCCCATAGTCCTGTATCAATCCATAAACTAATCCCACTGCCACGCTCTCTCCCCATAGTCTTGTATCAATGCCAAACTAATCTCACTGACCCCCTCTCTCCCCATAGACCTGTATCAATCCCCCAACTAATCCCACTGCCCCGCTCTCTTCCCATAGTCCTGTATCAATCCCCAAACAAAACCCACTGACCCGCTCTCTCCCCATAGCCCTGTATCAATCCCCAAACTAATGCCACTGCCCTGCTCTCTCCCCATAGTCCTGTATCAACCCCCAAACTAATCCCACTGCCCCGCTCTCTCCGCATAGCCCTGTATCAATCCCCAAACTAATCCCACTGCCCCGCTCTCACCCCATAGCACTGTACCAATCCCTAAACTAATCCCACTGCCTTCTCTCTCCCCATAGCCCTGTACCAATCCCCAAACTAATCCCACTGCCCCGCTCTCTCCCCACAGTCTTGTATGAATCCCCAAACTAATCCCACTACCACGCTCTCTCCCCATAGTCCTGTATCAATCACCAAGCTAATCCCACTGCCCCGCACTCTCCCCATAGTCCTGTGTCAATCCCCAAACTAATCCCACTGCCCCGCTCTCTCCCCATAGTCCTGTATCAATCCCCAAACTAATCCCACTGCCCCGCTCTCTCTCCATAGTCCTGTATCAATCCCCAAACTAATCCCACTGCCCCGCTCTCTCCCCATAGCTCTGTACCAATCCCCAGCCTAATCCCACTGCCTCGCTGTCTCCCCATAATCCTGTATCAATTCCAGAATCTATACAGGGAGACCGATAGAGACACACACACTCACACACACTCTCTCTCTCTGAATCTCTCTCTCTCCAACTCTCTCTGTCTCCCTTTCTCTTTTTTTTTCTCTGTCTATCTGTGTCTCTGTTTTTTCTCTCTCTCTGACTCTCACTCTCAGTCTCTCCCTTTCTTTTTTTCTCTCTCTCTCTCGCTCTGTTGTGTCTCTCTCTCTGACTCTCTCTCTCTCCAATCGCTCTGTATCTCTCTCTGTTTCTCTCTCTCTCTATCTCTGTCTCTCCCTTTCTCTCTTTGTTTCTCTGTCTATCTGTGTCTCTGTTTATTCTCTCTCTCTGACTCTCACTCTCAGTCTCTCCCTGTCTTTCTCTCTCTCTCTCTCTCTCTCTCTCTCTGGCTCTATCTGTCTCTCTCCCTCTGTCTCTTTCTCTATGTCTCAGCCTTCCTCCCTCTCTGTGCCTCTCTCGCTCACTATTTCCGTCACTCTCACTCTCTTGTCTCTCTCTCTCTCTCTCTATCTCTGTCTTCACTCTCTCTTTCTGTCTCTCTCTCTCTTTTTCTCTGCAACACGTGTCCTGGTGTAAAATGGTCACCACACATCTCATGTAAAATGGCTGCTCAATCTCAGCCAAACTAATGCCACTGCCCCGCTCTCTCCCCATAGTCCTGTATCAATACCCAAACAAATCCCACTGCCCCACTCTCTCCCCATAGTCCTGTAACAATCCCCAAACTAATCCCACTGCCCCGCTCTCTCCCCATGGTCCTGTATCAATTCCTCAAACTAATCCCACTGCACCACTCTCTCTCCATAGCCCTGTATCAATCCCCAAACTAATTCCACTGCCCCGCTCTCTCCCCATAGCCCTGTACCAATCCCCAAACTAATCCCACTGCCCTGCTCTCTCCCCACAGTCCTGTATCAATTCCCCAAACTAATCCCACTGCCCCGCTCTCTTCCCATAGCACTGTACCAATCCCCATACTAATCCCACTGCCCTGCTCTCTCCCCATAGCCCTGTATCAATCCCCAAACTAATCCCACTGCCCCGCTCTCTCCCCACAGTCTTGTATCAATCCCCAAACTAATCCCAATGCTCCGGTCTCTCCCCATAGTCCTGTATCAATCCCCAAACTAATCCCACTGCCCCGCTCTCTCCCCATAGTCCTGTATCAATGCCAAACTAATATCACTGACACCCTCTCTCCCCATTGTCCTGTATCAACCCCAGAACTAATTCCACTACCCCGCTCTCTCCCCATAGCCCTGTATCAATCCCCAAACTCTTCCTACTGCCGCACTCTCTCCACATAGCCCTGTATCAATTCCAAACTAATCCCACTGCCCCGGTCTCTCCCCATAGTCCTGTATCAATCCCCAAACTAATCCCACTGCCCTGCTCTCTCGCCATAGTCCAGTATGAATCCCCAAACTAATCCCACTGCCCCGCTCTCTTCCCATCGTCCTTTATCAATCCGCAAACTAATCCCACTGCCCCGCTCTCTCCCCATAGTCCTGTGTCAATCCCCAAACTAATCCCACTGCCCCGCTCTCTCCCCATAGTCCTGTATCAATCCCAAACTGATCCCACTGCCCCGGTCTCTCCCCATAGTCCTGTATCAATCCCCAAACTAAACCCACTGACCCGCTCTCTCCCCATAGCCCTGTATCAATCCCCAAACTAATGCCACTGCCCTGCTCTCTCCCCATAGTCCTGTATCAACCCTCAAACTCATCCCACTGCCCCGCTCTCTCCCCATAGTCCTGTATCAATACCCAAACAAATCCCACTGCCCCACTCTCTCCCCATAGTCCTGTAACAATCCCCAAACTAATCCCAATGCCCCGCTCTCTCCCCATTGTCCTGTATCAATTCCTCAAACTAATCCCACTGCCCCACTCTCTCCCCATAGCCCTGTATCAATCCCAAATTAATTCCACTGCCCTGCTCTCTCCCCATAGTCCTGTATCAATTCCCCAAACTAATCCCACTGCCACGCTCTCTCCCCATAGCCCTGTATCAATCCCCAAACTAATCCCACTGCCCCGCTCTCTCCCCATAGCCCTGTACCAATCCCCAAACTAATCCCACTGCCCTGCTCTCTCCCCACAGTCCTGTGTCAATCCCCAAACTAATCCCACTGCCCCGCTCTCTCCCCATAGTCCTGTATCAATCCCAAACTGATCCCACTGCCCCGGTCTCTCCCCATAGTCCTGTATCAATCCCCAAACTAAACCCACTGACCCGCTCTCTCCCCATAGCCCTGTATCAATCCCCAAACTAATGCCACTGCCCTGCTCTCTCCCCATAGTCCTGTATCAACCCTCAAACTCATCCCACTGCCCCGCTCTCTCCCCATAGTCCTGTATCAATACCCAAACAAATCCCACTGCCCCACTCTCTCCCCATAGTCCTGTATCAATCCCCAAACTAATCCCAATGCCCCGCTCTCTCCCCATTGTCCTGTATCAATTCCTCAAACTAATCCCACTGCCCCACTCTCTCCCCATAGCCCTGTATCAATCCCAAATTAATTCCACTGCCCTGCTCTCTCCCCATAGTCCTGTATCAATTCCCCAAACTAATCCCACTGCCACGCTCTCTCCCCATAGCCCTGTATCAATCCCCAAACTAATCCCACTGCCCCGCTCTCTCCCCATAGCCCTGTACCAATCCCCAAACTAATCCCACTGCCCTGCTCTCTCCCCACAGTCCTGTATCAATTCCCCAAACTAATCCCACTGCCCCGCTCTCTCCCCATAGAACTGTACCAATCTCCAAACTAATCCCACTGCCCTGCTCTCTCCCCTGAGCCCTGTACCAATCCGCAAACTAATCCCACTGCCCCGCTCTCTCCCCACAGTCTTGTATCAATCCCCAAAATAATCCCACTGCCACGCTCTCTCCCCACAGTCCTGTATCAATCCCCAAGCTAATCCCACTGCCCCGCTCTCTCCCCATAGTTCTGTATCAATCCCCAAACTAATCCCACTGCCCCGCTCTCTCCCCATAGTCCTGTATCAATCCCCAAACTAATCCCACTGCCCCGCTCTCTCTCCATAGTCCTGTATCAATCCCCAAACTAATCCCACTGCCCCGCTCTCTCCCCATAGCTCTGTACCAATCTCCAAACTAATCCTACTGCCTCGCTGTCTCCCCATAATCCTGTATCAATTCCAGAATCTATACAGGGAGACCGATAGAGACACACACACTCACACACACACTCTCTCTCTGACTCTCTCTCTCTCCAACTCTCTCTGTCTCCCTTTCTCTCTTTTTTTCTCTGTCTATCTGTGTCTCTGTTTTTTCTCTCTCTCTGACTCTCACTCTCAGTCTCTGCATGTAATTCTTTCTCTCTCGCTCTCTCTCTCTGGCTCTATCTGTCTCTCTCCGTCTGTCTGTTTCTCTATGTCTTTCTCTTTCTCCATCTCTGTGCCTCTCTCGCTCACTATTTCTGTCACTCTCACTCTCTTGTCTCTCTCTCTCTCTCTATTACTGTCTTCTCTCTCTCTCTCAGTCTCAATCTCTTTCTCTTTCTCTGTAACACGTGTCCTGGTGTAAAATGGTCACCACGCATTTCATGTAAAATGGCTTCTCAATCTAACCCAAACTAATCCCACTGCCCCGCGCTCTCCCCATTGCCCTGTATCAATCCCCAAACTAATCCCACTGCCCCGCTCTCTTCCCATAGTCCTGTATCAATCCCCAAACTAATCTCACTGCCCCGCTCTCTACCCATAGTCCTGTATCAATCCCAAACTGATCCCAATGCTCCGGTCTCTCCCCATAGTCCTGTATCAATCCCCAAACTAATCCCACTGCCCCGCTCTCTCCCCATAGTCCTGTATCAATGACAAACTAATATCACTGACCCCCTCTCTCCCCATAGTCCTGTATCAATCCCCAAACTAATGCCACTGCCCTGCTCTCTCCCCATAGTCCTGTATCAACCCCAGAACTAATCCCACTGCCCCGCTCTCTCCCCATAGCCCTGAATCAATCCCCAAACTATTCCTACTGCCCCACTCTCTCCACATAGCCCTGTATCAATCCCAAACTAATCCCACTGCCACGCTCTCTCCCCATAGATCTGTATCAATGCCAAACTAATCTCACTGACCCCCTCTCTCCCCATAGCCCTGTATCAATCCCCAAACTAATCCCACTGCCCCGCTCTCTCCCCATAGTCCTGTATCAATCCCAAACTGATCCCACTGCCCCGGTCTCTCCCCATAGTCCTGTATCAATCCCCAAACTAAACCCACTGACCCGCTCTCTCCCCATAGCCCTGTATCAATCCCCAAACTAATGCCACTGCCCTGCTCTCTCCCCATAGTCCTGTATCAACCCCCAAACTAATCCCACTGCCCCGCTCTCTCCGCATAGCCCTGTATCAATCCCCAAACTAATCCCACTGCCCCGCTCCCTCCCCATAGTCCTGTATCAATCCCCAAACGAATCCCTCTTCCCCGATCTCTCTCCATAGTCCTGTATATATTTCCAAACTATTCCCACTTTCCCGCTCTCTCCCCAAAGTCCTGTATCAATCCCCAAACTAATCCCACTGCCCCGCTCTCTCCCCATAGTCCTGTATCAATCCCAAACTAATCCTACTACCCCGCTCTCTTCCCATAGACCGATATAAATCCACAAACTAATCCCACTGCCTCGCTCTCTCCCCATAGTCCTGTATCAATCCGCAAACTAATCCCACTGCCCCACTCTCTCCCCATAGTCCTGTACCAATCCCCAAACTAATCCCACTGGCCTGCTCTCTCCCCATAGCCCTGTACCAATCCCCAAACTAATCCCACTGCCCCGCTCTCTCCCCACAGTCTTGTATCAATCTCCAAACTAATCCCACTACCACGCTCTCTCCCCATAGTCCTGTATCAATCCCCAAGCTAATCCCACTGCCCCGCTCTCTCCCCATAGTCCTGTATCAATCCCCAAACTAACTCCACTGCCCCGCTCTCTCCCCAAAGTCCTGTATCAATCCCCAAACTAATCCCACTGCCCCGCTCTCTCTCCATAGTCCTGTATCAATTCCCAAACTAATCCCACTGCCCCGCTCTCTCCCCATAGCTCTGTACCAATCCCCAAACTAATCCCACTGCCTCGCTGTCTCCCCATAATCCTGTAACAATTCCAGAATCTATACAGGTAGACCGATAGAGACACACACACTCGCACACACACTCTCTCTCTGACTCTCTCTCTCTCCAACTCTCTCTTTCTCCCTTTCTCTCTTTTTTTCTCTGTCTATCTGTGTCTCTGTTTTTTCTCTCTCTCTGACTCTCACTCTCAGTCTCTGCATGTAATTCTTTCTCTCTCTCTCTCTCTCTCTGGCTCTATCTGTCTCTCTCCGTCTGTCTCTTTCTCTATGTCTTTCTCTTTCTCCATCTCTGAGCCTCTCTCGCTCACTATTTCTGTCACTCTCACTCTCTTGTCTCTCTCTCTCTATCTATTACTGTCTTCTCTCTCTCTCTCAGTCTCAATCTCTCTCTCTTTCTCTGTAACACGTGTCCTGGTGTAAAATGGTCACCACGCATTTCATGTAAAATGGCTTCTCAATCTCACCCAAACTAAGCCCACTGCCCCGCTCTCTCCCCATTGCCCTGTATCAATCCCCAAACTAATCCCACTGCCCCGCTCTCTTCCATAGTCCTGTATCCATCCCCAAACTAATCCCACTGCCCCGCTCTCTACCCATAGTCCTGTATCAATCCCAAACTGATCCCAATGCTCCGGTCTCTCCCCATAGTCCTGTATCAATCCCCAAACTAATCCCACTGCCCCGCTCTCTCCCCATAGTCCTGTATCAATGCCAAACTAATATCACTGACCCCCTCTCTCCCCATAGTCCTGTATCAATCCCCAAACTAATGCCACTGCCCTGCTCTCTCCCCATAGTCCTGTATCAACCCCAGAACTAATCCCACTGCCCCGCTCTCTCCCCATAGCCCTGTATCAATCCCCAAATTATTGCTACTGCCCCACTCTCTCCACATAGCCCTGTATAAATCCCAAACTAATCCCACTGCCCCGGACTCTCCCCATAGTCCTGTCTCAATCCCCAAACTAATCCCACTGCCCCGCTCTCTACCCATAGTCCTATATCAATCCCAAACTGATCCCAATGACCGGTCGCTCCCCATAGTCCTGCATCAATCCCCAAACTAATCCCACTGCCCCGCTCTCTCCCCATAGTCCTGTATCAATGCCAAACTAATATCACTGACCCCCTCTCTCCCCATAGTCCTGTATCAATCCCCAAACTAATGCCACTGCCCTGCTCTCTCCCCATCGTCCTGTATCAATCCCAGAACTAGTCCCACTGCCCCGCTCTCTCCCCATAGCCCTGTATCAATCCCCAAACTATTCCTACTGCCCCACTCTCTCCACATAGCCCTGTATCAATCCCAAACTAATCCCACTGCCCCGGTCTCTCCCCATAGTCCTGTATCAATCCCCAAACTAATCCCACTGCCACGCTCTCTCCCCATAGTCCTGTATCAATGCCAAACTAATCTCACTGACCCCCTCTCTCCCCATAGCCCTGTATCAATCCCCAAACTAATCCCACTGCCCCGCTCTCTTCCCATAGTACTGTATCAATCGCCAAACTAATCCCACTGCCCCGCTCTCTCCCCATAGTCCTGTATCAATCCCAAACTGATCGCACTGCCCCGGTCTCTCCCCATAGTCCTGTATCAATCCCCAAACTAAACCCACTGACCCGCTCTCTCCCCATAGCCCTGTATCAATCCCCAAACTAATGCCACTGCCCTGCTCTCTCCCCATAATCCTGTATCAACCCCCAAACTAATCCCACTGCCCCGCTTTCTCCGCATAGCCTTGTTTCAATCCCCAAACTATTCCTACTGCCCCACTCTCTCCACATAGCCCTGTATCAATCCCAAACTAATCCCACTGCCCCGCTCTCTCCCCAAAGTCCTGTATCAATTCCCCAAACTAAACCAACTGACCCGCTCTCTCCCCATAGTCCTGTATCAATCCCCAAACTAATACCACTGCACCGCTCTCTTCCCATAGTCCTGTATCAATCCCCAAACTAATCCCACTGCCCCGCTCTCTCCCCATAGTCCTGTATCAATCCCAAACTGATCCCACTGCCCCGGTCTCTCCCCATAGTCCTGTACAATCACCAAACTAATCCCACTGCCAAGCTCTCTCCCCATAGTCCTGTATCAATGCCAAACTAATCTCACTGACCCCCTCTCTCCCCATAGTCCTGTATCAATCCCGAACTTATCCCACTGCCCCGCTCTCTCCCCGTAGTCCTGTATCAATCCCAAACTAATCCGACTGCCTCGCTCTCTCTCCATAGTCTTGTATCAATCCCAAACTAATCCCACTGCCGCGTTATCTCCCCATAATCCTGTATCTGTCCCAAACTAATCTGACTGCATCGCTCTCTCCCCATAGTCCGGTATCAATCACCAAACTAATCCCACTGCCCCGCTCTCCCCCCATAATCCTGTATCAATCCCCAAACTCATCCCACTGCCCCGCTCTCTCCCCATAGTCCTGTATCAATCCCCAAACTAATCCCACTGCCGCGCTCTGTCCCCATCGTCCTGTATCAATGCCAAACTAATCTCACTGACCCCATCTCTCCCCATAGTCCTGTATCAATCCCCAAACTAATCCCACTGGCCCGCTCTCTCCCCATAGTTCTGTATCAATCCCAAACTAATCCCACTGCCTCGGTCTCTCTCCATAGTCCTGTATCAATCCCAAACTAATCCCACTGCCCCGCTATCTCCCCATAATCCTGTATCTGTCCCAAAATAATCCCACTGCCCCACTCTCTCCCCATAGTCCTGTATCAATCTCCAAACTAATCCCACTGCCCCGCTCTCTCCCCTCAGTCCTGTGTCAATCCCCAAACTAATCCCACTGCCCCGCTATCTCCCCATAGTCCTGTTTCAATCCCCAAAATAATCCCACTGCCCGCTCTCTCCCCATAGCCCTGTATCAATCCCCAAACTAATCGCACTGCCCCGCTCTCTCCCCATAGTCCTGTATCAATCCCCAAACTAATCCCACTACCACGCTCTCTACCCATAGTCCTCTATCAATCCCCAAACTAATCGCACTGCCTTGCTCTCTCCCCATAGTCCTGTATCAATCCCCAAACTAATCCCACTGCCCCGATCTCTCCCCATTGTCCTGTATCAATCCCCAAACTAATCCCACTGCCCCGATCTCTCCCCATTGTCCTGTATCAATGCCAAACTAAACCCACTGACCCGCTCTCTCCCCATAGCCCTGTATCAATCCCCAAACTAATGCCACTGCCCTGCTCTCTCCCCATAGTCCTGTATCAACCCCCAAACTAATCCCACTGCCCCGCTCTCTCCGCATAGCCCTGTATCAATCCCCAAACTATTCCTACTGCCCCACTCTCTCCACATAGCCCTGTATCAATCCCAAACTAATCCCACTGCCCCGCTCTCTCCCAAACGTCCTGTATCAATTCCCCAAACTAATCTCACTGACCCCCTCTGTCCCCATAGCCCTGTATGAATTCCAGAATCTATACAGGGAGACAGATAAAGATACACACACTCACACACACACACTCTCTCTCAGTCTCTCTCTCTCTCTCTGTCCCTTTATCTCTGAGTCTCTCTCTCTAGATCTCTCTCTCTGCCGATTTCTGTCTCTCTCTCTCTCTCCAACATTCTCACTCTATCTCTCTATCTCTTTCTCTCAATCTCTCTATAAGTTTGCCTCTCTCTCTCTCTCGCTCTCTCTGTCCCTCTGTTCCCCTCTCTGAGTCTCTCTCTCTCTCTCTCCATCATTCTCTCTTTATCACTCTGTCTCTCTCTCTCTCTATCTCTCTATAATTTTGCCTCTCGCTCTCTCTGTCCCTCTGTTCCCCTCTCTCTGAGTCTCTCACTCTGTCTCTCTCTATCTCTCTGTCTCTCTCTCTCTCTCGCTCTGTATTTGTTGTGTATTTCTCTCTAACTCTCTCTCACTCCATCTCGCTCTGTATCTCTCTCTGTTTCGCTCTCTCTCTGTCTTTGTCTCTCCCTTTCTCTCTTTGTTTCTCTGTCTATCTGTGTCTCTGTTTTTTCTCTCTCTCTGACTCTCACTCTCAGTCTCTCCCTGTCTCTCTCTCTCTCTCTCTCTCTCTCTCTCTCTGGCTCTATCTGTCTCTCTCCCTCTGTCTCTTTCTCTATTTCTCTCCCTTCCTCCCTCTCTGTGCCTCTCTCGCTCACTATTTCCGTCACTCTCACTCTCTTGTCTCTCTCTCTCTCTATCACTGTCTTCTCTCTCTCTTTCTGTCTCTCTCTCTCTTTTTCTCTGCAACACGTGTCCTGGTGTAAAATGGTCACCACACATCTCATGTAAAATGGCTGCTCAATCTCACCCAAACTAATGCCACTGCCCCGCTCTCTCCCCATAGTCCTGTATCAATACCCAAACAAATCCCACTGCCCCACTCTCTCCCCATAGTCCTGTAACAATCCCCAAACTAATCCCACTGCCCCGCTCTCTCCCCATTGTCCTGTATCAATTCCTCAAACTAATCCCACTGCCCCACTCTCTCCCCATAGCCCTGTATCAATCCCAAATTAATTCCACTGCCCTGCTCTCTCCCCATAGTCCTGTATCAATTCCCCAAACTAATCCCACTGCCACGCTCTCTCCCCATAGCCCTGTATCAATCCCCAAACTAATCCCACTGCCCCGCTCTCTCCCCATAGCCCTGTACCAATCCCCAAACTAATCCCACTGCCCTGCTCTCTCCCCACAGTCCTGTATCAATTCCCCAAACTAATCCCACTGCACCGCTCTCTCCCCATAGAACTGTACCAATCTCCAAACTAATCCCACTGCCCTGCTCTCTCCCCTGATCCCTGTACCAATCCGCAAACTAATCCCACTGCCCCGCTCTCTCCCCACAGTCTTGTATCAATCCCCAAACTAATCCCACTACCACGCTCTCTCCCCACAGTCCTATATCAATCCCCAAGCTAATCCCACTGCTCCGCTCTCTCCCCATAGTCCTGTATCAATCCCCAAACTAATCCCACTGCCCCGCTCTCTCCCCATAGTCCTGTATCAATCCCCAAACTAATCCCACTGCCCCGCTCTCTCTCCATAGTCCTGTATCAATCCCCAAACTAATCCCACTGCCCCGCTCTCTCCCCACAGTCTTGTATCAATCCCCAAACTAATCCCACTACCACGCTCTCTCCCCATAGTCCTGTATCAATCCCCAAGCTAATGCCACTGCCCCGCTCTCTCCCCATTGTCCTGTATCAATCCCCAAACTAATCCCACTGCCCCGCTCTCTCCCCAAAGTCCTGTATTAATCCCCAAACTAATCCCACTGCCCCGCTCTCTCCCCATAGCTCTGTACCAATCCCCAAACTAATCCCACTGCCTCGCTGTCTCTCCATAATCCTGTAACAATTCCAGAATCTATACAGGTAGACCGATAGAGACACACACACTCGCACACACACTCTCTCTCTGACTCTCTCTCTCTCCAACTCTCTCTTTCTCCCTTTCTCTCTTTTTTTCTCTGTCTATCTGTGTCTCTGTTTTTTCTCTCTCTCTGACTCTCACTCTCAGTCTCTGCATGTAATTCTTTCTCTCTCTCTCTCTCTCTCTGGCTCTATCTGTCTCTCTCCGTCTGTCTCTTTCTCTATGTCTTTCTCTTTCTCCATCTCTGAGCCTCTCTCGCTCACTATTTCTGTCACTCTCACTCTCTTGTCTCTCTCTCTCTATCTATTACTGTCTTCTCTCTCTCTCTCAGTCTCAATCTCTCTCTCTTTCTCTGTAACACGTGTCCTGGTGTAAAATGGTCACCACGCATTTCATGTCAAATGGCTTCTCAATCTCACCCAAACTAATCCCACTGCCCCGCTCTCTCCCCATTGCCCTGTATCAATCCCCAAACTAATCCCACTGCCCCGCTCTCTTCCATAGTCCTGTATCCATCCCCAAACTAATCCCACTGCCCCGCTCTCTACCCATAGTCCTGTATCAATCCCAAACTGATCCCAATGCTCCGGTCTCTCCCCATAGTCCTGTATCAATCCCCAAACTAATCCCACTGCCCCGCTCTCTCCCCATAGTCCTATATCAATGCCAAACTAATATCACTGACCCCCTCTCTCCACATAGTCCTGTATCAATCCGCAAACTAATGCCACTGCCCTGCTCTCTCCCCATAGTCCTGTATCAACCCCAGAACTAATCCCACTGCCCCGCTCTCTCCCCATAGCCCTGTATCAATCCCCAAATTATTCCTACTGCCCCACTCTCTCCACATAGCCCTGTATCAATCCCAAACTAATCCCACTGCCCCGGACTCTCCCCATAGTCCTGTATCAATCCCCAAACTAATCCCACTGCCCCGCTCTCTACCCATAGTCCTATATCAATCCCAAACTGATCCCAATGACCGGTCGCTCCCCATAGTCCTGCATCAATCCCCAAACTAATCCCATTGCCCCGCTCTCTCCCCATAGTCCTGAATCAATGCCAAACTAATCTCACTGACCCCCTCTCTCCCCATAGCCCTGTATCAATCCCCAAACTAATCCCACTGCCCCGCTCTCTTCCCATAGTCCTGTATCAATCCCCAAACTAATCCCACTGCCACGCTCTCTCCCCATAGTCCTGTATCAATGCCAAACTAATCTCACTGACCCCCTCTCTCCCCATAGCCCTGTATCAATCCCCAAACTAATCCCACTGCCCCGCTCTCTTCCCATAGTCCTGTATCAATCCCCAAACTAATCCCACTGCCCCGCTCTCTCCCCATAGTCCTGTATCAATCCCAAACTGATCGCACTGCCCCGGTCTCTCCCCATAGTCCTGTATCAATCCCCAAACTAAACCCACTGACCCGCTCTCTCCCCATAGCCCTGTATCAATCCCCAAACTAATGCCACTGCCCTGCTCTCTCCCCATAATCCTGTATCAACCCCCAAACTAATCCCACTGCCCCGCTTTCTCCGCATAGCCCTGTATCAATCCCCAAACTATTCCTACTGCCCCACTCTCTCCACATAGCCCTGTATCAATCCCAAACTAATCCCACTGCCCCGCTCTCTCCCCAAAGTCCTGTATCAATTCCCCAAACTAAACCAACTGACCCGCTCTCTCCCCATAGTCCTGTATCAATCCCCAAACTAATCCCACTGCCCCGCTCTCTTCCCATAGTCCTGTATCAATCCCCAAACTAATCCCACTGCCCCGCTCTCTCCCCATAGTCCTGTATCAATCCCAAACTGATCCCACTGCCCCGGTCTCTCCCCATAGTCCTGTACAATCACCAAACTAATCCCACTGCCAAGCTCTCTCCCCATAGTCCTGTATCAATGCCAAACTAATCTCACTGACCCCCTCTCTCCCCATAGTCCTGTATCAATCCCGAACTTATCCCACTGCCCCGCTCTCTCCCCGTAGTCCTGTATCAATCCCAAACTAATCCCACTGCCTCGCTCTCGCTCCATAGTCTTTTATCAATCCCAAACTAATCCCACTGCCGCGTTATCTCCCCATAATCCTGTATCTGTCCCAAACTAATCTGACTGCATCGCTCTCTCCCCATAGTCCGGTATCAATCACCAAACTAATCCCACTGCCCCGCTCTCCCCCCATAGTCCTGTATCAATCCCCAAACTAATCCCACTGCCCCGCTCTCTCCCCATAGTCCTGTATCAATCCCCAAACTAATCCCACTGCCGCGCTCTGTCCCCATCGTCCTGTATCAATGCCAAACTAATCTCACTGACCCCATCTCTCCCCATAGTCCTGTATCAATCCCCAAACTAATCCCACTGCCCCGCTCTCTCCCCATAGTTCTGTATCAATCCCAAACTAATCCCACTGCCTCGGTCTCTCTCCATAGTCCTGTATCAATCCCAAACTAATCCCACTGCCCCGCTATCTCCCCATAATCCTGTATCTGTCCCAAAATAATCCCACTGCCCCACTCTCTCCCCATAGTCCTGTATCAATCACCAAACTAATCCCACTGCCCCGCTCTCTCCCCACAGTCCTGTGTCAATCCACAAACTAATCCCACTGCCCCGCTATCTCCCCATAGTCCTGTTTCAATCCCCAAAATAATCCCACTGCCCGCTCTCTCCCCATAGCCCTGTATCAATCCCCAAACTAATCGCACTGCCCCGCTCTCTCCCCATAGTCTTGTATCAATCCCCAAACTAATCCCACTACCACGCTCTCTACCCATAGTCCTCTATCAATCCCCAAACTAATCCCACTGCCTTGCTCTCTCCCCATAGTCCTGTATCAATCCCCAAACTAATCCCACTGCCCCGATCTCTCCCCATTGTCCTGTATCAATGCCCATCTAATCTCACTGACCCCCTCTCTCCCCATAGTCCTGTATCAATCCCGAACTAATCCCACTTCCCCGCTCTCTCCCCATAGTCCTGTTTCAATCTCCAACCTAATCCCACTGCCCCGCTCTTTCCCCATAGTTCTGTATCAATCCCAAACTAATCCCACTGCCTCGGTCTCTCTCCATAGTCCTGTATCAATCCCAAACTAATCCCACTGCCCCGCTCTCTCCCCATAGTCCTGTATCAATCCCCAAACTAATCCCACTGCCCCGCTCTCTCCCCACAGTCCTGTATCAATCCCCAAACTAATCCCACTGCCCCGCTCTCTCCCCATAGTCCTTTATCAATCCCCAATCTAATCCCACTGCCCCGCTCTCTCCCCATCGTCCTGTATCAATCCCCAAACTAATCCCACTGCTCCGCTCTCTCCCCATAGTCCTGTATCAATGCCAAACTAATCTCACTGACCCCATCTCTCCCCATAGTCCTGTATCAATGCCAAACTAATCTCACTGCCCCTCTCTCTCCTCATAGTCCTGTGTCCATCTCCAAACTAATCCCACTGCCCCGCTCTCTCCCCATAGTCCTGTATCAAGCCGAAACTAATCCCACTGCCTCGCTCTCTCTCCATAGTCCTGTATCAATCCCAAACTAATCCCACTGCCCCGCTATCTCCCCATAATCCTGTATCTGTCCCAAAATAATCCCACTGCCCCACTCTCTCCCCATAGTCCTGTATCAACCCCCAAACTAATCCCACTGCTCCGCTCTCTCCCCGTAGTCCTGTATCAATCCCCATACTAATCCCACTGCCCCGCTCTCTCCCCATAGTCCTGTATCAATCACCAAACTAATCCCACTGCCCCGCTCTCTCCCCACAGTCCTGTGTCAATCCCCAAACTAATCCCACTGCCCCGCTCTCTCCCCATAGTCCTGTTTCAATCCCCAAAATAATCCCACTGCCCGCTCTCTCCCCATAGCCCTGTATCAATCCCCAAACGAATCGCACTGCCCCGCTCTCTCCCCATAGTCTTGTATCAATCCCCAAACTAATCCCACTACCACGCTCTCTACCCATAGTCCTCTATCAATCCCCAAACTAATCCCACTGACTTGCTCTCTACCCATAGTCCTGTATCAATCCCCAAACTAATCCCACTGCCCCGATCTCTCCCCATTGTCCTGTATCAATGCCAAACTAATCTCACTGACCCCCTCTCTCCCCATAGTCCTGTATCAATCCCGAACTAATCCCACTTTCCCGCTCTCTCCCCATAGTCCTGTATCAATCTCCAACCTAATCCCACTGCCCCGCTCTCTCCCCATAGTCCTGTATCAATCCCAAACTAATCCCATTGCCTCGCCCTCTCTCCATAGTCCTGTATCAATCCCAAACTAATCTCACTGCCCCGCTATCTCCGCATAATCCGGTATCTGTCCCAAAATAATCTCACTTCCCCACTCTCTCCCCATCGTCCTGTATCAACCCCCAAACTAATCCCACTGCCTCGCTCTCTCCCCATAGTCCTGTATCTTCCCCAAACTAATCCCACTGCCACGCTCTCTCCCCATAGTCCTTTATCAATCCCCAAACTAATCCCACTGCCCCGCTCTCTCCCCACAGTCCTGTATCAATCCGCAAAATAATCCCACTTCCCCGCTCTCTCCCCATAGTCCTGTATCAATTCCCCAAACTAATCCCACTGCCCCGCTATCTCCCGATAATCCTGTATCTGTCCCAAAATAATCTCACTGCCCCACTCTCTCCCCATCGTCCTGTATCAACCCCCAAACTAATCCCACTGCCTCGCTCTCTCCCCATAGTTCGGTATCAATCCCCAAACTAATCCCACTGCCCCGCTCTCTCCCCAGAGTCCTGTATCAATCCCCAAACTAATCCCACTGCCCCGCTCTCTCTCCACATTCCTGTATCAATCCCCAAACTAATCCCACTGACACGCTCTCTCCCCATAGCCCTGTATCAATCCCCAAACTAATCCCACTGCGCCGTTCTCTTCCCATAGTCCTGTATCAATCCCCAAACTAATCCCACCGCCCCGCTCTCTCCCCATAGTCCTGTATCAATGCCAAACTAATCTCACTGTCCCAATCTCTCCCCACATTCCTGTATAAATGCCCAAACTAATCCCACTGCCCCGATCTCTCCCAATAGTCCTGTATCAATTCCCCAAACTAATCCCACTGCCCCGCTATCTCCCGATAATCCTCTATCTTTCCCAAAATAATCTCACTGCCCCACTCTCTCCCCATCGTCCTGTATCAACACCCAAACTAATCCCACTGCCTCGTTCTCTCCCCATAGTCCTGTATCAATCCCCAAACTAATCCCACTTCCCCGTTCTCTCCCCATAATCCTGTTTCAATCCCCAAACGAATCCCTCTTCCCCGATCTCTCTCCAACGTCCTGTATATATTCCCAAACTATTCCCACTTTCCCTCTCTCTCCCCAAAGTCCTGTATCAATCCCCAAACTAATCCCACTGCCCCGCTCTCTCCCCATAGTCCTGTTTCAATCCCAAACTAATCCTACTATCCCGCTCTCTTCCCACAGACCGATATAAATCCACAAACTAATCCCACTGCCCCGCTCTCTCCCCATAGTCCTGTATAAATCCCCAAGCTAATCCCACTGCCCCGCTCTCTCCCCATAGTCCGGTATCAATCCCCAAACTAATCCCACTGCCCCGCTCTCTCCCCATAGTCCTGTATCAATCCCCAAACTAATCCCACTGCCCCGCTCTCTCTCCATAGTCCTGTATCAATCCCCAAACTAATCCCACTGCCCCGCTCTCTCCCCATAGCTCTGTACCAATCGCCAAACTAATCCCACTGCCTCGCTGTCTGCCGATAATCCTGCATCAATTCCAGAATCTATACAGGGAGACCGATAGAGACACACACACACACACACTCTCTCTCTCTCTGACTCTCTCTCTCTCTCCAACTCTCTCTGTCTCCCTTTCTCTCTTTTTTTCTCTGTCTATCTGTGTCTCTGTTTTTTCTCTCTCTCTGACTCTCTCTCTCAGTCTCTGCATGTAATTCTTTCTCTCTCTCTCTCTCTGTCTCTATCTGTCTCTCTCCGTCTGTCTCTTTCTCAATGTCTTTCTCTTTCTCCATCTCTGTGCCTCTCTCGCTCACTATTTCTGTCACTCTCACTCTCTTGTCTCTCTCTCTCTCTCTCTCTCTATTACTGTCTTCTCTCTCTCTCTCTGTCTCAATCTCTCTCTCTTTCTCTGTAACACGTGTCCTGGTGTAAAATGGTCAGCAAGCATTTCATGTAAAATGGCTTCTCAATCTCACCCAAACTAATCCCACTGCCCCGCTCTCTCCCCATTGCCCTGTATCAATCCCCAAACTAATCCCACTGACCCGCTCTCTTCCCAAACTAATCCCACTGCCCCGCTCTCTACTCATAGTCCTGTATCAATCCCAAACTGATCCCAATGCTCCGGTCTCTCCCCATAGTCCTGTATCAATCCCAAACTAATCCCACTGCCCCACTCTCTCCCCATAGTCCTGTATCAATGCCAAACTAATATCACTGACCCCCTCTCTCCCCATAGTCCTGTATCAATCCCCAAACTAATGCCACTGCCCTGCTCTCTCCCCATAGTCCTGTATCAACCCCCAAACTAATCCCACTGCCCCGCTCTCTCCCCATAGCCCTGTATCAATCCCCAAACTATTCCTACTGCCCCACTCTCTCCGCATAGCCCTGTATCAATCCCAAACTAATCCCACTGCCCCAGTCTCTCCCCATAGTCCTGTATCAATCCCCAAACTAATCCCACTGGCACGCTCTCTCCCCATAGTCCTGTATCAATGCCAAACTAATCTCACTGACCCCCTCTCTCCCCATAGCCCTGTATCAATCCCCAAACTAATCCCACTGCCCCGCTCTCTTCCCATAGTCCTGTATCAATCCCCAAACTAATCCCACTGCCCCGCTCTCTCCCCATAGTCTTGTATCAATCCCAAACTGATCCCACTGCCCCGGTCTCTCCCCATAGTCCTGTATCAATCCCCAAACTAAATCCACTGACCCGCTCTCTCCCCATAGCCCTGTACCAATCCCCAAACTAATGCCACTGCCCTGCTCTCTCCCCATAGTCCTGTATCAACCCCCAAACTAATCCCACAGCCCCGCTCTCTCCCCATAGCCCTGTATCAATCCCCAAACTATTCCTACTGCCCCACTCTCTCCACATAGCCCTGTATCAATCGCAAACTAATCCCACTGCCCCGCTCTCTCCCCAAAGTCCTGTATCAATTCCCCAAACTAAACCCACTGACCCGCTCTCTCCCCATTGCCCTGTATCAATCCCCAAACTAATCCCACTGCCCCGCTCTCTTCCCATAGTCCTGTAACATTCCCCAAACTAATCCCGCTGCCCCGCTCTCTCCCCATAGTCCTGTATCAATCCCAAACTGATCCCACTGCCCTGGTCTCTTCCCATACTCCTGTATCAATCCCCAAACTAATCCCACTGCCAAGCTCTCTCCCCATAGTCCTGTATCAATGCCAAACTAATCTCACTGACCCGCTCTCTCCCCATAGTCCTGTATCAATCCCGAACTTATCCCACTGCCCCGCTCTCTCCCCATAGTTCTGTATCAATCCCAAACTAATCCCACTGCCTCGCTCTCTCTACATAGTCTTGTATCAATCCCAAACTAATCCCAATGCCACGCTAATTCCCCATAATCCTGTATCTGTACCAAAATAATCCCACTGCCCCACTCTCTCCCCATAGTCCTGTATCAACCCCCAAACTAATCTGACTGCATCGCAGTCTCCCCATAGTCCGGTATCAATCACCAAACTAATCCCACTGCCCCGCTCTCCCCCCATAGTCCTGTATCAATCCCCAAACTAATCCCACTGCCCCGCTCTCTTCCCACATTCCTGTATCAATCACCAAACTAATCCTGCTGCCCCGCTCTATCCCCTTAGTCCTGTATCAATGCCAAACTAATCTCACTGACCCCATCTCTCCCCATCGTCCAGTATCAATCCAGAACTAATCCCACTGCCCCGCTCTCTCCCCATAGTCCTGTATCAATCTCCAAACTAATCCCACTGCCCCGCTCTCTCCCCATAGTTCTGTATCAATCCCAAACTAATCCCACTGCCTCGGTCTCTCTCCATAGTCCTGTATAAATCCCAAACTAATCCCACTGCCCCGCTATCTCCCCATAATCCTGTATATGTCCCAAAATAATCCCACTGCCCCACTCTCTCCCCATAGTCCTGTATCAACCCCCAAACTAATCCCACTGCCTCGCTCTCTCAACACAGTCCTGCATCAATCCCCAAACTAATCCCACTGCCCCGCTCTCTCCCCACAGTCCTGTATCAATCCCCAAACTAATCGCACTGCCCCGCTCTCTCCCCATAGTCCTGTATCAATCCCCAAACTAATCCCACTGCCCCGCTCTCTCCCCATCGTCCTGTATCAATCCACAAACTAATCCCACTGCCCCGCTCTCTCCCCATAGTTCTGTATCAATCCCAAACTAATCCCACTGCCTCGGTCTCTCGCCATAGTCCTGTACGAATCCCAAACTAATCCCACTGCCCCGCTATCTCCCCATAATCCTGTATCTGTCCCAAAATAATCCCACTACCCCACTCTCTCCCCATAGTCCTGTATCAACCCCCAAACTAATCCCACTGCCCCGCTCTCTCCACATAGTCCTGTATCAATCCCCAAACTAATCCCACTGCCCCGCTCTCTCCCCACAGTCCTGTATCAATCCCCAAACTAATCCCACTTCCTCGCTCTCTCCCCATTGTTCGGTATCAATCACCAAACTAATCCCACTGCCCCGCTCTCTCCCCAGAGTCCTGTATCAATCCCCAAACTAATCCCACTGCCCCGCTCTCTCTCCACATTCCTGTATCAATCCCCAAACTAATCCCACTGACCCGCTCTCTCCTCATAGCCCTGTATCAATCCCCAAACTAATCCCACTGCGCCGTTCTCTTCCCATAGTCCTGTATCAATCCCCAAACTAATCCCACTGCCCCGCTCTCTCCCCATAGTCCTGTATCAATGCCAAACTAATCTCACTGACCCGATCTCTCCCCACATTCCTGTATAAATGCCCAAATTAATCCCACTGCCCCGCTCTCTCCCAATAGTCCTGTATCAATTCCCCAAACTAATCCCACTGCCCCGCTATCTCCCGATAATCCTCTATCTTTCCCAAAATAATCTCACTGCCCCACTCTCTCCCCATCGTCCTGTATCAACACCCAAACTAATCCCACTGCCTCGTTCTCTCCCCATAGTCCTGTATCAATCCCCAAACTAATCCCACTGCCCCGTTCTCTCCCCATAGTCCTGTATCAATCCCCAAACGAATCCCTCTTCCCCGATCTCTCTCCATAGTCCTGTATATATTCCCAAACTATTCCCACTTTCCCTCTCTCTCCCCAAAGTCCTGTATCAATCCCCAAACTAATCCCACTGCCCCGTTCTCTCCCCATAGTCCTGTATCAATCCCAAACTAATCCTACTATCCAGCTCTCTTCCCACAGACCGATATAAATCCACAAACTAATCCCACTGCCCCGCTCTCTCCCCATAGTCCTGTATCAATCCCCAAGCTAATCCCACTGCCCCGCTCTCTCCCCATAGTCCTGTATCAATCCCCAAACTAATCCCACTGCCCCGCTCTCTCCCCATAGTCCTGTATCAATCCCCAAACTAATCCCACTGCCCCGCTCTCTCTCCATAGTCCTGTATCAATCCCCAAACTAATCCCAAAGCCCCGCTCTCTCCGCATAGCTCTGTACCAATCCCCAAACTAATCCCACTGCCTCGCTGTCTCCCCATAATCCTGTATCAATTCCAGAATCTATACAGGGAGACCGATAGAGACACACACACACACACACACTCTCTCTCTCTGACTCTCTCTCTCTCTCTCTCCAACTCTCTCTGT
This sequence comes from Pristiophorus japonicus, assembly GCF_044704955.1. NCBI lineage: Eukaryota > Metazoa > Chordata > Chondrichthyes > Pristiophoridae > Pristiophorus > Pristiophorus japonicus. The sequence continues at coordinate 2,964,614 of NW_027254624.1, forward strand.
CTCCCTTTCTCTCTTTTTTTCTCTGTCTATCTGTGTCTCTGTTTTTTCTCTCTCTCTGACTCTCACTCTCAGTCTCTGCATGTAATTCTTTCTCTCTCTCTCTCTCTCTGGCTCTATCTGTCTCTCTCCGTCTGTCTCGTTCTCTATGTCTTTCTCTTTCTCCATCTCTGCGCCTCTCTCGCTCACTATTTATGTCACTCTCACTCTCTTGTCTCTCTCTCTCTCTCTCTATTACTGTCTTCTCTCTCTCTCTCTGTCTCAATCTCTCTCTCTTTCTCTGTAACACGTGTCCTGGTGTAAAATGGTCACCACGCATTTCATGTAAAATGGCTTCTCAATCTCACCCAAACTAATCCCACTGCCCCGCTCTCTCCCCATTGCCCTGTATCAATCCCCAAACTAATCCCACTGCCGTGCTCTCTTCCCATAGTCCTGTATCAAACCCCAGACTAATCCCACTGCCCCGCTCTCTCCCCATTGCCCTGTATCAATCCCCAAACCAATGCCACTGCCCTGCTCTCTCCCCATAGTCCTGTATCAATCCCCAAAATAATCCCACTGCCCCGCTCTCTCCCCATAGTCCTGTATCAATCCCAAACTGATCCCACTGCCCCGGTCTCTCCCCATAGTCCTGAATCAATCCCCAAACTAAACCCAATAACCCGCTCTCTCCCCATAGCCCTGTACCAATCCCCAAACTAATGCCACTGCCATGCTCTCTCCCCATAGTACTGTATCAACCCCCAAACTAATCCCACTGCCCCGCTCTCTCCCCATTGCCCTGTATCAATCCCCAAACTATTCCTACTGCCCCACTCTCTCCACATAGCCCTGTATCAATCCCAAACTAATCCCACTGCCCCGCTCTCTCCCCAAAGTCCTGTATCAATTCCCCAAACTAAACCCACTGACCCGCTCTCTCCCCATAGCCCTGTATCAATCCCCAAACTAATCTCACTGCCCCGCTCTCTCCCCATAGTCCTGTATCAATGCCAAACTAATCTCACTGACCCCCTCTCTCCCCATAGACCTGTATCAATCCACAAACTGATCCCACTGCCCCGTTCTCTCCCCATAGCCCTGTATCAATCCCCAAACTAATCCTACTGCTCCACTCTCTACCCATAGTCCTGTATCAATGCCAAACTAATCTTACTGACCCCATCTCTCCCCATAGTCCTGTATCAATCCCGAACTAATCGCACTGCCCCTCTCTCTCGCCATAGTCCTTTGTCCATCTCCAAACTAATTTCACTGCCCCGCTCTCTCTCCACATTCCTGTATCAATCCCCAAAATAATCCCACTGACCCGCTCTCTCCCCATAGCCCTGTATCAATCCCCAAACTAATCCCAATGCGCCATTCTCTTCCCATAGTCCTGTATCAATCCCCAAACTAATCCCACTGCCCCGCTCTCTCCCCATAGTCCTGTATCAATGCCAAACTAATCTCACTGACCCCATCTCTCCCCACAGTCCTGTATAAATGCCCAAACTAATCCCACTGCCCCCCTCTCTCCCAATAGTCCTGTATCAATTCCCCAAACTAATCCCACTGCCCCGCTATCTCCCGATAATCCTCTATCTGTCCCAAAATAATCTCACTGCCCCACTCTCTCCCCATCGTCCTGTATCAACTCACAAACTAATCCCACTGCCTCGTTCTCTCCCCATAGTCCTGTATCAATCCCCAAACTAATCCCAACTGCCCCGCTCTCTTTCCACATTCCTGTATCAATTCCCCAAACTAATCCCACTGCCCCGCTATCTCGCGATAATCCTCTATCTGTCCCAAAATAACCTCACTGCCCCACTCTCTCCCCATCGTCCTGTATCAACCCCCAAACTAATCCCACTGCCTCTCTCTCTCAACACAGTCCTGTTTCAAACCCCAAACTAATCCCACTGCCCCGCTCTCTCCCCATAGTCCTGTATCAATCCCCAAACTAATCCGACTGCCCCGCTCTCTCCCCACAGTCCTGTATCAATCCCCAAACTAATCCCGCTGCCCCGCTCTCTCCCCATAGTCCTGTATCAATCCCCAAACTAATCCCACTGTCCCGCTCTCTCCCCATAGTCCTGTATCAATCCCCAAACTAATCCCACTGCCCCGATCTCTCCCCACATTCCTGTATCAATCCCCAAACTAATCCTACTGCCCCGCTCTCTCCCCATAGTCCTGTATCAATACCAAACTAATCTCACTGACGCCATCTCGCCCCATAGTCCTGTATCAATCCCGAACTAATCCCACTGCCCCGCTCTCTCCCCATAGTCCTGTGTCCATCTCCAAACTAATCCCACTGCCCCGCTCTCTCCCCATAATCCTGTATCAATCCCAAACTAATCCCACTGCCTCGCTCTCTCTCCATAGTCCTGTATCAATCCCAAACTAATCCCACTGCCCCGCTATCTCCCCATAAACCTGTATCTGTCCCAAAATATTCCCACTGCCCCACTCTCTCCCCATAGTCCTGTATCAACCCCCAAACTAATCCCACTGCCTCGCTCTCTCCCCATAGTCCTGTATCAATCCCCAAACTAATCCCACTGCCCCGCTCTCTCCCCATAGTCCTGTATCAATCCCCAAACTAATCCCACTGCCCCGCTCTCTCCCCACAGTCCTGTGTTAATCCCCAAACTAATCCCACTGCCCCGCTCTCTCCCCATAGTCCTGTATCAATCCCCAAACTAATCCCACTGCCCGCTCTATCCCCATAGCCCTGTATCAATCCCCAAACTAATCCCACTGCCCCGCTCTCTCCCCATAGTCCTGTATCAATGCCAAACTAATCTCACTGACCCGATCTCTCCCCACATTCCTGTATAAATGCCCAAATTAATCCCACTGCCCCGCTCTCTCCCAATAGTCCTGTATCAATTCCCCAAATTAATCCCACTGCCCCGCTATCTCCCGATAATCCTCTATCTTTCCCAAAATAATCTCACTGCCCCACTCTCTCCCCATCGTCCTGTATCAACACCCAAACTAATCCCACTGCCTCGTTCTCTCCCCATAGTCCTGTATCAATCCCCAAACTAATCCCACTGCCCCGTTCTCTCCCCATAGTCCTGTATCAATCCCCAAACGAATCCCTCTTCCCCGATCTCTCTCCATAGTCCTGTATATATTCCCAAACTATTCCCACTTTCCCTCTCTTTCCCCAAAGTCCTGTATCAATCCCCAAACTAATCCCACTGCCCCGTTCTCTCCCCATAGTCCTGTATCAATCCCAAACTAATCCTACTATCCAGCTCTCTTCCCACAGACCGATATAAATCCACAAACTAATCCCACTGCCCCGCTCTCTCCCCATAGTCCTGTATCAATCCCCAAGCTAATCCCACTGCCCCGCTCTCTCCCCATAGTCCTGTATCAATCCCCAAACTAATCCCACTGCCCCGCTCTCTCCCCATAGTCCTGTATCAATCCCCAAACTAATCCCACTGCCCCGCTCTCTCTCCATAGTCCTGTATCAATCCCCAAACTAATCCCACTGCCCCGCTCTCTCCGCATAGCTCTGTACCAATCCCCAAACTAATCCCACTGCCTCGCTGTCTCCCCATAATCCTGTATCAATTCCAGAATCTATACAGGGAGACCGATAGAGACACACACACACACACACACTCTCTCTCTCTGACTCTCTCTCTCTCTCTCTCCAACTCTCTCTGTCTCCCTTTCTCTCTTTTTTTCTCTGTCTATCTGTGTCTCTGTTTTTTCTCTCTCTCTGACTCTCACTCTCAGTCTCTGCATGTAATTCTTTCTCTCTCTCTCTCTCTCTGGCTCTATCTGTCTCTCTCCGTCTGTCTCTTTCTCTATGTCTTTCTCTTTCTCCATCTCTGCGCCTCTCTCGCTCACTATTTCTGTCACTCTCACTCTCTTGTCTCTCTCTCTCTCTCTCTATTACTGTCTTCTCTCTCTCTCTCTGTCTCAATCTCTCTCTCTTTCTCTGTAACAGGTGTCCTGGTGTAAAATGGTCACCACGCATTTCATGTAAAATGGCTTCTCAATCTCACCCAAACTAATCCCACTGCCCCGCTCTCTCCCCATTGCCCTGTATCAATCCCCAAACTAATCCCACTGCCGTGCTCTCTTCCCATAGTCCTGTATCAATCCCCAGACTAATCCCACTGCCCCGCTCTCTCCCCATTGCCCTGTATCAATCCCCAAACCAATGCCACTGCCCTGCTCTCTCCCCATAGTCCTGTATCAATCCCCAAACTAATCCCACTGCCCCGCTCTCTCCCCATAGCCCTGTATCAATCCCCAAACTAATCTCACTGCCCCGCTCTCTCCCCATAGTCCTGTATCAATGCCAAACTAATCTCACTGACCCCCTCTCTCCCCATAGACCTGTATCAATCCACAAACTGATCCCACTGCCCCGTTCTCTCCCCATAGCCCTGTATCAATCCCCAAACTAATCCTACTGCTCCACTCTCTACCCATAGTCCTGTATCAATGCCAAACTAATCTTACTGACCCCATCTCTCCCCATAGTCCTGTATCAATCCCGAACTAATCGCACTGCCCCTCTCTCTCGCCATAGTCCTTTGTCCATCTCCAAACTAATTTCACTGCCCCGCTCTCTCTCCACATTCCTGTATCAATCCCCAAAATAATCCCACTGACCCGCTCTCTCCCCATAGCCCTGTATCAATCCCCAAACTAATCCCAATGCGCCGTTCTCTTCCCATAGTCCTGTATCAATCCCCAAACTAATCCCACTGCCCCGCTCTCTCCCCATAGTCCTGTATCAATGCCAAACTAATCTCACTGACCCCATCTCTCCCCACAGTCCTGTATAAATGCCCAAACTAATCCCACTGCCCCCCTCTCTCCCAATAGTCCTGTATCAATTCCCCAAACTAATCCCACTGCCCCGCTATCTCCCGATAATCCTCTATCTGTCCCAAAATAATCTCACTGCCCCACTCTCTCCCCATCGTCCTGTATCAACTCACAAACTAATCCCACTGCCTCGTTCTCTCCCCATAGTCCTGTATCAATCCCCAAACTAATCCCAACTGCCCCGCTCTCTTTCCACATTCCTGTATCAATTCCCCAAACTAATCCCACTGCCCCGCTATCTCCCGATAATCCTCTATCTGTCCCAAAATAATCTCACTGCCCCACTCTCTCCCCATCGTCCTGTATCAACTCACAAACTAATCCCACTGCCTCGTTCTCTCCCCATAGTCCTGTATCAATCCCCAAACTAAACCCAATAACCCGCTCTCTCCCCATAGCCCTGTACCAATCCCCAAACTAATGCCACTGCCATGCTCTCTCCCCATAGTACTGTATCAACCCCCAAACTAATCCCACTGCCCCGCTCTCTCCCCATTGCCCTGTATCAATCCCCAAACTATTCCTACTGCCCCACTCTCTCCACATAGCCCTGTATCAATCCCAAACTAATCCCACTGCCCCGCTCTCTCCCCAAAGTCCTGTATCAATTCCCCAAACTAAACCCACTGACCCGCTCTCTCCCCATAGCCCTGTATCAATCCCCAAACTAATCTCACTGCCCCGCTCTCTCCCCATAGTCCTGTATCAATGCCAAACTAATCTCACTGACCCCCTCTCTCCCCATAGACCTGTATCAATCCACAAACTGATCCCACTGCCCCGTTCTCTCCCCATAGCCCTGTATCAATCCCCAAACTAATCCTACTGCTCCACTCTCTACCCATAGTCCTGTATCAATGCCAAACTAATCTTACTGACCCCATCTCTCCCCATAGTCCTGTATCAATCCCGAACTAATCGCACTGCCCCTCTCTCTCGCCATAGTCCTTTGTCCATCTCCAAACTAATTTCACTGCCCCGCTCTCTCTCCACATTCCTGTATCAATCCCCAAAATAATCCCACTGACCCGCTCTCTCCCCATAGCCCTGTATCAATCCCCAAACTAATCCCAATGCGCCATTCTCTTCCCATAGTCCTGTATCAATCCCCAAACTAATCCCACTGCCCCGCTCTCTCCCCATAGTCCTGTATCAATGCCAAACTAATCTCACTGACCCCATCTCTCCCCACAGTCCTGTATAAATGCCCAAACTAATCCCACTGCCCCCCTCTCTCCCAATAGTCCTGTATCAATTCCCCAAACTAATCCCACTGCCCCGCTATCTCCCGATAATCCTCTATCTGTCCCAAAATAATCTCACTGCCCCACTCTCTCCCCATCGTCCTGTATCAACTCACAAACTAATCCCACTGCCTCGTTCTCTCCCCATAGTCCTGTATCAATCCCCAAACTAATCCCAACTGCCCCGCTCTCTTTCCACATTCCTGTATCAATTCCCCAAACTAATCCCACTGCCCCGCTATCTCGCGATAATCCTCTATCTGTCCCAAAATAACCTCACTGCCCCACTCTCTCCCCATCGTCCTGTATCAACCCCCAAACTAATCCCACTGCCTCTCTCTCTCAACACAGTCCTGTTTCAAACCCCAAACTAATCCCACTGCCCCGCTCTCTCCCCATAGTCCTGTATCAATCCCCAAACTAATCCGACTGCCCCGCTCTCTCCCCACAGTCCTGTATCAATCCCCAAACTAATCCCGCTGCCCCGCTCTCTCCCCATAGTCCTGTATCAATCCCCAAACTAATCCCACTGTCCCGCTCTCTCCCCATAGTCCTGTATCAATCCCCAAACTAATCCCACTGCCCCGATCTCTCCCCACATTCCTGTATCAATCCCCAAACTAATCCTACTGCCCCGCTCTCTCCCCATAGTCCTGTATCAATACCAAACTAATCTCACTGACGCCATCTCGCCCCATAGTCCTGTATCAATCCCGAACTAATCCCACTGCCCCGCTCTCTCCCCATAGTCCTGTGTCCATCTCCAAACTAATCCCACTGCCCCGCTCTCTCCCCATAATCCTGTATCAATCCCAAACTAATCCCACTGCCTCGCTCTCTCTCCATAGTCCTGTATCAATCCCAAACTAATCCCACTGCCCCGCTATCTCCCCATAAACCTGTATCTGTCCCAAAATATTCCCACTGCCCCACTCTCTCCCCATAGTCCTGTATCAACCCCCAAACTAATCCCACTGCCTCGCTCTCTCCCCATAGTCCTGTATCAATCCCCAAACTAATCCCACTGCCCCGCTCTCTCCCCATAGTCCTGTATCAATCCCCAAACTAATCCCACTGCCCCGCTCTCTCCCCACAGTCCTGTGTTAATCCCCAAACTAATCCCACTGCCCCGCTCTCTCCCCATAGTCCTGTATCAATCCCCAAACTAATCCCACTGCCCGCTCTATCCCCATAGCCCTGTATCAATCCCCAAACTAATCCCACTGCCCCGCTCTCTCCCCATAGTCCTGTATCAATGCCAAACTAATCTCACTGACCCGATCTCTCCCCACATTCCTGTATAAATGCCCAAATTAATCCCACTGCCCCGCTCTCTCCCAATAGTCCTGTATCAATTCCCCAAATTAATCCCACTGCCCCGCTATCTCCCGATAATCCTCTATCTTTCCCAAAATAATCTCACTGCCCCACTCTCTCCCCATCGTCCTGTATCAACACCCAAACTAATCCCACTGCCTCGTTCTCTCCCCATAGTCCTGTATCAATCCCCAAACTAATCCCACTGCCCCGTTATCTCCCCATAGTCCTGTATCAATCCCCAAACGAATCCCTCTTCCCCGATCTCTCTCCATAGTCCTGTATATATTCCCAAACTATTCCCACTTTCCCTCTCTCTCCCCAAAGTCCTGTATCAATCCCCAAACTAATCCCACTGCCCCGTTCTCTCCCCATAGTCCTGTATCAATCCCAAACTAATCCTACTATCCAGCTCTCTTCCCACAGACCGATATAAATCCACAAACTAATCCCACTGCCCCGCTCTCTCCCCATAGTCCTGTATCAATCCCCAAGCTAATCCCACTGCCCCGCTCTCTCCCCATAGTCCTGTATCAATCCCCAAACTAATCCCACTGCCCCGCTCTCTCCCCATAGTCCTGTATCAATCCCCAAACTAATCCCACTGCCCCGCTCTCTCTCCATAGTCCTGTATCAATCCCCAAACTAATCCCACTGCCCCGCTCTCTCCGCATAGCTCTGTACCAATCCCCAAACTAATCCCACTGCCTCGCTGTCTCCCCATAATCCTGTATCAATTCCAGAATCTATACAGGGAGACCGATAGAGACACACACACACACACACACTCTCTCTCTCTGACTCTCTCTCTCTCTCTCTCCAACTCTCTCTGTCTCCCTTTCTCTCTTTTTTTCTCTGTCTATCTGTGTCTCTGTTTTTTCTCTCTCTCTGACTCTCACTCTCAGTCTCTGCATGTAATTCTTTCTCTCTCTCTCTCTCTCTGGCTCTATCTGTCTCTCTCCGTCTGTCTCTTTCTCTATGTCTTTCTCTTTCTCCATCTCTGCGCCTCTCTCGCTCACTATTTCTGTCACTCTCACTCTCTTGTCTCTCTCTCTCTCTCTCTATTACTGTCTTCTCTCTCTCTCTCTGTCTCAATCTCTCTCTCTTTCTCTGTAACAGGTGTCCTGGTGTAAAATGGTCACCACGCATTTCATGTAAAATGGCTTCTCAATCTCACCCAAACTAATCCCACTGCCCCGCTCTCTCCCCATTGCCCTGTATCAATCCCCAAACTAATCCCACTGCCGTGCTCTCTTCCCATAGTCCTGTATCAATCCCCAGACTAATCCCACTGCCCCGCTCTCTCCCCATTGCCCTGTATCAATCCCCAAACCAATGCCACTGCCCTGCTCTCTCCCCATAGTCCTGTATCAATCCCCAAACTAATCCCACTGCCCCGCTCTCTCCCCATAGCCCTGTATCAATCCCCAAACTAATCTCACTGCCCCGCTCTCTCCCCATAGTCCTGTATCAATGCCAAACTAATCTCACTGACCCCCTCTCTCCCCATAGACCTGTATCAATCCACAAACTGATCCCACTGCCCCGTTCTCTCCCCATAGCCCTGTATCAATCCCCAAACTAATCCTACTGCTCCACTCTCTACCCATAGTCCTGTATCAATGCCAAACTAATCTTACTGACCCCATCTCTCCCCATAGTCCTGTATCAATCCCGAACTAATCGCACTGCCCCTCTCTCTCGCCATAGTCCTTTGTCCATCTCCAAACTAATTTCACTGCCCCGCTCTCTCTCCACATTCCTGTATCAATCCCCAAAATAATCCCACTGACCCGCTCTCTCCCCATAGCCCTGTATCAATCCCCAAACTAATCCCAATGCGCCGTTCTCTTCCCATAGTCCTGTATCAATCCCCAAACTAATCCCACTGCCCCGCTCTCTCCCCATAGTCCTGTATCAATGCCAAACTAATCTCACTGACCCCATCTCTCCCCACAGTCCTGTATAAATGCCCAAACTAATCCCACTGCCCCCCTCTCTCCCAATAGTCCTGTATCAATTCCCCAAACTAATCCCACTGCCCCGCTATCTCCCGATAATCCTCTATCTGTCCCAAAATAATCTCACTGCCCCACTCTCTCCCCATCGTCCTGTATCAACTCACAAACTAATCCCACTGCCTCGTTCTCTCCCCATAGTCCTGTATCAATCCCCAAACTAATCCCAACTGCCCCGCTCTCTTTCCACATTCCTGTATCAATTCCCCAAACTAATCCCACTGCCCCGCTATCTCGCGATAATCCTCTATCTGTCCCAAAATAACCTCACTGCCCCACTCTCTCCCCATCGTCCTGTATCAACCCCCAAACTAATCCCACTGCCTCTCTCTCTCAACACAGTCCTGTTTCAAACCCCAAACTAATCCCACTGCCCCGCTCTCTCCCCATAGTCCTGTATCAATCCCCAAACTAATCCGACTGCCCCGCTCTCTCCCCACAGTCCTGTATCAATCCCCAAACTAATCCCGCTGCCCCGCTCTCTCCCCATAGTCCTGTATCAATCCCCAAACTAATCCCACTGTCCCGCTCTCTCCCCATAGTCCTGTATCAATCCCCAAACTAATCCCACTGCCCCGATCTCTCCCCACATTCCTGTATCAATCCCCAAACTAATCCTACTGCCCCGCTCTCTCCCCATAGTCCTGTATCAATACCAAACTAATCTCACTGACGCCATCTCGCCCCATAGTCCTGTATCAATCCCGAACTAATCCCACTGCCCCGCTCTCTCCCCATAGTCCTGTGTCCATCTCCAAACTAATCCCACTGCCCCGCTCTCTCCCCATAATCCTGTATCAATCCCAAACTAATCCCACTGCCTCGCTCTCTCTCCATAGTCCTGTATCAATCCCAAACTAATCCCACTGCCCCGCTATCTCCCCATAAACCTGTATCTGTCCCAAAATATTCCCACTGCCCCACTCTCTCCCCATAGTCCTGTATCAACCCCCAAACTAATCCCACTGCCTCGCTCTCTCCCCATAGTCCTGTATCAATCCCCAAACTAATCCCACTGCCCCGCTCTCTCCCCATAGTCCTGTATCAATCCCCAAACTAATCCCACTGCCCCGCTCTCTCCCCACAGTCCTGTGTTAATCCCCAAACTAATCCCACTGCCCCGCTCTCTCCCCATAGTCCTGTATCAATCCCCAAACTAATCCCACTGCCCGCTCTATCCCCATAGCCCTGTATCAATCCCCAAACTAATCCCACTGCCCCGCTCTCTCCCCATAGTCCTGTATCAATGCCAAACTAATCTCACTGACCCGATCTCTCCCCACATTCCTGTATAAATGCCCAAATTAATCCCACTGCCCCGCTCTCTCCCAATAGTCCTGTATCAATTCCCCAAACTAATCCCACTGCCCCGCTATCTCCCGATAATCCTCTATCTTTCCCAAAATAATCTCACTGCCCCACTCTCTCCCCATCGTCCTGTATCAACACCCAAACTAATCCCACTGCCTCGTTCTCTCCCCATAGTCCTGTATCAATCCCCAAACTAATCCCACTGCCCCGTTCTCTCCCCATAGTCCTGTATCAATCCCCAAACGAATCCCTCTTCCCCGATCTCTCTCCATAGTCCTGTATATATTCCCAAACTATTCCCACTTTCCCTCTCTCTCCCCAAAGTCCTGTATCAATCCCCAAACTAATCCCACTGCCCCGTTCTCTCCCCATAGTCCTGTATCAATCCCAAACTAATCCTACTATCCAGCTCTCTTCCCACAGACCGATATAAATCCACAAACTAATCCCACTGCCCCGCTCTCTCCCCATAGTCCTGTATCAATCCCCAAGCTAATCCCACTGCCCCGCTCTCTCCCCATAGTCCTGTATCAATCCCCAAACTAATCCCACTGCCCCGCTCTCTCCCCATAGTCCTGTATCAATCCCCAAACTAATCCCACTGCCCCGCTCTCTCTCCATAGTCCTGTATCAATCCCCAAACTAATCCCACTGCCCCGCTCTCTCCGCATAGCTCTGTACCAATCCCCAAACTAATCCCACTGCCTCGCTGTCTCCCCATAATCCTGTATCAATTCCAGAATCTATACAGGGAGACCGATAGAGACACACACACACACACACACACTCTCTCTCTCTGACTCTCTCTCTCTCTCTCTCCAACTCTCTCTGTCTCCCTTTCTCTCTTTTTTTCTCTGTCTATCTGTGTCTCTGTTTTTTCTCTCTCTCTGACTCTCACTCTCAGTCTCTGCATGTAATTCTTTCTCTCTCTCTCTCTCTCTGGCTCTATCTGTCTCTCTCCGTCTGTCTCTTTCTCTATGTCTTTCTCTTTCTCCATCTCTGCGCCTCTCTCGCTCACTATTTCTGTCACTCTCACTCTCTTGTCTCTCTCTCTCTCTCTCTATTACTGTCTTCTCTCTCTCTCTCTGTCTCAATCTCTCTCTCTTTCTCTGTAACAGGTGTCCTGGTGTAAAATGGTCACCACGCATTTCATGTAAAATGGCTTCTCAATCTCACCCAAACTAATCCCACTGCCCCGCTCTCTCCCCATTGCCCTGTATCAATCCCCAAACTAATCCCACTGCCGTGCTCTCTTCCCATAGTCCTGTATCAATCCCCAGACTAATCCCACTGCCCCGCTCTCTCCCCATTGCCCTGTATCAATCCCCAAACCAATGCCACTGCCCTGCTCTCTCCCCATAGTCCTGTATCAATCCCCAAACTAATCCCACTGCCCCGCTCTCTCCCCATAGTCCTGTATCAATCCCAAACTGATCCCACTGCCCCGGTCTCTCCCCATAGTCCTGTATCAATCCCCAAACTAAACCCACTAACCCGCTCTCTCCCCATAGCCCTGTACCAATCCCCAAACTAATGCCACTGCCCTGCTCTCTCCCCATAGTACTGTATCAACCCCCAAACTAATCCCACTGCCCCGCTCTCTCCCCATTGCCCTGTATCAATCCCCAAACTATTCCTACTGCCCCACTCTCTCCACATAGCCCTGTATCAATCCCAAACTAATCCCACTGCCCCGCTCTCTCCCCAAAGTCATGTATCAATTCCCCAAACTAAACCCACTGACCCGCTCTCTCCCCATAGCCCTGTATCAATCCCCAAACTAATCTCACTGCCCCGCTCTCTCCCCATAGTCCTGTATCAATGCCAAACTAATCTCACTGACCCCCTCTCTCCCCATAGTCCTGTATCAATCCCCAAACTAATCCCACTGCCAAGCTCTCTCCCCATAGTCCTGTATCAATCCCCAGACTAATCCCACTGCCCCGCTCTCACCATAGACCTGTATCAATCCACAAACTGATCCCACTGCCCCGTTCTCTCCCCATAGCCCTGTATCAATCCCCAAACTAATCCTACTGCTCCACTCTCTACCCATAGTCCTGTATCAATGCCAAACTAATCTTACTGACCCCATCTCTCCCCATAGTCCTGTATCAATCCCGAACTAATCGCACTGCCCCTCTCTCTCGCCATAGTCCTTTGTCCATCTCCAAACTAATTTCACTGCCCCGCTCTCTCTCCACATTCCTGTATCAATCCCCAAAATAATCCCACTGACCCGCTCTCTCCCCATAGCCCTGTATCAATCCCCAAACTAATCCCAATGCGCCGTTCTCTTCCCATAGTCCTGTATCAATCCCCAAACTAATCCCACTGCCCCGCTCTCTCCCCATAGTCCTGTATCAATGCCAAACTAATCTCACTGACCCCATCTCTCCCCACAGTCCTGTATAAATGCCCAAACATATCCCACTGCCCCCCTCTCTCCCAATAGTCCTGTATCAATTCCCCAAACTAATCCCACTGCCCCGCTATCTCCCGATAATCCTCTATCTGTCCCAAAATAATCTCACTGCCCCACTCTCTCCCCATCGTCCTGTATCAACTCACAAACTAATCCCACTGCCTCGTTCCTCCCCATAGTCCTGTATCAATCCCCAAACTAATCCCAACTGCCCCGCTCTCTTTCCACATTCCTGTATCAATTCCCCAAACTAATCCCACTGCCCCGCTATCTCGCGATAATCCTCTATCTGTCCCAAAATAACCTCACTGCCCCACTCTCTCCCCATCGTCCTGTATCAACCCCCAAACTAATCCCACTGCCTCTCTCTCTCAACACAGTCCTGTTTCAAACCCCAAACTAATCCCACTGCCCCGCTCTCTCCCCATAGTCCTGTATCAATCCCCAAACTAATCCGACTGCCCCGCTCTCTCCCCACAGTCCTGTATCAATCCCCAAACTAATCCCGCTGCCCCGCTCTCTCCCCATAGTCCTGTATCAATCCCCAAACTAATCCCACTGTCCCGCTCTCTCCCCATAGTCCTGTATCAATCCCCAAACTAATCCCACTGCCCCGATCTCTCCCCACATTCCTGTATCAATCCCCAAACTAATCCTACTGCCCCGCTCTCTCCCCATAGTCCTGTATCAATACCAAACTAATCTCACTGACGCCATCTCGCCCCATAGTCCTGTATCAATCCCGAACTAATCCCACTGCCCCGCTCTCTCCCCATAGTCCTGTGTCCATCTCCAAACTAATCCCACTGCCCCGCTCTCTCCCCATAATCCTGTATCAATCCCAAACTAATCCCACTGCCTCGCTCTCTCTCCATAGTCCTGTATCAATCCGAAACTAATCCCACTGCCCCGCTATCTCCCCATAAACCTGTATCTGTCCCAAAATATTCCCACTGCCCCACTCTCTCCCCATAGTCCTGTATCAACCCCCAAACTAATCCCACTGCCTCGCTCTCTCCCCATAGTCCTGTATCAATCCCCAAACTAATCCCACTGCCCCGCTCTCTCCCCATAGTCCTGTATCAATCCCCAAACTAATCCCACTGCCCCGCTCTCTCCCCACAGTCCTGTGTTAATCCCCAAACTAATCCCACTGCCCCGCTCTCTCCCCATAGTCCTGTATCAATCCCCAAACTAATCCCACTGCCCGCTCTCTCCCCATAGCCCTGTATCAATCCCCAAACTAATCGCACTGCCCCGCTCTCTCCCCATAGTCCTGTATCAATCCCCAAACTAATCCCACCACCACGCTCACTCCCCATAGTCCTGTATCAATCTCCAACCTATTCCCACTGCCCCGCTCTCTCCCCATAGTCCTGTATCAATCCCAAACTAATCCCACTGCCTCGCTCTCTCTCCATAGTCCTGTATAAATCCCAAACTAATCCCACTGCCCCGCTATCTCCCATTAATCCTGTATTTGTCCCAAAATAATCTCACTGCCCCACTCTCTCCCCATCGTCCTGTATCAAACCTCAAACTAATCCCACTGCCTCGCTCTCTCCCCCATAGTCCTGTATCAATCCCCAAACAAATCCCACTGCCCCGCTCTCTCCCCATAGTCCTGTATCAATTCCCCAAACTAATCCCACTGCCCCGCTATCTCCCGATAATCCTGTATCTGTCCCAAAATTATCTCACTGCCCCACTCTCTCCCCATGTCCTGTATCAACCCCCAAACTAATCCCATTGCCTCGCTCTCTCCCCATAGTTCTGTATCAATCCCCAAACGAATCCCTCTTCCCCGATCTCTCTCCATAGTCCTGTATATATTCCAAAACTATTCCCACTGTCCCTCTCTCTCCCCAAAGTCCTGTATCAATCCCCAAACTAATCCCACTGCCCCGCTCTGTCCCGATAGTCCTGTATCAATCCCAAACTAATCCTACTATCCCGCTCTCTTCCCACAGACCGATATAAATCCACAAACTGATCCCACAGCCCCGCTCTCTCCCCATAGTCCTGTATCAATCCACAAACTAATCCCACTGCCCCGCCATCTCCCAATAGTCCTGTATCAATGCCAAACTAATCTCACTGACCCCATCTCTCCCCATAGTCCTGTATCAATCCCGAACTAATCGCACTGCCCCTCTCTCTCCCCATAGTCCTGTATCCATCTCCAAACTAATCCCACTGCCCCGCTCTTTCCCCATAGTCCTGTATCTATCCCAAACTAATCCCACTGCTTCGCTCTCTCTCCATAGTCCTGTATCAATCCCAAACTCATCCCACTGCCCCGCTATCTCCCCATAATCCTGTATCTGTCCCAAAATAATACCACTGCCCCACTCTCTCCCCATAGTCCTGTATCAACCCCCAAACTAATCCCACTGCGCCGCTCTCTCCCCATAGTCCTGTATCAATCCCCAAACTAATCCCACTGCCCCGCTCTCTCCCCATAGTCCTGTATCAATCCCCAAACGAATCCCTCTTCCCCGATCTCTCTCCATAGTCCTGTATATATTCCCAAACTATTCCCACTTTCCCTCTCTCTCCCCATAGTCCTGTATCAATCCCGAACTAATCCCACTGCCCCGCTCTCTCCCCATAGTCCTGTGTCCATCTCCAAACTAATCCCACTGCCCCGCTCTCTCCCCATAATCCTGTATCAATCCCAAACTAATCCCACTGCCTCGCTCTCTCTCCATAGTCCTGTATCAATCCCAAACTAATCCCACTGCCCCGCTATCTCCCCATAAACCTGTATCTGTCCCAAAATATTCCCACTGCCCCACTCTCTCCCCATAGTCCTGTATCAACCCCCAAACTAATCCCACTGCCTCGCTCTCTCCCCATAGTCCTGTATCAATCCCCAAACTAATCCCACTGCCCCGCTCTCTCCCCATAGTCCTGTATCAATCCCCAAACTAATCCCACTGCCCCGCTCTCTCCCCACAGTCCTGTGTTAATCCCCAAACTAATCCCACTGCCCCGCTCTCTCCCCATAGTCCTGTATCAATCCCCAAACTAATCCCACTGCCCGCTCTATCCCCATAGCCCTGTATCAATCCCCAAACTAATCCCACTGCCCCGCTCTCTCCCCATAGTCCTGTATCAATGCCAAACTAATCTCACTGACCCGATCTCTCCCCACATTCCTGTATAAATGCCCAAATTAATCCCACTGCCCCGCTCTCTCCCAATAGTCCTGTATCAATTCCCCAAATTAATCCCACTGCCCCGCTATCTCCCGATAATCCTCTATCTTTCCCAAAATAATCTCACTGCCCCACTCTCTCCCCATCGTCCTGTATCAACACCCAAACTAATCCCACTGCCTCGTTCTCTCCCCATAGTCCTGTATCAATCCCCAAACTAATCCCACTGCCCCGTTATCTCCCCATAGTCCTGTATCAATCCCCAAACGAATCCCTCTTCCCCGATCTCTCTCCATAGTCCTGTATATATTCCCAAACTATTCCCACTTTCCCTCTCTCTCCCCAAAGTCCTGTATCAATCCCCAAACTAATCCCACTGCCCCGTTCTCTCCCCATAGTCCTGTATCAATCCCAAACTAATCCTACTATCCAGCTCTCTTCCCACAGACCGATATAAATCCACAAACTAATCCCACTGCCCCGCTCTCTCCCCATAGTCCTGTATCAATCCCCAAGCTAATCCCACTGCCCCGCTCTCTCCCCATAGTCCTGTATCAATCCCCAAACTAATCCCACTGCCCCGCTCTCTCCCCATAGTCCTGTATCAATCCCCAAACTAATCCCACTGCCCCGCTCTCTCTCCATAGTCCTGTATCAATCCCCAAACTAATCCCACTGCCCCGCTCTCTCCGCATAGCTCTGTACCAATCCCCAAACTAATCCCACTGCCTCGCTGTCTCCCCATAATCCTGTATCAATTCCAGAATCTATACAGGGAGACCGATAGAGACACACACACACACACACACTCTCTCTCTCTGACTCTCTCTCTCTCTCTCTCCAACTCTCTCTGTCTCCCTTTCTCTCTTTTTTTCTCTGTCTATCTGTGTCTCTGTTTTTTCTCTCTCTCTGACTCTCACTCTCAGTCTCTGCATGTAATTCTTTCTCTCTCTCTCTCTCTCTGGCTCTATCTGTCTCTCTCCGTCTGTCTCTTTCTCTATGTCTTTCTCTTTCTCCATCTCTGCGCCTCTCTCGCTCACTATTTCTGTCACTCTCACTCTCTTGTCTCTCTCTCTCTCTCTCTATTACTGTCTTCTCTCTCTCTCTCTGTCTCAATCTCTCTCTCTTTCTCTGTAACAGGTGTCCTGGTGTAAAATGGTCACCACGCATTTCATGTAAAATGGCTTCTCAATCTCACCCAAACTAATCCCACTGCCCCGCTCTCTCCCCATTGCCCTGTATCAATCCCCAAACTAATCCCACTGCCGTGCTCTCTTCCCATAGTCCTGTATCAATCCCCAGACTAATCCCACTGCCCCGCTCTCTCCCCATTGCCCTGTATCAATCCCCAAACCAATGCCACTGCCCTGCTCTCTCCCCATAGTCCTGTATCAATCCCCAAACTAATCCCACTGCCCCGCTCTCTCCCCATAGCCCTGTATCAATCCCCAAACTAATCTCACTGCCCCGCTCTCTCCCCATAGTCCTGTATCAATGCCAAACTAATCTCACTGACCCCCTCTCTCCCCATAGACCTGTATCAATCCACAAACTGATCCCACTGCCCCGTTCTCTCCCCATAGCCCTGTATCAATCCCCAAACTAATCCTACTGCTCCACTCTCTACCCATAGTCCTGTATCAATGCCAAACTAATCTTACTGACCCCATCTCTCCCCATAGTCCTGTATCAATCCCGAACTAATCGCACTGCCCCTCTCTCTCGCCATAGTCCTTTGTCCATCTCCAAACTAATTTCACTGCCCCGCTCTCTCTCCACATTCCTGTATCAATCCCCAAAATAATCCCACTGACCCGCTCTCTCCCCATAGCCCTGTATCAATCCCCAAACTAATCCCAATGCGCCGTTCTCTTCCCATAGTCCTGTATCAATCCCCAAACTAATCCCACTGCCCCGCTCTCTCCCCATAGTCCTGTATCAATGCCAAACTAATCTCACTGACCCCATCTCTCCCCACAGTCCTGTATAAATGCCCAAACTAATCCCACTGCCCCCCTCTCTCCCAATAGTCCTGTATCAATTCCCCAAACTAATCCCACTGCCCCGCTATCTCCCGATAATCCTCTATCTGTCCCAAAATAATCTCACTGCCCCACTCTCTCCCCATCGTCCTGTATCAACTCACAAACTAATCCCACTGCCTCGTTCTCTCCCCATAGTCCTGTATCAATCCCCAAACTAATCCCAACTGCCCCGCTCTCTTTCCACATTCCTGTATCAATTCCCCAAACTAATCCCACTGCCCCGCTATCTCGCGATAATCCTCTATCTGTCCCAAAATAACCTCACTGCCCCACTCTCTCCCCATCGTCCTGTATCAACCCCCAAACTAATCCCACTGCCTCTCTCTCTCAACACAGTCCTGTTTCAAACCCCAAACTAATCCCACTGCCCCGCTCTCTCCCCATAGTCCTGTATCAATCCCCAAACTAATCCGACTGCCCCGCTCTCTCCCCACAGTCCTGTATCAATCCCCAAACTAATCCCGCTGCCCCGCTCTCTCCCCATAGTCCTGTATCAATCCCCAAACTAATCCCACTGTCCCGCTCTCTCCCCATAGTCCTGTATCAATCCCCAAACTAATCCCACTGCCCCGATCTCTCCCCACATTCCTGTATCAATCCCCAAACTAATCCTACTGCCCCGCTCTCTCCCCATAGTCCTGTATCAATACCAAACTAATCTCACTGACGCCATCTCGCCCCATAGTCCTGTATCAATCCCGAACTAATCCCACTGCCCCGCTCTCTCCCCATAGTCCTGTGTCCATCTCCAAACTAATCCCACTGCCCCGCTCTCTCCCCATAATCCTGTATCAATCCCAAACTAATCCCACTGCCTCGCTCTCTCTCCATAGTCCTGTATCAATCCCAAACTAATCCCACTGCCCCGCTATCTCCCCATAAACCTGTATCTGTCCCAAAATATTCCCACTGCCCCACTCTCTCCCCATAGTCCTGTATCAACCCCCAAACTAATCCCACTGCCTCGCTCTCTCCCCATAGTCCTGTATCAATCCCCAAACTAATCCCACTGCCCCGCTCTCTCCCCATAGTCCTGTATCAATCCCCAAACTAATCCCACTGCCCCGCTCTCTCCCCACAGTCCTGTGTTAATCCCCAAACTAATCCCACTGCCCCGCTCTCTCCCCATAGTCCTGTATCAATCCCCAAACTAATCCCACTGCCCGCTCTATCCCCATAGCCCTGTATCAATCCCCAAACTAATCCCACTGCCCCGCTCTCTCCCCATAGTCCTGTATCAATGCCAAACTAATCTCACTGACCCGATCTCTCCCCACATTCCTGTATAAATGCCCAAATTAATCCCACTGCCCCGCTCTCTCCCAATAGTCCTGTATCAATTCCCCAAACTAATCCCACTGCCCCGCTATCTCCCGATAATCCTCTATCTTTCCCAAAATAATCTCACTGCCCCACTCTCTCCCCATCGTCCTGTATCAACACCCAAACTAATCCCACTGCCTCGTTCTCTCCCCATAGTCCTGTATCAATCCCCAAACTAATCCCACTGCCCCGTTCTCTCCCCATAGTCCTGTATCAATCCCCAAACGAATCCCTCTTCCCCGATCTCTCTCCATAGTCCTGTATATATTCCCAAACTATTCCCACTTTCCCTCTCTCTCCCCAAAGTCCTGTATCAATCCCCAAACTAATCCCACTGCCCCGTTCTCTCCCCATAGTCCTGTATCAATCCCAAACTAATCCTACTATCCAGCTCTCTTCCCACAGACCGATATAAATCCACAAACTAATCCCACTGCCCCGCTCTCTCCCCATAGTCCTGTATCAATCCCCAAGCTAATCCCACTGCCCCGCTCTCTCCCCATAGTCCTGTATCAATCCCCAAACTAATCCCACTGCCCCGCTCTCTCCCCATAGTCCTGTATCAATCCCCAAACTAATCCCACTGCCCCGCTCTCTCTCCATAGTCCTGTATCAATCCCCAAACTAATCCCACTGCCCCGCTCTCTCCGCATAGCTCTGTACCAATCCCCAAACTAATCCCACTGCCTCGCTGTCTCCCCATAATCCTGTATCAATTCCAGAATCTATACAGGGAGACCGATAGAGACACACACACACACACACACACTCTCTCTCTCTGACTCTCTCTCTCTCTCTCTCCAACTCTCTCTGTCTCCCTTTCTCTCTTTTTTTCTCTGTCTATCTGTGTCTCTGTTTTTTCTCTCTCTCTGACTCTCACTCTCAGTCTCTGCATGTAATTCTTTCTCTCTCTCTCTCTCTCTGGCTCTATCTGTCTCTCTCCGTCTGTCTCTTTCTCTATGTCTTTCTCTTTCTCCATCTCTGCGCCTCTCTCGCTCACTATTTCTGTCACTCTCACTCTCTTGTCTCTCTCTCTCTCTCTCTATTACTGTCTTCTCTCTCTCTCTCTGTCTCAATCTCTCTCTCTTTCTCTGTAACAGGTGTCCTGGTGTAAAATGGTCACCACGCATTTCATGTAAAATGGCTTCTCAATCTCACCCAAACTAATCCCACTGCCCCGCTCTCTCCCCATTGCCCTGTATCAATCCCCAAACTAATCCCACTGCCGTGCTCTCTTCCCATAGTCCTGTATCAATCCCCAGACTAATCCCACTGCCCCGCTCTCTCCCCATTGCCCTGTATCAATCCCCAAACCAATGCCACTGCCCTGCTCTCTCCCCATAGTCCTGTATCAATCCCCAAACTAATCCCACTGCCCCGCTCTCTCCCCATAGTCCTGTATCAATCCCAAACTGATCCCACTGCCCCGGTCTCTCCCCATAGTCCTGTATCAATCCCCAAACTAAACCCACTAACCCGCTCTCTCCCCATAGCCCTGTACCAATCCCCAAACTAATGCCACTGCCCTGCTCTCTCCCCATAGTACTGTATCAACCCCCAAACTAATCCCACTGCCCCGCTCTCTCCCCATTGCCCTGTATCAATCCCCAAACTATTCCTACTGCCCCACTCTCTCCACATAGCCCTGTATCAATCCCAAACTAATCCCACTGCCCCGCTCTCTCCCCAAAGTCATGTATCAATTCCCCAAACTAAACCCACTGACCCGCTCTCTCCCCATAGCCCTGTATCAATCCCCAAACTAATCTCACTGCCCCGCTCTCTCCCCATAGTCCTGTATCAATGCCAAACTAATCTCACTGACCCCCTCTCTCCCCATAGTCCTGTATCAATCCCCAAACTAATCCCACTGCCAAGCTCTCTCCCCATAGTCCTGTATCAATCCCCAGACTAATCCCACTGCCCCGCTCTCACCATAGACCTGTATCAATCCACAAACTGATCCCACTGCCCCGTTCTCTCCCCATAGCCCTGTATCAATCCCCAAACTAATCCTACTGCTCCACTCTCTACCCATAGTCCTGTATCAATGCCAAACTAATCTTACTGACCCCATCTCTCCCCATAGTCCTGTATCAATCCCGAACTAATCGCACTGCCCCTCTCTCTCGCCATAGTCCTTTGTCCATCTCCAAACTAATTTCACTGCCCCGCTCTCTCTCCACATTCCTGTATCAATCCCCAAAATAATCCCACTGACCCGCTCTCTCCCCATAGCCCTGTATCAATCCCCAAACTAATCCCAATGCGCCGTTCTCTTCCCATAGTCCTGTATCAATCCCCAAACTAATCCCACTGCCCCGCTCTCTCCCCATAGTCCTGTATCAATGCCAAACTAATCTCACTGACCCCATCTCTCCCCACAGTCCTGTATAAATGCCCAAACATATCCCACTGCCCCCCTCTCTCCCAATAGTCCTGTATCAATTCCCCAAACTAATCCCACTGCCCCGCTATCTCCCGATAATCCTCTATCTGTCCCAAAATAATCTCACTGCCCCACTCTCTCCCCATCGTCCTGTATCAACTCACAAACTAATCCCACTGCCTCGTTCCTCCCCATAGTCCTGTATCAATCCCCAAACTAATCCCAACTGCCCCGCTCTCTTTCCACATTCCTGTATCAATTCCCCAAACTAATCCCACTGCCCCGCTATCTCGCGATAATCCTCTATCTGTCCCAAAATAACCTCACTGCCCCACTCTCTCCCCATCGTCCTGTATCAACCCCCAAACTAATCCCACTGCCTCTCTCTCTCAACACAGTCCTGTTTCAAACCCCAAACTAATCCCACTGCCCCGCTCTCTCCCCATAGTCCTGTATCAATCCCCAAACTAATCCGACTGCCCCGCTCTCTCCCCACAGTCCTGTATCAATCCCCAAACTAATCCCGCTGCCCCGCTCTCTCCCCATAGTCCTGTATCAATCCCCAAACTAATCCCACTGTCCCGCTCTCTCCCCATAGTCCTGTATCAATCCCCAAACTAATCCCACTGCCCCGATCTCTCCCCACATTCCTGTATCAATCCCCAAACTAATCCTACTGCCCCGCTCTCTCCCCATAGTCCTGTATCAATACCAAACTAATCTCACTGACGCCATCTCGCCCCATAGTCCTGTATCAATCCCGAACTAATCCCACTGCCCCGCTCTCTCCCCATAGTCCTGTGTCCATCTCCAAACTAATCCCACTGCCCCGCTCTCTCCCCATAATCCTGTATCAATCCCAAACTAATCCCACTGCCTCGCTCTCTCTCCATAGTCCTGTATCAATCCGAAACTAATCCCACTGCCCCGCTATCTCCCCATAAACCTGTATCTGTCCCAAAATATTCCCACTGCCCCACTCTCTCCCCATAGTCCTGTATCAACCCCCAAACTAATCCCACTGCCTCGCTCTCTCCCCATAGTCCTGTATCAATCCCCAAACTAATCCCACTGCCCCGCTCTCTCCCCATAGTCCTGTATCAATCCCCAAACTAATCCCACTGCCCCGCTCTCTCCCCACAGTCCTGTGTTAATCCCCAAACTAATCCCACTGCCCCGCTCTCTCCCCATAGTCCTGTATCAATCCCCAAACTAATCCCACTGCCCGCTCTCTCCCCATAGCCCTGTATCAATCCCCAAACTAATCGCACTGCCCCGCTCTCTCCCCATAGTCCTGTATCAATCCCCAAACTAATCCCACCACCACGCTCACTCCCCATAGTCCTGTATCAATCTCCAACCTATTCCCACTGCCCCGCTCTCTCCCCATAGTCCTGTATCAATCCCAAACTAATCCCACTGCCTCGCTCTCTCTCCATAGTCCTGTATAAATCCCAAACTAATCCCACTGCCCCGCTATCTCCCATTAATCCTGTATTTGTCCCAAAATAATCTCACTGCCCCACTCTCTCCCCATCGTCCTGTATCAAACCTCAAACTAATCCCACTGCCTCGCTCTCTCCCCCATAGTCCTGTATCAATCCCCAAACAAATCCCACTGCCCCGCTCTCTCCCCATAGTCCTGTATCAATTCCCCAAACTAATCCCACTGCCCCGCTATCTCCCGATAATCCTGTATCTGTCCCAAAATTATCTCACTGCCCCACTCTCTCCCCATGTCCTGTATCAACCCCCAAACTAATCCCATTGCCTCGCTCTCTCCCCATAGTTCTGTATCAATCCCCAAACGAATCCCTCTTCCCCGATCTCTCTCCATAGTCCTGTATATATTCCAAAACTATTCCCACTGTCCCTCTCTCTCCCCAAAGTCCTGTATCAATCCCCAAACTAATCCCACTGCCCCGCTCTGTCCCGATAGTCCTGTATCAATCCCAAACTAATCCTACTATCCCGCTCTCTTCCCACAGACCGATATAAATCCACAAACTGATCCCACAGCCCCGCTCTCTCCCCATAGTCCTGTATCAATCCACAAACTAATCCCACTGCCCCGCCATCTCCCAATAGTCCTGTATCAATGCCAAACTAATCTCACTGACCCCATCTCTCCCCATAGTCCTGTATCAATCCCGAACTAATCGCACTGCCCCTCTCTCTCCCCATAGTCCTGTATCCATCTCCAAACTAATCCCACTGCCCCGCTCTTTCCCCATAGTCCTGTATCTATCCCAAACTAATCCCACTGCTTCGCTCTCTCTCCATAGTCCTGTATCAATCCCAAACTCATCCCACTGCCCCGCTATCTCCCCATAATCCTGTATCTGTCCCAAAATAATACCACTGCCCCACTCTCTCCCCATAGTCCTGTATCAACCCCCAAACTAATCCCACTGCGCCGCTCTCTCCCCATAGTCCTGTATCAATCCCCAAACTAATCCCACTGCCCCGCTCTCTCCCCATAGTCCTGTATCAATCCCCAAACGAATCCCTCTTCCCCGATCTCTCTCCATAGTCCTGTATATATTCCCAAACTATTCCCACTTTCCCTCTCTCTCCCCATAGTCCTGTATCAATGCCAAACTAATCTCACTGACCCCATTGTCCCCATAGTCCTGCATCAATCCCGAACTAATCGCACTGCCCCTCTCTCTCCCCATAGTCCTGTGTCCATCTCCAAACTAATCCCACTGCCCCGCTCTCTCCCCATAGTCCTGTATCAATCCCCAAACTAATCCCACTGCTCCGCTCTCTCCCCATAGTCCTGTATCATTCTCCAAACTAATCCCACTGCCCCGCTCTCTCCCATAGTCCTGTATCAATCCCCAAACTAATCCCACTGCCCCGCTCTCTCCCCACAGTCCTGTGTCAATCCCCAAACTAATCCCACTGCCCAGCTCTCTCCCCATAGTCCTGTTTCAATCCCCAAACTAATCCCACTGCCCGCTCTCTCCCCATAGCCCTTTATCAATCCCCAAACTAATCGCCCTGCCCCGCTCTCTCCCCATAGTCCTGTATCAATCCCCAAACTAATCCCACTACTACGCTCTCTACCCATAGTCCTGTTTCAATCCCCAAACTAATCCCACTGCCTTGCTCTCTCCCCACAGTCCTGTATCAATCCCGAACTAATCCCACTTCCCCGCTCTCTCCCCATAGTCCTGTATCAATCTCCAACCTAATCCCACTGCCCCGCTCTCTCCCCATAGTCCTGTATCAATCCCAAATTAATCCCACTGCCCCGCTATCTCCCCATAATCCTGTCTCTGTCCCAAAATCATCTCACTTCCCCACTCTCTCCCCATCGTCCTGTATCAACCCCCAAACTAATCCCACTGCCTCGCTCTCTCCCCATAGTCCTGTATCAGTCCCCAAACTAATCCCACTGCCACGCTCTCTCCCCATAGTCCTGTATCAATCCCCAAACTAATCCCACTGCCCCGCTCTCTCCCCATAGTCCTGTATCAATTCCCCAAACTAATCCCACTGCCCTGCCATCTCCCGATAATCCTGTATCTGTCCCAAAATAATCTCACTGCCCCACTCTCTCCCCATCGTCCTGTATCAACCCCCAAACTAATCCCACTGCCTCGCTCTCTCCCCATAGTTCGGTATCAATCCCCAAACTAATCCCACTGCCCCGCTCTCTCCCCAGAGTCCTGTATCAATCCCCAAACTAATCCCACTGCCCCGCTCTCTTTCCACATTCCTGTATCAATTCCCCAAACTAATCCCACTGCCCCGCTATCTCCCGATAATCCTCTATCTGTCCCAAACCAATTCCCCAAACTAATCCCCCTGCCCCGCTATCTCGCGATAATCCTCTATCTGTCCCAAAATAACCTCACTGCCCCACTCTCTCCCCATCGTCCTGTATCAACCCCCAAACTAATCCCACAGCCTCTCTCTCTCAACACAGTCCTGTTTCAAACCCCAAACTAATCCCACTGCCCCGCTCTCTCCCCATAGTCCTGTATCAATCCCCAAACTAATCCGACTGCCCCGCTCTCTCCCCACAGTCCTGTATCAATCCCCAAACTAATCCCGCTGCCCCGCTCTCTCCCCATAGTCCTGTATCAATCCCCAAACTAATCCCACTGTCCCGCTCTCTCCCCATAGTCCTGTATCAATCCCCAAACTAATCCCACTGCCCCGATCTCTCCCCACATTCCTGTATCAATCCCCAAACTAATCCTACTGCCCCGCTCTCTCCCCATAGTCCTGTATCAATACGAAACTAATCTCACTGACGCCATCTCTCCCCATAGTCCTGTATCAATCCCGAACTAATCCCACTGCCCCGCTCTCTCCCCATAGTCCTGTGTCCATCTCCAAACTAATCCCACTGCCCCGCTCTCTCCCCATAATCCTGTATCAATCCCAAACTAATCCCACTGCCTCGCTCTCTCTCCATAGTCCTGTATCAATCCCAAACTAATCCCACTGCCCCGCTATCTCCCCATAAACCTGTATCTGTCCCAAAATATTCCCACTGCCCCACTCTCTCCCCATAGTCCTGTATCAACCCCCAAACTAATCCCACTGCCTCGCTCTCTCCCCATAGTCCTGTATCAATCCCCAAACTAATCCCACTGCACCGCTCTCTCCCCATAGTCCTGTATCAATCCCCAAACTAATCCCACTGCCCCGCTCTCTCCCCACAGTCCTGTGTTAATCCCCAAACTAATCCCACTGCCCCGCTCTCTCCCCATAGTCCTGTATCAATCCCCAAACTAATCCCACTGCCCGCTCTCTCCCCATAGCCCTGTATCAATCCCCAAACTAATCGCACTGCCCCGCTCTCTCCCCATAGTCCTGTATCAATCCCCAAACTAATCCCACCACCACGCTCACTCCCCATAGTCCTGTATCAATCTCCAACCTATTCCCACTGCCCCGCTCTCTCCCAATAGTCCTGTATCAATCCCAAACTAATCCCACTGCCTCGCTCTCTCTCCATAGTCCTCTATAAATCCCAAACTAATCCCACTGCCCCGCTATCTCCCATTAATCCTGTATTTGTCCCAAAATAATCTCACTGCCCCACTCTCTCCCCATCGTCCTGTATCAACACTCAAACTAATCCCACTGCCTCGCTCTCTCCCCATAGACCTGTATCAATCCCCAAACAAATCCCACTGCCCCGCTCTCTCCCCATAGTCCTGTATCAATTCCCCAAACTAATCCCACTGCCCCGCTATCTCCCGATAATCCTGTATCTGTCCCAAAATGATCTCACTGCCCCACTCTCTCCCCATGTCCTGTATCAACCCCCAAACTAATCCCATTGCCTCGCTCTCTCCCCATAGTTCGGTATCAATCCCCAAACTAATCCCACTGCCTCGCTCTCTCCACATAGTCCTGTATCAATGCCAAAATAATCTCACTGACCCCCTCTATACCCATAGTCCTGTATCAATCCCGAACTAATCCCACTGCCTCGCTCTCTCTCCATAGTCTTGTATCAATCCCAAACTAATCCCACTGCCCTGCTATCTCCCCATAATCCTGTATCTGTCCCAAAATAATCCCACTGCCCCACTCTCTCCGCATAGTCCTGTGTCATCCCTCAAACTAATCTGACTGCCTCGTTCTCTCCCTATAGTCCTGTATCAATCCCCAAACTAATCCCACTGCCCCGCTCTCTCCCCAGAGTCCTGTATCAATCCCCAAACTAATCCCACTGCCCCGCTCTCTCCGCATAGCTCTGTACCAATCCCCAAACTAATCCCACTGCCTCGCTGTCTCCCCATAATCCTGTATCAATTCCAGAATCTATACAGGGAGACCGATAGAGACACACACACACACACACACTCTCTCTCTCTGACTCTCTCTCTCTCTCTCTCCAACTCTCTCTGTCTCCCTTTCTATCTTTTTTTCTCTGTCTATCTGTGTCTCTGTTTTTTCTCTCTCTCTGACTCTCACTCTCAGTCTCTGCATGTAATTCTTTCTCTCTCTCTCTCTCTCTGGCTCTATCTGTCTCTCTCCGTCTGTCTCTTTCTCTATGTCTTTCTCTTTCTCCATCTCTGCGCCTCTCTCGCTCACTATTTCTGTCACTCTCACTCTCTTGTCTCTCTCTCTCTCTCTCTATTACTGTCTTCTCTCTCTCTCTCTGTCTCAAACTCTCTCTCTTTCTCTGTAACACGTGTCCTGGTGTAAAATGGTCACCACGCATTTCATGTAAAATGGCTTCTCAATCTCACCCAAACTAATCCCACTGCCCCGCTCTCTCCCCATTGCCCTGTATCAATCCCCAAACTAATCCCACTGCCGTGCTCTCTTCCCATAGTCCTGTATCAATCCCCAGACTAATCCCACTGCCCCGCTCTCTCCCCATTGCCCTGTATCAATCCCCAAACCAATGCCACTGCCCTGCTCTCTCCCCATAGTCCTGTATCAATCCCCAAACTAATCCCACTGCCCCGCTCTCTCCCCATAGTCCTGTATCAATCCCAAACTGATCCCACTGCCCCGGTCTCTCCCCATAGTCCTGTATCAATCCCCAAACTAAACCCACTAACCCGCTCTCTCCCCATAGCCCTGTACCAATCCCCAAACTAATGCCACTGCCCTGCTCTCTCCCCATAGTACTGTATCAACCCCCAAACTAATCCCACTGCCCCGCTCTCTCCCCATTGCCCTGTATCAATCCCCAAACTATTCCTACTGCCCCACTCTCTCCACATAGCCCTGTATCAATCCCAAACTAATCCCACTGCCCCGCTCTCTCCCCAAAGTCCTGTATCAATTCCCCAAACTAAACCCACTGACCCGCTCTCTCCCCATAGCCCTGTATCAATCCCCAAACTAATCTCACTGCCCCGCTCTCTCCCCATAGTCCTGTATCAATGCCAAACTAATCTCACTGACCCCCTCTCTCCCCATAGTCCTGTATCAATCCCCAAACTAATCCCACTGCCAAGCTCTCTCCCCATAGTCCTGTATCAATCCCCAGACTAATCCCACTGCCCCGCTCTCACCATAGACCTGTATCAATCCACAAACTGATCCCACTGCCCCGTTCTCTCCCCATAGCACTGTATCAATCCCCAAACTAATCCTACTGCTCCACTCTCTACCCATAGTCCTGTATCAATGCCAAACTAATCTTACTGACCCCATCTCTCCCCATAGTCCTGTATCAATCCCGAACTAATCGCACTGCCCCTCTCTCTCGCCATAGTCCTTTGTCCATCTCCAAACTAATTTCACTGCCCCGCTCTCTCTCCACATTCCTGTATCAATCCCCAAAATAATCCCACTGACCCGCTCTCTCCCCATAGCCCTGTATCAATCCCCAAACTAATCCCAATGCGCCGTTCTCTTCCCATAGTCCTGTATCAATCCCCAAACTAATCCCACTGCCCCGCTCTCTCCCCATAGTCCTGTATCAATGCTAAACTAATCTCACTGACCCCATCTCTCCCCACAGTCCTGTATAAATGCCCAAACTAATCCCACTGCCCCCCTCTCTCCCAATAGTCCTGTATCAATTCCCCAAACTAATCCCACTGCCCCGCTATCTCCCGATAATCCTCTATCTGTCCCAAAATAATCTCACTGCCCCACTCTCTCCCCATCGTCCTGTATCAACTCACAAACTAATCCCACTGCCTCGTTCTCTCCCCATAGTCCTGTATCAATCCCCAAACTAATCCCAACTGCCCCGCTCTCTTTCCACATTCCTGTATCAATTCCCCAAACTAATCCCACTGCCCCGCTATCTCGCGATAATCCTCTATCTGTCCCAAAATAACCTCACTGCCCCACTCTCTCCCCATCGTCCTGTATCAACCCCCAAACTAATCCCACTGCCTCTCTCTCTCAACACAGTCCTGTTTCAAACCCCAAACTAATCCCACTGCCCCGCTCTCTCCCCATAGTCCTGTATCAATCCCCAAACTAATCCGACTGCCCCGCTCTCTCCCCACAGTCCTGTATCAATCCCCAAACTAATCCCGCTGCCCCGCTCTCTCCCCATAGTCCTGTATCAATCCCCAAACTAATCCCACTGCCCCGATCTCTCCCCACATTCCTGTATCAATCCCCAAACTAATCCTACTGCCCCGCTCTCTCCCCATAGTCCTGTATCAATACCAAACTAATCTCACTGACGCCATCTCGCCCCATAGTCCTGTATCAATCCCGAACTAATCCCACTGCCCCGCTCTCTCCCCATAGTCCTGTGTCCATCTCCAAACTAATCCCACTGCCCCGCTCTCTCCCCATAATCCTGTATCAATCCCAAACTAATCCCACTGCCTCGCTCTCTCTCCATAGTCCTGTATCAATCCCAAACTAATCCCACTGCCCCGCTATCTCCCCATAAACCTGTATCTGTCCCAAAATATTCCCACTGCCCCACTCTCTCCCCATAGTCCTGTATCAACCCCCAAACTAATCCCACTGCCTCGCTCTCTCCCCATAGTCCTGTATCAATCCCCAAACTAATCCCACTGCCCCGCTCTCTCCCCATAGTCCTGTATCAATCCCCAAACTAATCCCACTGCCCCGCTCTCTCCCCACAGTCCTGTGTTAATCCCCAAACTAATCCCACTGCCCCGCTCTCTCCCCATAGTCCTGTATCAATCCCCAAACTAATCCCACTGCCCGCTCTCTCCCCATAGCCCTGTATCAATCCCCAAACTAATCGCACTGCCCCGCTCTCTCCCCATAGTCCTGTATCAATCCCCAAACTAATCCCACCACCACGCTCACTCCCCATAGTCCTGTATCAATCTCCAACCTATTCCCACTGCCCCGCTCTCTCCCCATAGTCCTGTATCAATCCCAAACTAATCCCACTGCCTCGCTCTCTCTCCATAGTCCTGTATAAATCCCAAACTAATCCCACTGCCCCGCTATCTCCCATTTATCCTGTATTTGTCCCAAAATAATCTCACTGCCCCACTCTCTCCCCATCGTCCTGTATCAAACCTCAAACTAATCCCACTGCCTCGCTCTCTCCCCCATAGTCCTGTATCAATCCCCAAACAAATCCCACTGCCCCGCTCTCTCCCCATAGTCCTGTATCAATTCCCCAAACTAATCCCACTGCCCCGCTATCTCCCGATAATCCTGTATCTGTCCCAAAATTATCTCACTGCCCCACTCTCTCCCCATGTCCTGTATCAACCCCCAAACTAATCCCATTGCCTCGCTCTCTCCCCATAGTTCTGTATCAATCCCCAAACGAATCCCTCTTCCCCGATCTCTCTCCATAGTCCTGTATATATTCCAAAACTATTCCCACTGTCCCTCTCTCTCCCCAAAGTCCTGTATCAATCCCCAAACTAATCCCACTGCCCCGCTCTGTCCCGATAGTCCTGTATCAATCCCAAACTAATCCTACTATCCCGCTCTCTTCCCACAGACCGATATAAATCCACAAACAGATCCCACTGCACCGCTCTCTCCCCATAGTCCTGTATCAATCCCCAAACTAATCCCACTGCCCCGCTCTCTGCCCATCGCCCTGTATCAATCCCCAAACTAATCCCACTGCCCCGCCATCTCCCCATAGTCCTGTATCAATGCCAAACTAATCTCACTGACCCCATCTCTCCCCATAGTCCTGTATCAATCCCGAACTAATCGCACTGCCCCTCTCTCTCCCCATAGTCCTGTATCCATCTCCAAACTAATCCCACTGCCCCGCTCTTTCCCCATAGTCCTGTATCTATCCCAAACTAATCCCACTGCTTCGCTCTCTCTCCATAGTCTTGTATCAATCCCAAACTCATCCCACTGCCCCGCTATCTCCCCA
The DNA here is from genome assembly GCF_044704955.1 of Pristiophorus japonicus. Classification (NCBI taxonomy): domain Eukaryota; kingdom Metazoa; phylum Chordata; class Chondrichthyes; family Pristiophoridae; genus Pristiophorus; species Pristiophorus japonicus. The sequence goes on from NW_027254624.1 coordinate 2,996,488, forward strand.
TAATCCTGTATCTGTCCCAAAATAATACCACTGCCCCACTCTCTCCCCATAGTCCTGTATCAACCCCCAAACTAATCCCACTGCGCCGCTCTCTCCCCATAGTCCTGTATCAATCCCCAAACTAATCCCACTGCCCCGCTCTCTCCCCATAGTCCTGTATCAATCCCCAAACGAATCCCTCTTCCCCGATCTCTCTCCATAGTCCTGTATATATTCCCAAACTATTCCCACTTTCCCTCTCTCTCCCCATAGTCCTGTATCAATGCCAAACTAATCTCACTGACCCCATTGTCCCCATAGTCCTGCATCAATCCCGAACTAATCGCACTGCCCCTCTCTCTCCCCATAGTCCTGTGTCCATCTCCAAACTAATCCCACTGCCCCGCTCTCTCCCCATAGTCCTGTATCAATCCCCAAACTAATCCCACTGCTCCGCTCTCTCCCCATAGTCCTGTATCATTCTCCAAACTAATCCCACTGCCCCGCTCTCTCCCATAGTCCTGTATCAATCCCCAAACTAATCCCACTGCCCCGCTCTCTCCCCACAGTCCTGTTTCAATCCCCAAACTAATCCCACTGCCCAGCTCTCTCCCCATAGTCCTGTTTCAATCCCCAAACTAATCCCACTGCCCGCTCTCTCCCCATAGCCCTTTATCAATCCCCAAACTAATCGCCCTGCCCCGCTCTCTCCCCATAGTCCTGTATCAATCCCCAAACTAATCCCACTACCACGCTCTCTACCCATAGTCCTGTTTCAATCCCCAAACTAATCCCACTGCCTTGCTCTCTCCCCACAGTCCTGTATCAATCCCGAACTAATCCCACTTCCCCGCTCTCTCCCCATAGTCCTGTATCAATCTCCAACCTAATCCCACTGCCCCGCTCTCTCCCCATAGTCCTGTATCAATCCCAAATTAATCCCACTGCCCCGCTATCTCCCCATAATCCTGTCTTGTCCCAAAATCATCTCACTTCCCCACTCTCTCCCCATCGTCCTGTATCAACCCCCAAACTAATCCCACTGCCTCGCTCTCTCCCCATAGTCCTGTATCAGTCCCCAAACTAATCCCACTGCCACGCTCTCTCCCCATAGTCCTGTATCAATCCCCAAACTAATCCCACTGCCCCGCTCTCTCCCCATAGTCCTGTATCAATTCCCCAAACTAATCCCACTGCCCTGCCATCTCCCGATAATCCTGTATCTGTCCCAAAATAATCTCACTGCCCCACTCTCTCCCCATCGTCCTGTATCAACCCCCAAACTAATCCCACTGCCTCGCTCTCTCCCCATAGTTCGGTATCAATCCCCAAACTAATCCCACTGCCCCGCTCTCTCCCCAGAGTCCTGTATCAATCCCCAAACTAATCCCACTGCCCCGCTCTCTTTCCACATTCCTGTATCAATTCCCCAAACTAATCCCACTGCCCCGCTATCTCCCGATAATCCTCTATCTGTCCCAAACCAATTCCCCAAACTAATCCCCCTGCCCCGCTATCTCGCGATAATCCTCTATCTGTCCCAAAATAACCTCACTGCCCCACTCTCTCCCCATCGTCCTGTATCAACCCCCAAACTAATCCCACTGCCTCTCTCTCTCAACACAGTCCTGTTTCAAACCCCAAACTAATCCCACTGCCCCGCTCTCTCCCCATAGTCCTGTATCAATCCCCAAACTAATCCGACTGCCCCGCTCTCTCCCCACAGTCCTGTATCAATCCTCAAACTAATCCCGCTGCTCCGCTCTCTCCCCATAGTCCTGTATCAATCCCCAAACTAATCCCACTGTCCCGCTCTCTCCCCATAGTCCTGTATCAATCCCCAAACTAATCCCACTGCCCCGATCTCTCCCCACATTCCTGTATCAATCGCCAAACTAATCCTACTGCCCCGCTCTCTCCCCATAGTCCTGTATCAATACGAAACTAATCTCACTGACGCCATCTCTCCCCATAGTCCTGTATCAATCCCGAACTAATCCCACTGCCCCGCTCTCTCCCCATAGTCCTGTGTCCATCTCCAAACTAATCCCACTGCCCCGCTCTCTCCCCATAATCCTGTATCAATCCCAAACTAATCCCACTGCCTCGCTCTCTCTCCATAGTCCTGTATCAATCCCAAACTAATCCCACTGCACCGCTCTCTCCCCATAGTCCTGTATCAACCCCCAAACTAATCCCACTGCCTCGCTCTCTCCCCATAGTCCTGTATCAATCCCCAAACTAATCCCACTGCACCGCTCTCTCCCCATAGTCCTGTATCAATCCCCAAACTAATCCCACTGCCCCGCTCTCTCCCCACAGTCCTGTGTTAATCCCCAAACTAATCCCACTGCCCCGCTCTCTCCCCATAGTCCTGTATCAATCCCCAAACTAATCCCACTGCCCGCTCTCTCCCCATAGCCCTGTATCAATCCCCAAACTAATCGCACTGCCCCGCTCTCTCCCCATAGTCCTGTATCAATCCCCAAACTAATCCCACCACCACGCTCACTCCCCATAGTCCTGTATCAATCTCCAACCTATTCCCACTGCCCCGCTCTCTCCCAATAGTCCTGTATCAATCCCAAACTAATCCCACTGCCTCGTTCTCTCTCCATAGTCCTCTATAAATCCCAAACTAATCCCACTGCCCCGCTATCTCCCATTAATCCTGTATTTGTCCCAAAATAATCTCACTGCCCCACTCTCTCCCCATCGTCCTGTATCAACACTCAAACTAATCCCACTGCCTCGCTCTCTCCCCATAGACCTGTATCAATCCCCAAACAAATCCCACTGCCCCGCTCTCTCCCCATAGTCCTGTATCAATTCCCCAAACTAATCCCACTGCCCCGCTATCTCCCGATAATCCTGTATCTGTCCCAAAATGATCTCACTGCCCCACTCTCTCCCCATGTCCTGTATCAACCCCCAAACTAATCCCATTGCCTCGCTCTCTCCCCATAGTTCGGTATCAATCCCCAAACTAATCCCACTGCCTCGCTCTCTCCACATAGTCCTGTATCAATGCCAAAATAATCTCACTGACCCCCTCTATACCCATAGTCCTGTATCAATCCCGAACTAATCCCACTGCCTCGCTCTCTCTCCATAGTCTTGTATCAATCCCAAACTAATCCCACTGCCCTGCTATCTCCCCATAATCCTGTATCTGTCCCAAAATAATCCCACTGCCCCACTCTCTCCGCATAGTCCTGTGTCATCCCTCAAACTAATCTGACTGCCTCGTTCTCTCCCTATAGTCCTGTATCAATCCCCAAACTAATCCCACTGCCCCGCTCTCTCCCCATAGTCCTGTATCAATCCCCAAACTAATCCCACTGCCCCGCTCTCTCCCAACATTCCTGTATAAATCCCCAAACTAATCCTACTGCCCCGCTCTCTCCCCATAGTCCTGTATCAATGCCAAACTAATCTCACTTACGCCATCTCTCCCCATAGTCCTGTATCAATCCCGAACTAATCCCACTGCCCCGCTCTCTCCCCATAGTCCTGTTTCAATCTCCAAACTAATCCCACTGCCCCGCTCTCTCCCCATAGTTCTGTATCAATCCCAAACTAATCCCACTGCCTCGGTCTCTCTCCATAGTACTGTATCAATCCCAAACTAATCCCACTGCCCCGCTATCTCCCCATAATCCTGTATCTGTCCAAAAATAATCCCACTGCACCACTCTCTCCCTATAGTCCTGTATCATCCCCCAAACTAATCCCACTGCCTTGCTCTCTCAACACAGTCCTGTTTCAATCCCCAAACTAATCCCACTGCCCCGCTCTCTCCCCATAGTCCTGTATCAATCCCCAAACTAATCCCACTGCCCCGCGCTCTCCCCATAGTCCTGTATCAGTCCCCAAGCTAAACACACTGCCCCGCTCTCTCCCCACATTCCTATATCAATCCCCATACTAATCCTAATGCCCCGCTCTCTCCCCATAGTCCTGTATCACTGCCAAACTAATCTCACTGACGCGATCTCTCCCCATAGTCCTGTATCAATCCCGAACTAATCCCACTGCCCCGCTCTCTACCCATAGTCCTGTGTCCATCCACAAACTAATCCCACTTCCCCGATCTCTCCCCTTTGTCCTGTATCAATGCCAAACTAATCTCACTGACCCCCTCTCTCCACATAGTCCTGTATCAATCCCGAACTAATCCCACTTGCCCGCTCTCTCCCCATAGTCCTGTATCAATCTCCAACCTATTCCCACTGCCCCGCTCTCTCCCCATAGTCCTGTATCAATCCCAAACTAATCCCACTGCCTCGCTCTCTCTCCATAGTCCTATATCAATCCCCAAACTAATCCCACTGCCCCGCTCTCTCCGCATAGTCCTCTATTAGTGCCAAACTAATCTCACTGACCCCCTCTATCCCCATAGTCCTGTATCAATCCCGAACTAATCCCACTGCCTCGCTCTCTCTCCATAGTCTTGCATCAATCCCAAACTAATCCCACTGCCCCGCTATCTCCCCATAATCCTGTATCTGTCCCAAAATAATCCCACTGCCCCACTCTCTCCCCATAGTCCTGTATCAACTCCCAAACTAATCTGAATGCCTTGCTCTCTCCCCATAGTCCGGTATCAAACCCAAACTAATCCCACTGCCCCGCTCTCTCCCCATAGTCCTGTATCAATCTCCAAACTAATCCCACTGCCCCGCTCTCTCCCAACATTCCTGTTTAAATCCCCAAACTAATCCTACTGCCCCGCTCTCTCCCCTTAGTCCTGTAGCAATGCCAAACTAATCTCACTGACGCCATCTCTCCCCATAGTCCTGTATCAATCCAGAACTAATCCCACTGCCCCGCTCTCTCCCCATAGTCCTGTATCAATCTCCAAACTAATCCCACTGCCCCGCTCTCTCCCCATAGTTCTGTATCAATTCCAAACTAATCCCACTGCCTCGGTCTCTCTCCATAGTCCTGTATCAATCCCCAAACTAAGCCCACTGCCACGCTCTCTCCCCATAGTCCTGTATCAATCCCCAAACTAATCCCACTGCCCCGCTCTCTCCCCATAGTCCTGTATCAATCCCCAAACTAATCCTATTGCCCCGCTCTCTCCCTATAGTCCTGTATCAATTCCCCAAACTAATCCCACTGACCCGCTCTCTCCCCGTAGCCCTGTATCAATCCCCAAACTAATCCCACTGCCCCGCTCTCTTCCCATAGTCCTGTATCAATCCCGAACTAATCCCACTGCCCCGCTCTCTCCACATAGTCCTGTATCAATCTCGAAACTAATCCCACTGCCCCGCTCTCTCCCCATAGTCCTGTATCAATCCCAAACTAATCCCACTGCCTCGCTCTCTCTCCATAGTTCTTTACCAATGCCAAACTAATCCCACTGCCCCGCGATCTCCCCATAATCCTGTATCTGTCCCAAAATAATCCCACTGCCCCACTCTCTCCCCATAGTCCTGTATCAACACGCAAACTAATCTGACTGCCTCGATCTCTCCCCATAGTCCGGTATCAATCCCCAAACTAATCCCACTGCCCCGCTCTCTCCCCATAGTCCTGTATCAATCCCAAACTATTCCCACTGCCCCGCTATCTCCCCATAATCCTGTATCTGTCCCAAAATAATCTCACTGCCCCACTCTCTCCAAATCGTCCTGTATCAACCCCCAAACTAATCGCACTGCCCCGCTCGCTCCCCATAGTCCTGTATCAATCCCCAAACTAATCCCACTGCCTTGCTCTCTCCCCATAGTCCTGTATCAATCACCAAACTAATCCCACTGTTCCGATCTCTCCCCAATGTCCTGTATCAATGCCAAACTAATCTCACTGACCCCCTCTCTCCCCATAGTCCTGTATCAATCTCGAACTAATCCCACTGCCCCGCTCTCTCACCATAGTCCTGTATCAATCTCCAACCTAATCCCACTGCCCCGCTCTCTCCCCATAGTCCTGTATCAATCCCAAACTAATCCTACTGCCTCGCTCTCTCTCCATAGTCCTGTATCAATCCCAAATTAATCCCACTGCCCCGCTATCTCCCCATAATCCTGTATCTGTCCCAAAATAATCTCACTGCCCCACTCTCTCCCCATCATCGTGTATCAATCCCCAAACTAATCCCACTGCCACGCTCTCTCCCCATAGTCCTGTATCAATCCCCAAAGTAATTCCACTGCCCCGCTCTCTCCACATAGTCCGGTATCAATCCCCAAACTAATCCCACTGCCCCGCTCTCTCCTTATAGTCCTGCATCAATGCCCCAAACTAATCCCACTGACCCACTTCTCCCCATAATCCTGTATCTGACCCAAAATAATCTCACTGCCCCACTCTCTCCCCATCGTCCTGTATCAACCCCCAAACTAATCCCACTGCCTCGCTCTCTCCCCATAGTCCTGTATCAATCCCCAGCTAATCCCACTGCCACGCTCTCTCCCCATAGTCCTGTATCAATCCCCAAACTAACCCTACTGCCCCGCTCTCTCCCCACATTCCTGTATCAATCCCCAAACTAATCCCACTGCCCCGCTCTCTCCCCATAGTCCTGTATCAATTCCCCAAACTAATCCCACTGCCCCGCTATCTCCCGATAATCCTCTATCTGTCCCAAAATAATCTCACTGCCCCACTCTGTCCCCATCGTCCTGTATCAACACCCAAACTATTCCCACTGCCTCGCTCTCTCCCCATAGTCCTGTATCAATCCCCAAACTAATCCCACTGACACGCTCTCTACCCATAGTCCTGTATCAATCCCAAACTAATGCCACTGCCCCGCTCTCTTCCCATAGTCCTGTATCAATCCCCAAACTAATCCCACTGCCTCGCTCTCTCCCCATAGTCCTGTATCAATGCCAAACTAATCTCACTGACCCCCTCTCTCCCCGTAGTCCTGTATCAATCGCCAAACTAATGCCACTGCCCTGCTCTCTCCCCATAGTCCTGTATCAATCCCCAAACTAATCCCACTGCCTCGCTCTCTCCCCATAGCCCTGTATCAATCCCCAACTATTCTTACTGCCCCACTCTCTCCACATAGTCCTGTATCAATCCCAAACTAATCCCACTGCCCCGCTCTCTCCCCATAGTCCTGTATCAATTCCTCAAACTAATCCCACTGACCCGCTCTCTCCCCATAGCCCTGTATAAATCCCCAAACTAATCCCACTGCCCCGCTCTCTTCCCATAGTCCTCTATCAATCCCCAAACTAATCACACTGCCCAGCTATCTCCCCATAGTCCTGTATCAATCCCAAACTGATCCCACTGCCCCGCTCTCTCCCCATAGTCCTGTATCAATGCCAAACTAATCTCACTGACCCCTCTCTCCCCATAGTCCTGTATCAATCCCGAACTAATCCCACTGCCCCGCTCTCTGCCCATAGTCCTGTATCAATCTCCAAACTAATCCCACTGCCCCGCTCTCTCCCCATAGTCCTGTATCAATCCCAAACTAATCCCACTGCCTCGCTCTCTCTCCATAGTCCTTTATCAATCCCAAACAAATCCCACTGCCCCGCTATCTCCCCATAATCCTCTATCTGTCCCAAAATAATCTCACTGCCCCACTCTGTCCCCATCGTCCTGTATCAACACCCAAACTAATCCCACTGCCTCGCTCTCTCCCCATAGTCCTGTATCAATCCCCAAACTAATCACACTGACACGCTCTCTACCCATAGTCCTGTATCAATCCCAAACTAATCCCACTGCCCCGCTCTCTTCCCATAGTCCTGTCTCAATCCCCAAACTAATCCCACTGCCTCGCTCTCTCCCCATAGTCCTGTATCAATGCCAAACTAATCTCACTGACCCCTTCTCTCCCCGTAGTCCTGTATCAATCCCCAAACTAATGCCACTGCCCTGCTCTCTCCCCATAGTCCTGTATCAATCCCCAAACTAATCCCACTGCCTCGCTCTCTCCCCATAGCCCTGTATCAATCCCCAAACTATTCTTACTGTCCCACTCTCTCCACATAGTCCTGTATCAATCCCAAACTAATCCCACTGCCCCGCTCTCTCCCCATAGTCCTGTATCAATTCCTCAAACTAATCCCACTGACCCGCTCTCTCCCCATAGCCCTGTATAAATCCCCAAACTAATCCCACTGCCCCGCTCTCTTCCCATAGTCCTCTATCAATCCCCAAACTAATCCCACTGCCCAGCTATCTCCCCATAGTCCTGTATCAATCCCAAACTGATCCCACTGCCCCGCTCTCTCCCCATAGTCCTGTATCAATGCCAAACTAATCTCACTGACCCCTCTCTCCCCATAGTCCTGTATCAATCCCGAACTAATCCCACTGCCCCGCTCTCTGCCCATAGTCCTGTATCAATCTCCAAACTAATCCCACTGCCCCGCTCTCTCCCCATAGTCCTGTATCAATCCCAAACTAATCCCAGTGCCTCGCTCTCTCTGCATAGTCCTTTATCAATCCCAAACTAATCCCACTGCCCCGCTATCTCCCCATAATCCTGTATCTGTCCCAAAATAATCCCACTGCCCCACTCACTCCCCATAGTCCTGTAACAACACCCAAACTAATCTGACTGCCTCGCTCTCTCCCCTCATTCCTGTATCAATCCCCAAACTAATCCCAATGCCCCGCTCTCTCCCCATAGTACTGTATCAATCCCAAACTGATCCCACTGCCCCGGCCTCTCCCCATAGTCCTGTATTAATCCCCAAACTAATCGCACTGCCCCGCTCTCTCCCCATAGCCCTGTATCAATCCCCAAACTAATCCCACTGTCCCGCTCTCTTCCCACAGTCCTGTATCAATCCCCAAACTAATCCCACTGCACCGCTCTCTACCCATAGTCGTGTATCAATCCCAAACTGATCCCAAAGCCCCGGTCTCTCCCCATATTCCTGTATCAATCCCCAAACTAATCCCACTGCCCCGCTCTCTCCCCATAGTCCTGTAAAATGCCAAACTAATCACACTGACCCCCTCTCTCCCCATAGTCCTGTATCAATGCCGAACTAATCCCACTGCCCCGCGCTCTCCCCATAGTCTTATATCAATCTCCAAACTAATCCCACTGCCCCACTCTCTCCCCATAGTCCTGTATCAATCCCAAACTAATTCCACTGCCTCGCTCTCTCTCCATAGTCCTGTATCAATCCCAAACTAATCCCACTGCCCCGCTATCTCCCCATAATCCTGTATCTGTCCGAAAATAATCCCACTGCCCCACTCTCTCCCCATTGTCCTGTATCAACCCCCAAACTAATCTGACTGCCTCGCTCTCTCCCCATAGTCCGGTATCAATCCCCAATATAATCCCACTTCCCCGCTCTCTTTCCAATAGTCCTGTATCAATCCCCAAACAAATCCCACTGCCCCGCTCTCTCCCCACATTCCTGTATCAATCCCCAAACTAATCCCACTGACCCGCTCTCTCCCCACAGCCCTGTATCAATCACAAACTAATCCCACTGCCCCGCTCTCTCTCCATAGTCCTGTATCAATCCCAAACTAATCCCACTTCCCCGCTATCTCCCCATAATCCTGTATCTGTCCCAAAATAATCCCACCGCACCACTCTCTCCCCATAGTCCTGTATCAACCCCCAAACTAATCTGACTGCCTCGCTCTCTCCCCACAGTCGAGTATCAATCCCCAAACTAATCCCACTTTCCCGCTCTCTCCCCATAGTCCTGTATCAATCCCCAAACTAATCCCACTGCCCCGCTCTCTCGCCACATTCCTGTATCAATCCCCAAACTAATCCTACTGCCCCGCTCTCTCCCCATAGTCCTGCATCAATGCCAAACTAATCTCACTGACCCCATCTCTCCCCATAGTCCTGTATCAATCCCGAACGAATCCCACTGCCCCGCTCTCTCCCCATAGTCCTTCATCAATCTCCAAACTAATACCACTGCCGCGCTCTCTCCCCATAATCCTGTATCAATCCCAAACTAATCCCACTACCTCGCTCTCTCCCCATAGTCCTGCATCAATGCCAAACTAATCTCACTGACCCCATCTCTCCCCATAGTCCTGTATCAATCCCCAAACTAATCCCACTGCCCCGCTCTCTCCCCATAGTCCTGTATCAATCCCCAAACTAATCCCACTGCCCCGCTGTCTCCCCACAGTCCTGTATCAATCCCCAAACTAATCCCACTGCCCCGCTCTCTCCCCATAGTCCTGTATCAATCCGCAAACTAATCCAACTGCCCGCTCTCTCCCCAAACTAATCGCACTGCTCCGCTCTCTCCCCATATTCCTTTATCAATCTCCAAACTAATCCCACTGCCCCGCTCTCTCCCCATAATCCTGTATCAATCCCAAACTGATCCCTCTGCCTCGCTCTCTCTCCATAGTCCTGTATCAATCCCAAACTAATCCCACTGCCCCGCTATCTCACCATAATCCTGTATCTGTCCCAAAATAATCTCACTGCCCCACTCTCTCCCCATAGTCCTGTATCAACCCCCAAACTAATCCCACTGCCTCGCTCTCTCCCCATAGTCCTTTATCAATCCCCAAACTAATCCAACTGCCCGCTCTCCCCCCATTGCCCTGTATCATTCCCCAAACTAATCGCACTGCCCCGCTCTCTCCCCATAGTCCTGTATCGATCCCCAAACTAATCCCACTACCACGCTCTCTCCCCATAGTCCTGTATCAATCCCCAAACTAATCCCACTGCCCAGCTATCTCCCCATAGTCCTGTATCAATCCCAAACTGATCCCACTGCCCCGGTCTCTCCCCATAGTCCTGTATCAAACCCAAACTAATCCCACTGCCTCGCTCTCTCTCCATGGTCCTTTATCAATCCCAAACTAATCCCACTGCCCCGCTTTCTCCCCATAATCCTGTATCTGTCCCAAAATAATCCCACTGCCCCACTCTCTCCCCATAGTCCTGTATCAACCCCCAAACTAATCCCACTGCCCCGCTCTCTCCACATAGTCCTGTATCAATCCCCAAACTAATCCCACTGCCCAGCTATCTCCCCATAGTCCTGTATCAATCCCAAACTGATCCCACTGCCCCGGTCTCTCCCCATAGTCCTGTATCAAACCCAAACTAATCCCACTGCCTCGCTCTCTCTCCATGGTCCTTTATCAATCCCAAACTAATCCCACTGCCCCGCTTTCTCCCATTAATCCTGTATCTGTCCCAAAATAATCCCACTGCCCCACTCTCTCCCCATAGTCCTGTATCAACCCCCAAACTAATCCCACTGCCCCGCTCTCTCCACATAGTCCTGTATCAATCCCCAAACTAATCCCACTGCCCCGCTCTCTCCCCACAGTCATGTATCAATCCCGAAACTAATCCCACTGCCCCGCTCTCTCCCCATAGTCCTGTATCAATCCCCAAACTAATCGCACTGCCCGCTCTCTCCCCATCGCCTGTATCAATCCCCAAACTATTCGCTCTGCCCCGCTCTCTCCCCATAGTCCTGTATCAATCCCCAAACTAATCCCACTACCACGCTCTCTCCCCATAGTCCTGCATCAATCCCCAAACTAATCCCACTGCCTTGCTCTCTCCCCATAGTCCTGTATCAATAACCAAACTAATCCCACTGCCCCGATCTCTCCCCATTGTCCTGTATCAATGGCAAACTAATCTCACTGACCCCCTCTCTCCCCATAATCCTGTATCAATCCCGAACTAATCCCACTGCCCCACTCTCTCCCCATAGTCCTGTATCAATCTCCAACCTAATCCCACTGCCCCGCTCTCTCCCCATAGTCCTGTATCAATCTCCAACCAAATCCCACTGCCCCGCTCTCTCCCCATAGTCCTGTATCAATCTCCAACCTAATCCCACTGACCCGCTCTCTCCCGATAGTCCTCTATCAATCCCCAAACTAATCCCAATGCCCCGCTCTCTCCCCATAGTACTGTATCAATCCCAAACTGATCCCACTGCCTCGGCCTCTCCCCATAGACCTGTATCAATCCCCAAACTAATCGCACTGCCCCGCTCTCTCCCCATAGCCCTGTATCAATCCCCAAACTAATCCCACTGTCCCGCTCTATTCCCACAGTCCTGTATCAATCCCCAAAACTAATCACACTGCACCGCTCTCTACCCATAGTCCTGTATCAATCACAAACTGATCCCAATGCCCCGGTCTCTCCCCATAGTCCTGTATCAATCCCCAAACTAATCCCACTGCCCCGCTCTCTCGCCATAGTCCTGTATCAATGCAAAACTAATCTCACTGACCCCATCTATCCCCATAGTCCTGTATCAATCCCCAAACTAATGCCACTGCCCTGCTCTCTCCCCATAGACCTGTATCAATCCCCAAACTAATCCCACTGCCCCGCTCTCTCCACATAGCCCTGTATGTATCCCCAAACTATTCCTACTGCCCCACTCTCTCCACATAGCACTGTATCAATCCCAAACTAATTCAACTGCCCCGCGCTCTCCCCATAGTCCTGTATCAATTCCCCAAACTAATCCCATTGACCCGCTCTCTCTCCATAGCCCTGTATCAATCCCCAAACAAATCTCACTGCCCCGCTCTCTTCCCATAGTCCTGTATCAATCCCCAAACTAATCCCACTGCCCCGCTCTCTCCCTACAGTCCTGTATCAATCCCAAACTAATCTCACTGCCCCGCTCTCTCCACATAGTCCTGTATCAATGCCAAACTAATCTCACAGACCCCCTCTCTCCCCATAGTCCTGTATCAATTCGCAAACTAATGCCACTGCCCTGCTCTCTCCACATAGTCCTGTTTCAATCCCAAACTAATCCCACTGCCCCGCTCTCTCCCCATAGTCCTGTATCAATTCCCCAAACTAATCCCACTGACCCGCTCTCTCCCCATAGCCCTGTATCAATCCCCAAACTAATCCCACTGCCCTGCTCTCTTCCCATAGTCCTCTATCAATCCCCAAACTAATCCCACTGCCCAGCTGTCTCCCCATAGTCCTGTATTAATCCCAAACTAATCCCACAGCCCCGCGCTCTCCCCATCGTCCTGTATCAATCTCCAAACTAATCCCACTGCCCCGCTCTCTCCCCATAGTCCTGTATCAATCCCAAACTAATCCCACTGCCTCGCTCTCTCTCCATAATCCTTTATCAATCCCAAACTAATCCCACTGCCCCGCTATCTCCCCATAATCCTGTATCTGTCCCAAAATAATCCCACTGCCCCACTCTCTCCCCAAAGTCCTGTATCAACCCCCAAACTAATACTACTGCCCCGCTCTCTCCCCATAGTCCTGTATCAATACCCAAACAGAATCCCACTGCCCCACTCTCTCCCCATAGTCCTGTAACAATCCCCAAACTAATCCCACTGCCCCGCTCTCTCCCCATACTCCTGTATCAATTCCTCAAACTCATCTCACTGCCCCACTCTCTCCCCATAGTCCTGTATCAATCCCAAACTAATTCCACTGCCCTGCTCTCTCCCCATAGTCCTGTATCAACTTTCCAAACTAATCCCACTGCCACGCTCTCTCCCCATCGCCCTGTATCAATCCCCAAACTAATCCCACTGCCCCGCTCTCTCCCCATAGCCCTGTACCAATCCCCAAACTAATCCCACTGCCCTGCTCTCTCCCCATAGTCCTGTATCAATTCCCCAAACTAATCCCACTGCCCCGCTCTCTCCCCATAGCCCTGTACCAATCACCCAAACTAATCCCACTGCCCTGCTCTCTCCCCATAGCCCTGTATCAGTCCCAAAACTAATGCCACTGCCCCGCTCTCTCCCCATAGTCCTGTATCAATCCCCAAACTAATCCAACTACCACGCTCTCTCCCCATAGTCCTGTATCAATCCCCAAGCTAATCCCACTGCCCCGCTCTCTCCCCATAGTCCTGTATCAATCCCCAAACTAATCCCACTGCCCCGCTCTCTCCTCATAGTCCTGTACCAATCCCCAAACTAATCCCACTGCCCCGCCCTCTCCCCATAGTCCTTTATCAATCCCCAAACTAATCGCACTGCCCCGCTTTCTCCCCATAATCCTGTATCTGTCCCAAAATAATCCCACTGCCCCACTCTCTCCCCATAGTCCTGTATCAACCCCCAAACTAATCCCACTGCCCCGCTCTCTCCCCACAGTCATGTATCAATCCCCAAACTAATCCCACTGCCCCGCTCTCTCCCCATAGTCCTGTATCAATCCCCAAACTAATCGCACAGCCTGCTCTCTCCCCATCGCCTGTATCAATCCCCAAACTATTCGCACTGCCCCGCTCTCTCCCCATAGTCCTGTATCAATCCCCAAACTAATCCCACTACCACGCTCTCTCCCCATAGTCCTGCATCAATCCCCAAACTAATCCCACTGCCTTGCTCTCTCCCCATAGTCCTGTATCAATCCCCAAACTAATCCCACTGCCCCGATCTCTCCCCATTGTCCTGTACCAATCCCCAAACTAATCCCACTGCCCCGCCCTCTCCCCATAGTCCTGTATCAGTCCCGAAACTAATCCCACAGCCCCGCTCTCACCCCATAGCTCTGTACCAATCCCCGAACTAATCCCACTGCCTCGCTGTCTCCCCATAATCCTGTATCAATTCCAGAATCGATACAGGGAGACCGATAGAAACACACACACTCACACACACACTCTCTCTCTGACGCTCTCTCTCTCCAACTCTCTCTGTCTCCCTTTCTCTCTTTGTTTCTCTGTCTATCTGTGTCTCAGTTTTTTCTCTCTCTCTGACTCTCACTCTTTATCTCTGCATGTCTTTCTTTCTCTCTCTTTCTCTCTCTCTCTGGCTCTATCTGTCTCTCTCCGTCTGTCTCTTTCTCCATGTCTTTCTCTTTCTCCATCTCTGTGCCTCTCTCGCTCACTATTTCTGTCACTCTCACTCTCTTGTCTCTCTCTCTCTCTCTCTCTCTCTATTACTGTCTTCTCTCTCTCTCTCTGTCTCAATCTCTCTCTCTTTCTCTGTAACACGTGTCCTGGTGTAAAATCGTCACCACGCATTTCATGTAAAATGGCTGCTCAATCTCACCCAAACTAATCCCACTGCCCCGCTCTCTCCCCATAGCCCTGTATCAATCCCCAAACTATTCCCACTGCCCCACTCTCTCCACATAGCCCTGTATCAATCCCAAACTAATCCCACTGCCCCGCTCTCTACCCATAGTCCTGTATCAATCCCAAACTGATCCCAATGCCTCGGTCTCTCCCCACAGTCCTGTATCAATCCCCAAACTAATCCCACTGCCCGCTCTCTCCCCATAGTCCTGTATCAATGCCAAACTAATATCACTGACCCCCTCTCTCCCCATAATCCTGTATCAATCCCCAAACTAATGCCACTGTCCTGCTCTCTCCCCATAGTCCTGTATCAATCCCCAAACTAATCCCACTGCCCCACTCTCTCCCCATAGCCCTATATCAATTCCCCAAACTATTCCTACTGCCCCACTCTCTCCACATAGCCCTGTCTCAATCCCAAACTAATCCCACTGCCCCGCTCTCTCCCCAAAGTCCTGTATCAATTCCCCAAACTAAACCCACCGACCCGCTCTCTCCCCATAGCCCTGTATCAATCCCCAAACTAATCCCACTGCCCCGCTCTCTTCCCATACTCCTCTATCAATCCCCAAACTAATCCCACTGCCCAGCTTTCTCCTCATAGTCCTGTATCAATCCCAAACTGATCCCACTGCCCCGATCTCTCCCCATAGTCCTTTATCAATCCCCAAACTAATCCCACTGCCCCGCTCTCTCCCCATAGCCCTGTATCAATCCCCAAACTAATCCCACTGACCCGCTCTCTCCCCATAGCCCTGTATCAATCCCCAAACTAATCCCACTGCCCCGCTCTCTTCCCATACTCCTCTATCAATCCCCAAACTAATCCCACTGCCCAGCTTTCTCCTCATAGTCCTGTATCAATCCCAAACTGATCCCACTGCCCCGGTCTCTCCCCATAGTCCTGTATCAAACCCAAACTAATCCCACTGCCTCGCTATCTCTCCATGGTCCTTTATCAATCCCAAACTAATCCCACTGCCCCGCTTTCTCCCCATAATCCTGTATCTGTCCCAAAATAATCCCACTGCCCCACTCTCTCCCCATAGTCCTGTATCAACCCCCAAACTAATCCCACTGCCCCGCTCTCTCCCCACAGTCATGTATGAATCCCCAAACTAATCCCACTGCCCCGCTCTCTCCCCATAGTCCTGTATCAATCCCCAAACTAATCGCACTGCCCGCTCTCTCCCCATCGCCTGTATCAATCCCCAAACTATTCGCACTGCCCCGCTCTCTCCCCATAGTCCTGTATCAATCCCCAAACTAATCCCACTACCACGCTCTCTCCCCATAGTCCTGCATCAATCCCCAAACTAATCCCACTGCCTTGCTCTCTCCCCATAGTCCTGTATCAATCCCAAACTGATCCCACTGCCCCGGCCTCTCCCCATAGTCCTGTACCAATCCCCAAACTAATCCCACTGCCCCGCCCTCTCCCCATAGTCCTGTATCAGTCCCGAAACTAATCCCACTGCCCCGCTCTCTCCCCATAGTCCTGTATCAATCTCCAACCTAATCCCACTGCCCCGCTCTCTCCCCATAGTCCTGTATCAATCTCCAACCTAATCCCACTGCCCCGCTCTCTCCCCATAGTCCTCTATCAATCCCCAAACTAATCCCAATGCCCCGCTCTCTCCCCATAGTACTGTATCAATCCCAAACTGATCCCACTGCCCCGGCCTCTCCCCATAGACCTGTATCAATCCCCAAACTAATCGCACTGCCCCGCTCTCTCCCCATAGCCCTGTATCAATCCCCAAACTAATCCCACTGTCCCGCTCTCTTCCCACAGTCCTGTATCAATCCCCAAAACTAATCCCACTGCACCGCTCTCTACCCATAGTCCTGTATCAATCCCAAACTGATCCCAATGCCCCGGTCTCTCCCCATAGTCCTGTATCAATCCCCAAACTAATCCCACTGCCCCGCTCTCTCGCCATAGTCTTGTATCAATGCAAAACTAATCTCACTGACCCCATCTCTCCCCATAGTCCTGTCTCAATCCCCAAACTAATGCCACTGCCCTGCTCTCTCCCCATAGTCCTGTATCAATCCCCAAACTAATCCCACTGCCCCGCTCTCTCCACATAGCCCTCTATCAATCCCCAAACTATTCCTACTGCCCCACTCTCTCCACATAGCCCTGTATCAATCCCAAACTAATTCAACTGCCCCGCTCTCTCCCCATAGTCCTGTATCAATTCCCCAAACTAATCCCATTGACCCGCTCTCTCTCCATAGCCCTGTATCAATCCCCAAACAAATCTCACTGCCCCGCTCTCTTCCCATAGTCCTGAAACAATCCCCAAACTAATCCCACTGCCCCGCTCTCTCCCTGTAGTCCTGTATCAATCCCAAACTAATCTCTCTGCCCCGCGCTCTCCACATAGTCCTGTATCAATGCCAAACTAATCTCACAGACCCCCTCTCTCCCCATAGTCCTGTATCAATCCGCAAACTAATGCCACTGCCCTGCTCTCTCCACATAGTCCTGTTTCAATCCCAAACTAATCCCACTGCCCCGCTCTCTCCCCATAGTCCTGTATCAATTCCCCAAACTAATCCCACTGACCCGCTCTCTACCCATAGCCCTGTATCAATCCCCAAACTAATCCCACTGCCCTGCTCTCTTCCCATAGTCCTCTATCAATCCCCAAACTAATCCCACTGCCCAGCTGTCTCCCCATAGTCCTGTATTAATCCCAAACTGATCCCACTGCCCCGGTCTCTCCCAGTAGTCCTGTATCAATCCCCAAACTAATCGCACTGCCCCGCTCTCTCCCCATCGTCCTGTATCAATGCCAAACTAATCTCACTGACCCCCTCTCTCCCCATAGTCCTGTATCAATCTCCAAACTAATCCCACTGCCCCGCTCTCTCCCCATAGTCCTGTATCAATCCCAAACTAATCCCACTGCCTCGCTCTCTCTCCATAGTCATTTATCAATCCCAAACTAATCCCACTGCGTCGCTCTCTCTCCATAGTCCTTTATCAATCCCAAACTAATCCCTCTGCCCCGCTATCTCCCCATAATCCTGTATCTGTCCCAAAATAATCCCACTGCCCCACTCTCTCCCCATAGTCCTGTGTCAACCCCCAAACTAATCTGACTGCCTCGCTCTCTCCCCACATTCCTGTATCAATCCCCAAACTAATGCCACTGCCTTGCTCTCTCCCCATTGTCCTGTATCAATCCCCAAACTAATCCCACTGCCCGGCTCTCTCCACATAGCCCTGTATCAATCCCCAAACTATTCCGACTGCCCCACTCTCTCCACATAGCCCTGTGTCAATCCCAAACTAATTCAACTGCCCCGCTCTCTCCCCATAGTCCTGTATCAATTCCCCAAACTAATCCCACTGACCCGCTCTCTCCCCATAGCCCATATCAATCCCCAAACTAATCCCACTGCCCCGCTCTCTTCCCATAGACCTGTATCAATCCCCAAACTAATCCCACTGCCCCGCTCTCTCCCCATAGTCCTGTATCAATCCCAAACTGATCCCACTGCCCCGGTCTCTCCCCATAGTCCTGTATCAATCCCCAAACTAAACGCACTGCCCCGCTCTCTCCCCATAGACCTGTATCAATGCCAAACTAATGACACTGACCCCCTATCTCCCCATAGTCCTGTATCAATCCCGAACTAATCCCACAGCCCCGCGCTCTCCCCATCGTCCTGTATCAATCTCCAAACTAATCCCACTGCCCCGCTCTCTCCCCATAGTCATGTATCAATCCCAAACAAATCCCACTGCCCCGCTCTCTCTCCATAGTCCTTTATCAATCCCAAACTAATCCCACTGCCCCGCTATCTCCCCATAATCCTGTATCTGTCCCAAAATAATCCCACTGCCCCACTCTCTCACCATAGTCCTGTATCAATCCCAAACTAATTCCACTGCCCTGCTCTCTCCCCATAGTCCTGTATCAACTTTCCAAACTAATCCCACTGCCACGCTCTCTCCCCATCGTCCTGTATCAATGCCAAACTAATCTCACTGACCCCCTCTCTCCCCATAGTCCTGTATCAATCTCCAAACTAATCCCACTGCCCCGCTCTCTCCCCATAGTCCTGTATCAATCCCAAACTAATCCCACTGCCTCGCTCTCTCTCCATAGTCATTTATCAATCCCAAACTAATCCCACTGCGTCGCTCTCTCTCCATAGTCCTTTATCAATCCCAAACTAATCCCTCTGCCCCGCTATCTCCCCATAATCCTGTATCTGTCCCAAAATAATCCCACTGCCCCACTCTCTCCCCATAGTCCTGTGTCAACCCCCAAACTAATCTGACTGCCTCGCTCTCTCCCCACATTCCTGTATCAATCCCCAAACTAATGCAACTGCCTTGCTCTCTCCCCATAGTCCTGTATCAATCCCCAAACTAATCCCACTGCCCGGCTCTCTCCACATAGCCCTGTATCAATCCCCAAACTATTCCGACTGCCCCACTCTCTCCACATAGCCCTGTGTCAATCCCAAACTAATTCAACTGCCCCGCTCTCTCCCCATAGTCCTGTATCAATTCCCCAAACTAATCCCACTGACCCGCTCTCTCCCCATAGCCCATATCAATCCCCAAACTAATCCCACTGCCCCGCTCTCTTCCCATAGACCTGTATCAATCCCCAAACTAATCCCACTGCCCCGCTCTCTCCCCATAGTCCTGTATCAATCCCAAACTGATCCCACTGCCCCGGTCTCTCCCCATAGTCCTGTATCAATCCCCAAACTAAACGCACTGCCCCGCTCTCTCCCCATAGACCTGTATCAATGCCAAACTAATGACACTGACCCCCTATCTCCCCATAGTCCTGTATCAATCCCGAACTAATCCCACAGCCCCGCGCTCTCCCCATCGTCCTGTATCAATCTCCAAACTAATCCCACTGCCCCGCTCTCTCCCCAAAGTCCTGTATCAACCCCCAAACTAATCCTACTGCCCCGCTCTCTCCCCATAGTCCTGTATCAATACCCAAACAAAATCCCACTGCCCCACTCTCTCCCCATAGTCCTGTAACAATCCCCAAACTAATCCCACTGCCCCGCTCTCTCCCCATACTCCTGTATCAATTCGTCAAACTAATCTCACTGCCCCACTCTCTCACCATAGTCCTGTATCAATCCCAAACTAATTCCACTGCCCTGCTCTCTCCCCATAGTCCTGTATCAACTTTCCAAACTAATCCCACTGCCACGCTCTCTCCCCATCGCCCTGTATCAATCCCCAAACTAATCCCACTGCCCCGCTCTCTCCCCATAGCCCTGTACCAATCCCCAAACTAATCCCACTGCCCTGCTCTCTCCCCATAGTCCTGTATCAATTCCCCAAACTAATCCCACTGCCCCGCTCTCTCCCCATAGCCCTGTACCAATCCCAAAACTAATCCCACTGCCCTGCTCTCTCCCCATAGTCCTGTATCAGTCCCAAAACTAATGTCACTGCTCCGCTCTCTCCCCATAGTCCTGTATCAATCCCCAAACTAATCCCACTACCACGCTCTCTCCCCATAGTCCTGTATCAATCCCCAAGCTAATCCCACTGCCCCGCTCTCTCCCCATAGTCCTGTATCAATCCCCAAACTAATCCCACTGCCCCGCTCTCTGCTCATAGTCCTGTACCAATCCCCAAACTAATCCCACTGCCCCGCCCTCTCCCCATAGTCCTGTATCAGTCCCGAAACTAATCCCACAGCCCCGCTCTATCCCCATAGCTCTGTACCAATCCCCGAACTAATCCCACTGCCTCGCTGTCTCCCCATAATCCTGTATCAATTCCAGAATCGATACAGGGAGACCGATAGAGACACACACACTCACACACACACTCTCTCTCTGATGCTCTCTCTCTCCAACTCTCTCTGTCTCCCTTTCTCTCTTTGTTTCTCTGTCTATCTGTGTCTCAGTTTTTTCTCTCTCTCTGACTCTCACTCTTTATCTCTGCATGTCTTTCTTTCTCTCTCTCTCTCTCTCTCTCTGGCACTATCTGTCTCTCTCCGTCTGTCTCTTTCTCTATGTCTTTCTCTTTCTCCATCTCTGTGCCTCTCTCGCTCACTATTTCTGTCACTCTCACTCTCTTGTCTCTCTCTCTCTCTCTCTCTATTACTGTCTTCTCTCTCTCTCTCTGTCTCAATCTCTCTCTCTTTCTCTGTAACACGTGTCCTGGTGTAAAATCGTCACCACGCATTTCATGTAAAATGGCTGCTCAATCTCACCCAAACTAATCCCACTGCCCCGCTCTCTCCCCATAGCCCTGTATCAATCCCCAAACTATTCCCACTGCCCCACTCTCTCCACATAGCCCTGTATCAATCCCAAACTAATCCCACTGCCCCGCTCTCTACCCATAGTCCTGTATCAATCCCAAACTGATCCCAATGCCTCGGTCTCTCCCCACAGTCCTGTATCAATCCCCAAACTAATCCCACTGCCCGCTCTCTCCCCATAGTCCTGTATCAATGCCAAACTAATATCACTGACACCCTCTCTCCCCATAGTCCTGTATCAATCCGCAAACTAATGCCACTGTCCTGCTCTCTCCCCATAGCCCTGTATCAAACCCAAACTAATCCCACTGCCCCGCTCTCTCCCCAAAGTCCTGTATCAATTCCCCAAACTAAACCCACTGACCCGCTCTCTCCCCATAGCCCTGTCTCAATCCCCAAACTAATCCCACTGCCCCGCTCTCTTCCCATAGTCCTGTATCAATGCCAAACTAATCTCACTGACCCCCTCTATCCCCATAGTCCTGTATCAATCCCGAACTAATCCCACTGACCCCTCTCTCCCCATAGTCCTGTATCAATCCCAATCTAATCCCACTGCCCCGCTATCTCCCCATAATACTGTATCTGTCCCAAAATAATCCCACTGCCCGACTCTGTCCCCATAGTCCTGTATCAACCCCCAAATTAATCTGACTGCCTCGCTCTCTCCCCATAGTCCGCTATCAATCCCCAAACTAATCCCACTGCCCCGCTCTCTCCCTATATTCCTGTATCAATCCCCAAACTAATCCCACTGCCCCGCTCTCTCCCCATAGTCCTGTATCAATGCCAAAATAATCTCACTGACCCATTCTCTCCCAATAGTCCTGTATCAATCCCGAACTAATCCCACTGCCCCACTCTCTCCCCATAGTCCTGTATCAATCTCCAAACTAATCCCACTGCCCCGCTCTCTCCCCATAGTCCTGAATCAATCCCCAAACTAATCCCACTGCCCGCTCTCTCCCCACAGTCCTGTGTCAATCCCCAAACTCATCCCAATGCCCCGCTCTCTCCCCATAGTCCTGAATCAATCCCCAAACTCATCCTAATGCCCCGCTCTCTCCCCATAGTCCTGTATCAATCCCCTAACTAATCGCACTGCCCCGCTCTATCCCCATAGTCCTGTATCAATCCCCAAACTAATCCCACTACCACGCTCTCTCCCGATAGTCCTGTATCAATCCCCAAACTAATCCCACTGCCTTGCTCTCTCCCCATAGTCCTGTATCAATCCCCAAACTAATCCCACTGCCCCGATATCTCGTCATTGTTCAGTATCAATGCCAAACTAATCTCACTGACCCCCTCTCTCCCCATCGTCCTGTAGCAATCCCGAACTAATCCCACTTCCCCGCTCTCTCCCCATAGTCCTGTATCAATCTCCAACCTAATCCCACTGCCCCGCTCTCTCCCCATAGTCCTGTATCAATCCCAAACTAATCCCACTGCCTCGCTCTCTCTCCATAGTCCTGTATCAATCCCAAAATAATCCCACTGCCCCGCTATCTCCCGATAATCCTGTATCTGTCCCAAAATAATCTCACTGCCCCACTCTCTCCCCATCGTCCTGTATCAAACCCCAAAATAATCCCACTGCCTCGCTCTCTCCCCATAGTTCGGTATCAATCCCCAAACTAATCCCATGCCCCGCTCTCTCCCCAGAGTCCTGTATCAATCCCCAAACTAATCCCACTGCCCCGCTCTCTCCCCACATTCCTGTATCAATCCCCAAACTAATCCCACTGACCCGCTCTCTCCCGATAGCCCTTTATCAATCCCCAAACTAATCCCACTGCGCCATTCTCTTCCTATAGTCCTCTATCAATCCCCAAACTAATCCCACTGCCCCGCTCTATCCCCATAGTACTGCATCAATCCCAAACTGATCCCACTGCGCCGGTCTCTCCCCATAGTCCTGTATCAATCCCCAAACTCATCGCACTGCCCCGCTCTCTCCCCATAGCCCTGCATCAATCCCCAAACTATTCCCAATGCCCCACTGTCTCCACATAGCCCTCTATCAATCCCAAACTAATCACACTGCCCCGCTCTCTCCCCATAGTCCTGTATCAATTCCCCAAACTAATCCCACTGACCCGCTCTATCCCCATAGCCCTGTATCAATCCCCAAACTAATCCCACTGCCCCGCTCTCTTACCATAGTCCTGTATCAATCCCTAAACTAATCACACTGCCCCGATCTCTCCCCATAGCCCTGTGTCAATCCCCAAACTATTCCTACTGCCCCACTCGCTACACATAGCCCTGTATCAATCCCAAACTAATCCCACTGCCCCGCTCTCTCCCCACATTCCTGTATCAATCCCCAAACTAATCACACTGCCCCGCTCTCTCCCCATAGCCCTGCATCAATCCCCAAAACTAATCCCACTGCACCGCTCTCTACCCATAGTCCTGTATCAATCACAAACTGATCCCAATGCCACGGTCTCTCCCCATAGTCCTGTATCAATCCCCAAACTAATCCCACTGCCCCGCTCTCTCGCCATAGTCCTGTATCAATGCAAAACTAATCTCACTGACCCCATCTCTCCCCATAGTCCTGTATCAATCCCCAAACTAATGCCACTGCCCTGCTCTCTCCCCATAGACCTGTGTCAATCCCCAAACTAATCCCACTGCCCCGCTCTCTCCACATAGCCCTGTATCAATCCCCAAACTATTCCTACTGCCCCACTCTCTCCACATAGCCCTGTATCAATCCCAAACTAATTCAACTGCCCCGCTCTCTCCCCATAGTCCTGTATCAATTCCCCAAACTAATCCCATTGACCCGCTCTCTCTCCATAGCCCTGTATCAATCCCCAAACAAATCTCACTGCCCCGCTCTCTTCCCATAGTCCTGTATCAATCCCCAAACTAATCCCACTGCCCCGCTCTCTCCCTATAGCCCTGTATCAATCCCAAACTAATCTCACTGCCCCGCTCTCTCCACATAGTCCTGTATCAATGCCAAACTAATCTCACAGACCCCCTCTCTCCCCATAGTCCTGTATCAATTCGCAAACTAATGCCACTGCCCTGCTCTCTCCACATAGTTCTGTTTCAATCCCAAACTAATCCCACTGTCCCGCTCTCTCCCCATAGTCCTGTATCAATTCCCCAAACTAATCCCACTGACCCGCTCTCTCCCCATAGCCCTGTATCAATCCCCAAACTAATCCCACTGCCCTGCTCTCTTCCCATAGTCCTCTATCAATCCCCAAACTAATCCCACTGCCCAGCTGTCTCCCCATAGTCCTGTATTAATCCCAAACTAATCCCACTGTCCCGGTCTCTCCCAGTAGTCCTGTATCAATCCCCAAACTAATCGCACTGCCCCGCTCTCTCCCCATCGTCCTGTATCAATGCCAAACTAATCTCACTGACCCCCTCTCTCCCCATAGTCCTGTATCAATCTCCAAACTAATCCCACTGCCCCGCTCTCTCCCCATAGTCCTGTATCAATCCCAAACTAATCCCACTGCCTCGCTCTCTCTCCATAGTCATTTATCAATCCCAAACTAATCCCACTGCGTCGCTCTCTCTCCATAGTCCTTTATCAATCCCAAACTAATCCCACTGCCCCGCTATCTCCCCATAATCCTGTATCTGTCCCAAAATAATCCCACTGCCCCACTCTCTCCCCATAGTCCTGTATCAACCCCCACACTAATCTGACTGCCTCGCTCTCTCCCCACATTCCTGTATCAATCCCCAAACTAATGCCACTGCCCTGCTCTCTCCCCATAGTCCTGTATCAATCCCCAAACTAATCCCACTGCCCGGCTCTCTCCACATAGCCCTGTATCAATCCCCAAACTATTCCGACTGCCCCACTCTCTCCACATAGCCCTGTATCAATCCCAAACTAATTCAACTGCCCCGCTCTCTCCCCATAGTCCTCTATCAATTCCCCAAACTAATCCCACTGACCCGCTCTCTCCCCATAGCCCTGTATCAATCCCCAAACTAATCCCACTGCCCCGCTCTCTTCCCATAGACCTGTATCAATCCCCAAACTAATCCCACTGCCCCGCTCTCTCCCCATAGTTCTGTATCAATCCAAAACTGATCCCACTGCCCCGGTCTCTCCCCATAGTCCTGTATCAATCCCCAAACTAAACGCGCTGCCCCGCTCTCTACCCATAGTCCTGTATCAATGCCAAACTAATCTCACTGACCCCCTATCTCCCCATAGTCCTGTATCAATCCCGAACTAATCCCACAGCCCCGCGCTCTCCCCATCGTCCTGTATCAATCTCCAAACTAATCCCACTGCCCCGCTCTCTCCCCATAGTCCTGTATCAATCCGAAACTAATCCCACTGCCTCGCTCTCTCTCCATAGTCCTTTATCAATCCCAAACTAATACCACTGCCCCGCTATCTCCCCATAATCCTGTATCTGTCCCAAAATAATCCCACTGCCCCACTCTCTCCCCAAAGTCCTGTATCAACCCCCAAACTAATCCTACTGCCCCGCTCTCTCCCCATAGTCCTGAATCAATACCCAAACAAAATCCCACTGCCCCACTCTCTCCCCATAGTCCTGTAACAATCCCCAAACTAATCCCACTGCCCCGCTCTCTCCCCATACTCCTGTATCAATTCCTCAAACTAATATCACTGCCCCACTCTCTCCCCATAGTCCTGTATCAATCCCAAACTAATTCCACTGCCCTGCTCTCTCCCCATAGTCCTGTATCAACTTTCCAAACTAATCCCACTGCCACGCTCTCTCCCCATCGCCCTGTATCAATCCCCAAACTAATCCCACTGCCCCGCTCTCTCCCCATAGCCCTGTACCAATCCCCAAACTAATCCCACTGCCCTGCTCTCTCCCCATAGTCCTGTATCAATTCCCCAAACTAATCCCACTGCCCCGCTCTCTCCCCATAGCCCTGTACCAATCCCCAAACTAATCCCACTGCCCTGCTCTCTCCCCGTAGTCCTGTATCAGTCCCAAAACTAATGCCACTGCCCCGCTCTCTCCCCATAGTCCTGTATCAATCCCCAAACTAATCCCACTACCACGCTCTCTCCCCATAGTCCTGTATCAATCCCCAAGCTAATCCCACTGCCCCGCTCTCTCCCCATAGTCCTGTATCAATCCCCAAACTAATCCCACTGCCCCGCTCTCTCCGCATAGTCCTGTACCAATCCCCAAACTAATCCCACTGCCCCGCCCTCTCCCCATAGTCCTGTATCAGTCCCGAAACTAATCCCACAGCCCCGCTCTCATCCCATAGCTCTGTACAATCCCCGAACTAATCCCACTGCCTCGCTGTCTCCCCATAATCCTGTATCAATTCCAGAATCGATACAGGGAGACCGATAGAAACACACACACTCACACACACACTCTCTCTCTGATGCTCTCTCTCTCCAACTCTCTCTGTCTCCCTTTCTCTCTTTGTTTCTCTGTCTATCTGTGTCTCAGTTTTTTCTCTCTCTCTGACTCTCACTCTTTATCTCTGCATGTCTTTCTTTCTCTCTCTCTCTCTCTCTCTGGCTCTATCTGTCTCTCTCCGTCTGTCTCTTTCTCTATGTCTTTCTCTTTCTCCATCTCTGTGCCTCTCTCGCTCACTATTTCTGTCACTCTCACTCTCTTGTCTCTCTCTCTCTCTCTCTCTCTCTATTACTGTCTTCTCTCTCTCTCTCTGTCTCAATCTCTCTCTCTTTCTCTGTAACACGTGTCCTGGTGTAAAATCGTCACCACGCATTTCATGTAAAATGGCTGCTCAATCTCACCCAAACTAATCCCACTGCCCCGCTCTCTCCCCATAGCCCTGTATCAATCCCCAAACTATTCCCACTGCCCCGCTCTCTACCCATAGTCCTGTATCAATCCCAAACTGATCCCAATGCCTCGGGCTCTCCCCACAGTCCTGTATCAATCCCCAAACTAATCCCACTGCCCGCTCTCTCCCCATAGTCCTGTATCAATGCCAAACTAATATCACTGACCCCCTCTCTGTCCCCATAGTCCTGTATCAATCCCCAAACTAATGCCACTGTCCTGCTCTCTCCCAATAGTCCTGTATCAATCCCCAAACTAATCCCACTGCCCCGCTCTCTCCCCATAGCCCTATATCAATCCCCAAACTATTCCTACTGCCCCACTCTCTCCACATAGCCCTGTATCAATCCCAAACTAATCCCACTGCCCCGCTCTCTACCCAAAGTCCTGTATCAATTCCCCAAACTAAACCCACTGACCCGCTCTCTCCCCATAGCCCTGTCTCAATCCCCAAACTAATCCCACTGCCCCGCTCTCTTCCCATAGTCCTGTATCAATCCCTAAACTAATCCCACTGCCCCGCTCTCTCCCCATAGTCCTGTACCAATACCAAACTGATCCCACTGCCCTGGTCTCTCCCCATAGTCCTTTATCAATCCCCAAACTAATCCCACTGCCCCGCTCTCTCCCCATAGCCCTGTATCAATCCCCAAACTAATCCCACTGACCCGCTCTCTCCCCATAGCCCTGTATCAATCCCCAAATTAATCCCACTGCCCCGCTCTCTTCCCATAGTCCTCTATCAATCCCCAAACTAATCCCACTGCCCAGTTATCTCCCCATAGTCCTGTATCAATCCAAAACTGATCCCACTGCCCCGGTCTCTCCCCATAGTCCTGTATCAAACCCAAACTAATCCCACTGCCTCGCTATCTCTCCATAGTCCTTTATCAATCCCAAACTAATCCCACTGCCCCGCTTTCTCCCCATAATCCTGTATCTGTCCCAAAATAATCCCACTGCCCCACTCTCTCCCCATAGTCCTGTATCAACCCCCAAACTAATCCCACCGCCCCGCTCTCTCCCCATAGTCACGTATTAATCCCCAAACTAATCCCACTGCCCCGCTCTCTCCCTATAGCCCTGTATCAATCCCCAAACTAATCGCACTGCCCGCACTCTCCCCATCGCCTGTATCAATCCCCAAACTATTCGCACTGCCCCGCTCTCTCCCATTGTCCTGTATCAATCCCCAAACTAATCCCACTACCACGCTCTCTCCCCATAGTCCTGCATCAATCCCCAAACTAATCCCACTGCCTTGCTCTCTCCCCATAGTCCTGTATCAATCCCCAAACTAATCCCACTGCCCCGATCTCTCCCCATTGTCCTGTATCAATGCCAAACTAATCTCACTGACCCCCCTCTCTCCCCATAATCCTGTATCAATCCCGAACTAATCCCACTGCCCCACTCTCTCCCCATAGTCCTGTATCAATCTCCAACCTAATCCCACTGCTCCGCTCTCTCCCCATAGTCCTGTATCAATCTCCAACCTAATCCCACGGCCCCGCTCTCTCCCCATAGTCCTGTATCAATCTCCAACCTAATCCCACTGCCCCGCTCTCTCCCCATAGTCCTCTATCAATCCCCAAACTAATCCCAATGCCCCGCTCTCTCCCCATAGTACTGTATCAATCCCAAACTGATCCCACTGCCCCGGCCTCTCCCCATAGAGCTGTATCAATCCCCAAACTAATCGCACTGCCCCGCTCTCTACCCATAGCCCTGTATCAATCCCCAAACTAATCCCACTGTCCCGCTCTCTTCCCACAGTCCTGTATCAATCCCCAAAACTAATCCCACTGCACCGCTCTCTACCCATAGTCCTGTATCAATCCCAAACTGATCCCAATGCCCCGGTCTCTCCCCATAGTCCTGTATCAATCCCCAAACTAATCCCACTGCCCCGCTCTCTCGCCATAGTCCTGTATCAATGCAAAACTAATCTCACTGACCCCATCTCTCCCCATAGTCCTGTATCAATCCCCAAACTAATGCCACTGCCCTGCTCTCTCCCCATAGTCCTGTATCAATCCCCAAACTAATCCCACTGCCCCGCTCTCTCCACGTAGCCCTGTATCAATCCCCAAACTATTCCTATTGCCCCACTCTCTCCACATAGCCCTGTATCAACCCCAAACTAATTCAACTGCCCCGCTCTCTCCCCATAGTCCTGTATCAATTCCCCAAACTAATCCCATTGACCCGCTCTCTCTCCATAGCCCTGTATCAATCCCCAAACAATTCTCACTGCCCCGCTCTCTTCCCATAGTCCTGTATCAATCCCCAAACTAATCCCACTGCCCCGCTCTCTCCCTATAATCCTGTATCAATCCCAAACTAATCTCTCTGCCCCGCTCTCTCCACATAGTCCTGTATCAATGCCAAACTAATCTCACAGACCCCCTCTCTCCCCATAGTCCTGTATCAATCCGCAAACTAATGCCACTGCCCTGTTCTCTCCACATAGTCCTGTTTCAATCCCAAACTATTCCCACTGCCCCGCTCTCTCCCCATAGTCCTGTATCAATTCCCCAAACTAATCCCACTGACCCGCTCTCTCCCCATAGCCCTGTATCAATCCCCAAACTAATCCCACTGCCCTGCTCTCTTCCCATAGTCCTCTATCAATCCCCAAACTAATCCCACTGCCCAGCTGTCTCCCCATAGTCCTGTATTAATCCCAAACTGATCCCACTGCCCCGGTCTCTCCCAGTAGTCCTGTATCAATCCCCAAACTAATCGCACTGCCCCGCTCTCTCCCCATCGTCCTGTATCAATGCCAAACTAATCTCACTGACCCCCTCTCTCCCCATAGTCCTGTATCAATCTCCAAACTAATCCCACTGCCCCGCTCTCTCCCCATAGTCCTGTATCAATCCCAAACTAATCCCACTGCCTCGCTCTCTCTCCATAGTCATTTACCAATCCCAAACTAATCCCACTGCGTCGCTCTCTCTCCATAGTCCTTTATCAATCCCAAACTAATCCCACTGCCCCGCTATCTCCCCATAATCCTGTATCTGTCCCAAAATAATCCCACTGCCCCACTCTCTCCCCATAGTCCTGTATCAACCCCCAAACTAATCTGACTGCCTCGCTCTCTCCCCACATTCCTGTATCAATCCACAAACTAATGCCACTGCCCTGCTCTCTCCCCATAGTCCTGTATCAATCTCCAAACTAATCCCACTGCCCGGCTCTCTCCACATAGCCCTGTATCAATCCCCAAACTATTCCGACTGCCCCACTCTCTCCACATAGCCCTGTGTCAATCCCAAACTAATTCAACTGCCCCGCTCTCTCCCCATAGTCCTCTATCAATTCCCCAAACTAATCCCACTGACCCGCTCTCTCCCCATAGCCCATATCAATCCCCAAACTAATCCCACTGCCCCGCTCTCTTCCCATAGACCTGTATCAATCCCCAAACTAATCCCACTGCCCCGCTCTCTCCCCATAGTCCTGTATCAATCCCCAACTGATCCAACTGCCCCGGTCTCTCCCCATAGTCCTGTATCAATCCCCAAACTAAACGCACTGCCCCGCTCTCTCCCCATAGTCCTGTATCAATGCCAAACAAATGACACTAACCCCCTATCTCCCCATAGTCCTGTATCAATCCCGAACTAATCCCACAGCCCCGCGCTCTCCCCATCGTCCTGTATCAATCTCCAAACTAATCCCACTGCCCCACTCTCTCCCCATAGTCCTGTATCAATCCCAATCTAATCCCACTGCCTCGCTCTCTCTCCATAGTACTTTATCAAACCCCAAACTAATCCCACTGCCCCGCTATCTCCCCATAATCCTGTATCTGTCCCAAAATAATCCCACTGCCCCACTCTCTCCCCAAAGTCCTGTATCAACCCCCAAACTAATCCTACTGCCCCGCTCTCTCCCCATAGTCCTGTATCAATCTCCAACCTAATCCCACTGCCCCGCTCTCTCCCCATAGTCCTCTATCAATCCCCAAACTAATCCCAATGCCCCGCTCTCTCCCCATAGTACTGTATCAATCCCAAACTGATCCCACTGCCCCGGCCTCTCCCCATAGACCTGTATCAATCCCCAAACTAATCGCACTGCCCCGCTCTCTACCCATAGCCCTGTATCAATCCCCAAACTAATCCCACTGTCCCGCTCTCTTCCCACAGTCCTGTATCAATCCCCAAAACTAATCCCACTGCACCGCTCTCTACCCATAGTCCTGTATCAATCCCAAACTGATCCCAATGCCCCGGTCTCTCCCCATAGTCCTGTATCAATCCCCAAACTAATCCCACTGCCCCGCTCTCTCGCCATAGTCCTGTATCAATGCAAAACTAATCTCACTGACCCCATCTCTCCCCATAGTCCTGTATCAATCCCCAAACTAATGCCACTGCCCTGCTCTCTCCCCATAGTCCTGTATCAATCCCCAAACTAATCCCACTGCCCCGCTCTCTCCACGTAGCCCTGTATCAATCCCCAAACTATTCCTATTGCCCCACTCTCTCCACATAGCCCTGTATCAATCCCAAACTAATTCAACTGCCCCGCTCTCTCCCCATAGTCCTGTATCAATTCCCCAAACTAATCCCATTGACCCGCTCTCTCTCCATAGCCCTGTATCAATCCCCAAACAATTCTCACTGCCCCGCTCTCTTCCCATAGTCCTGTATCAATCCCCAAACTAATCCCACTGCCCCGCTCTCTCCCTATAATCCTGTATCAATCCCAAACTAATCTCTCTGCCCCGCTCTCTCCACATAGTCCTGTATCAATGCCAAACTAATCTCACAGACCCCCTCTCTCCCCATAGTCCTGTATCAATCCGCAAACTAATGCCACTGCCCTGTTCTCTCCACATAGTCCTGTTTCAATCCCAAACTATTCCCACTGCCCCGCTCTCTCCCCATAGTCCTGTATCAATTCCCCAAACTAATCCCACTGACCCGCTCTCTCCCCATAGCCCTGTATCAATCCCCAAACTAATCCCACTGCCCTGCTCTCTTCCCATAGTCCTCTATCAATCCCCAAACTTATCCCACTGCCCAGCTGTCTCCCCATAGTCCTGTATTAATCCCAAACTGATCCCACTGCCCCGGTCTCTCCCAGTAGTCCTGTATCAATCCCCAAACTAATCGCACTGCCCCGCTCTCTCCCCATCGTCCTGTATCAATGCCAAACTAATCTCACTGACCCCCTCTCTCCCCATAGTCCAGTATCAATCTCCAAACTAATCCCACTGCCCCGCTCTCTCCCCATAGTCCTGTATCAATCCCAAACTAATCCCACTGCCTCGCTCTCTCTCCATAGTCATTTACCAATCCCAAACTAATCCCACTGCGTCGCTCTCTCTCCATAGTCCTTTATCAATCCCAAACTAATCCCACTGCCCCGCTATCTCCCCATAATCCTGTATCTGTCCCAAAATAATCCCACTGCCCCACTCTCTCCCCATAGTCCTGTATCAACCCCCAAACTAATCTGACTGCCTCGCTCTCTCCCCACATTCCTGTATCAATCCACAAACTAATGCCACTGCCCTGCTCTCTCCCCATAGTCCTGTATCAATCTCCAAACTAATCCCACTGCCCGGCTCTCTCCACATAGCCCTGTATCAATCCCCAAACTATTCCGACTGCCCCACTCTCTCCACATAGCCCTGTGTCAATCCCAAACTAATTCAACTGCCCCGCTCTCTCCCCATAGTCCTCTATCAATTCCCCAAACTAATCCCACTGACCCGCTCTCTCCCCATAGCCCATATCAATCCCCAAACTAATCCCACTGCCCCGCTCTCTTCCCATAGACCTGTATCAATCCCCAAACTAATCCCACTGCCCCGCTCTCTCCCCATAGTCCTGTATCAATCCCCAACTGATCCAACTGCCCCGGTCTCTCCCCATAGTCCTGTATCAATCCCCAAACTAAACGCACTGCCCCGCTCTCTCCCCATAGTCCTGTATCAATGCCAAACAAATGACACTAACCCCCTATCTCCCCATAGTCCTGTATCAATCCCGAACTAATCCCACAGCCCCGCGCTCTCCCCATCGTCCTGTATCAATCTCCAAACTAATCCCACTGCCCCACTCTCTCCCCATAGTCCTGTATCAATCCCAATCTAATCCCACTGCCTCGCTCTCTCTCCATAGTACTTTATCAAACCCCAAACTAATCCCACTGCCCCGCTATCTCCCCATAATCCTGTATCTGTCCCAAAATAATCCCACTGCCCCACTCTCTCCCCAAAGTCCTGTATCAACCCCCAAACTAATCCTACTGCCCCGCTCTCTCCCCATAGTCCTGTATCAATACCCAAACAAAATCCCACTGCCCCACTCTCTCCCCATAGTTCTGTAACAATCCCCAAACTAATCACACTGCCCCGCTCTCTCCACATAACTCCTGTATCAATTCCTCAAACTAATCTCACTGCCCCACTCTCTCCCCATAGTCCTGTATCAATCCCAAACTAATTCCACTGCCCTGCTCTCTCCCCATAGTCCTGTATCAACTTTCCAAACTAATCGCACTGCCACGCTCTCTCCCCATCGCCCTGTATCAATCCCCAAACTAATCCCACTGCCCCGCTCTCTCCCCATAGCCCTGTACCAATCCCCAAACTAATCCCACTGCCCTGCTCTCTCCCCATAGTCCTGTATCAATTCCCCAAACTAATCCCACTGCCCCGCTCTCTCCCCATAGCCCTGTACCAATCCCCAAACTAATCCCACTGCCCTGCTCTCTCCCCATAGTCCTGTATCAGTCCCAAAACTAATGCCACTGCCCCGCTCTCTCCCCATAGTCCTGTATCAATCCCCAAACTAATCCCACTACCACGCTCTCTCCCCATAGTCCTGTATCAATCCCCAAGCTAATCCCACTGCCCCGCTCTCTCCCCATAGTCCTGTATCAATCCCCAAACTAATCCCACTGCCCCGCTCTCTCCTCATAGTCCTGTACCAATCCCCAAACTAATCCCACTGCCCCGCTCTCTCCCCATAGTCCTGTATCAGTCCCGAAACTAATCCCACAGCCCCGCTCTCTCCCCATAGCTCTGTACCAATCCCCGAACTAATCCCACTGCCTCGCTGTCTCCCCATAATCCTGTATCAATTCCAGAATCGATACAGGGAGACCGATAGAGACACACACACTCACACACACACTCTCTCTCTGACGCTCTCTCTCTCCAACTCTCTCTGTCTCCCTTTCTCTCTTTGTTTCTCTGTCTATCTGTGTCTCAGTTTTTTCTCTCTCTCTGACTCTCACTCTTTATCTCTGCATGTCTTTCTTTCTCTCTCTTTCTCTCTCTCTCTGGCTCTATCTGTCTCTCTCCGTCTGTCTCTTTCTCTATGTCTTTCTCGTTCTCCATCTCTGTGCCTCTCTCGCTCACTATTTCTGTCACTCTCACTCTCTTGTCTCTCTCTCTCTCTCTCTCTCTCTATTACTGTCTTCTCTCTCTCTCTCTGTCTCAATCTCTCTCTCTTTCTCTGTAACACGTGTCCTGGTGTAAAATCGTCACCACGCATTTCATGTAAAATGGCTGCTCAATCTCACCCAAACTAATCCCACTGCCCCGCTCTCTCCCCATAGCCCTGTATCAATCCCCAAACTATTCCCACTGCCCCACTCTCTCCACATAGCCCTGTATCAATCCCAAACTAATCCCACTGCCCCGCTCTCTACCCATAGTCCTGTATCAATCCCAAACTGATCCCAATGCCTCGGTCTCTCCCCACAGTCCTGTATCAATCCCCAAACTAATCCCACTGCCCGCTCTCTCGCCATAGTCCTGTATCAATGCCAAACTAATATCACTGACACCCTCTCTCCCCATAGTCCTGTATCAATCCCCAAACTAATGCCACTGTCCTGCTCTCTCCCCATAGTCCTGTATCAATCCCCAAACTAATCCCACTGCCCCGCTCTCTCCCCATAGCCCTATATCAATCCCCAAACTATTCCTACTGCCCCACTCTCTCCACATAGCCCTGTATCAAACCCAAACTAATCCCACTGCCCCGCTCTCTCCCCAAAGTCCTGTATCAATTCCCCAAACTACACCCACTGACCCGCTCTCTCCCCATAGCCCTGTATTAATCCCCAAACTAATCCCACTGCCCCGCTCTCTTCCCATAGTCCTGTATCAATCCCTAAACTAATCCCACTGCACCGCTCTCTCACCATAGTCCTGTACCAATCCCAAACTGATCCCACTGCCCCGGTCTCTCCCCATAGTCCTTTATCAATCCCCAAACTAATTCCACTGCCCCACTCTCTCCCCATAGTCCTGTATCAATGCCAAACTAATCTCACTGACCCCCTCTATCCCCATAGTCCTGTATCATTCCCGAACTAATCCCACTGACCCGCTCTCTCCACATACTCCTGTATCAAATCCTCAAACTAATCTCACTGCCCCACTCTCTACCCATAGTCCTGTATCATTCCCAAACTAATTCCACTGCCCTGCTCTCTCCCCATAGTCCTGTATCAACTTTCCAAACTAATCGCACTGCCACGCTCTCTCCCCATCGCCCTGTATCAATCCCCAAACTAATCCCACTGCCCCGCTCTCTCCCCATAGCCCTGTACCAATCCCCAAACTAATCCCACTGCCCTGCTCTCTCCCCATAGTCCTGTATCAATTCCCCAAACTAATCCCACTGCCCCGCTCTCTCCCCATAGCCCTGCACCAATCCCCAAACTAATCCCACTGCGCTGCTCTCTCCCCATAGTCCTGTATCAGTCCCAAAACTAATGCCACTGCCCCGCTCTCTCCGCATAGTCCTGTATCAATCCCCAAACTAATCCCACTACCACGCTCTCTCCCCATAGTCCTGTATCAATCCCCAAGCTAATCCCACTGCCCCGCTCTCTCCCCATAGTCCTGTATCAATCCCCAAACTAATCCCACTGCCCCGCTCTCTCCTCATAGTCCTGTACCAATCCCCAAACTAATCCCACTGCCCCGCCCTCTCCCCATAGTCCTGTATCAGTCCCGAAACTAATCCCACAGCCCCGCTCTCTCCCCATAGCTCTGTACCAATCCCCGAACTAATCCCACTGCCTCGCTGTCTCCCCATAATCCTGTATCAATTCCAGAATCGATACAGGGAGACCGATAGAGACACACACACTCACACACACACTCTCTCTCTGACGCTCTCTCTCTCCAACTCTCTCTGTCTCCCTTTCTCTCTTTGTTTCTCTGTCTATCTGTGTCTCAATTTTTTCTCTCTCTCTGACTCTCACTCTTTATCTCTGCATGTCTTTCTTTATCTCTCTCTCTCTCTCTCTGGCTCTATCTATCTCTCTCCGTCTGTCTCTTTCTCTATGTCTTTCTCTTTCTCCATCTCTGTGCCTCTCTCGCTCACTATTTCTGTCACTCTCACTCTCTTGTCTCTCTCTCTCTCTCTCTCTCTCTCTATTACTGTCTTCTCTCTCTCTCTCTGTCTCAATCTCTCTCTCTTTCTCTGTAACACGTGTCCTGGTGTAAAATCGTCACCACGCATTTCATGTAAAATGGCTGCTCAATCTCACCCAAACTAATCCCACTGCCCCGCTCTCTCCCCATAGCCCTGTATCAATCCCCAAACTATTCCCACTGCCCCACTCTCTCCACATAGCCCTGTATCAATCCCAAACTAATCCCACTGCCCCGCTCTCTACCCATAGTCCTGTATCAATCCCAAACTGATCCCAATGCCTCGGTCTCTCCCCACAGTCCTGTATCAATCCCCAAACTAATCCCACTGCCCGCTCTCTCGCCATAGTCCTGTATCAATGCCAAACTAATATCACTGACACCCTCTCTCCCCATAGTCCTGTATCAATCCCCAAACTAATGCCACTGTCCTGCTCTCTCCCCATAGTCCTGTATCAATCCCCAAACTAATCCCACTGCCCCGCTCTCTCCCCATAGCCCTATATCAATCCCCAAACTATTCCTACTGCCCCACTCTCTCCACATAGCCCTGTATCAAACCCAAACTAATCCCACTGTCCCGCTCTCTCCCCAAAGTCCTGTATCAATTCCCCAAACTAAACCCACTGACCCGCTCTCTCCCCATAGCCCTGTATCAATCCCCAAACTAATCCCACTGCCCCGCTCTCTTCCCATAGTCCTGTATCAATCCCTAAACTAATCCCACTGCCCCGCTCTCTCACCATAGTCCTGTACCAATCCCAAAGTGATCCCACTGACCCGGTCTCTCCCCATAGTCCTTTATCAATCCCCAAACTAATTGCACTGCCCCACTCTCTCCCCATAGTCCTGTATCAATGCCAAACTAATCTCACTGACCCCCTCTATCCCCATAGTCCTGTATCAATCCCGAACTAATCCCACTGACCCGCTCTCTCCCCATAGTCCTGTATCAATCCCAAACTAATCCCACTGCCCCGCTATCTCCCCATAATACTGTATCTGTCCCAAAATAATCCCACTGCCCGACTCTCTCCCCATAGTCCTGTATCAACCCCCAAATAAATCTGACTGCCTCGCCCTCTCCCCATAGTCCGCTATCAATCCCCAAACTAATCCCACTGCCCCGCTCTCTCCCTACATTCCTGTATCAATCCCCAAACTAATCCCACTGCCCCGCTCTCACCCATAGTCCTGTATCAATGCCAAACTAATCTCACTGACCCCATCTCTCCCAATAGTCCTGTATCAATCCCGAACTAATCCCACTGCCCCGCTCTCTCCCCATAGTCCTGTATCAATCTCCAAACTAATCCCACTGCCCCGCTCTCTCCCCATAGTTCTGTATCAATCCCAAACTAATCCCACTGCCTCGGTCTCTCTCCATAGTCCTGTATCAATCCCAAACTAATCCCACTGCCTCGCTATCTCCCCATAATCCTGTATCTGTACCGAAATAATCCCACTGCCCCACTCTCTCCCCATAGTCCTGTATCAAACCCCAAACTAATCCCACTGCCTCGCTCTCTCAACACAGTCCTGTTTCAATCCCCAAACTAATCCCACTGCCCCGCTCTCTCCCCATAGTCCTGTATCAATCCCCAAACTAATCCCACTGCCCCGCTCTCTCCCCACAATCCTGTATCAATCCCCAAACTAATCCCACTGCCCCGCTCTCTCCCCATAGTCCTGTATCAATCCCCAAACTAATCCCACTGTCCCGCTGTCTCCCCATAGTCCTGTATCAATCCCCAAACTGATCCCACTGCCCCGCTCTCTCCCCACATTCATGTATCAATCCCCAAACTAATCCTACTGCCCCGCTCTCACCCCATAGTCCTGTATCAATAGCAAACTAATCTCACTGACGCCATCTCTCCCCAAAGTCCTGTATCAATCCCGAACTAATCCCACTGCCCCGCTCTCTCCCCATCGTCCTGTGTCCATCTCCAAACTAATCCCACTGCACCGCTCTCTCCCCATAGTCCTGTATCAATCCCAAACTAATCCCACTGCCTCGCTCTCTCTCCATAGAACTGTATCAATCCCAAACTAATCCCACTGCCCCGCTATCTCCCCATAATCCTGTATCTGTCCCAAAATAATCCCACTGCCCCGCTCTCTCCTCATAGTCCTGTACCAATCCCCGAACTAATCCCACTGCCCCGCTCTCTCCCCATAGTCCTGTATCAATCTCCAAACTAATCCCACTGCCCCGCTCTCTCCCCATAGTTCTGTATCAATCCCAAACTAATCCCACTGCCTCGGTCTCTCTCCATAGTCCTGTATCAATCCCAAACTAATCCCACTGCCTCGCTATCTCCCCATAATCCTGTATCTGTACCGAAATAATCCCACTGCCCCACTCTCTCCCCATAGTCCTGTATCAAACCCCAAACTAATCCCACTGCCTCGCTCTCTCAACACAGTCCTGTTTCAATCCCCAAACTAATCCCACTGCCCCGCTCTCTCCCCATAGTCCTGTATCAATCCCCAAACTAATCCCACTGCCCCGCTCTCCCCACAATCCTGTATCAATCCCCAAACTAATCCCACTGCCCCGCTCTCTCCCCATAGTCCTGTATCAATCCACAAACTAATCCCACTTTCCCGCTGTCTCCCCATAGTCCTGTATCAATCCCCAAACTGATCCCACTGCCCCGCTCTCTCCCCACATTCCTGTATCAATCCCCAAACTAATCCTACTGCCCCGCTCTCACCCCATAGTCCTGTATCAATAGCAAACTAATCTCACTGACGCCATCTCTCCCCAAAGTCCTGTATCAATCCCGAACTAATCCCACTGCCCCGCGCTCTCCCCATCGTCCTGTGTCCATCTCCAAACTAATCCCACTGCACCGCTCTCTCCCCATAGTCCTGTATCAATCCCAAACTAATCCCACTGCCTCGCTCTCTCTCCATAGAACTGTATCAATCCCAAACTAATCCCACTGCCCCGCTATCTCCCCATAATCCTGTATCTGTCCCAAAATAATCCCACTGCCCCGCTCTCTCCTCATAGTCCTGTACCAATCCCCAAACTAATCCCACTGCCCCGCCCTCTCCCCATAGTCCTGTATCAGTCCCGAAACTAATCCCACAGCCCCGCTCTCTCCCCATAGCTCTGTACCAATCCCCGAACTAATCCCACTGCCTCGCTGTCTCCCCATAATCCTGTATCAATTCCAGAATCGATACAGGGAGACCGATAGAGACACACACACTCACACACACACTCTCTCTCTGACGCTCTCTCTCTCCAACTCTCTCTGTCTCCCTTTCTCTCTTTGTTTCTCTGTCTATCTGTGTCTCAGTTTTTTCTCTCTCTCTGACTCTCACTCTTTATCTCTGCATGTCTTTCTTTATCTCTCTCTCTCTCTCTCTGGCTCTATCTATCTCTCTCCGTCTGTCTCTTTCTCTATGTCTTTCTCTTTCTCCATCTCTGTGCCTTTCTCGCTCACTATTTCTGTCACTCTCACTCTCTTGTCTCTCTCTCTCTCTCTCTCTCTATTACTGTCTTCTCTCTCTCTCTCTGTCTCAATCTCTCTTTCTTTCTCTGTAACACGTGTCCTGGTGTAAAATCGTCACCACGCATTTCATGTAAAATGGCTGCTCAATCTCACCCAAACTAATCCCACTGCCCCGCTCTCTCCCCATAGCCCTGTATCAATCCCCAAACTATTCCCACTGCCCCACTCTCTCCACATAGCCCTGTATCAATCCCAAACTAATCCCACTGCCCCGCTCTCTACCCATAGTCCTGTATCAATCTCAAACTGATCCCAATGCCTCGGTCTCTCCCCACAGTCCTGTATCAATCCCCAAACTAATCCCACTGCCCGCTCTCTCCCCATAGTCCTGTATCAATGCCAAACTAATATCACTGACCCCCTCTCTCCCCATAGTCCTGTATCAATCCCCAAACTAATGCCACTGTCCTGCTCTCTCCCCATAGTCCTGTATCAATCCCCAAACTAATCCGACTGCCCCGCTCTCTCCCCATAGCCCTATATCAATCCCCAAACTATTCCTACTGCCCCACTTTCTCCACATAGCCCTGTATCAAACCCAAACTAATATCACTGCCCCGCTCTCTCCCCAAAGTCCTGTATCAATTCCCCAAACTAAACCCACTGACCCGCTCTCTCCCCATAGCCCTGTATCAATCCCCAAACTAATCCCACTGCCCCGCTCTCTTCCCATAGTCCTGTATCAATCCCTAAACTAATCCCACTGCCCCGCTCTCTCCCCATAGTCCTGTACCAATCCCAAACTGATCCCACTGCCCCGGTCTCTCCCCATATCCTTCATCAATCCCCAAACTAATTCCACTGCCCCACTCTCTCCCCATAGTCCTGTATCAATGCCAAACTAATCTCACTGACCCCCTCTATCCCCATAGTCCTGTATCAATCCCGAACTAATCCCACTGACCCGCTCTCACCCCATAGTCCTGTATCAATCCCAAACAAATCCCACTGCCTCGCTCTCTCTCCTTAGTCTTGTATCAATCTCAAACTAATCCCACTGCCCCGCTATCTCCCCATAATACTGTATCTGTCCCAAAATAATCCCACTGCCCGACTCTCTCCCCATAGTCCTGTATCAACCCCCAAATTAATCTGACTGCCTCGCTCTCTCCCCATAGTCCGCTATCAATCCCCAAACTAATCCCACTGCCCCGCTCTCTCCCTACATTCCTGTATCAATCCCCAAACTAATCCCACTGCCCCGCTCTCTCCCCATAGTCGTGTATCAATGCCAAACTAATCTCACTGACCCCATCTCTCCCAATAGTCCTGTATCAATCCCGAACTAATCCCACTGCCCCACTCTCTCCCCATAGTCCTGTATCAATCTCCAAACTAATCCCACTGCCCCGCTCTCTCCCCATAGTTCTGTATCAATCCCAAACTAATCCCACTGCCTCGGTCTCTCTCCATAGTCCTGTATCAATCCCAGACTAATCCCACTGCCCCGCTATCTCCCCATAATCCTGTATCTGTACCAAAATAATCCCACTGCCCCACTCTCTCCCCATAGTCCTGTATCAACCCCCAAACTAATCCCACTG
This sequence comes from Pristiophorus japonicus, assembly GCF_044704955.1. Taxonomy (NCBI): domain Eukaryota; kingdom Metazoa; phylum Chordata; class Chondrichthyes; family Pristiophoridae; genus Pristiophorus; species Pristiophorus japonicus. Next base: position 3,038,034 of record NW_027254624.1, read on the forward strand.
CCTCGCTCTCTCAACACAGTCCTGTTTCAATCCCCAAACTAATCCCACTGCCCCGCTCTCTCCCCATAGTCCTGTATCAATCCCCAAACTAATCCCACTGCCCCGCTCTCTCCCCACAATCCTGTATCAATCCCCAAACTAATCCCACTGCCCCGCTCTCTCCCCATAGTCCTGTATCAATCCCCAAACTAATCCCACTGTCCCGCTGTCTCCCCATAGTCCTGTATAAAATCCCCAAACTGATCCCACTGCCCCGCTCTCTCCCCACATTCCTGTATCAATCCCCAAACTAATCCTACTGCCCCGCTCTCACCCCATAGTCCTGTATCAATACCAAACTAATCTCACTGACGCCATCTCTCCCCAAAGTCCTGTATCAATCCCGAACTAATCCCACTGCCCCGCTCTCTCCCCATAGTCCTGTGTCCATCTCCAAACTAATCCCACTGCCCCGCTCTCTCCCCATAGTCCTGTATCAATCCCAAACTAATCCCACTGCCTCGCTCTCTCTCCATAGACCTGTATCAATCCCAAACTAATCCCACTGCCCCGCTATCTCCCCATAATCCTGTATCTGTCCCAAACTAATCCCACTGCCTCGCTCTCTCCCCATAGTCCTGTATCAATCCCCAAACTAATCCCACTACCCCGCTCTCTATCCATAGTCCTGTATCAATCCCCAAACTAATCCCACTGCCCCGCTCTCTCCCCACAGTCCTGTGTTAATCCCCAAACTAATCCCACTGCCCCGCTCTCTCCCCATACTCCTGTTTCAATCCCCAAACTAATCCCACTGCCCGCTCTCTCCCCATAGCCCTGTATCAATCCCCAAACTAATCGCACTGCCCCGCTCTCTCCCCATAGTCCTGTATCAATCCCCAAACTAATCCCAACCACCACGCTCTCTCCCCATAGTCCTGTATCAATCCCCAAACTAATCCCACTGCCTTTCTCTCTCCCCATAGTCCAGTATCAATCCCCAAACTAATCCCACTGCGCCGATCTCTCCCCATTGTCCTGTATCAAAGCCAAACTAATCTCACTGACCCCCTCTCTCCACATAGTCCTGTATCAATCCCGAACTAATCCCACTTCCCCGCTCTCCCCCCATAGTCCTGTATCAATCAACAACCTATTCCCACTGCCCCGCTCTCTCCCCATAGTCCTGTATCAATCCCAAACTAATCCCACTGCCTCGCTCTCTCTCCACAGTCCTGTATCAATCCCAAACTAATCCCACTGCCCCGCTATCTCCCATTAATCCTGTATCTGTCCCAAAATAATCTCACTGCCCCACTCTCTCCCCATCGTCCTGTATCAACCCCCAAACTAATCCCACTGCCTCGCTCTCTCCCCATAGTCCTGTATCAATCCCCAAACAAATCCCACTGCCCCGCTCTCTCCCCATAGTCCTGTATCAATTCCCCAAACTAATCCCACTGCCCCGCTATCTCCCGATAATCGTGTATCTGTCCCAAAATTATCTCACTGCCCCACTCTCTCCCCATCGTCCTGTATCAACCCCCAAACTAATCCCACTGCCCCGCTCTCACCCCATAGTCCTGTATCAATGCCAAAATTATCTCACTGACCCCCTCTATCCCCATAGTCCTGTATCAATCCCGAACTAATCCCACTGCCTCGCTCTCTCTCCATAGTCTTGTATCAATCCCAAACTAATCCTACTGCCCCGCTATCTCCCCATAATCCTGTATCTGTCCCAATATAATCCCACTGCCCCACTCTCTCCCCATAGTCCTGTATCAACCCCCAAACTAATCTGACTGCTTCGCTCTCTCCCTGTAGTCCGGTATCAATCCCCAAACTAATCCCACTGCCCCGCTCTCTCCCCATAGTCCTGTATCAATCCCCAAACTAATCCCACTGCCCCGCTCTCTCCCAACATTCCTGTGTCAATCCCCAAACTAATCCTACTGCCCCGCTCTCTCCCCATAGTCCTGTATCAATGCCAAACCAATCTCACTGACGCCATCTCTCCCCATAGTCCTGTATCAATCCCGAACTAATCACACTGCCCCACTCTCTCCCCATAGTGCTGTATCAACCTCCAAACTAATCCCACTGCCTTGCTCTCTCAACACAGTCTTGTTTCAATCCCCAAACTCATCCCACTGCCCCGCTCTCCCCATTGTCCTGTATCAATCCCCAAACTAATCCCACTGCCCCGCTCTCTCCCCATAGTTCTGTATCAATCCCAAACTAATCCCACTGCATCGGTCTCTCTCCATAGTCCTGTATTAATCCCAAACTAATCCCACTGCCCCGCTATCTCCCCATAATCCTGTATCTGTCCCAAAATAATCCCACTGCCCCACTCTCTCCCCATAGTCCTTTATCAACCCCCAAACTAATCCCACTGCCTTGCTCTCTCAACACAGTCTTGTTTCAATCCCCAAACTCATCCCACTGCCCCACTCTCTCCCCATAGTCCTGTATCAACCCCCAAACTAATCCCACTGCCTTGCTCTCTCAACACAGTCTTGTTTCAATCCCCAAACTCATCCCACTGCCCCTCTCTCCCCACAGTCCTGTATCAATCCCCAAACTAATCCCACTGCCCCGCTCTCTCCCCACAGTCCTGTATCAATCCCCAAACTAATCCCACTGCCCCGCTCTCTCCCCATAGTCCTGTATCAATCTCCAAACTAATCCCACTGCCCCGCTCTCTCCCCATAGTTCTGTATCAATCCCAAACTAATCCCACTGCATCGGTCTCTCTCCATAGTCCTGTATCAATCCCAAACTAATCCCACTGCCCCGCTACCTCCCCATAATCCTGTATCTGTCCCAAAATAATCCCACTGCCCCACTCTCTCCCCATAGTCCTGTATCAACCCCCAAACTAATCCCACTGCCTTGCTCTCTCAACACAGTCCTGTTTCAATCCCCAAACTCATCTCACTGCCCCGCTCTCTCCCCATAGTCCTGTATCAATCCCCAAACTAATCCCACTGCCCTGCTCTCTCCCCATAGTCCTGTATCAATCCCCAAACTAATCCCACTGCCCCGCTCTCTCCCCATAGTCCTGTATCAATCCCCAAACTAATCCCACTGCCCCGCTCTCTCCCCATAGTCTTGTATCACTGCCAAAATAATCTCACTGACGCCATCTCTCCCCATAGTCCTGTATCAATCCCGAACTAATCCCACTGCCCCGCTCTCTCCACATAGTCCTGTGTCCATCCCCAAACTAATCCCACTGCCCCGATCTCTCCCCATTGTCCTGTATCAATGCCAAACTAATCTCACTGACCCCCTCTCTCCACATAGTCCTGTATCAATCCCGAACTAATCCCACTTCCCAGCTCTCTCCCCATAGTCCTGTATCAATCTCCAACCTATTCCCACTGCCCCGCTCTCTCCCCATAGTCCTGTATTAGTCCCAAACTAATCCCACTGCCTCGCTCTCTCTCCATTGTCCTGTATCAATCCCAAACTAATCCCACTGCCCCGCTATCTCCCCATAATCCTGTATCTGTCCCAAAATAATCTCACTGCCCCACTCTCTCCCCATCGTCCTGTATCAACCCCCAAACTAATCCCACTGCCTCGCTCTCTCCCCATAGTCCTGTATCAATCCACAAACAAATCCCACTGCCCCGCTCTCTCCCCATAGTCCTGTATCAATGCCAAACTAATCTCACTGACCCCCTCTCTCCCCATAGTCCTGTATCAATCCCGAACTAATCCCACTGCCTCGCTCTCTCTCCATAGTCTTGTATCAATCCCAAACTAATCCCACTGCCCCGCTATCTCCCCATAATCCTGTATCTGTCCCAAAATAATCCCACTGCCCCGCTCTCTCCCCATAGTCCTGTATCAATCTCCAAACTAATCCCACTGCCCCGCTCTCTCCCCATAGTTCTGTATCAATCCCAAACTAATCCCACTGCATCGGTCTCTCTCCATAGTCCTGTATCAATCCCAAACTAATCCCACTGCCCCGCTACCTCCCCATAATCCTGTATCTGTCCCAAAATAATCCCACTGCCCCACTCTCTCCCCATAGTCCTGTATCAACCCCCAAACTAATCCCACTGCCTTGCTCTCTCAACACAGTCCTGTTTCAATCCCCAAAGTCATCTCACTGCCCCGCTCTCTCCCCATAGTCCTGTATCAATCCCCAAACTAATCCCACTGCCCTGCTCTCTCCCCATAGTCCTGTATCAATCCCCAAACTAATCCCACTGCCCCGCTCTCTCCCCATAGTCCTGTATCAATCCCCAAACTAATCCCACTGCCCCGCTCTCTCCCCATAGTCTTGTATCACTGCCAAAATAATCTCACTGACGCCATCTCTCCCCATAGTCCTGTATCAATCCCGAACTAATCCCACTGCCCCGCTCTCTCCCCATAGTCCTGTGTCCATCCCCAAACTAATCCCACTGCCCCGATCTCTCCCCATTGTCCTGTATCAATGCCAAACTAATCTCACTGACCCCCTCTCTCCACATAGTCCTGTATCAATCCCGAACTAATCCCACTTCCCAGCTCTCTCCCCATAGTCCTGTATCAATCTCCAACCTATTCCCACTGCCCCGCTCTCTCCCCATAGTCCTGTATTAGTCCCAAACTAATCCCACTGCCTCGCTCTCTCTCCATTGTCCTGTATCAATCCCAAACTAATCCCACTGCCCCGCTATCTCCCCATAATCCTGTATCTGTCCCAAAATAATCTCACTGCCCCACTCTCTCCCCATCGTCCTGTATCAACCCCCAAACTAATCCCACTGCCTCGCTCTCTCCCCATAGTCCTGTATCAATCCCCAAACAAATCCCACTGCCCCGCTCTCTCCCCATAGTCCTGTATCAATGCCAAACTAATCTCACTGACCCCCTCTCTCCCCATAGTCCTGTATCAACCCCCAAACTAATCTGACTGCCCTGCTCTCTCCCCATAGTCCGGTATCAATCCCCAAACTAATCCCACTGCCCCGCTCTCTCCCCATAGTCCTGTATCAATCCCCAAACTAATCCCACTGCCCCGCTCTCTCCCAACATTCCTGTTTAAATCCCCAAACTAATCCTACTGCCCCGCTCTCTCCCCATAGTCCTGTATCAATGCCAAACTAATCTCACTGACGCCATCTCTCCCCATAGTCCTGTATCAATCTCCAAACTAATCCCACTGCCTTGCTCTCTCCCCATAGTCCTGTATCAATCCCAAACTAATCCCACTGCCTCGCTCTCGCTCGATAGTCCTGCATCAATCCCAAACTAATCCCACTGCCCCGCTATCTCCCCATAATCCTGTATCTGTCACAAAATAATCCCACTGCCCCACACTCTCCCCATAGTCCTGTATCAACCCCCAAACTAATCCCACTGCCTTGCTCTCTCCCCATAGTCCTGTATCAATCCCCAAACTAATCCCACTGCCCCGATCTCTCCCCATTGTTCTGTATCAATGCCAAACTAATCTCACTGACCCCCTCTCTCCCCATAGTCCTGTAGCAATCCCGAACTAATCCCACTTCCCCGCTCTCTCCCCATAGTCCTGTATCAATCCCAAACTAATCCCACTGCCTCGCTCTCTCTCCATAGTCCTGTATCAATCCCAAACTAATCCCACTGCCCCGCTATCTCACGATAATCCTGTATCTGTCCCAAAATAATCTCACTGCCCCACTCTCTCCCCATCGTCCTGTTTCAACCCCCAAACTAATCCCACTGCCTCGCTCTCTCCCCATAGTTCGGTATCAATCCCCAAACTAATCCCATGCCCCGCTCTCTCCCCAGAGTCCTGTATCAATCCCCAAACTAATCCCACTGCCCCGCTCTCTCCCCATAGTACTGCATCAATCCCAAACTGATCCCACTGCGCCGGTCTCTCCCCATAGTCCTGTATCAATCCCCAAATTCATCGCACTGCCCCGCTCTCTCCCCATAGCCCTGCATCAATCCCCAAACTATTCCCAATGCCCCACTGTCTCCACATAGCCCTGTATCAATCCCAAACTAATAACACTGCCCTGCTCTCTCCCCATAGTCTTGTATCAATTCCCCAAACTAATCCCACTGACCCGCTCTCTCCCCACAGCCCTGTATCAATCCCCAAACTAATCCCACTGCCCCGCTCTCTTCCCATCGTCCTGTATCAATCCCCAAACTAATCCCACTGCCTCGCTCTCTCTCCATAGTCCTGTATCAATCCCAAACTAATCCCACTGCCCCGCTATCTCACGATAATCCTGTATCTGTCCCAAAATAATTTCACTGCCCCGCTCTCTCCCCATAGTCCTGTGTCCATCTCCAAACTAATCCCACTGCCCCGCTCTCTCCCCATAGTCCTGTATCAATCCCAAACTAATCCCACTGCCTCGCTCTCTCTCCATAGACCTGTATCAATCCCAAACTAATCCCACTGCCCCGCTATCTCACCATAATCCTGTATCTGTCCCAAACTAATCCCACTGCCTCGCTCTCTCCCCATAGTCCTGTATCAATCCCCAAACTAATCCCACTACCCCGCTCTCTATCCATAGTCCTGTATCAATCCCCAAACTAATCCCACTGCCCCGCTCTCTCCCCACAGTCCTGTGTTAATCCCCAAACTAATCCCACTGCCCCGCTCTCTCCCCATAGTCCTGTTTCAATCCCCAAACTAATCCCACTGCCCGCTCTCTCCCCATAGCCCTGTATCAATCCCCAAACTAATCGCACTGCCCCGCTCTCTCCTCATAGTCCTGTATCAATCCCCAAACTAATCCCAACCACCACGCTCTCTCCCCATAGTCCTGTATCAATCCCCAAACTAATCCCACTGCCTTGCTCTCTCCCCATAGTCCAGTATCAATCCCCAAACTAATCCCACTGCCCCGATCTCTCCCCATTGTCCTGTATCAAAGCCAAACTAATCTCACTGACCCCCTCTCTCCACATAGTCCTGTATCAATCCCGAACTAATCCCACTTCCCCGCTCTCCCCCCATAGTCCTGTATCAATCAACAACCTATTCCCACTGCCCCGCTCTCTCGCCATAGTCCTGTATCAATCCCAAACTAATCCCACTGCCTCGCTCTCTCTCCACAGTCCTGTATCAATCCCAAACTAATCCCACTGCCCCGCTATCTCCCATTAATCCTGTATCTGTCCCAAAATAATCTCACTGCCCCACTCTCTCCCCATCGTCCTGTATCAACCCCCAAACTAATCCCACTGCCTCGCTCTCTCCCCATAGTCCTGTATCAATCCCCAAACAAATCCCACTGCCCCGCTCTCTCCCCATAGTCCTGTATCAATTCCCCAAACTAATCCCACTGCCCCGCTATCTCCCGATAATCGTGTATCTGTCCCAAAATTATCTCACTGCCCCACTCTCTCCCCATCGTCCTGTATCAACCCCCAAACTAATCCCACTGCCCCGCTCTCACCCCATAGTCCTGTATCAATGCCAAAATTATCTCACTGACCCCCTCTATCCCCATAGTCCTGTATCAATCCCGAACTAATCCCACTGCCTCGCTCTCTCTCCATAGTCTTGTATCAATCCCAAACTAATCCTACTGCCCCGCTATCTCCCCATAATCCTGTATCTGTCCCAATATAATCCCACTGCCCCACTCTCTCCCCATCGTCCTGTATCAATCCCCAAACTAATCCCACTGCCCCGCTCTCTCCCCATAGTCCTGTATCAATCCCCAAACTAATCCCACTGCCCCGCTCTCTCCCAACATTCCTGTATCAATCCCCAAACTAATCCTACTGCCCCGCTCTCTCCCCATAGTCCTGTATCAATGCCAAACTAATCTCACTGACGCCATCTCTCCCCATAGTCCTGTATCAATCCCGAACTAATCCCACTGCCCCACTCTCTCCCCATAGTCCTGTATCAACCTCCAAACTAATCCCACTGCCTTGCTCTCTCAACACAGTCTTGTTTCAATCCCCAAACTCATCCCACTGCCCCGCTCTCCCCATAGTCCTGTATCAATCCCAAACTAATCCCACTGCCCCGCTATCTCCCCATAATCCTGTATCTGTCCCAAAATAATCCCACTGCCCCACTCTCTCCCCATAGTCCTTTATCAACCCCCAAACTAATCCCACTGCCTTGCTCTCTCAACACAGTCTTGTTTCAATCCCCAAACTCATCCCACTGCCCCACTCTCTCCCCATAGTCCTGTATCAACCCCCAAACTAATCCCACTGCCTTGCTCTCTCAACACAGTCTTGTTTCAATCCCCAAACTCATCCCACTGCCCCTCTCTCCCCACAGTCCTGTATCAATCCCCAAACTAATCCCACTGCCCCGCTCTCTCCCCACAGTCCTGTATCAATCCCCAAACTAATCCCACTGCCCCGCTCTCTCCCCATAGTCCTGTATCAATCTCCAAACTAATCCCACTGCCCCGCTCTCTCCCCATAGTTCTGTATCAATCCCAAACTAATCCCACTGCATCGGTCTCTCTCCATAGTCCTGTATCAATCCCAAACTAATCCCACTGCCCCGCTACCTCCCCATAATCCTGTATCTGTCCCAAAATAATCCCACTGCCCCACTCTCTCCCCATAGTCCTGTATCAACCCCCAAACTAATCCCACTGCCTTGCTCTCTCAACACAGTCCTGTTTCAATCCCCAAACTCATCCCACTGCCCCGCTCTCTCCCCATAGTCCTGTATCAATCCCCAAACTAATCCCACTGCCCTGCTCTCTCCCCATAGTCCTGTATCAATCCCCAAACTAATCCCACTGCCCCGCTCTCTCCCCATAGTCCTGTATCAATCCCCAAACTAATCCCACTGCCCCGCTCTCTCCCCATAGTCTTGTATCACTGCCAAAATAATCTCACTGACGCCATCTCTCCCCATAGTCCTGTATCAATCCCGAACTAATCCCACTGCCGCGCTCTCTCCCCATAGTCCTGTGTCCATCCCCAAACTAATCCCACTGCCCCGATCTCTCCCCATTGTCCTGTATCAATGCCAAACTAATCTCACTGACCCCCTCTCTCCACATAGTCCTGTATCAATCCCGAACTAATCCCACTTCCCCGCTCTCTCCCCATAGTCCTGTATCAATCTCCAACCTATTGCCACTGCCCCGCTCTCTCCCCATAGTCCTGTATTAGTCCCAAACTAATCCCACTGCCTCGCTCTCTCTCCATTGTCCTGTATCAATCCCAAACTAATCCCACTGCCCCGCTATCTCCCCATAATCCTGTATCTGTCCCAAAATAATCTCACTGCCCCACTCTCTCCCCATCGTCCTGTATCAACCCCCAAACTAATCCCACTGCCTCGCTCTCTCCCCATAGTCCTGTATCAATCCCCAAACAAATCCCACTGCCCCGCTCTCTCCCCATAGTCCTGTATCAATGCCAAACTAATCTCACTGACCCCCTCTCTCCCCATAGTCCTGTATCAATCCCGAACTAATCCCACTGCCTCGCTCTCTCTCCATAGTCTTGTATCAATCCCAAACTAATCCCACTGCCCCGCTATCTCCCCATAGTCCTGTGTCAATCAACAACCTATTCCCACTGCCCCCCTCTCTCCCCATAGTCCTGTGTCAATCCCGAACTAATCCCACTGCCCCGCTCTCTCCCCATAGTCCTGTATCAATCTCCAAACTAATCCCACTGCCCCGCTCTCACCCCATAGTCCTGTATCAATCCCAAACTAATCCCACTGCCTCGCTCTCTCTCCATAGTCTTGTATCAATCCCAAACTAATCCCACTGCCCCGCTATCTCCCCATAATCCTGTATCTGTCCCAAAATAATCCCACTGCCCCACTCTCTCCCCATAGTCCTGTATCAACCCCCAAACTAATCTGACTGCCCTGCTCTCTCCCCATAGTCCGGTATCAATCCCCAAACTAATCCCACTGCCCCGCTCTCTCCCCATAGTCCTGTATCAATCCCCAAACTAATCCCACTGCCCCGCTCTCTCCCAACATTCCTGTTTAAATCCCCAAACTAATCCTACTGCCCCGCTCTCTCCCCATAGTCCTGTATCAATGCCAAACTAATCTCACTGACGCCATCTCTCCCCATAGTCCTGTATCAATCTCCAAACTAATCCCACTGCCTTGCTCTTTCCCCATAGTCCTGTATCAATCCCAAACTAATCCCACTGCCTCGCTCTCGCTCGATAGTCCTGCATCAATCCCAAACTAATCCCACTGCCCCGCTATCTCCCCATAATCCTGTATCTGTCACAAAATAATCCCACTGCCCCACACTCTCCCCATAGTCCTGTGTCAACCCCCAAACTAATCCCACTGCCTTGCTCTCTCCCCATAGTCCTGTATCAATCCCCAAACTAATCCCACTGCCCCGATCTCTCCCCATTGTTCTGTATCAATGCCAAACTAATCTCACAGACCCCCTCTCTCCCCATAGTCCTGTAGCAATCCCGAACTAATCCCACTTCCCCGCTCTCTCCCCATAGTCCTGTATCAATCCCAAACTAATCCCACTGCCTCGCTCTCTCTCCATAGTCCTGTATCAATCCCAAACTAATCCCACTGCCCCGCTATCTCACGATAATCCTGTATCTGTCCCAAAATAATCTCACTGCCCCACTCTCTCCCCATCGTCCTGTATCAACCCCCAAACTAATCCCACTGCCTCGCTCTCTCCCCATAGTCCTGTATCAATCCCCAAACAAATCCCACTGCCCCGCTCTCTCCCCATAGTCCTGTATCAATGCCAAACTAATCTCACTGACCCCCTCTCTCCCCATAGTCCTGTATCAATCCCGAACTAATCCCACTGCCTCGCTCTCTCTCCATAGTCTTGTATCAATCCCAAACTAATCCCACTGCCCCGCTATCTCCCCATAGTCCTGTGTCAATCAACAACCTATTCCCACTGCCCCCCACTCTCCCCATAGTCCTGTGTCAATCCCGAACTAATCCCACTGCCCCGCTCTGTCCCCATAGTCCTGTATCAATCTCCAAACTAATCCCACTGCCCCGCTCTCACCCCATAGTCCTGTATCAATCCCAAACTAATCCCACTGCCTCGCTCTCTCTCCATAGTCTTGTATCAATCCCAAACTAATCCCACTGCCCCGCTATCTCCCCATAATCCTGTATCTGTCCCAAAATAATCCCACTGCCCCACTCTCTCCCCATAGTCCTGTATCAACCCCCAAACTAATCTGACTGCCCTGCTCTCTCCCCATAGTCCGGTATCAATCCCCAAACTAATCCCACTGCCCCGCTCTCTCCCCATAGTCCTGTATCAATCCCCAAACTAATCCCACTGCCCCGCTCTCTCCCAACATTCCTGTTTAAATCCCCAAACTAATCCTACTGCCCCGCTCTCTCCCCATAGTCCTGTATCAATGCCAAACTAATCTCACTGACGCCATCTCTCCCCATAGTCCTGTATCAATCTCCAAACTAATCCTACTGCCTTGCTCTCTCCCCATAGTCCTGTATCAATCCCAAACTAATCCCACTGCCTCGCTCTCGCTCGATAGTCCTGCATCAATCCCAAACTAATCCCACTGCCCCGCTATCTCCCCATAATCCTGTATCTGTCACAAAATAATCCCACTGCCCCACACTCTCCCCATAGTCCTGTATCAACCCCCAAACTAATCCCACTGCCTTGCTCTCTCCCCATTGTCCTGTATCAATCCCCAAACTAATCCCACTGCCCCGATCTCTCCCCATTGTTCTGTATCAATGCCAAACTAATCTCACTGACCCCCTCTCTCCCCATAGTCCTGTAGCAATCCCGAACTAATCCCACTTCCCCGCTCTCTCCCCATAGTCCTGTATCAATCCCAAACTAATCCCACTGCCTCGCTCTCTCTCCATAGTCCTGTATCAATCCCAAACTAATCCCACTGCCCCGCTATCTCACGATAATCCTGTATCTGTCCCAAAATAATCTCACTGCCCCACTCTCTCCCCATCGTCCTGTTTCAACCCCCAAACTAATCCCACTGCCTCGCTCTCTCCCCATAGTTCGGTATCAATCCCCAAACTAATCCCATGCCCCGCTCTCTCCCCAGAGTCCTGTATCAATCCCCAAACTAATCCCACTGCCCCGCTCTCTCCCCATAGTACTGCATCAATCCCAAACTGATCCCACTGCGCCGGTCTCTCCCCATAGTCCTGTATCAATCCCCAAATTCATCGCACTGCCCCGCTCTCTCCCCATAGCCCTGCATCAATCCCCAAACTATTCCCAATGCCCCACTGTCTCCACATAGCCCTGTATCAATCCCAAACTAATCACACTGCCCTGCTCTCTCCCCATAGTCTTGTATCAATTCCCCAAACTAATCCCACTGACCCGCTCTCTCCCCATAGCCCTGTATCAATCCCCAAACTAATCCCACTGCCCCGCTCTCTTCCCATCGTCCTGTATCAATCCCCAAACTAATCCCACTGCCTCGCTCTCTCTCCATAGTCCTGTATCAATCCCAAACTAATCCCACTGCCCCGCTATCTCACGATAATCCTGTATCTGTCCCAAAATAATCTCACTGCCCCACTCTCTCCCCATCGTCCTGTATCAACCCCCAAACTAATCCCACTGCCTCGCTCTCTCCCCATAGTTCGGTATCAATCCCCAAACTAATCCCATGCCCCGCTCTCTCCCCAGAGTCCTGTATCAATCCCCAAACTAATCCCACTGCCCCGCTCTCTCCCCACATTCCTGTATCAATCCCCAAACTAATCCCACTGACCCGCTCTCTCCCGATAGCCCTGTATCAATCCCCAAACTAATCCCACTGCGCCGTTCTCTTCCTATAGTCCTCTATCAATCCCCAAACTAATCCCACTGCCCCGCTCTCTCCCCATAGTACTGCATCAATCCCAAACTGATCCCACTGCGCCGGTCTCTCCCCATAGTCCTGTATCAATCCCCAAACTCATCGCACTGCCCCGCTCTCTCCCCATAGCCCTGCATCAATCCCCAAACTATTCCCAATGCCCCACTGTCTCCACATAGCCCTGTATCAATCCCAAACTAATCACACTGCCCCGCTCTCTCCCCATAGTCCTGTATCAATTCCCCAAACTAATCCCACTGACCCGCTCTCTCCCCATAGCCCTGTATCAATCCCCAAACTAATCCCACTGCCCCGCTCTCTTCCCATCGTCCTGTATCAATCCCCAAACTAATCCCACTGCCCCGCTCTCTCCCCATAGTCTTGTATCACTGCCAAAATAATCTCACTGACGCCATCTCTCCCCATAGTCCTGTATCAATCCCGAACTAATCCCACTGCCCCGCTCTCTCCCCATAGTCCTGTGTCCATCCCCAAACTAATCCCACTGCCCCGATCTCTCCCCATTGTCCTGTATCAATGCCAAACTAATCTCACTGACCCCCTCTCTCCACATAGTCCTGTATCAATCCCGAACTAATCCCACTTCCCCGCTCTCTCCCCATAGTCCTGTATCAATCTCCAACCTATTGCCACTGCCCCGCTCTCTCCCCATAGTCCTGTATTAGTCCCAAACTAATCCCACTGCCTCGCTCTCTCTCCATTGTCCTGTATCAATCCCAAACTAATCCCACTGCCCCGCTATCTCCCCATAATCCTGTATCTGTCCCAAAATAATCTCACTGCCCCACTCTCTCCCCATCGTCCTGTATCAACCCCCAAACTAATCCCACTGCCTCGCTCTCTCCCCATAGTCCTGTATCAATCCCCAAACAAATCCCACTGCCCCGCTCTCTCCCCATAGTCCTGTATCAATGCCAAACTAATCTCACTGACCCCCTCTCTCCCCATAGTCCTGTATCAATCCCGAACTAATCCCACTGCCTCGCTCTCTCTCCATAGTCTTGTATCAATCCCAAACTAATCCCACTGCCCCGCTATCTCCCCATAGTCCTGTGTCAATCAACAACCTATTCCCACTGCCACCCTCTCTCCCCATAGTCCTGTGTCAATCCCGAACTAATCCCACTGCCCCGCTCTCTCCCCATATTCCTGTATCAATCTCCAAACTAATCCCACTGCCCCGCTCTCACCCCATAGTCCTGTATCAATCCCAAACTAATCCCACTGCCTCGCTCTCTCTCCATAGTCTTGTATCAATCCCAAACTAATCCCACTGCCCCGCTATCTCCCCATAATCCTGTATCTGTCCCAAAATAATCCCACTGCCCCACTCTCTCCCCATAGTCCTGTATCAACCCCCAAACTAATCTGACTGCCCTGCTCTCTCCCCATAGTCCGGTATCAATCCCCAAACTAATCCCACTGCCCCGCTCTCTCCCCATAGTCCTGTATCAATCCCCAAACTAATCCCACTGCCCCGCTCTCTCCCAACATTCCTGTTTAAATCCCCAAACTAATCCTACTGCCCCGCTCTCTCCCCATAGTCCTGTATCAATGCCAAACTAATCTCACTGACGCCATCTCTCCCCATAGTCCTGTATCAATCTCCAAACTAATCCCACTGCCTTGCTCTTTCCCCATAGTCCTGTATCAATCCCAAACTAATCCCACTGCCTCGCTCTCGCTCGATAGTCCTGCATCAATCCCAAACTAATCCCACTGCCCCGCTATCTCCCCATAATCCTGTATCTGTCACAAAATAATCCCACTGCCCCACACTCTCCCCATAGTCCTGTGTCAACCCCCAAACTAATCCCACTGCCTTGCTCTCTCCCCATAGTCCTGTATCAATCCCCAAACTAATCCCACTGCCCCGATCTCTCCCCATTGTTCTGTATCAATGCCAAACTAATCTCACAGACCCCCTCTCTCCCCATAGTCCTGTAGCAATCCCGAACTAATCCCACTTCCCCGCTCTCTCCCCATAGTCCTGTATCAATCCCAAACTAATCCCACTGCCTCGCTCTCTCTCCATAGTCCTGTATCAATCCCAAACTAATCCCACTGCCCCGCTATCTCACGATAATCCTGTATCTGTCCCAAAATAATCTCACTGCCCCACTCTCTCCCCATCGTCCTGTATCAACCCCCAAACTAATCCCACTGCCTCGCTCTCTCCCCATAGTCCTGTATCAATCCCCAAACAAATCCCACTGCCCCGCTCTCTCCCCATAGTCCTGTATCAATGCCAAACTAATCTCACTGACCCCCTCTCTCCCCATAGTCCTGTATCAATCCCGAACTAATCCCACTGCCTCGCTCTCTCTCCATAGTCTTGTATCAATCCCAAACTAATCCCACTGCCCCGCTATCTCCCCATAGTCCTGTGTCAATCAACAACCTATTCCCACTGCCCCCCACTCTCCCCATAGTCCTGTGTCAATCCCGAACTAATCCCACTGCCCCGCTCTGTCCCCATAGTCCTGTATCAATCTCCAAACTAATCCCACTGCCCCGCTCTCACCCCATAGTCCTGTATCAATCCCAAACTAATCCCACTGCCTCGCTCTCTCTCCATAGTCTTGTATCAATCCCAAACTAATCCCACTGCCCCGCTATCTCCCCATAATCCTGTATCTGTCCCAAAATAATCCCACTGCCCCACTCTCTCCCCATAGTCCTGTATCAACCCCCAAACTAATCTGACTGCCCTGCTCTCTCCCCATAGTCCGGTATCAATCCCCAAACTAATCCCACTGCCCCGCTCTCTCCCCATAGTCCTGTATCAATCCCCAAACTAATCCCACTGCCCCGCTCTCTCCCAACATTCCTGTTTAAATCCCCAAACTAATCCTACTGCCCCGCTCTCTCCCCATAGTCCTGTATCAATGCCAAACTAATCTCACTGACGCCATCTCTCCCCATAGTCCTGTATCAATCTCCAAACTAATCCTACTGCCTTGCTCTCTCCCCATAGTCCTGTATCAATCCCAAACTAATCCCACTGCCTCGCTCTCGCTCGATAGTCCTGCATCAATCCCAAACTAATCCCACTGCCCCGCTATCTCCCCATAATCCTGTATCTGTCACAAAATAATCCCACTGCCCCACACTCTCCCCATAGTCCTGTATCAACCCCCAAACTAATCCCACTGCCTTGCTCTCTCCCCATTGTCCTGTATCAATCCCCAAACTAATCCCACTGCCCCGATCTCTCCCCATTGTTCTGTATCAATGCCAAACTAATCTCACTGACCCCCTCTCTCCCCATAGTCCTGTAGCAATCCCGAACTAATCCCACTTCCCCGCTCTCTCCCCATAGTCCTGTATCAATCCCAAACTAATCCCACTGCCTCGCTCTCTCTCCATAGTCCTGTATCAATCCCAAACTAATCCCACTGCCCCGCTATCTCACGATAATCCTGTATCTGTCCCAAAATAATCTCACTGCCCCACTCTCTCCCCATCGTCCTGTTTCAACCCCCAAACTAATCCCACTGCCTCGCTCTCTCCCCATAGTTCGGTATCAATCCCCAAACTAATCCCATGCCCCGCTCTCTCCCCAGAGTCCTGTATCAATCCCCAAACTAATCCCACTGCCCCGCTCTCTCCCCATAGTACTGCATCAATCCCAAACTGATCCCACTGCGCCGGTCTCTCCCCATAGTCCTGTATCAATCCCCAAATTCATCGCACTGCCCCGCTCTCTCCCCATAGCCCTGCATCAATCCCCAAACTATTCCCAATGCCCCACTGTCTCCACATAGCCCTGTATCAATCCCAAACTAATCACACTGCCCTGCTCTCTCCCCATAGTCTTGTATCAATTCCCCAAACTAATCCCACTGACCCGCTCTCTCCCCATAGCCCTGTATCAATCCCCAAACTAATCCCACTGCCCCGCTCTCTTCCCATCGTCCTGTATCAATCCCCAAACTAATCCCACTGCCTCGCTCTCTCTCCATAGTCCTGTATCAATCCCAAACTAATCCCACTGCCCCGCTATCTCACGATAATCCTGTATCTGTCCCAAAATAATCTCACTGCCCCACTCTCTCCCCATCGTCCTGTATCAACCCCCAAACTAATCCCACTGCCTCGCTCTCTCCCCATAGTTCGGTATCAATCCCCAAACTAATCCCATGCCCCGCTCTCTCCCCAGAGTCCTGTATCAATCCCCAAACTAATCCCACTGCCCCGCTCTCTCCCCACATTCCTGTATCAATCCCCAAACTAATCCCACTGACCCGCTCTCTCCCGATAGCCCTGTATCAATCCCCAAACTAATCCCACTGCGCCGTTCTCTTCCTATAGTCCTCTATCAATCCCCAAACTAATCCCACTGCCCCGCTCTCTCCCCATAGTACTGCATCAATCCCAAACTGATCCCACTGCGCCGGTCTCTCCCCATAGTCCTGTATCAATCCCCAAACTCATCGCACTGCCCCGCTCTCTCCCCATAGCCCTGCATCAATCCCCAAACTATTCCCAATGCCCCACTGTCTCCACATAGCCCTGTATCAATCCCAAACTAATCACACTGCCCCGCTCTCTCCCCATAGTCCTGTATCAATTCCCCAAACTAATCCCACTGACCCGCTCTCTCCCCATAGCCCTGTATCAATCCCCAAACTAATCCCACTGCCCCGCTCTCTTCCCATCGTCCTGTATCAATCCCCAAACTAATCACACTGCCCCGCTCTCTCCCCATAGCCCTGTGTCAATCCCCAAACTATTCCTACTGCCCCACTCGCTACACATAGCCCTGTATCAATCCCACACTAATCCCACTGCCCCGCTCTCTCCCCACATTCCTGTATCAATCCCCAAACTAATCGCACTGCCCCGCTCTCTCCCCATAGCCCTGCATCAATCCCCAAACTATTCCCACTGCCCCACTGTCTCCACATAGCCCTGTGTCAATCCCAAACTAATCCCACTGCCCCGCTCTCTCCCCATAGTCCTGTATCAATTCCCCAAACTAATCCCACTGACCCGCTCTCTCCCCATAGCCCTGTATCAATCCCCAAACTAATCCCACTGCCCCGCTCACTTCCCATAGTCCTGTATCAATCCCCAAACTAATCCCAATGCCCCGGTCTCTCCCCATAGTCCTGTATCAATCCCCAAACTAATCCCACTGCCCCGCTCTCTCCCATAGTCCTGTATCAATGCCAAACTAAACTCACTGACCCCCTCTTTCCCCATAGTCCTGTATCAATCCCCAAACTAATGCCACTGCCCTGCTCTCTCCCCATAGTCCTGTATCAATCCCAAACTAATCCCACTGCCCCGCTCTCTCCCCATAGTCCTGTATCAATTCCCCAAACTAATCCCACTGACCCGCTCTCTCCCCATAGCAGTTTATCTATCAATACAAACTAATCCCACTGCCTCGCTCTCTTCCCATAGTCCTATAATAATCCCCAAACTAATCCCACTGCCTCGCTCTCTCTCCATAGTCCTGTATCAATCCCAAACCGATCCCACTGCCCCGGTCTGTACCCATAGTCCTGTATCAATCCCCAAACTAATCGCACTGCCCCGCTCTCTCCCCATAGTCCTGTATCAATGCCAAACTAATCTTACTACCCCACTCGCTACACATAGCCCTGTATCAATCCCAAACTAATCCCACTGCCCCGCTCTCTACCCACATTCCTGTATCAATCCCCAAACTAATCGCACTGCCCCGCTCTCTCCCCATAGCCCTGCATCAATCCCCAAATTATTCCCACTGCCCCACTGTCTCCACATAGCCCTGTGTCAATCCCAAACTAATCCCACTGCCCCGCTCTCTTCCCATAGTCCTGTATCAATTCCCCAAACTAATCCCACTGACCCGCTCTCTCCCCATAGCCCTGTATCAATCCCCAAACTAATCCCACTGCCCCGCTCTCTTCCCATAGTCATGTATCAATCCCCAAACTGATCCCAATGCCCCGGTCTCTCCCCATAGTCCTGTATCAATCCCCAAACTAATCCCACTGCCCCGCTCTCTCCCCATAGTCCTGTTTCAATCCCCAAACTAATCCCACTGCCCCGCTCTCTCCCCACATTCCTGTGTCAATCCCCAAACTAATACCACTGACCCGCTGTCTCCTCACAGCCTGTATCAATCCCCAAACTAATCCCACTGTCCCGTTCTCTTCCCATAGTCCTGTATCAATCCCAATACTAATCCCACTGCCCCGCTCTCTCCCCATAGTACTGTATCAATCCCAAACTGATTCCACTGCCCCGGTCTCTCCCCATAGTCCTGTATCAATCCCAAACTAATCGCACTGTCCCGCTCTCTCCCCATAGTCCTGTATCAATGCTAAACTAATCTCACTGACCCCCTCTCTCCCCATAGTCCTGTATCAATCTCCAAATTAATCCCACTGACCCGCTCTCTCCCCATAGTCCTGTATCAATCCCAAACTAATCCCACTGCCTCGCTCTCGCTCGATAGTCCTGCATCAATCCCAAACTAATCCCACTGCCCCGCTATCTCCCCATAATCCTGTATCTGTCCCAAAATAATCCCACTGCCCCACTCTCTCCCCATAGTCCTGTATCAACCCCCAAACTAATCCCACTGCCTCGCTCTCTCCCCATTGTCCTGTATCAATCCCCAAACTAATCCCACTGCCCCGCTTTCTCCCCATAGTCCTTTATCAATCCCCAAACTGATCCCACTGCCCAGCTCTCTCCCCACAGTCCTGTATCAATCCCCAAACTAATCCCACTGCCCCGCTCTCTCCCCATAGTCCTGTATCAATCCCCAAACTAATCGCACTGCCTGCTCTCTCCCCATAGCCCTGTATCAATCCCCAAACTAATCGCACTGCCCCGCTCTCTCCCCATAGTCCTGTATCAAACCCCAAACTAATCCCACTACCACGCTCGCTCCCCATAGTCCTGTGTCAATCCCCAAACTGATCCCACAGCCCCGCTCTCTCCCCACAGTCCTGTATCAATCACCA
Organism: Pristiophorus japonicus; assembly: GCF_044704955.1. Taxonomy (NCBI): domain Eukaryota; kingdom Metazoa; phylum Chordata; class Chondrichthyes; family Pristiophoridae; genus Pristiophorus; species Pristiophorus japonicus. Next base: position 3,057,785 of record NW_027254624.1, read on the forward strand.
AACTAATCCCACTGCCCTGCTCTCTCCCCACAGTCCTGTGTGAATCCCCAAACTAATCCCACTGCCCCGCTCTCTCCCCATAGTCCTGTATCAATCCCCAAACTAATCCCACTGCCCGCTCTCTCCCCATAGCCCTGTATCAATCCCCAAACTAATCGCACTGCCCCGCTCTCTCCCCATAGTCCTGTATCAATCCCCAAACTAAACCCACTGCCTTGCTCTCTCCCCATAGTCCTGTATCAATCCCCAAACTAATCCCACTGGCCCGATCTCTCCCCATTGTCCTGTATCAATGCCAAACTAATCTCACTGACCCCCTCTCTCCCCATAGTCCTGTATCAATCACGAACTAATCCCACTTCCCCGCTCTCTCCCCATAGTCCTGTATCAATCTCCAAATTAATCCCACTGTCCCGCTCTCTCCCCATAGTCCTGTATCAATCTCCAAACTAATCCCACTTCCCCGCTCTCTCCCCATAGTCCTGTACCAGCTCCAAACTAATCCCACTGCCCCGCTCTCTCCCCATAGTCCTGTATCAATCCCAAACTAATCCCACTGCCTCTCTCTCTCTCATTGTCCTGTATCAATCCCAAACTAATCCCACTGCCCCGCTATCTCCCGATAATCCTGTATCTGTCCCAAAATAATCTCACTGCCTCGCTCTCTCCCCATAGTTCGGTATCAATCCCCAAACTAATCCTACTGCCCCGCTCTCTCCCCATAGTCCTGTATCAATGCCAAACTAATCTCACTGACGCCATCTCTCCCCATAGTTCTGTATCAATTCCAAACTAATCCCACTGCCTCGGTCTCTCTCCATAGTCCTGTATCAATCCGAAACTAATCCTACTGCCCCGCTATCTCCCCATAATCCTGTATCTGTCCCAAAATAATCCCACTGCCCCACTCTCTCCCCATAGACCTGTATCAGTCCCCAAACTAATCACACTGCCCCGCTCTCTCCCCATAGTCCTGTATCAATCCACAAACTAATCCCACTGCCCCGCTCTCTCCCCACAGTCCTGTATCAATCCCCAAACTAATCCCACTGCCCCGCTCTCTCCCCACAGTCCTGTGTCAATCCCCAAACTAATCCCACTGCCCCGCTCTCTCCCCATAGTCCTGTATCAATCCCCAAACTAATCCCACTGCCCGCTCTCTCCCCAGAGCCCTGTATCAATCCCAAACTAATCACACTGCCCCGCTCTCTCCCCATAGTCCTGTATCAATTCCCCAAACTAATCCCACTGACCCGCTCTCTCCCCATAGCCCTGTATCAATCCCCAAACTAATCCCACTGCCCCGCTCTCTTCCCATAGTCCTGTATCAATCCCCAAACTAATCACACTGCCCCGCTCTCTCCCCATAGCCCTGTGTCAATCCCCAAACTATTCCTACTGCCCCACTCGCTACACATAGCCCTGTATCAATCCCAAACTAATCCCACTGCCCCGCTCTCTCCCCACATTCCTGTATCAATCCCCAAACTAATCGCACTGCTCCGCTTTCTCCCCATAGCCCTGCATCAATCCCCAAACTATTCCCACTGCCCCACTGTCTTCACATAGCCCTGTGTCAATCCCAAACTAATCCCACTGCCCCGCTCTCTCCCCATAGTCCTGTATCAATTCCCCAAACTAATCCCACTGACCCGCTCTCTCGCCATAGCCCTGTATCAATCTCCAAACTAATCCCACTGCCCCGCTCTCTTCCCATAGTCCTGTATCAATCCCCAAACTGATCCCAATGCCCCGGTCTCTCCCCATAGTCCTGTATCAATCCCCAAACTAATCCCACTGCCCCGCTCTCTCCCATAGTCCTGTATCAATGCCAAACTAATCTCACTGACCCCCTCTCTCCCCATAGTCCTGTATCAATCCCCAAACTAATGCCACTGCCCTTCTCTCTCCCCATAGTCCTGTATCAATCCCAAACTAATCCCACTGCCCCGCTCTCTCCCCATAGTCCTGTATCAATTCCCCAAACTAATCCCACTGACCCGCTCTCTCCCCATAGCAGTTTATCTATCAATACAAACTAATCCCACTGCCTCGCTCTCTTCCCATAGTCCGATAATAATCCCCAAACTAATCCCACTGCCCCGCTCTCTCTCCATAGTCCTGTATCAATCCCAAACCGATTCCACTGCCCCGGTCTGTCCCCATATACCTGTATCAATCCCGAACTAATCCCTCTGCCCCGCTATCTCCCCATAATCCTGTATCTGTCCCAAAATAATCCCACTGCCCCACTCTCTCCCCATAGTCCTGTATCAACCCCCAAACTAATCTGACTGCCTCGCTCTCTCCCCACAGTCCGGTATCAATTCCCAAACTAATCCCACTGCCCCACTCTCTCCCCATAGTCCTGTATCAATCCCCAAACTAATCCCACTGCCCCGCTCTCTCCCCACATTCCTTTGTCAATCCCCAAACTAATCCCACTGACCCGCTCTCTCCCCACAGCCCTGTATCATCCCGAAACTAATCCCACTGTCCCGTTCTCTTCCCATAGTCCTGTATCAATCCCAAAACTAATCCCACTGCCCCGCTCTCTCCCCATAGTACTGTATCAATCCCAAACTGATCCCACTGCCCCGGTCTCTCACCATAGTCCTGTATCAATCCCAAACTAATCGCACTGCCCCGCTCTCTCCCCATAGTCCTGTATCAATGCTAAACTAATCTCACTGACCCCCTCTCTCCCCATAGTCCTGTATCAATCCCGAACTAATCCCACTGACCCGCTCTCTCCCCATAGTACTGTTTCAATCTCCAAATTAATCCCACTGACCCGCTCTCTCCCCATAGTCCTGTATCAATCCCAAACTAATCCCACTGCCTCGCTCTCGCTCGATAGACCTGCATCAATCTCAAACTAATCCCACTGCCCCGCTATCTCCCCATAATCCTGTATCTGTCCCAAAATAATCCCACTGCCCCACTCTCTCCCCGTAGTCCTGTATCAACCCCCAAACTAATCCCACTGCCTCGCTCTCTCCCCATCGTCCTGTATCAATCCCCAAACTAATCCCACTGCCTCGCTTTCTCCCCATAGTCCTGTATCAATCCCCAAACTGATCCCACTGCCCTGCTCTCTCCCCACAGTCCTGTATCAATCCCCAAACTCATCCCACTGCCCCGCTCTCTCCCCATAGTCCTGTATCAATCCCCAAACTAATCGCACTGCCCGCTCTCACCCCATAGCCCTGTATCAATCCCCAAACTAATCGCACTGCCCCGCTCTCTCCCCATAGTCCTGTATCAAACCCCAAACTAATCCCACTACCACGCTCGCTCCCCATAGTCCTATATCAATCCCCAAACTAATCCCACTGCCCCGCTCTCTCCCCACAGTCCTGTATCAATCACCAAACTAATCCCACTGCCCCGCTCTCTCCCCACAGTCCTGTGTGAATCCCCAAACTAATCCCACTGCCCCGCTCTCTCCCCACAGTCCTGTATCAATCACCAAACTAATCCCACTGCCCCGCTCTCTCCCCACAGTCCTGTATCAATCCCCAAACTAATCCCACTACCACGCTCTCTCCCCATAGTCCTGTATCAATCCCCAAACTAATCCCACTGCCTTGCTCTCTCCCCATAGTCCTGTATCAATCCCCATACTAATCCCACTGGCCCGATCTCTCCCCATTGTCCTGTATCAAGGCCAAACTAATCTCACTGACCCCCTCTCTCCCCATAGTCCTGTATCAATCACGAACTAATCCCACTTCCCCGCTCTCTCCCCATAGTCCTGTATCAATCCCAAACTAATCCCACTGCCTCGCTCTCTCTCCAAAGTCCTGTATCAATCCAAATCTAATCCCACTGCCCCGCTATCGCCCGATAATCCTGTATCTGTCCCAAAATAATCTCACTGCCCCACTCTCTCCCCATCGTCCTGTATCAACCCCCAAACTAATCCCACTGCCTCGCTCACTCCCCATAGTTCGGTATCAATCCCCAAACTAATCCTACTGCCCCGCTCTCCCCCATAGTCCTGTATCAATTCCAAACTAATCCCACTGCCTCTTTCTCTCTCCATAGTCCTGTATCAATCCCAAACTAATCCCACTGCCCCGCTATCTCCCCATAATCTTGTATCTGTCCCAAAATAATCCCACTGCCCCGCTCTCTCCCCACAGTCCTGTGTCAATCCCCAAACTAATCACACTTCCCCGCTCTCTCCCCATAGTCCTGTATCAATCCCCAAACTAATCCCACTGCCCCGCTCTCTCCCCACAGTCCTGTATCAATCCCCAAACTAATCCCACTGCCCCCCTCTCTCCCCACAGTCCTGTGTCAATCCCCAAACTAATCCCACTGCCCCGCTCTCTCCCCATAGTCCTGTATCAATCCCCAAACTAATCCCACTGCCCGCTCTCTCCCCAGAGCCCTGTATCAATCCCCAAACTAATCGCACTGCCCCGCTCTCTCCCCATAGTCCTGTATCAATCCCCAAACTAATCCCACTACCACGCTCTCTCCCCATAGTCCTGGATCAATCCCCAAACTAATCCCACTGCCTTGCTCTCTCCCCATAGTCCTGTATCAATCCCCAAACTAATCCCACTGCCCCGGTCTCTCCCCATAGTCCTGTATCAATCCCAAACTAATAGCACTGCCCCGCTCTCTCCCCATAGTCCTTTATCAATGCTAAACTAATCTCACTGACACCCTCTCTCCCCATAGTCCTGTATCAATCCCGAACTAATCCCACTGACCCGCTTTCTCCCCATAGTACTTTATCAATCTCCAAATTAATCCCACTGACCCGCTCTCTCCCCATAGTCCTGTATCAATCCCAAACTAATCCCACTGCCTCGCTCTCGCTCGATAGTCCTGTGTCAATCCCAAACTAATCCCACTGTCCGCTCTCTCCCCATAGTCCTGTATCAATCCCCAAACTAATCCCACTACCACGCTCGCTCCCCATAGTCCTGTATCAATCCTCAAACTAATCCCACTGCCTTCCTCTCTCCCCATAGACCTGTATCAATCCCCAAACTAATCACACTGCCCCGCTCTCTCCCCATAGTCCTGTATCAATCCCCAAACTAATCCCACTGCCCCGCTCTCTCCCCACAGTCCTGTATCAATCACCAAACTAATCCCACTGCCCCGCTCTCTCCCCACAGTCCTGTGTCAATCCCCAAACTCATCCCACTGCCCCGCTCTCTTCCCATAGTGCTGTATCAATCCCCAAACTAATCCCACTACCACGCTCTCTCCCCATAGTCCTGTATCAATCCCCAAACTAATCCCACTGCCTCGCTCTCTCCCCATAGTTCGGTATCAATCCCCAAACTAATCCTACTGCCCCGCTCTCTCCCCATAGTCCTGTATCAATGCCAAACTAATCTCACTGACGCCATCTCTCCCCATAGTCCTGTATCAATCCCGAACTAATCCCACTGCCCCGCTCTCTCCCCATAGTCCTGTATCAATCTCCAAACTAATCCCACTGCCCCGCTCTCTCCCCATGGTTCTGTATCAATCCCCAAACTAATCCGACTGCCCCGCTCTCTCCCCACAGTCCTGTATCAATCCCCAAACTAATCCCACTGCCCCGCTCTCTCCCCACAGTCCTGTTTCAATCCCCAAACTAATCCCACTGCCCCGCTCTCTCCCCATAGTCCTGTATCAATCCCCAAACTAATCCCACTGCCCGCTCTCTCCCCAATAGTCCTGTATCAATCGACAAACTAATCCCACTACCACGCTCTCTCCCCATAGTCCTGTATCAATCTCCAACCTAATCCCACCGCCCCGCTCTCACCCCATTGTCCTGTATCAATCCCAAACTAATCCTACTGCCTCGCTCTCTCACCATAGTCCTGTATCAATCCCGAACTAATCCCTCTGCCCCGCTATCTCCCCATAATCCTGTATCTGTCCCAAAATAAACCCACTGCCCCACTCTCTCCCCATAGTCCTGTATCAACCCCCAAACTAATCTGACTGCCTCGCTCTCTCCCCACAGTCCGGTATCAATTCCCAAACTAATCCCACTGCCCCACTCTCTCCCCATAGTCCTGTATCAATCCCCAAACTAATCCCACTGCCCCGCTCTCTCCCCACATTCCTTTGTCAATCCCCAAACTAATCCCACTGACCCGCTCTCTCCCCACAGCCCTGTATCATCCCGAAACTAATCCCACTGTCCCGTTCTCTTCCCATAGTCCTGTATCAATCCCAAAACTAATCCCACTGCCCCGCTCTCTCCCCATAGTACTGTATCAATCCCAAACTGATCCCACTGCCCCGGTCTCTCACCATAGTCCTGTATCAATCCCAAACTAATCGCACTGCCCCGCTCTCTCCCCATAGTCCTGTATCAATGCTAAACTAATCTCACTGACCCCCTCTCTCCCCATAGTCCTGTATCAATCCCGAACTAATCCCACTGACCCGCTCTCTCCCCATAGTACTGTTTCAATCTCCAAATTAATCCCACTGACCCGCTCTCTCCCCATAGTCCTGTATCAATCCCAAACTAATCCCACTGCCTCGCTCTCGCTCGATAGACCTGCATCAATCTCAAACTAATCCCACTGCCCCGCTATCTCCCCATAATCCTGTATCTGTCCCAAAATAATCCCACTGCCCCACTCTCTCCCCATAGTCCTGTATCAACCCCCAAACTAATCCCACTGCCTCGCTCTCTCCCCATCGTCCTGTATCAATCCCCAAACTAATCCCACTGCCCCGCTTTCTCCCCATAGTCCTGTATCAATCCCCAAACTGATCCCACTGCCCTGCTCTCTCCCCACAGTCCTGTATCAATCCCCAAACTAATCCCACTGCCCCGCTCTCTCCCCATAGTCCTGTATCAATCCCCAAACTAATCCCACTGCCCGCTCTCTCCCCAGAGCCCTGTATCAATCCCAAACTAATCACACTGCCCCGCTCTCTCCCCATAGTCCTGTATCAATTCCCCAAACTAATCCCACTGACCCGCTCTCTCCCCATAGCCCTGTATCAATCCCCAAACTAATCCCACTGCCCCGCTCTCTTCCCATAGTCCTGTATCAATCCCCAAACTAATCACACTGCCCCGCTCTCTCCCCATAGCCCTGTGTCAATCCCCAAACTATTCCTACTGCCCCACTCGCTACACATAGCCCTGTATCAATCCCAAACTAATCCCACTGCCCCGCTCTCTCCCCACATTCCTGTATCAATCCCCAAACTAATCGCACTGCTCCGCTTTCTCCCCATAGCCCTGCATCAATCCCCAAACTATTCCCACTGCCCCACTGTCTTCACATAGCCCTGTGTCAATCCCAAACTAATCCCACTGCCCCGCTCTCTCCCCATAGTCCTGTATCAATTCCCCAAACTAATCCCACTGACCCGCTCTCTCGCCATAGCCCTGTATCAATCTCCAAACTAATCCCACTGCCCCGCTCTCTTCCCATAGTCCTGTATCAATCCCCAAACTGATCCCAATGCCCCGGTCTCTCCCCATAGTCCTGTATCAATCCCCAAACTAATCCCACTGCCCCGCTCTCTCCCATAGTCCTGTATCAATGCCAAACTAATCTCACTGACCCCCTCTCTCCCCATAGTCCTGTATCAATCCCCAAACTAATGCCACTGCCCTTCTCTCTCCCGATAGTCCTGTATCAATCCCAAACTAATCCCACTGCCCCGCTCTCTCCCCATAGTCCTGTATCAATTCCCCAAACTAATCCCACTGACCCGCTCTCTCCCCATAGCAGTTTATCTATCAATACAAACTAATCCCACTGCCTCGCTCTCTTCCCATAGTCCGATAATAATCCCCAAACTAATCCCACTGCCCCGCTCTCTCTCCATAGTCCTGTATCAATCCCAAACCGATTCCACTGCCCCGGTCTGTCCCCATATACCTGTATCAATCCCGAACTAATCCCTCTGCCCCGCTATCTCCCCATAATCCTGTATCTGTCCCAAAATAATCCCACTGCCCCACTCTCTCCCCATAGTCCTGTATCAACCCCCAAACTAATCTGACTGCCTCGCTCTCTCCCCACAGTCCGGTATCAATTCCCAAACTAATCCCACTGCCCCACTCTCTCCCCATAGTCCTGTATCAATCCCCAAACTAATCCCACTGCCCCGCTCTCTCCCCACATTCCTTTGTCAATCCCCAAACTAATCCCACTGACCCGCTCTCTCCCCACAGCCCTGTATCATCCCGAAACTAATCCCACTGTCCCGTTCTCTTCCCATAGTCCTGTATCAATCCCAAAACTAATCCCACTGCCCCGCTCTCTCCCCATAGTACTGTATCAATCCCAAACTGATCCCACTGCCCCGGTCTCTCACCATAGTCCTGTATCAATCCCAAACTAATCGCACTGCCCCGCTCTCTCCCCATAGTCCTGTATCAATGCTAAACTAATCTCACTGACCCCCTCTCTCCCCATAGTCCTGTATCAATCCCGAACTAATCCCACTGACCCGCTCTCTCCCCATAGTACTGTTTCAATCTCCAAATTAATCCCACTGACCCGCTCTCTCCCCATAGTCCTGTATCAATCCCAAACTAATCCCACTGCCTCGCTCTCGCTCGATAGACCTGCATCAATCTCAAACTAATCCCACTGCCCCGCTATCTCCCCATAATCCTGTATCTGTCCCAAAATAATCCCACTGCCCCACTCTCTCCCCATAGTCCTGTATCAACCCCCAAACTAATCCCACTGCCTCGCTCTCTCCCCATCGTCCTGTATCAATCCCCAAACTAATCCCACTGCCCCGCTTTCTCCCCATAGTCCTGTATCAATCCCCAAACTGATCCCACTGCCCTGCTCTCTCCCCACAGTCCTGTATCAATCCCCAAACTCATCCCACTGCCCCGCTCTCTCCCCATAGTCCTGTATCAATCCCCAAACTAATCGCACTGCCCGCTCTCACCCCATAGCCCTGTATCAATCCCCAAACTAATCGCACTGCCCCGCTCTCTCCCCATAGTCCTGTTTCAAACCCCAAACTAATCCCACTACCACGCTCGCTCCCCATAGTCCTATATCAATCCCCAAACTAATCCCACTGCCCCGCTCTCTCCCCACAGTCCTGTATCAATCACCAAACTAATCCCACTGCCCCGCTCTCTCCCCACAGTCCTGTGTGAATCCCCAAACTAATCCCACTGCCCCGCTCTCTCCCCACAGTCCTGTATCAATCACCAAACTAATCCCACTGCCCCGCTCTCTCCCCACAGTCCTGTATCAATCCCCAAACTAATCCCACTACCACGCTCTCTCCCCATAGTCCTGTATCAATCCCCAAACTAATCCCACTGCCTTGCTCTCTCCCCATAGTCCTGTATCAATCCCCATACTAATCCCACTGGCCCGATCTCTCCCCATTGTCCTGTATCAAGGCCAAACTAATCTCACTGACCCCCTCTCTCCCCATAGTCCTGTATCAATCACGAACTAATCCCACTTCCCCGCTCTCTCCCCATAGTCCTGTATCAATCCCAAACTAATCCCACTGCCTCGCTCTCTCTCCAAAGTCCTGTATCAATCCAAATCTAATCCCACTGCCCCGCTATCGCCCGATAATCCTGTATCTGTCCCAAAATAATCTCACTGCCCCACTCTCTCCCCATCGTCCTGTATCAACCCCCAAACTAATCCCACTGCCTCGCTCACTCCCCATAGTTCGGTATCAATCCCCAAACTAATCCTACTGCCCCGCTCTCCCCCATAGTCCTGTATCAATTCCAAACTAATCCCACTGCCTCTTTCTCTCTCCATAGTCCTGTATCAATCCCAAACTAATCCCACTGCCCCGCTATCTCCCCATAATCTTGTATCTGTCCCAAAATAATCCCACTGCCCCGCTCTCTCCCCACAGTCCTGTGTCAATCCCCAAACTAATCACACTTCCCCGCTCTCTCCCCATAGTCCTGTATCAATCCCCAAACTAATCCCACTGCCCCGCTCTCTCCCCACAGTCCTGTATCAATCCCCAAACTAATCCCACTGCCCCCCTCTCTCCCCACAGTCCTGTGTCAATCCCCAAACTAATCCCACTGCCCCGCTCTCTCCCCATAGTCCTGTATCAATCCCCAAACTAATCCCACTGCCCGCTCTCTCCCCAGAGCCCTGTATCAATCCCCAAACTAATCGCACTGCCCCGCTCTCTCCCCATAGTCCTGTATCAATCCCCAAACTAATCCCACTACCACGCTCTCTCCCCATAGTCCTGGATCAATCCCCAAACTAATCCCACTGCCTTGCTCTCTCCCCATAGTCCTGTATCAATCCCCAAACTAATCCCACTGCCCCGGTCTCTCCCCATAGTCCTGTATCAATCCCAAACTAATAGCACTGCCCCGCTCTCTCCCCATAGTCCTTTATCAATGCTAAACTAATCTCACTGACACCCTCTCTCCCCATAGTCCTGTATCAATCCCGAACTAATCCCACTGACCCGCTTTCTCCCCATAGTACTTTATCAATCTCCAAATTAATCCCACTGACCCGCTCTCTCCCCATAGTCCTGTATCAATCCCAAACTAATCCCACTGCCTCGCTCTCGCTCGATAGTCCTGTGTCAATCCCAAACTAATCCCACTGTCCGCTCTCTCCCCATAGTCCTGTATCAATCCCCAAACTAATCCCACTACCACGCTCGCTCCCCATAGTCCTGTATCAATCCTCAAACTAATCCCACTGCCTTGCTCTCTCCCCATAGACCTGTATCAATCCCCAAACTAATCACACTGCCCCGCTCTCTCCCCATAGTCCTGTATCAATCCCCAAACTAATCCCACTGCCCCGCTCTCTCCCCACAGTCCTGTATCAATCACCAAACTAATCCCACTGCCCCGCTCTCTCCCCACAGTCCTGTGTCAATCCCCAAACTCATCCCACTGCCCCGCTCTCTCCCCATAGTGCTGTATCAATCCCCAAACTAATCCCACTACCACGCTCTCTCCCCATAGTCCTGTATCAATCCCCAAACTAATCCCACTGCCTCGCTCTCTCCCCATAGTTCGGTATCAATCCCCAAACTAATCCTACTGCCCCGCTCTCTCCCCATAGTCCTGTATCAATGCCAAACTAATCTCACTGACGCCATCTCTCCCCATAGTCCTGTATCAATCCCGAACTAATCCCACTGCCCCGCTCTCTCCCCATAGTCCTGTATCAATCTCCAAACTAATCCCACTGCCCCGCTCTCTCCCCATGGTTCTGTATCAATCCCCAAACTAATCCGACTGCCCCGCTCTCTCCCCACAGTCCTGTATCAATCCCCAAACTAATCCCACTGCCCCGCTCTCTCCCCACAGTCCTGTTTCAATCCCCAAACTAATCCCACTGCCCCGCTCTCTCCCCATAGTCCTGTATCAATCCCCAAACTAATCCCACTGCCCGCTCTCTCCCCAATAGTCCTGTATCAATCGACAAACTAATCCCACTACCACGCTCTCTCCCCATAGTCCTGTATCAATCTCCAACCTAATCCCACCGCCCCGCTCTCACCCCATAGTCCTGTATCAATCCCAAACTAATCCTACTGCCTCGCTCTCTCACCATAGTCCTGTATCAATCCCGAACTAATCCCTCTGCCCCGCTATCTCCCCATAATCCTGTATCTGTCCCAAAATAATCCCACTGCCCCACTCTCTCCCCATAGTCCTGTATCAACCCCCAAACTAATCTGACTGCCTCGCTCTCTCCCCACAGTCCGGTATCAATTCCCAAACTAATCCCACTGCCCCACTCTCTCCCCATAGTCCTGTATCAATCCCCAAACTAATCCCACTGCCCCGCTCTCTCCCCACATTCCTTTGTCAATCCCCAAACTAATCCCACTGACCCGCTCTCTCCCCACAGCCCTGTATCATCCCGAAACTAATCCCACTGTCCCGTTCTCTTCCCATAGTCCTGTATCAATCCCAAAACTAATCCCACTGCCCCGCTCTCTCCCCATAGTACTGTATCAATCCCAAACTGATCCCACTGCCCCGGTCTCTCACCATAGTCCTGTATCAATCCCAAACTAATCGCACTGCCCCGCTCTCTCCCCATAGTCCTGTATCAATGCTAAACTAATCTCACTGACCCCCTCTCTCCCCATAGTCCTGTATCAATCCCGAACTAATCCCACTGACCCGCTCTCTCCCCATAGTACTGTTTCAATCTCCAAATTAATCCCACTGACCCGCTCTCTCCCCATAGTCCTGTATCAATCCCAAACTAATCCCACTGCCTCGCTCTCGCTCGATAGACCTGCATCAATCTCAAACTAATCCCACTGCCCCGCTATCTCCCCATAATCCTGTATCTGTCCCAAAATAATCCCACTGCCCCACTCTCTCCCCATAGTCCTGTATCAACCCCCAAACTAATCCCACTGCCTCGCTCTCTCCCCATCGTCCTGTATCAATCCCCAAACTAATCCCACTGCCCCGCTTTCTCCCCATAGTCCTGTATCAATCCCCAAACTGATCCCACTGCCCTGCTCTCTCCCCACAGTCCTGTATCAATCCCCAAACTAATCCCACTGCCCCGCTCTCTCCCCATAGTCCTGTATCAATCCCCAAACTAATCGCACTGCCCGCTCTCACCCCATAGCCCTGTATCAATCCCCAAACTAATCGCACTGCCCCGCTCTCTCCCCATAGTCCTGTATCAAACCCCAAACTAATCCCACTACCACGCTCGCTCCCCATAGTCCTATATCAATCCCCAAACTAATCCCACTGCCCCGCTCTCTCCCCACAGTCCTGTATCAATCACCAAACTAATCCCACTGCCCCGCTCTCTCCCCACAGTCCTGTGTGAATCCCCAAACTAATCCCACTGCCCCGCTCTCTCCCCACAGTCCTGTATCAATCACCAAACAAATCCCACTGCCCTGCTCTCTCCCCACAGTCCTGTATCAATCCCCAAACTAATCCCACTACCACGCTCTCTCCCCATAGTCCTGTATCAATCCCCAAACTAATCCCACTGCCTTGCTCTCTCCCCATAGTCCTGTATCAATCCCCATACTAATCCCACTGGCCCGATCTCTCCCCATTGTCCTGTATCAAGGCCAAACTAATCTCACTGACCCCCTCTCTCCCCATAGTCCTGTATCAATCACGAACTAATCCCACTTCCCCGCTCGCTCCCCATAGTCCTGTATCAATCCCAAACTAATCCCACTGCCTCGCTCTCTCTCCAAAGTCCTGTATCAATCCAAATCTAATCCCACTGCCCCGCTATCGCCCGATAATCCTGTATCTGTCCCAAAATAATCTCACTGCCCCACTCTCTCCCCATCGTCCTGTATCAACCCCCAAACTAATCCCACTGCCTCGCTCACTCACCATAGTTCGGTATCAATCCCCAAACTAATCCTACTGCCCCGCTCTCCCCCATAGTCCTGTATCAATTCCAAACTAATCCCACTGCCTCTTTCTCTCTCCATAGTCCTGTATCAATCCCAAACTAATCCCACTGCCCCGCTATCTCCCCATAATCTTGTATCTGTCCCAAAATAATCCCACTGCCCCGCTCTCTCCCCACAGTCCTGTGTCAATCCCCAAACTAAACACACTTCCCCGCTCTCTCCCCATAGTCCTGTATCAATCCCCAAACTAATCCCACTGCCCCGCTCTCTCCCCACAGTCCTGTATCAATCCCCAAACTAATCCCACTGCCCCCCTCTCTCCCCAGAGTCCTGTGTCAATCCCCAAACTAATCCCACTGCCCCGCTCTCTCCCCATAGTCCTGTATCAATCCCCAAACTAATCCCACTGCCCGCTCTCTCCCCAGAGCCCTGTATCAATCCCCAAACTAATCGCACTGCCCCGCTCTCTCCCCATAGTCCTGTATCAATCCCCAAACTAATCCCACTACCACGCTCTCTCCCCATAGTCCTGGATCAATCCCCAAACTAATCCCACTGCCTTGCTCTCTCCCCATAGTCCTGTATCAATCCCCAAACTAATCCCACTGCCCCGGTCTCTCCCCATAGTCCTGTATCAATCCCAAACTAATAGCACTGCCCCGCTCTCTCCCCATAGTCCTTTATCAATGCTAAACTAATCTCACTGACACCCTCTCTCCCCATAGTCCTGTATCAATCCCGAACTAATCCCACTGACCCGCTTTCTCCCCATAGTACTTTATCAATCTCCAAATTAATCCCACTGACCCGCTCTCTCCCCATAGTCCTGTATCAATCCCAAACTAATCCCACTGCCTCGCTCTCGCTCGATAGTCCTGTGTCAATCCCAAACTAATCCCACTGTCCGCTCTCTCCCCATAGTCCTGTATCAATCCCCAAACTAATCCCACTACCACGCTCGCTCCCCATAGTCCTGTATCAATCCTCAAACTAATCCCACTGCCTTGCTCTCTCCCCATAGACCTGTATCAATCCCCAAACTAATCACACTGCCCCGCTCTCTCCCCATAGTCCTGTATCAATCCCCAAACTAATCCCACTGCCCCGCTCTCTCCCCACAGTCCTGTGTCAATCCCCAAACTCATCCCACTGCCCCGCTCTCTTCCCATAGTGCTGTATCAATCCCCAAACTAATCCCACTACCACGCTCTCTCCCCATAGTCCTGTATCAATCCCCAAACTAATCCCACTGCCTCGCTCTCTCCCCATAGTTCGGTATCAATCCCCAAACTAATCCTACTGCCCCGCTCTCTCCCCATAGTCCTGTATCAATGCCAAACTAATCTCACTGACGCCATCTCTCCCCATAGTCCTGTATCAATCCCGAACTAATCCCACTGCCCCGCTCTCTCCCCATAGTCCTGTATCAATCTCCAAACTAATCCCACTGCCCCGCTCTCTCCCCATGGTTCTGTATCAATCCCCAAACTAATCCGACTGCCCCGCTCTCTCCCCACAGTCCTGTATCAATCCCCAAACTAATCCCACTGCCCCGCTCTCTCCCCACAGTCCTGTTTCAATCCCCAAACTAATCCCACTGCCCCGCTCTCTCCCCATAGTCCTGTATCAATCCCCAAACTAATCCCACTGCCCGCTCTCTCCCCAATAGTCCTGTATCAATCGACAAACTAATCCCACTACCACGCTCTCTCCCCATAGTCCTGTATCAATCTCCAACCTAATCCCACCGCCCCGCTCTCACCCCATTGTCCTGTATCAATCCCAAACTAATCCTACTGCCTCGCTCTCTCACCATAGTCCTGTATCAATCCCGAACTAATCCCTCTGCCCCGCTATCTCCCCATAATCCTGTATCTGTCCCAAAATAATCCCACTGCCCCACTCTCTCCCCATAGTCCTGTATCAACCCCCAAACTAATCTGACTGCCTCGCTCTCTCCCCACAGTCCGGTATCAATTCCCAAACTAATCCCACTGCCCCACTCTCTCCCCATAGTCCTGTATCAATCCCCAAACTAATCCCACTGCCCCGCTCTCTCCCCACATTCCTTTGTCAATCCCCAAACTAATCCCACTGACCCGCTCTCTCCCCACAGCCCTGTATCATCCCGAAACTAATCCCACTGTCCCGTTCTCTTCCCATAGTCCTGTATCAATCCCAAAACTAATCCCACTGCCCCGCTCTCTCCCCATAGTACTGTATCAATCCCAAACTGATCCCACTGCCCCGGTCTCTCACCATAGTCCTGTATCAATCCCAAACTAATCGCACTGCCCCGCTCTCTCCCCATAGTCCTGTATCAATGCTAAACTAATCTCACTGACCCCCTCTCTCCCCATAGTCCTGTATCAATCCCGAACTAATCCCACTGACCCGCTCTCTCCCCATAGTACTGTTTCAATCTCCAAATTAATCCCACTGACCCGCTCTCTCCCCATAGTCCTGTATCAATCCCAAACTAATCCCACTGCCTCGCTCTCGCTCGATAGACCTGCATCAATCTCAAACTAATCCCACTGCCCCGCTATCTCCCCATAATCCTGTATCTGTCCCAAAATAATCCCACTGCCCCACTCTCTCCCCATAGTCCTGTATCAACCCCCAAACTAATCCCACTGCCTCGCTCTCTCCCCATCGTCCTGTATCAATCCCCAAACTAATCCCACTGCCCCGCTTTCTCCCCATAGTCCTGTATCAATCCCCAAACTGATCCCACTGCCCTGCTCTCTCCCCACAGTCCTGTATCAATCCCCAAACTAATCCCACTGCCCCGCTCTCTCCCCATAGTCCTGTATCAATCCCCAAACTAATCCCACTGCCCGCTCTCTCCCCAGAGCCCTGTATCAATCCCAAACTAATCACACTGCCCCGCTCTCTCCCCATAGTCCTGTATCAATTCCCCAAACTAATCCCACTGACCCGCTCTCTCCCCATAGCCCTGTATCAATCCCCAAACTAATCCCACTGCCCCGCTCTCTTCCCATAGTCCTGTATCAATCCCCAAACTAATCACACTGCCCCGCTCTCTCCCCATAGCCCTGTGTCAATCCCCAAACTATTCCTACTGCCCCACTCGCTACACATAGCCCTGTATCAATCCCAAACTAATCCCACTGCCCCGCTCTCTCCCCACATTCCTGTATCAATCCCCAAACTAATCGCACTGCTCCGCTTTCTCCCCATAGCCCTGCATCAATCCCCAAACTATTCCCACTGCCCCACTGTCTTCACATAGCCCTGTGTCAATCCCAAACTAATCCCACTGCCCCGCTCTCTCCCCATAGTCCTGTATCAATTCCCCAAACTAATCCCACTGACCCGCTCTCTCGCCATAGCCCTGTATCAATCTCCAAACTAATCCCACTGCCCCGCTCTCTTCCCATAGTCCTGTATCAATCCCCAAACTGATCCCAATGCCCCGGTCTCTCCCCATAGTCCTGTATCAATCCCCAAACTAATCCCACTGCCCCGCTCTCTCCCATAGTCCTGTATCAATGCCAAACTAATCTCACTGACCCCCTCTCTCCCCATAGTCCTGTATCAATCCCCAAACTAATGCCACTGCCCTTCTCTCTCCCGATAGTCCTGTATCAATCCCAAACTAATCCCACTGCCCCGCTCTCTCCCCATAGTCCTGTATCAATTCCCCAAACTAATCCCACTGACCCGCTCTCTCCCCATAGCAGTTTATCTATCAATACAAACTAATCCCACTGCCTCGCTCTCTTCCCATAGTCCGATAATAATCCCCAAACTAATCCCACTGCCCCGCTCTCTCTCCATAGTCCTGTATCAATCCCAAACCGATTCCACTGCCCCGGTCTGTCCCCATATACCTGTATCAATCCCGAACTAATCCCTCTGCCCCGCTATCTCCCCATAATCCTGTATCTGTCCCAAAATAATCCCACTGCCCCACTCTCTCCCCATAGTCCTGTATCAACCCCCAAACTAATCTGACTGCCTCGCTCTCTCCCCACAGTCCGGTATCAATTCCCAAACTAATCCCACTGCCCCACTCTCTCCCCATAGTCCTGTATCAATCCCCAAACTAATCCCACTGCCCCGCTCTCTCCCCACATTCCTTTGTCAATCCCCAAACTAATCCCACTGACCCGCTCTCTCCCCACAGCCCTGTATCATCCCGAAACTAATCCCACTGTCCCGTTCTCTTCCCATAGTCCTGTATCAATCCCAAAACTAATCCCACTGCCCCGCTCTCTCCCCATAGTACTGTATCAATCCCAAACTGATCCCACTGCCCCGGTCTCTCACCATAGTCCTGTATCAATCCCAAACTAATCGCACTGCCCCGCTCTCTCCCCATAGTCCTGTATCAATGCTAAACTAATCTCACTGACCCCCTCTCTCCCCATAGTCCTGTATCAATCCCGAACTAATCCCACTGACCCGCTCTCTCCCCATAGTACTGTTTCAATCTCCAAATTAATCCCACTGACCCGCTCTCTCCCCATAGTCCTGTATCAATCCCAAACTAATCCCACTGCCTCGCTCTCGCTCGATAGACCTGCATCAATCTCAAACTAATCCCACTGCCCCGCTATCTCCCCATAATCCTGTATCTGTCCCAAAATAATCCCACTGCCCCACTCTCTCCCCATAGTCCTGTATCAACCCCCAAACTAATCCCACTGCCTCGCTCTCTCCCCATCGTCCTGTATCAATCCCCAAACTAATCCCACTGCCCCGCTTTCTCCCCATAGTCCTGTATCAATCCCCAAACTGATCCCACTGCCCTGCTCTCTCCCCACAGTCCTGTATCAATCCCCAAACTCATCCCACTGCCCCGCTCTCTCCCCATAGTCCTGTATCAATCCCCAAACTAATCGCACTGCCCGCTCTCACCCCATAGCCCTGTATCAATCCCCAAACTAATCGCACTGCCCCGCTCTCTCCCCATAGTCCTGTATCAAACCCCAAACTAATCCCACTACCACGCTCGCTCCCCATAGTCCTATATCAATCCCCAAACTAATCCCACTGCCCCGCTCTCTCCCCACAGTCCTGTATCAATCACCAAACTAATCCCACTGCCCCGCTCTCTCCCCACAGTCCTGTGTGAATCCCCAAACTAATCCCACTGCCCCGCTCTCTCCCCACAGTCCTGTATCAATCACCAAACTAATCCCACTGCCCCGCTCTCTCCCCACAGTCCTGTATCAATCCCCAAACTAATCCCACTACCACGCTCTCTCCCCATAGTCCTGTATCAATCCCCAAACTAATCCCACTGCCTTGCTCTCTCCCCATAGTCCTGTATCAATCCCCATACTAATCCCACTGGCCCGATCTCTCCCCATTGTCCTGTATCAAGGCCAAACTAATCTCACTGACCCCCTCTCTCCCCATAGTCCTGTATCAATCACGAACTAATCCCACTTCCCCGCTCTCTCCCCATAGTCCTGTATCAATCCCAAACTAATCCCACTGCCTCGCTCTCTCTCCAAAGTCCTGTATCAATCCAAATCTAATCCCACTGCCCCGCTATCGCCCGATAATCCTGTATCTGTCCCAAAATAATCTCACTGCCCCACTCTCTCCCCATCGTCCTGTATCAACCCCCAAACTAATCCCACTGCCTCGCTCACTCCCCATAGTTCGGTATCAATCCCCAAACTAATCCTACTGCCCCGCTCTCCCCCATAGTCCTGTATCAATTCCAAACTAATCCCACTGCCTCTTTCTCTCTCCATAGTCCTGTATCAATCCCAAACTAATCCCACTGCCCCGCTATCTCCCCATAATCTTGTATCTGTCCCAAAATAATCCCACTGCCCCGCTCTCTCCCCACAGTCCTGTGTCAATCCCCAAACTAATCACACTTCCCCGCTCTCTCCCCATAGTCCTGTATCAATCCCCAAACTAATCCCACTGCCCCGCTCTCTCCCCACAGTCCTGTATCAATCCCCAAACTAATCCCACTGCCCCCCTCTCTCCCCACAGTCCTGTGTCAATCCCCAAACTAATCCCACTGCCCCGCTCTCTCCCCATAGTCCTGTATCAATCCCCAAACTAATCCCACTGCCCGCTCTCTCCCCAGAGCCCTGTATCAATCCCCAAACTAATCGCACTGCCCCGCTCTCTCCCCATAGTCCTGTATCAATCCCCAAACTAATCCCACTACCACGCTCTCTCCCCATAGTCCTGGATCAATCCCCAAACTAATCCCACTGCCTTGCTCTCTCCCCATAGTCCTGTATCAATCCCCAAACTAATCCCACTGCCCCGGTCTCTCCCCATAGTCCTGTATCAATCCCAAACTAATAGCACTGCCCCGCTCTCTCCCCATAGTCCTTTATCAATGCTAAACTAATCTCACTGACACCCTCTCTCCCCATAGTCCTGTATCAATCCCGAACTAATCCCACTGACCCGCTTTCTCCCCATAGTACTTTATCAATCTCCAAATTAATCCCACTGACCCGCTCTCTCCCCATAGTCCTGTATCAATCCCAAACTAATCCCACTGCCTCGCTCTCGCTCGATAGTCCTGTGTCAATCCCAAACTAATCCCACTGTCCGCTCTCTCCCCATAGTCCTGTATCAATCCCCAAACTAATCCCACTACCACGCTCGCTCCCCATAGTCCTGTATCAATCCTCAAACTAATCCCACTGCCTTGCTCTCTCCCCATAGACCTGTATCAATCCCCAAACTAATCACACTGCCCCGCTCTCTCCCCATAGTCCTGTATCAATCCCCAAACTAATCCCACTGCCCCGCTCTCTCCCCACAGTCCTGTATCAATCACCAAACTAATCCCACTGCCCCGCTCTCTCCCCACAGTCCTGTGTGAATCCCCAAACTAATCCCACTGCCCCGCTCTCTCCCCACAGTCCTGTATCAATCACCAAACAAATCCCACTGCCCTGCTCTCTCCCCACAGTCCTGTATCAATCCCCAAACTAATCCCACTACCACGCTCTCTCCCCATAGTCCTGTATCAATCCCCAAACTAATCCCACTGCCTTGCTCTCTCCCCATAGTCCTGTATCAATCCCCATACTAATCCCACTGGCCCGATCTCTCCCCATTGTCCTGTATCAAGGCCAAACTAATCTCACTGACCCCCTCTCTCCCCATAGTCCTGTATCAATCACGAACTAATCCCACTTCCCCGCTCTCTCCCCATAGTCCTGTATCAATCCCAAACTAATCCCACTGCCTCGCTCTCTCTCCAAAGTCCTGTATCAATCCAAATCTAATCCCACTGCCCCGCTATCGCCCGATAATCCTGTATCTGTCCCAAAATAATCTCACTGCCCCACTCTCTCCCCATCGTCCTGTATCAACCCCCAAACTAATCCCACTGCCTCGCTCACTCACCATAGTTCGGTATCAATCCCCAAACTAATCCTACTGCCCCGCTCTCCCCCATAGTCCTGTATCAATTCCAAACTAATCCCACTGCCTCTTTCTCTCTCCATAGTCCTGTATCAATCCCAAACTAATCCCACTGCCCCGCTATCTCCCCATAATCTTGTATCTGTCCCAAAATAATCCCACTGCCCCGCTCTCTCCCCACAGTCCTGTGTCAATCCCCAAACTAAACACACTTCCCCGCTCTCTCCCCATAGTCCTGTATCAATCCCCAAACTAATCCCACTGCCCCGCTCTCTCCCCACAGTCCTGTATCAATCCCCAAACTAATCCCACTGCCCCCCTCTCTCCCCAGAGTCCTGTGTCAATCCCCAAACTAATCCCACTGCCCCGCTCTCTCCCCATAGTCCTGTATCAATCCCCAAACTAATCCCACTGCCCGCTCTCTCCCCAGAGCCCTGTATCAATCCCCAAACTAATCGCACTGCCCCGCTCTCTCCCCATAGTCCTGTATCAATCCCCAAACTAATCCCACTACCACGCTCTCTCCCCATAGTCCTGGATCAATCCCCAAACTAATCCCACTGCCTTGCTCTCTCCCCATAGTCCTGTATCAATCCCCAAACTAATCCCACTGCCCCGGTCTCTCCCCATAGTCCTGTATCAATCCCAAACTAATAGCACTGCCCCGCTCTCTCCCCATAGTCCTTTATCAATGCTAAACTAATCTCACTGACACCCTCTCTCCCCATAGTCCTGTATCAATCCCGAACTAATCCCACTGACCCGCTTTCTCCCCATAGTACTTTATCAATCTCCAAATTAATCCCACTGACCCGCTCTCTCCCCATAGTCCTGTATCAATCCCAAACTAATCCCACTGCCTCGCTCTCGCTCGATAGTCCTGTGTCAATCCCAAACTAATCCCACTGTCCGCTCTCTCCCCATAGTCCTGTATCAATCCCCAAACTAATCCCACTACCACGCTCGCTCCCCATAGTCCTGTATCAATCCTCAAACTAATCCCACTGCCTTGCTCTCTCCCCATAGACCTGTATCAATCCCCAAACTAATCACACTGCCCCGCTCTCTCCCCATAGTCCTGTATCAATCCCCAAACTAATCCCACTGCCCCGCTCTCTCCCCACAGTCCTGTGTCAATCCCCAAACTCATCCCACTGCCCCGCTCTCTTCCCATAGTGCTGTATCAATCCCCAAACTAATCCCACTACCACGCTCTCTCCCCATAGTCCTGTATCAATCCCCAAACTAATCCCACTGCCTCGCTCTCTCCCCATAGTTCGGTATCAATCCCCAAACTAATCCTACTGCCCCGCTCTCTCCCCATAGTCCTGTATCAATGCCAAACTAATCTCACTGACGCCATCTCTCCCCATAGTCCTGTATCAATCCCGAACTAATCCCACTGCCCCGCTCTCTCCCCATAGTCCTGTATCAATCTCCAAACTAATCCCACTGCCCCGCTCTCTCCCCATGGTTCTGTATCAATCCCCAAACTAATCCGACTGCCCCGCTCTCTCCCCACAGTCCTGTATCAATCCCCAAACTAATCCCACTGCCCCGCTCTCTCCCCACAGTCCTGTTTCAATCCCCAAACTAATCCCACTGCCCCGCTCTCTCCCCATAGTCCTGTATCAATCCCCAAACTAATCCCACTGCCCGCTCTCTCCCCAATAGTCCTGTATCAATCGACAAACTAATCCCACTACCACGCTCTCTCCCCATAGTCCTGTATCAATCTCCAACCTAATCCCACCGCCCCGCTCTCACCCCATTGTCCTGTATCAATCCCAAACTAATCCTACTGCCTCGCTCTCTCACCATAGTCCTGTATCAATCCCGAACTAATCCCTCTGCCCCGCTATCTCCCCATAATCCTGTATCTGTCCCAAAATAATCCCACTGCCCCACTCTCTCCCCATAGTCCTGTATCAACCCCCAAACTAATCTGACTGCCTCGCTCTCTCCCCACAGTCCGGTATCAATTCCCAAACTAATCCCACTGCCCCACTCTCTCCCCATAGTCCTGTATCAATCCCCAAACTAATCCCACTGCCCCGCTCTCTCCCCACATTCCTTTGTCAATCCCCAAACTAATCCCACTGACCCGCTCTCTCCCCACAGCCCTGTATCATCCCGAAACTAATCCCACTGTCCCGTTCTCTTCCCATAGTCCTGTATCAATCCCAAAACTAATCCCACTGCCCCGCTCTCTCCACATAGTACTGTATCAATCCCAAACTGATCCCACTGCCCCGGTCTCTCACCATAGTCCTGTATCAATCCCAAACTAATCGCACTGCCCCGCTCTCTCCCCATAGTCCTGTATCAATGCTAAACTAATCTCACTGACCCCCTCTCTCCCCATAGTCCTGTATCAATCCCGAACTAATCCCACTGACCCGCTCTCTCCCCATAGTACTGTTTCAATCTCCAAATTAATCCCACTGACCCGCTCTCTCCCCATAGTCCTGTATCAATCCCAAACTAATCCCACTGCCTCGCTCTCGCTCGATAGACCTGCATCAATCTCAAACTAATCCCACTGCCCCGCTATCTCCCCATAATCCTGTATCTGTCCCAAAATAATCCCACTGCCCCACTCTCTCCCCATAGTCCTGTATCAACCCCCAAACTA
Organism: Pristiophorus japonicus; assembly: GCF_044704955.1. Lineage (NCBI taxonomy): Eukaryota > Metazoa > Chordata > Chondrichthyes > Pristiophoridae > Pristiophorus > Pristiophorus japonicus. Next base: position 3,081,153 of record NW_027254624.1, read on the forward strand.
ATCCCACTGCCTCGCTCTCTCCCCATCGTCCTGTATCAATCCCCAAACTAATCCCACTGCCCCGCTTTCTCCCCATAGTCCTGTATCAATCCCCAAACTGATCCCACTGCCCTGCTCTCTCCCCACAGTCCTGTATCAATCCCCAAACTAATCCCACTGCCCCGCTCTCTCCCCATAGTCCTGTATCAATCCCCAAACTAATCCCACTGCCCGCTCTCTCCCCAGAGCCCTGTATCAATCCCAAACTAATCACACTGCCCCGCTCTCTCCCCATAGTCCTGTATCAATTCCCCAAACTAATCCCACTGACCCGCTCTCTCCCCATAGCCCTGTATCAATCCCCAAACTAATCCCACTGCCCCGCTCTCTTCCCATAGTCCTGTATCAATCCCCAAACTAATCACACTGCCCCGCTCTCTCCCCATAGCCCTGTGTCAATCCCCAAACTATTCCTACTGCCCCACTCGCTACACATAGCCCTGTATCAATCCCAAACTAATCCCACTGCCCCGCTCTCTCCCCACATTCCTGTATCAATCCCCAAACTAATCGCACTGCTCCGCTTTCTCCCCATAGCCCTGCATCAATCCCCAAACTATTCCCACTGCCCCACTGTCTTCACATAGCCCTGTGTCAATCCCAAACTAATCCCACTGCCCCGCTCTCTCCCCATAGTCCTGTATCAATTCCCCAAACTAATCCCACTGACCCGCTCTCTCGCCATAGCCCTGTATCAATCTCCAAACTAATCCCACTGCCCCGCTCTCTTCCCATAGTCCTGTATCAATCCCCAAACTGATCCCAATGCCCCGGTCTCTCCCCATAGTCCTGTATCAATCCCCAAACTAATCCCACTGCCCCGCTCTCTCCCATAGTCCTGTATCAATGCCAAACTAATCTCACTGACCCCCTCTCTCCCCATAGTCCTGTATCAATCCCCAAACTAATGCCACTGCCCTTCTCTCTCCCGATAGTCCTGTATCAATCCCAAACTAATCCCACTGCCCCGCTCTCTCCCCATAGTCCTGTATCAATTCCCCAAACTAATCCCACTGACCCGCTCTCTCCCCATAGCAGTTTATCTATCAATACAAACTAATCCCACTGCCTCGCTCTCTTCCCATAGTCCGATAATAATCCCCAAACTAATCCCACTGCCCCGCTCTCTCTCCATAGTCCTGTATCAATCCCAAACCGATTCCACTGCCCCGGTCTGTCCCCATATACCTGTATCAATCCCGAACTAATCCCTCTGCCCCGCTATCTCCCCATAATCCTGTATCTGTCCCAAAATAATCCCACTGCCCCACTCTCTCCCCATAGTCCTGTATCAACCCCCAAACTAATCTGACTGCCTCGCTCTCTCCCCACAGTCCGGTATCAATTCCCAAACTAATCCCACTGCCCCACTCTCTCCCCATAGTCCTGTATCAATCCCCAAACTAATCCCACTGCCCCGCTCTCTCCCCACATTCCTTTGTCAATCCCCAAACTAATCCCACTGACCCGCTCTCTCCCCACAGCCCTGTATCATCCCGAAACTAATCCCACTGTCCCGTTCTCTTCCCATAGTCCTGTATCAATCCCAAAACTAATCCCACTGCCCCGCTCTCTCCCCATAGTACTGTATCAATCCCAAACTGATCCCACTGCCCCGGTCTCTCACCATAGTCCTGTATCAATCCCAAACTAATCGCACTGCCCCGCTCTCTCCCCATAGTCCTGTATCAATGCTAAACTAATCTCACTGACCCCCTCTCTCCCCATAGTCCTGTATCAATCCCGAACTAATCCCACTGACCCGCTCTCTCCCCATAGTACTGTTTCAATCTCCAAATTAATCCCACTGACCCGCTCTCTCCCCATAGTCCTGTATCAATCCCAAACTAATCCCACTGCCTCGCTCTCGCTCGATAGACCTGCATCAATCTCAAACTAATCCCACTGCCCCGCTATCTCCCCATAATCCTGTATCTGTCCCAAAATAATCCCACTGCCCCACTCTCTCCCCATAGTCCTGTATCAACCCCCAAACTAATCCCACTGCCTCGCTCTCTCCCCATCGTCCTGTATCAATCCCCAAACTAATCCCACTGCCCCGCTTTCTCCCCATAGTCCTGTATCAATCCCCAAACTGATCCCACTGCCCTGCTCTCTCCCCACAGTCCTGTATCAATCCCCAAACTCATCCCACTGCCCCGCTCTCTCCCCATAGTCCTGTATCAATCCCCAAACTAATCGCACTGCCCGCTCTCACCCCATAGCCCTGTATCAATCCCCAAACTAATCGCACTGCCCCGCTCTCTCCCCATAGTCCTGTATCAAACCCCAAACTAATCCCACTACCACGCTCGCTCCCCATAGTCCTATATCAATCCCCAAACTAATCCCACTGCCCCGCTCTCTCCCCACAGTCCTGTATCAATCACCAAACTAATCCCACTGCCCCGCTCTCTCCCCACAGTCCTGTGTGAATCCCCAAACTAATCCCACTGCCCCGCTCTCTCCCCACAGTCCTGTATCAATCACCAAACTAATCCCACTGCCCCGCTCTCTCCCCACAGTCCTGTATCAATCCCCAAACTAATCCCACTACCACGCTCTCTCCCCATAGTCCTGTATCAATCCCCAAACTAATCCCACTGCCTTGCTCTCTCCCCATAGTCCTGTATCAATCCCCATACTAATCCCACTGGCCCGATCTCTCCCCATTGTCCTGTATCAAGGCCAAACTAATCTCACTGACCCCCTCTCTCCCCATAGTCCTGTATCAATCACGAACTAATCCCACTTCCCCGCTCTCTCCCCATAGTCCTGTATCAATCCCAAACTAATCCCACTGCCTCGCTCTCTCTCCAAAGTCCTGTATCAATCCAAATCTAATCCCACTGCCCCGCTATCGCCCGATAATCCTGTATCTGTCCCAAAATAATCTCACTGCCCCACTCTCTCCCCATCGTCCTGTATCAACCCCCAAACTAATCCCACTGCCTCGCTCACTCCCCATAGTTCGGTATCAATCCCCAAACTAATCCTACTGCCCCGCTCTCCCCCATAGTCCTGTATCAATTCCAAACTAATCCCACTGCCTCTTTCTCTCTCCATAGTCCTGTATCAATCCCAAACTAATCCCACTGCCCCGCTATCTCCCCATAATCTTGTATCTGTCCCAAAATAATCCCACTGCCCCGCTCTCTCCCCACAGTCCTGTGTCAATCCCCAAACTAATCACACTTCCCCGCTCTCTCCCCATAGTCCTGTATCAATCCCCAAACTAATCCCACTGCCCCGCTCTCTCCCCACAGTCCTGTATCAATCCCCAAACTAATCCCACTGCCCCCCTCTCTCCCCACAGTCCTGTGTCAATCCCCAAACTAATCCCACTGCCCCGCTCTCTCCCCATAGTCCTGTATCAATCCCCAAACTAATCCCACTGCCCGCTCTCTCCCCAGAGCCCTGTATCAATCCCCAAACTAATCGCACTGCCCCGCTCTCTCCCCATAGTCCTGTATCAATCCCCAAACTAATCCCACTACCACGCTCTCTCCCCATAGTCCTGGATCAATCCCCAAACTAATCCCACTGCCTTGCTCTCTCCCCATAGTCCTGTATCAATCCCCAAACTAATCCCACTGCCCCGGTCTCTCCCCATAGTCCTGTATCAATCCCAAACTAATAGCACTGCCCCGCTCTCTCCCCATAGTCCTTTATCAATGCTAAACTAATCTCACTGACACCCTCTCTCCCCATAGTCCTGTATCAATCCCGAACTAATCCCACTGACCCGCTTTCTCCCCATAGTACTTTATCAATCTCCAAATTAATCCCACTGACCCGCTCTCTCCCCATAGTCCTGTATCAATCCCAAACTAATCCCACTGCCTCGCTCTCGCTCGATAGTCCTGTGTCAATCCCAAACTAATCCCACTGTCCGCTCTCTCCCCATAGTCCTGTATCAATCCCCAAACTAATCCCACTACCACGCTCGCTCCCCATAGTCCTGTATCAATCCTCAAACTAATCCCACTGCCTTGCTCTCTCCCCATAGACCTGTATCAATCCCCAAACTAATCACACTGCCCCGCTCTCTCCCCATAGTCCTGTATCAATCCCCAAACTAATCCCACTGCCCCGCTCTCTCCCCACAGTCCTGTATCAATCACCAAACTAATCCCACTGCCCCGCTCTCTCCCCACAGTCCTGTGTCAATCCCCAAACTCATCCCACTGCCCCGCTCTCTCCCCATAGTGCTGTATCAATCCCCAAACTAATCCCACTACCACGCTCTCTCCCCATAGTCCTGTATCAATCCCCAAACTAATCCCACTGCCTCGCTCTCTCCCCATAGTTCGGTATCAATCCCCAAACTAATCCTACTGCCCCGCTCTCTCCCCATAGTCCTGTATCAATGCCAAACTAATCTCACTGACGCCATCTCTCCCCATAGTCCTGTATCAATCCCGAACTAATCCCACTGCCCCGCTCTCTCCCCATAGTCCTGTATCAATCTCCAAACTAATCCCACTGCCCCGCTCTCTCCCCATGGTTCTGTATCAATCCCCAAACTAATCCGACTGCCCCGCTCTCTCCCCACAGTCCTGTATCAATCCCCAAACTAATCCCACTGCCCCGCTCTCTCCCCACAGTCCTGTTTCAATCCCCAAACTAATCCCACTGCCCCGCTCTCTCCCCATAGTCCTGTATCAATCCCCAAACTAATCCCACTGCCCGCTCTCTCCCCAATAGTCCTGTATCAATCGACAAACTAATCCCACTACCACGCTCTCTCCCCATAGTCCTGTATCAATCTCCAACCTAATCCCACCGCCCCGCTCTCACCCCATAGTCCTGTATCAATCCCAAACTAATCCTACTGCCTCGCTCTCTCACCATAGTCCTGTATCAATCCCGAACTAATCCCTCTGCCCCGCTATCTCCCCATAATCCTGTATCTGTCCCAAAATAATCCCACTGCCCCACTCTCTCCCCATAGTCCTGTATCAACCCCCAAACTAATCTGACTGCCTCGCTCTCTCCCCACAGTCCGGTATCAATTCCCAAACTAATCCCACTGCCCCACTCTCTCCCCATAGTCCTGTATCAATCCCCAAACTAATCCCACTGCCCCGCTCTCTCCCCACATTCCTTTGTCAATCCCCAAACTAATCCCACTGACCCGCTCTCTCCCCACAGCCCTGTATCATCCCGAAACTAATCCCACTGTCCCGTTCTCTTCCCATAGTCCTGTATCAATCCCAAAACTAATCCCACTGCCCCGCTCTCTCCCCATAGTACTGTATCAATCCCAAACTGATCCCACTGCCCCGGTCTCTCACCATAGTCCTGTATCAATCCCAAACTAATCGCACTGCCCCGCTCTCTCCCCATAGTCCTGTATCAATGCTAAACTAATCTCACTGACCCCCTCTCTCCCCATAGTCCTGTATCAATCCCGAACTAATCCCACTGACCCGCTCTCTCCCCATAGTACTGTTTCAATCTCCAAATTAATCCCACTGACCCGCTCTCTCCCCATAGTCCTGTATCAATCCCAAACTAATCCCACTGCCTCGCTCTCGCTCGATAGACCTGCATCAATCTCAAACTAATCCCACTGCCCCGCTATCTCCCCATAATCCTGTATCTGTCCCAAAATAATCCCACTGCCCCACTCTCTCCCCATAGTCCTGTATCAACCCCCAAACTAATCCCACTGCCTCGCTCTCTCCCCATCGTCCTGTATCAATCCCCAAACTAATCCCACTGCCCCGCTTTCTCCCCATAGTCCTGTATCAATCCCCAAACTGATCCCACTGCCCTGCTCTCTCCCCACAGTCCTGTATCAATCCCCAAACTAATCCCACTGCCCCGCTCTCTCCCCATAGTCCTGTATCAATCCCCAAACTAATCGCACTGCCCGCTCTCACCCCATAGCCCTGTATCAATCCCCAAACTAATCGCACTGCCCCGCTCTCTCCCCATAGTCCTGTATCAAACCCCAAACTAATCCCACTACCACGCTCGCTCCCCATAGTCCTATATCAATCCCCAAACTAATCCCACTGCCCCGCTCTCTCCCCACAGTCCTGTATCAATCACCAAACTAATCCCACTGCCCCGCTCTCTCCCCACAGTCCTGTGTGAATCCCCAAACTAATCCCACTGCCCCGCTCTCTCCCCACAGTCCTGTATCAATCACCAAACAAATCCCACTGCCCTGCTCTCTCCCCACAGTCCTGTATCAATCCCCAAACTAATCCCACTACCACGCTCTCTCCCCATAGTCCTGTATCAATCCCCAAACTAATCCCACTGCCTTGCTCTCTCCCCATAGTCCTGTATCAATCCCCATACTAATCCCACTGGCCCGATCTCTCCCCATTGTCCTGTATCAAGGCCAAACTAATCTCACTGACCCCCTCTCTCCCCATAGTCCTGTATCAATCACGAACTAATCCCACTTCCCCGCTCTCTCCCCATAGTCCTGTATCAATCCCAAACTAATCCCACTGCCTCGCTCTCTCTCCAAAGTCCTGTATCAATCCAAATCTAATCCCACTGCCCCGCTATCGCCCGATAATCCTGTATCTGTCCCAAAATAATCTCACTGCCCCACTCTCTCCCCATCGTCCTGTATCAACCCCCAAACTAATCCCACTGCCTCGCTCACTCACCATAGTTCGGTATCAATCCCCAAACTAATCCTACTGCCCCGCTCTCCCCCATAGTCCTGTATCAATTCCAAACTAATCCCACTGCCTCTTTCTCTCTCCATAGTCCTGTATCAATCCCAAACTAATCCCACTGCCCCGCTATCTCCCCATAATCTTGTATCTGTCCCAAAATAATCCCACTGCCCCGCTCTCTCCCCACAGTCCTGTGTCAATCCCCAAACTAAACACACTTCCCCGCTCTCTCCCCATAGTCCTGTATCAATCCCCAAACTAATCCCACTGCCCCGCTCTCTCCCCACAGTCCTGTATCAATCCCCAAACTAATCCCACTGCCCCCCTCTCTCCCCAGAGTCCTGTGTCAATCCCCAAACTAATCCCACTGCCCCGCTCTCTCCCCATAGTCCTGTATCAATCCCCAAACTAATCCCACTGCCCGCTCTCTCCCCAGAGCCCTGTATCAATCCCCAAACTAATCGCACTGCCCCGCTCTCTCCCCATAGTCCTGTATCAATCCCCAAACTAATCCCACTACCACGCTCTCTCCCCATAGTCCTGGATCAATCCCCAAACTAATCCCACTGCCTTGCTCTCTCCCCATAGTCCTGTATCAATCCCCAAACTAATCCCACTGCCCCGGTCTCTCCCCATAGTCCTGTATCAATCCCAAACTAATAGCACTGCCCCGCTCTCTCCCCATAGTCCTTTATCAATGCTAAACTAATCTCACTGACACCCTCTCTCCCCATAGTCCTGTATCAATCCCGAACTAATCCCACTGACCCGCTTTCTCCCCATAGTACTTTATCAATCTCCAAATTAATCCCACTGACCCGCTCTCTCCCCATAGTCCTGTATCAATCCCAAACTAATCCCACTGCCTCGCTCTCGCTCGATAGTCCTGTGTCAATCCCAAACTAATCCCACTGTCCGCTCTCTCCCCATAGTCCTGTATCAATCCCCAAACTAATCCCACTACCACGCTCGCTCCCCATAGTCCTGTATCAATCCTCAAACTAATCCCACTGCCTTGCTCTCTCCCCATAGACCTGTATCAATCCCCAAACTAATCACACTGCCCCGCTCTCTCCCCATAGTCCTGTATCAATCCCCAAACTAATCCCACTGCCCCGCTCTCTCCCCACAGTCCTGTATCAATCACCAAACTAATCCCACTGCCCCGCTCTCTCCCCACAGTCCTGTGTCAATCCCCAAACTCATCCCACTGCCCCGCTCTCTCCCCATAGTGCTGTATCAATCCCCAAACTAATCCCACTACCACGCTCTCTCCCCATAGTCCTGTATCAATCCCCAAACTAATCCCACTGCCTCGCTCTCTCCCCATAGTTCGGTATCAATCCCCAAACTAATCCTACTGCCCCGCTCTCTCCCCATAGTCCTGTATCAATGCCAAACTAATCTCACTGACGCCATCTCTCCCCATAGTCCTGTATCAATCCCGAACTAATCCCACTGCCCCGCTCTCTCCCCATAGTCCTGTATCAATCTCCAAACTAATCCCACTGCCCCGCTCTCTCCCCATGGTTCTGTATCAATCCCCAAACTAATCCGACTGCCCCGCTCTCTCCCCACAGTCCTGTATCAATCCCCAAACTAATCCCACTGCCCCGCTCTCTCCCCACAGTCCTGTTTCAATCCCCAAACTAATCCCACTGCCCCGCTCTCTCCCCATAGTCCTGTATCAATCCCCAAACTAATCCCACTGCCCGCTCTCTCCCCAATAGTCCTGTATCAATCGACAAACTAATCCCACTACCACGCTCTCTCCCCATAGTCCTGTATCAATCTCCAACCTAATCCCACCGCCCCGCTCTCACCCCATAGTCCTGTATCAATCCCAAACTAATCCTACTGCCTCGCTCTCTCACCATAGTCCTGTATCAATCCCGAACTAATCCCTCTGCCCCGCTATCTCCCCATAATCCTGTATCTGTCCCAAAATAATCCCACTGCCCCACTCTCTCCCCATAGTCCTGTATCAACCCCCAAACTAATCTGACTGCCTCGCTCTCTCCCCACAGTCCTGTATCAACCCCCAAACTAATCCCACTGCCCCGCTTTCTCCCCATAGTCCTGTATCAATCCCCAAACTGATCCCACTGCCCTGCTCTCTCCCCACAGTCCTGTATCAATGCCCAAACTAATCCCACTGCCCCGCTCTCTCCCCATAGTCCTGTATCAATCCCCAAACTAATCGCACTGCCCGCTCTCACCCCATAGCCCTGTATCAATCCCCAAACTAATCGCACTGCCCCGCTCTCTCCCCATAGTCCTGTATCAAACCCCAAACTAATCCCACTACCACGCTCGCTCCCCATAGTCCTATATCAATCCCCAAACTAATCCCACTGCCCCGCTCTCTCCCCACAGTCCTGTATCAATCACCAAACTAATCCCACTGCCCCGCTCTCTCCCCACAGTCCTGTGTGAATCCCCAAACTAATCCCACTGCGCCGCTCTCTCCCCACAGTCCTGTATCAATCACCAAACTAATCCCACTGCCCCGCTCTCTCCCCACAGTCCTGTATCAATCCCCAAACTAATCCCACTACCACGCTCTCTCCCCATAGTCCTGTATCAATCCCCAAACTAATCCCACTGCCTTGCTCTCTCCCCATAGTCCTGTATCAATCCCCATACAAATCCCACTGGCCCGATCTCTCCCCATTGTCCTGTATCAAGGCCAAACTAATCTCACTGACCCCCTCTCTCCCCATAGTCCTGTATCAATCACGAACTAATCCCACTTCCCCGCTCTCTCCCCATAGTCCTGTATCAATCCCAAACTAATCCCACTGCCTCGCTCTCTCTCCAAAGTCCTGTATCAATCCAAATCTAATCCCACTGCCCCGCTATCGCCCGATAATCCTGTATCTGTCCCAAAATAATCTCACTGCCCCACTCTCTCCCCATCGTCCTGTATCAACCCCCAAACTAATCCCACTGCCTCGCTCACTCCCCATAGTTCGGTATCAATCCCCAAACTAATCCTACTGCCCCGCTCTCCCCCATAGTCCTGTATCAATTCCAAACTAATCCCACTGCCTCTTTCTCTCTCCATAGTCCTGTATCAATCCCAAACTAATCCCACTGCCCCGCTATCTCCCCATAATCTTGTATCTGTCCCAAAATAATCCCACTGCCCCGCTCTCTCCCCACAGTCCTGTGTCAATCCCCAAACTAATCACACTTCCCCGCTCTCTCCCCATAGTCCTGTATCAATCCCCAAACTAATCCCACTGCCCCGCTCTCTCCCCACAGTCCTGTATCAATCCCCAAACTAATCCCACTGCCCCCCTCTCTCCCCAGAGTCCTGTGTCAATCCCCAAACTAATCCCACTGCCCCGCTCTCTCCCCATAGTCCTGTATCAATCCCCAAACTAATCCCACTGCCCGCTCTCTCCCCAGAGCCCTGTATCAATCCCCAAACTAATCGCACTGCCCCGCTCTCTCCCCATAGTCCTGTATCAATCCCCAAACTAATCCCACTACCACGCTCTCTCCCCATAGTCCTGTATCAATCCCAAACTAATAGCACTGCCCCGCTCTCTCCCCATAGTCCTTTATCAATGCTAAACTAATCTCACTGACACCCTCTCTCCCCATAGTCCTGTATCAATCCCGAACTAATCCCACTGACCCGCTTTCTCCCCATAGTACTTTATCAATCTCCAAATTAATCCCACTGACCCGCTCTCTCCCCATAGTCCTGTATCAATCCCAAACTAATCCCACTGCCTCGCTCTCGCTCGATAGTCCTGTGTCAATCCCAAACTAATCCCACTGTCCGCTCTCTCCCCATAGTCCTGTATCAATCCCCAAACTAATCCCACTACCACGCTCGCTCCCCATAGTCCTGTATCAATCCTCAAACTAATCCCACTGCCTTGCTCTCTCCCCATAGACCTGTATCAATCCCCAAACTAATCACACTGCCCCGCTCTCTCCCCATAGTCCTGTATCAATCCCCAAACTAATCCCACTGCCCCGCTCTCTCCCCACAGTCCTGTATCAATCACCAAACTAATCCCACTGCCCCGCTCTCTCCCCACAGTCCTGTGTCAATCCCCAAACTCATCCCACTGCCCCGCTCTCTCCCCATAGTGCTGTATCAATCCCCAAACTAATCCCACTACCACGCTCTCTCCCCATAGTCCTGTATCAATCCCCAAACTAATCCCACTGCCTCGCTCTCTCCCCATAGTTCGGTATCAATCCCCAAACTAATCCTACTGCCCCGCTCTCTCCCCATAGTCCTGTATCAATGCCAAACTAATCTCACTGACGCCATCTCTCCCCATAGTCCTGTATCAATCCCGAACTAATCCCACTGCCCCGCTCTCTCCCCATAGTCCTGTATCAATCTCCAAACTAATCCCACTGCCCCGCTCTCTCCCCATGGTTCTGTATCAATCCCCAAACTAATCCGACTGCCCCGCTCTCTCCCCACAGTCCTGTATCAATCCCCAAACTAATCCCACTGCCCCGCTCTCTCCCCACAGTCCTGTTTCAATCCCCAAACTAATCCCACTGCCCCGCTCTCTCCCCATAGTCCTGTATCAATCCCCAAACTAATCCCACTGCCCGCTCTCTCCCCAATAGTCCTGTATCAATCGACAAACTAATCCCACTACCACGCTCTCTCCCCATAGTCCTGTATCAATCTCCAACCTAATCCCACCGCCCCGCTCTCACCCCATTGTCCTGTATCAATCCCAAACTAATCCTACTGCCTCGCTCTCTCACCATAGTCCTGTATCAATCCCGAACTAATCCCTCTGCCCCGCTATCTCCCCATAATCCTGTATCTGTCCCAAAATAATCCCACTGCCCCACTCTCTCCCCATAGTCCTGTATCAACCCCCAAACTAATCTGACTGCCTCGCTCTCTCCCCACAGTCCGGTATCAATTCCCAAACTAATCCCACTGCCCCACTCTCTCCCCATAGTCCTGTATCAATCCCCAAACTAATCCCACTGCCCCGCTCTCTCCCCACATTCCTTTGTCAATCCCCAAACTAATCCCACTGACCCGCTCTCTCCCCACAGCCCTGTATCATCCCGAAACTAATCCCACTGTCCCGTTCTCTTCCCATAGTCCTGTATCAATCCCAAAACTAATCCCACTGCCCCGCTCTCTCCCCATAGTACTGTATCAATCCCAAACTGATCCCACTGCCCCGGTCTCTCACCATAGTCCTGTATCAATCCCAAACTAATCGCACTGCCCCGCTCTCTCCCCATAGTCCTGTATCAATGCTAAACTAATCTCACTGACCCCCTCTCTCCCCATAGTCCTGTATCAATCCCGAACTAATCCCACTGACCCGCTCTCTCCCCATAGTACTGTTTCAATCTCCAAATTAATCCCACTGACCCGCTCTCTCCCCATAGTCCTGTATCAATCCCAAACTAATCCCACTGCCTCGCTCTCGCTCGATAGACCTGCATCAATCTCAAACTAATCCCACTGCCCCGCTATCTCCCCATAATCCTGTATCTGTCCCAAAATAATCCCACTGCCCCACTCTCTCCCCATAGTCCTGTATCAACCCCCAAACTAATCCCACTGCCTCGCTCTCTCCCCATCGTCCTGTATCAATCCCCAAACTAATCCCACTGCCCCGCTTTCTCCCCATAGTCCTGTATCAATCCCCAAACTGATCCCACTGCCCTGCTCTCTCCCCACAGTCCTGTATCAATCCCCAAACTAATCCCACTGCCCCGCTCTCTCCCCATAGTCCTGTATCAATCCCCAAACTAATCCCACTGCCCGCTCTCTCCCCAGAGCCCTGTATCAATCCCAAACTAATCACACTGCCCCGCTCTCTCCCCATAGTCCTGTATCAATTCCCCAAACTAATCCCACTGACCCGCTCTCTCCCCATAGCCCTGTATCAATCCCCAAACTAATCCCACTGCCCCGCTCTCTTCCCATAGTCCTGTATCAATCCCCAAACTAATCACACTGCCCCGCTCTCTCCCCATAGCCCTGTGTCAATCCCCAAACTATTCCTACTGCCCCACTCGCTACACATAGCCCTGTATCAATCCCAAACTAATCCCACTGCCCCGCTCTCTCCCCACATTCCTGTATCAATCCCCAAACTAATCGCACTGCTCCGCTTTCTCCCCATAGCCCTGCATCAATCCCCAAACTATTCCCACTGCCCCACTGTCTTCACATAGCCCTGTGTCAATCCCAAACTAATCCCACTGCCCCGCTCTCTCCCCATAGTCCTGTATCAATTCCCCAAACTAATCCCACTGACCCGCTCTCTCGCCATAGCCCTGTATCAATCTCCAAACTAATCCCACTGCCCCGCTCTCTTCCCATAGTCCTGTATCAATCCCCAAACTGATCCCAATGCCCCGGTCTCTCCCCATAGTCCTGTATCAATCCCCAAACTAATCCCACTGCCCCGCTCTCTCCCATAGTCCTGTATCAATGCCAAACTAATCTCACTGACCCCCTCTCTCCCCATAGTCCTGTATCAATCCCCAAACTAATGCCACTGCCCTTCTCTCTCCCGATAGTCCTGTATCAATCCCAAACTAATCCCACTGCCCCGCTCTCTCCCCATAGTCCTGTATCAATTCCCCAAACTAATCCCACTGACCCGCTCTCTCCCCATAGCAGTTTATCTATCAATACAAACTAATCCCACTGCCTCGCTCTCTTCCCATAGTCCGATAATAATCCCCAAACTAATCCCACTGCCCCGCTCTCTCTCCATAGTCCTGTATCAATCCCAAACCGATTCCACTGCCCCGGTCTGTCCCCATATACCTGTATCAATCCCGAACTAATCCCTCTGCCCCGCTATCTCCCCATAATCCTGTATCTGTCCCAAAATAATCCCACTGCCCCACTCTCTCCCCATAGTCCTGTATCAACCCCCAAACTAATCTGACTGCCTCGCTCTCTCCCCACAGTCCGGTATCAATTCCCAAACTAATCCCACTGCCCCACTCTCTCCCCATAGTCCTGTATCAATCCCCAAACTAATCCCACTGCCCCGCTCTCTCCCCACATTCCTTTGTCAATCCCCAAACTAATCCCACTGACCCGCTCTCTCCCCACAGCCCTGTATCATCCCGAAACTAATCCCACTGTCCCGTTCTCTTCCCATAGTCCTGTATCAATCCCAAAACTAATCCCACTGCCCCGCTCTCTCCCCATAGTACTGTATCAATCCCAAACTGATCCCACTGCCCCGGTCTCTCACCATAGTCCTGTATCAATCCCAAACTAATCGCACTGCCCCGCTCTCTCCCCATAGTCCTGTATCAATGCTAAACTAATCTCACTGACCCCCTCTCTCCCCATAGTCCTGTATCAATCCCGAACTAATCCCACTGACCCGCTCTCTCCCCATAGTACTGTTTCAATCTCCAAATTAATCCCACTGACCCGCTCTCTCCCCATAGTCCTGTATCAATCCCAAACTAATCCCACTGCCTCGCTCTCGCTCGATAGACCTGCATCAATCTCAAACTAATCCCACTGCCCCGCTATCTCCCCATAATCCTGTATCTGTCCCAAAATAATCCCACTGCCCCACTCTCTCCCCATAGTCCTGTATCAACCCCCAAACTAATCCCACTGCCTCGCTCTCTCCCCATCGTCCTGTATCAATCCCCAAACTAATCCCACTGCCCCGCTTTCTCCCCATAGTCCTGTATCAATCCCCAAACTGATCCCACTGCCCTGCTCTCTCCCCACAGTCCTGTATCAATCCCCAAACTCATCCCACTGCCCCGCTCTCTCCCCATAGTCCTGTATCAATCCCCAAACTAATCGCACTGCCCGCTCTCACCCCATAGCCCTGTATCAATCCCCAAACTAATCGCACTGCCCCGCTCTCTCCCCATAGTCCTGTATCAAACCCCAAACTAATCCCACTACCACGCTCGCTCCCCATAGTCCTATATCAATCCCCAAACTAATCCCACTGCCCCGCTCTCTCCCCACAGTCCTGTATCAATCACCAAACTAATCCCACTGCCCCGCTCTCTCCCCACAGTCCTGTGTGAATCCCCAAACTAATCCCACTGCCCCGCTCTCTCCCCACAGTCCTGTATCAATCACCAAACTAATCCCACTGCCCCGCTCTCTCCCCACAGTCCTGTATCAATCCCCAAACTAATCCCACTACCACGCTCTCTCCCCATAGTCCTGTATCAATCCCCAAACTAATCCCACTGCCTTGCTCTCTCCCCATAGTCCTGTATCAATCCCCATACTAATCCCACTGGCCCGATCTCTCCCCATTGTCCTGTATCAAGGCCAAACTAATCTCACTGACCCCCCTCTCTCCCCATAGTCCTGTATCAATCACGAACTAATCCCACTTCCCCGCTCTCTCCCCATAGTCCTGTATCAATCCCAAACTAATCCCACTGCCTCGCTCTCTCTCCAAAGTCCTGTATCAATCCAAATCTAATCCCACTGCCCCGCTATCGCCCGATAATCCTGTATCTGTCCCAAAATAATCTCACTGCCCCACTCTCTCCCCATCGTCCTGTATCAACCCCCAAACTAATCCCACTGCCTCGCTCACTCCCCATAGTTCGGTATCAATCCCCAAACTAATCCTACTGCCCCGCTCTCCCCCATAGTCCTCTATCAATTCCAAACTAATCCCACTGCCTCTTTCTCTCTCCATAGTCCTGTATCAATCCCAAACTAATCCCACTGCCCCGCTATCTCCCCATAATCTTGTATCTGTCCCAAAATAATCCCACTGCCCCGCTCTCTCCCCACAGTCCTGTGTCAATCCCCAAACTAATCACACTTCCCCGCTCTCTCCCCATAGTCCTGTATCAATCCCCAAACTAATCCCACTGCCCCGCTCTCTCCCCACAGTCCTGTATCAATCCCCAAACTAATCCCACTGCCCCCCTCTCTCCCCACAGTCCTGTGTCAATCCCCAAACTAATCCCACTGCCCCGCTCTCTCCCCATAGTCCTGTATCAATCCCCAAACTAATCCCACTGCCCGCTCTCTCCCCAGAGCCCTGTATCAATCCCCAAACTAATCGCACTGCCCCGCTCTCTCCCCATAGTCCTGTATCAATCCCCAAACTAATCCCACTACCACGCTCTCTCCCCATAGTCCTGGATCAATCCCCAAACTAATCCCACTGCCTTGCTCTCTCCCCATAGTCCTGTATCAATCCCCAAACTAATCCCACTGCCCCGGTCTCTCCCCATAGTCCTGTATCAATCCCAAACTAATAGCACTGCCCCGCTCTCTCCCCATAGTCCTTTATCAATGCTAAACTAATCTCACTGACACCCTCTCTCCCCATAGTCCTGTATCAATCCCGAACTAATCCCACTGACCCGCTTTCTCCCCATAGTACTTTATCAATCTCCAAATTAATCCCACTGACCCGCTCTCTCCCCATAGTCCTGTATCAATCCCAAACTAATCCCACTGCCTCGCTCTCGCTCGATAGTCCTGTGTCAATCCCAAACTAATCCCACTGTCCGCTCTCTCCCCATAGTCCTGTATCAATCCCCAAACTAATCCCACTACCACGCTCGCTCCCCATAGTCCTGTATCAATCCTCAAACTAATCCCACTGCCTTGCTCTCTCCCCATAGACCTGTATCAATCCCCAAACTAATCACACTGCCCCGCTCTCTCCCCATAGTCCTGTATCAATCCCCAAACTAATCCCACTGCCCCGCTCTCTCCCCACAGTCCTGTATCAATCACCAAACTAATCCCACTGCCCCGCTCTCTCCCCACAGTCCTGTGTCAATCCCCAAACTCATCCCACTGCCCCGCTCTCTCCCCATAGTGCTGTATCAATCCCCAAACTAATCCCACTACCACGCTCTCTCCCCATAGTCCTGTATCAATCCCCAAACTAATCCCACTGCCTCGCTCTCTCCCCATAGTTCGGTATCAATCCCCAAACTAATCCTACTGCCCCGCTCTCTCCCCATAGTCCTGTATCAATGCCAAACTAATCTCACTGACGCCATCTCTCCCCATAGTCCTGTATCAATCCCGAACTAATCCCACTGCCCCGCTCTCTCCCCATAGTCCTGTATCAATCTCCAAACTAATCCCACTGCCCCGCTCTCTCCCCATGGTTCTGTATCAATCCCCAAACTAATCCGACTGCCCCGCTCTCTCCCCACAGTCCTGTATCAATCCCCAAACTAATCCCACTGCCCCGCTCTCTCCCCACAGTCCTGTTTCAATCCCCAAACTAATCCCACTGCCCCGCTCTCTCCCCATAGTCCTGTATCAATCCCCAAACTAATCCCACTGCCCGCTCTCTCCCCAATAGTCCTGTATCAATCGACAAACTAATCCCACTACCACGCTCTCTCCCCATAGTCCTGTATCAATCTCCAACCTAATCCCACCGCCCCGCTCTCACCCCATAGTCCTGTATCAATCCCAAACTAATCCTACTGCCTCGCTCTCTCACCATAGTCCTGTATCAATCCCGAACTAATCCCTCTGCCCCGCTATCTCCCCATAATCCTGTATCTGTCCCAAAATAATCCCACTGCCCCACTCTCTCCCCATAGTCCTGTATCAACCCCCAAACTAATCTGACTGCCTCGCTCTCTCCCCACAGTCCGGTATCAATTCCCAAACTAATCCCACTGCCCCACTCTCTCCCCATAGTCCTGTATCAATCCCCAAACTAATCCCACTGCCCCGCTCTCTCCCCACATTCCTTTGTCAATCCCCAAACTAATCCCACTGACCCGCTCTCTCCCCACAGCCCTGTATCATCCCGAAACTAATCCCACTGTCCCGTTCTCTTCCCATAGTCCTGTATCAATCCCAAAACTAATCCCACTGCCCCGCTCTCTCCCCATAGTACTGTATCAATCCCAAACTGATCCCACTGCCCCGGTCTCTCACCATAGTCCTGTATCAATCCCAAACTAATCGCACTGCCCCGCTCTCTCCCCATAGTCCTGTATCAATGCTAAACTAATCTCACTGACCCCCTCTCTCCCCATAGTCCTGTATCAATCCCGAACTAATCCCACTGACCCGCTCTCTCCCCATAGTACTGTTTCAATCTCCAAATTAATCCCACTGACCCGCTCTCTCCCCATAGTCCTGTATCAATCCCAAACTAATCCCACTGCCTCGCTCTCGCTCGATAGACCTGCATCAATCTCAAACTAATCCCACTGCCCCGCTATCTCCCCATAATCCTGTATCTGTCCCAAAATAATCCCACTGCCCCACTCTCTCCCCATAGTCCTGTATCAACCCCCAAACTAATCCCACTGCCTCGCTCTCTCCCCATCGTCCTGTATCAATCCCCAAACTAATCCCACTGCCCCGCTTTCTCCCCATAGTCCTGTATCAATCCCCAAACTGATCCCACTGCCCTGCTCTCTCCCCACAGTCCTGTATCAATCCCCAAACTAATCCCACTGCCCCGCTCTCTCCCCATAGTCCTGTATCAATCCCCAAACTAATCGCACTGCCCGCTCTCACCCCATAGCCCTGTATCAATCCCCAAACTAATCGCACTGCCCCGCTCTCTCCCCATAGTCCTGTATCAAACCCCAAACTAATCCCACTACCACGCTCGCTCCCCATAGTCCTATATCAATCCCCAAACTAATCCCACTGCCCCGCTCTCTCCCCACAGTCCTGTATCAATCACCAAACTAATCCCACTGCCCCGCTCTCTCCCCACAGTCCTGTGTGAATCCCCAAACTAATCCCACTGCCCCGCTCTCTCCCCACAGTCCTGTATCAATCACCAAACAAATCCCACTGCCCCGCTCTCTCCCCACAGTCCTGTATCAATCCCCAAACTAATCCCACTACCACGCTCTCTCCCCATAGTCCTGTATCAATCCCCAAACTAATCCCACTGCCTTGCTCTCTCCCCATAGTCCTGTATCAATCCCCATACTAATCCCACTGGCCCGATCTCTCCCCATTGTCCTGTATCAAGGCCAAACTAATCTCACTGACCCCCTCTCTCCCCATAGTCCTGTATCAATCACGAACTAATCCCACTTCCCCGCTCTCTCCCCATAGTCCTGTATCAATCCCAAACTAATCCCACTGCCTCGCTCTCTCTCCAAAGTCCTGTATCAATCCAAATCTAATCCCACTGCCCCGCTATCGCCCGATAATCCTGTATCTGTCCCAAAATAATCTCACTGCCCCACTCTCTCCCCATCGTCCTGTATCAACCCCCAAACTAATCCCACTGCCTCGCTCACTCACCATAGTTCGGTATCAATCCCCAAACTAATCCTACTGCCCCGCTCTCCCCCATAGTCCTGTATCAATTCCAAACTAATCCCACTGCCTCTTTCTCTCTCCATAGTCCTGTATCAATCCCAAACTAATCCCACTGCCCCGCTATCTCCCCATAATCTTGTATCTGTCCCAAAATAATCCCACTGCCCCGCTCTCTCCCCACAGTCCTGTGTCAATCCCCAAACTAAACACACTTCCCCGCTCTCTCCCCATAGTCCTGTATCAATCCCCAAACTAATCCCACTGCCCCGCTCTCTCCCCACAGTCCTGTATCAATCCCCAAACTAATCCCACTGCCCCCCTCTCTCCCCAGAGTCCTGTGTCAATCCCCAAACTAATCCCACTGCCCCGCTCTCTCCCCATAGTCCTGTATCAATCCCCAAACTAATCCCACTGCCCGCTCTCTCCCCAGAGCCCTGTATCAATCCCCAAACTAATCGCACTGCCCCGCTCTCTCCCCATAGTCCTGTATCAATCCCCAAACTAATCCCACTACCACGCTCTCTCCCCATAGTCCTGGATCAATCCCCAAACTAATCCCACTGCCTTGCTCTCTCCCCATAGTCCTGTATCAATCCCCAAACTAATCCCACTGCCCCGGTCGCTCCCCATAGTCCTGTATCAATCCCAAACTAATAGCACTGCCCCGCTCTCTCCCCATAGTCCTTTATCAATGCTAAACTAATCTCACTGACACCCTCTCTCCCCATAGTCCTGTATCAATCCCGAACTAATCCCACTGACCCGCTTTCTCCCCATAGTACTTTATCAATCTCCAAATTAATCCCACTGACCCGCTCTCTCCCCATAGTCCTGTATCAATCCCAAACTAATCCCACTGCCTCGCTCTCGCTCGATAGTCCTGTGTCAATCCCAAACTAATCCCACTGTCCGCTCTCTCCCCATAGTCCTGTATCAATCCCCAAACTAATCCCACTACCACGCTCGCTCCCCATAGTCCTGTATCAATCCTCAAACTAATCCCACTGCCTTGCTCTCTCCCCATAGACCTGTATCAATCCCCAAACTAATCACACTGCCCCGCTCTCTCCCCATAGTCCTGTATCAATCCCCAAACTAATCCCACTGCCCCGCTCTCTCCCCACAGTCCTGTATCAATCACCAAACTAATCCCACTGCCCCGCTCTCTCCCCACAGTCCTGTGTCAATCCCCAAACTCATCCCACTGCCCCGCTCTCTCCCCATAGTGCTGTATCAATCCCCAAACTAATCCCACTACCACGCTCTCTCCCCATAGTCCTGTATCAATCCCCAAACTAATCCCACTGCCTCGCTCTCTCCCCATAGTTCGGTATCAATCCCCAAACTAATCCTACTGCCCCGCTCTCTCCCCATAGTCCTGTATCAATGCCAAACTAATCTCACTGACGCCATCTCTCCCCATAGTCCTGTATCAATCCCGAACTAATCCCACTGCCCCGCTCTCTCCCCATAGTCCTGTATCAATCTCCAAACTAATCCCACTGCCCCGCTCTCTCCCCATGGTTCTGTATCAATCCCCAAACTAATCCGACTGCCCCGCTCTCTCCCCACAGTCCTGTATCAATCCCCAAACTAATCCCACTGCCCCGCTCTCTCCCCACAGTCCTGTTTCAATCCCCAAACTAATCCCACTGCCCCGCTCTCTCCCCATAGTCCTGTATCAATCCCCAAACTAATCCCACTGCCCGCTCTCTCCCCAATAGTCCTGTATCAATCGACAAACTAATCCCACTACCACGCTCTCTCCCCATAGTCCTGTATCAATCTCCAACCTAATCCCACCGCCCCGCTCTCACCCCATAGTCCTGTATCAATCCCAAACTAATCCTACTGCCTCGCTCTCTCACCATAGTCCTGTATCAATCCCGAACTAATCCCTCTGCCCCGCTATCTCCCCATAATCCTGTATCTGTCCCAAAATAATCCCACTGCCCCACTCTCTCCCCATAGTCCTGTATCAACCCCCAAACTAATCTGACTGCCTCGCTCTCTCCCCACAGTCCGGTATCAATTCCCAAACTAATCCCACTGCCCCACTCTCTCCCCATAGTCCTGTACCAATCCCCAAACTAATCCCACTGCCCCGCTCTCTCCCCACATTCCTTTGTCAATCCCCAAACTAATCCCACTGACCCGCTCTCTCCCCACAGCCCTGTATCATCCCGAAACTAATCCCACTGTCCCGTTCTCTTCCCATAGTCCTGTATCAATCCCAAAACTAATCCCACTGCCCCGCTCTCTCCCCATAGTACTGTATCAATCCCAAACTGATCCCACTGCCCCGGTCTCTCACCATAGTCCTGTATCAATCCCAAACTAATCGCACTGCCCCGCTCTCTCCCCATAGTCCTGTATCAATGCTAAACTAATCTCACCGACCCCCTCTCTCCCCATAGTCCTGTATCAATCCCGAACTAATCCCACTGACCCGCTCTCTCCCCATAGTACTGTTTCAATCTCCAAATTAATCCCACTGACCCGCTCTCTCCCCATAGTCCTGTATCAATCCCAAACTAATCCCACTGCCTCGCTCTCGCTCGATAGACCTGCATCAATCTCAAACTAATCCCACTGCCCCGCTATCTCCCCATAATCCTGTATCTGTCCCAAAATAATCCCACTGCCCCACTCTCTCCCCATAGTCCTGTATCAACCCCCAAACTAATCCCACTGCCTCGCTCTCTCCCCATCGTCCTGTATCAATCCCCAAACTAATCCCACTGCCCCGCTTTCTCCCCATAGTCCTGTATCAATCCCCAAACTGATCCCACTGCCCTGCTCTCTCCCCACAGTCCTGTATCAATCCCCAAACTAATCCCACTGCCCCGCTCTCTCCCCATAGTCCTGTATCAATCCCCAAACTAATCGCACTGCCCGCTCTCACCCCATAGCCCTGTATCAATCCCCAAACTAATCGCACTGCCCCGCTCTCTCCCCATAGTCCTGTATCAAACCCCAAACTAATCCCACTACCACGCTCGCTCCCCATAGTCCTATATCAATCCCCAAACTAATCCCACTGCCCCGCTCTCTCCCCACAGTCCTGTATCAATCACCAAACTAATCCCACTGCCCCGCTCTCTCCCCACAGTCCTGTGTGAATCCCCAAACTAATCCCACTGCGCCGCTCTCTCCCCACAGTCCTGTATCAATCACCAAACTAATCCCACTGCCCCGCTCTCTCCCCACAGTCCTGTATCAATCCCCAAACTAATCCCACTACCACGCTCTCTCCCCATAGTCCTGTATCAATCCCCAAACTAATCCCACTGCCTTGCTCTCTCCCCATAGTCCTGTATCAATCCCCATACTAATCCCACTGGCCCGATCTCTCCCCATTGTCCTGTATCAAGGCCAAACTAATCTCACTGACCCCCTCTCTCCCCATAGTCCTGTATCAATCACGAACTAATCCCACTTCCCCGCTCTCTCCCCATAGTCCTGTATCAATCCCAAACTAATCCCACTGCCTCGCTCTCTCTCCAAAGTCCTGTATCAATCCAAATCTAATCCCACTGCCCCGCTATCGCCCGATAATCCTGTATCTGTCCCAAAATAATCTCACTGCCCCACTCTCTCCCCATCGTCCTGTATCAACCCCCAAACTAATCCCACTGCCTCGCTCACTCCCCATAGTTCGGTATCAATCCCCAAACTAATCCTACTGCCCCGCTCTCCCCCATAGTCCTGTATCAATTCCAAACTAATCCCACTGCCTCTTTCTCTCTCCATAGTCCTGTATCAATCCCAAACTAATCCCACTGCCCCGCTATCTCCCCATAATCTTGTATCTGTCCCAAAATAATCCCACTGCCCCGCTCTCTCCCCACAGTCCTGTGTCAATCCCCAAACTAATCACACTTCCCCGCTCTCTCCCCATAGTCCTGTATCAATCCCCAAACTAATCCCACTGCCCCGCTCTCTCCCCACAGTCCTGTATCAATCCCCAAACTAATCCCACTGCCCCCCTCTCTCCCCAGAGTCCTGTGTCAATCCCCAAACTAATCCCACTGCCCCGCTCTCTCCCCATAGTCCTGTATCAATCCCCAAACTAATCCCACTGCCCGCTCTCTCCCCAGAGCCCTGTATCAATCCCCAAACTAATCGCACTGCCCCGCTCTCTCCCCATAGTCCTGTATCAATCCCCAAACTAATCCCACTACCACGCTCTCTCCCCATAGTCCTGGATCAATCCCCAAACTAATCCCACTGCCTTGCTCTCTCCCCATAGTCCTGTATCAATCCCCAAACTAATCCCACTGCCCCGGTCTCTCCCCATAGTCCTCTATCAATCCCAAACTAATAGCACTGCCCCGCTCTCTCCCCATAGTCCTTTATCAATGCTAAACTAAACTCACTGACACCCTCTCTCCCCATAGTCCTGTATCAATCCCGAACTAATCCCACTGACCCGCTTTCTCCCCATAGTACTTTATCAATCTCCAAATTAATCCCACTGACCCGCTCTCTCCCCATAGTCCTGTATCAATCCCAAACTAATCCCACTGCCTCGCTCTCGCTCGATAGTCCTGTGTCAATCCCAAACTAATCCCACTGTCCGCTCTCTCCCCATAGTCCTGTATCAATCCCCAAACTAATCCCACTACCACGCTCGCTCCCCATAGTCCTGTATCAATCCTCAAACTAATCCCACTGCCTTGCTCTCTCCCCATAGACCTGTATCAATCCCCAAACTAATCACACTGCCCCGCTCTCTCCCCATAGTCCTGTATCAATCCCCAAACTAATCCCACTGCCCCGCTCTCTCCCCACAGTCCTGTATCAATCACCAAACTAATCCCACTGCCCCGCTCTCTCCCCACAGTCCTGTGTCAATCCCCAAACTCATCCCACTGCCCCGCTCTCTCCCCATAGTGCTGTATCAATCCCCAAACTAATCCCACTACCACGCTCTCTCCCCATAGTCCTGTATCAATCCCCAAACTAATCCCACTGCCCCGCTCTCTCCCCACAGTCCTGTTTCAATCCCCAAACTAATCCCACTGCCCCGCTCTCTCCCCATAGTCCTGTATCAATCCCCAAACTAATCCCACTGCCCGCTCTCTCCCCAATAGTCCTGTATCAATCGACAAACTAATCCCACTACCACGCTCTCTCCCCATAGTCCTGTATCAATCTCCAACCTAATCCCACCGCCACGCTCTCACCCCATAGTCCTGTATCAATCCCAAACTAATCCTACTGCCTCGCTCTCTCACCATAGTCCTGTATCAATCCCAAACTAATCCCACTGCCCCGCTATCTCCCGATAATCCTGTATCTGTCCCAAAATAATCTCACTGCCCCACTCTCTCCCCATCGTCCTGTATCAACCCCCAAACTAATCCCACTGCCTCGCTCTCTCCCCATAGTTCGGTATCAATCCCCAAACTAATCCCACTGCCCCGCTCTCTCCCCAGAGTCCTGTATCAATCCCCAAACTAATCCCACTGCCCCGCTCTCTCCCCACATTCCTGTATCAATCCCCAAACTAATCCCACTGACCCGCTCTCTCCCGATAGCCCTGTATCAATCCCCAAACTAATCCCACTGCGCCGTTCTCTTCCTATAGTCCTGTATCAATCCCCAAACTAATCGCACTGCCCCGCTCTCTCCCCATAGCCCTGCATCAATCCCGAAACTATTCGCACTGCCCCACTGTCTCCACATAGCCCTGTATCAATCCCAAACTAATCCCACTGCCCCGCTCTCTCCCCATAGTCCTGTATCAATCCCAAACCGATCCCACTGCCCCGGTCTGTCCCCATAGTCCTGTATCAATCCCCAAACTAATCCCACTGCCCCGCTCTCTTCCCATAGTCCTGTATCAATCCCCAAACTAATCACACTGCCCCGCTCTCTCCCCATAGCCCTGTGTCAATCCCCAAACTATTCCTACTGCCCCACTCGCTACACATAGCCCTGTATCAATCCCAAACTAATCCCACTGCCCCACTCTCTCCCCACATTCCTGTATCAATCCCCAAACTAATCCCACTGCCCCGCTCTCTCCCCATAGTCCTGTATCAATTCCCCAAACTAATCCCACTGCCCCGCTCTCTTCCCATAGTCCTGTATCAATCCCCAAACTGATCCCAATGCCCCGGTCTCTCCCCATAGTCCTGTATCAATTCCCCAAACTAATCCCACTGCCCCGCTCTCTTCCCGTAGTCCTGTATCAATCCCCAAACTGATCCCAATGCCCCGGTCTCTCCCCATAGTCCTGTATCAATCCCCAAACTAATCCCACTGCCCCGCTCTCTCGCCATAGTCCTGTATCAATGCCAAACTAATCCCACTGACCCCCTCTCTCCCCATAGTCCTGTATCAATCCCCAACCTAATGCCACTGCCCTGCTCTCTCCCCATAGTCCTGTATCAATCCCCAAACTAATCCCACTGCCCCGCTCTCTCCCCATAGCCCTGTGTCAATCCCCAAACTATTCCTACTGCCCCACTCGCTACACATAGCCCTGTATCAATCCCAAACTAATCCCACTGCCCCGCTCTCTCCCCATAGTCCTGTATCAATTCCCCAAACTAATCCCACTGACCCGCTCTCTCCCCATAGCACTGTATCTATCAATACAAACTAATCCCACTGCCTCGCTCTCTTCCCATAGTCCTATAATAATCCCCAAACTAATCCCATGGCCCGCTCTCTCCCCATAGTCCTGTATCAATCCCAAACCGATCCCACTGCCCCGGTCTGTCCCCATAGTCCTGTATCAATCCCCAAACTAATCGCACTGCCCCGCTCTCTCCCCATAGTCCTTCATCAATGCCAAACTAATCTCACTGACCCCCTCTCTCCCCAGAGTCCTGTATCAACCCACAAACTAATCTGACTGCCTCGCTCTCTCCCCATAGTCCGGTATCAATCCCCAAACTAATCCCACTGCCCCGCTCTCTCCCCATAGTCCTGTATCAATCCCCAAACTAATCCCACTGCCCCGCTCTCTCCCCACATTCCTGTATCAATCCGCAAACAAATCCCACTGACCCGCTCTCTCCCCACAGCCCTGTATCAATCCCCAAACTAATCCCACTGTCCCGTTCTCTTCCCATAGTCCTGTATCAATCCCCAAACTAATCCCACTGCCACGCTCTCCCCATAGTACTGTATCAATCCCAAACTGATCCCACTGCCCCGGTCTCTCCCCATAGTCCTGTATCAATCCCAAACTAATCGCACTGCCCCGCTCTCTCCCCATCGTCATGTATCAATGCTAAACTAATCTCACTGACCCCCCTCTCCCCATAGTCCTGTATCAATCCCGAACTAATCCCACTGACCCGCTCTTTCCCCATAGTACTGTATCAATCTCCATATTAATCCCACTCACCCGCTCTCTCTCCATAGTCCTGTATCAATCCCAAACTAATCCCACTGCCTCGCTCTCGCTCGATAGTCCTGTATCAATCCCAAACTAATCCCACTGCCCCGCAATCTCCCCATAATCCTGTATCTGTCCCAAAATAATCCCACTGCCCCAATCTCTCCCCATAGTCCTGTATCAACCCCCAAACTAATCCCACTGCCTCGCTCTCTCCCCATAGTCCTGTATCAATTCCCAAACTAATCCCACTGCCCCGCTTTCTCCCCATAGTCCTGTATCAATCCCCAAACTGATCCCACTGCCCCGCTCTCTCCCCACAGTCCTGTATCAATCCCCAAACTAATCGCACTGCCCCGCTCTCTCCCCATAGTCCTGTATCAATCCCCAAACTAATCCCACTGCCCCGCTCTCTCCCCACAGTCCTGTATCAATCACCAAACTAATCCCACTGCCCCGCTCTCTCCCCACATTCCTGTGTCAATCCCCAAACTAATCCCACTGCCCCGCTCTCTCCCAATAGTCCTGTATCAACCCCCAAACTAATCCCACTGCCCCGCTCTCTCCCCATAGCCCTGTATCAATCCCCAAACTAATCGCACTGCCCGGCTCTCTCCCCATAGTCATGTATCAATCCCCAAACTAATCCCACTCACCCGCTCTCTCTCCATAGTCCTGTATCAATCCCAAACTAATCCTACTGCCCCGCTCTCTCCCCATAGTCCTGTATCAATGCCAAACTAATCTCACTGACGCCATCTCTCCCCATAGTCCTGTATCAATCCCGAACTAATCCCACTGCCCCGCTCTCTCCCCATAGTCCTGTATCAATCTCCAAACTAATCCCACTGCCCCGCTCTCTCCCCATGGTTCTGTATCAATCCCCAAACTAATCCGACTGCCCCGCTCTCTCCCCACAGTCCTGTATCAATCCCCAAACTAATCCCACTGCCCCGCTCTCTCCCCACAGTCCTGTTTCAATCCCCAAACTAATCCCACTGCCCCGCTCTCTCCCCATAGTCCTGTATCAATCCCCAAACTAATCCCACTGCCCGCTCTCTCCCCAATAGTCCTGTATCAATCGACAAACTAATCCCACTACCACGCTCTCTCCCCATAGTCCTGTATCAATCTCCAACCTAATCCCACCGCCCCGCTCTCACCCCATAGTCCTGTATCAATCCCAAACTAATCCTACTGCCTCGCTCTCTCACCATAGTCCTGTATCAATCCCGAACTAATCCCTCTGCCCCGCTATCTCCCCATAATCCTGTATCTGTCCCAAAATAATCCCACTGCCCCACTCTCTCCCCATAGTCCTGTATCAACCCCCAAACTAATCTGACTGCCTCGCTCTCTCCCCACAGTCCGGTATCAATTCCCAAACTAATCCCACTGCCCCACTCTCTCCCCATAGTCCTGTACCAATCCCCAAACTAATCCCACTGCCCCGCTCTCTCCCCACATTCCTTTGTCAATCCCCAAACTAATCCCACTGACCCGCTCTCTCCCCACAGCCCTGTATCATCCCGAAACTAATCCCACTGTCCCGTTCTCTTCCCATAGTCCTGTATCAATCCCAAAACTAATCCCACTGCCCCGCTCTCTCCCCATAGTACTGTATCAATCCCAAACTGATCCCACTGGCCCGGTCTCTCACCATAGTCCTGTATCAATCCCAAACTAATCGCACTGCCCCGCTCTCTCCCCATAGTCCTGTATCAATGCTAAACTAATCTCACTGACCCCCTCTCTCCCCATAGTCCTGTATCAATCCCGAACTAATCCCACTGACCCGCTCTCTCCCCATAGTACTGTTTCAATCTCCAAATTAATCCCACTGACCCGCTCTCTCCCCATAGTCCTGTATCAATCCCAAACTAATCCCACTGCCTCGCTCTCGCTCGATAGACCTGCATCAATCTCAAACTAATCCCACTGCCCCGCTAACTCCCCATAATCCTGTATCTGTCCCAAAATAATCCCACTGCCCCACTCTCTCCCCATAGTCCTGTATCAACCCCCAAACTAATCCCACTGCCTCGCTCTCTCCCCATCGTCCTGTATCAATCCCCAAACTAATCCCACTGCCCCGCTTTCTCCCCATAGTCCTGTAACAATCCCCAAACTGATCCCACTGCCCTGCTCTCTCCCCACAGTCCTGTATCAATCCCCAAACTAATCCCACTGCCCCGCTCTCTCCCCATAGTCCTGTATCAATCCCCAAACTAATCGCACTGCCCGCTCTCACCCCATAGCCCTGTATCAATCCCCAAACTAATCGCACTGCCCCGCTCTCTCCCCATAGTCCTGTATCAAACCCCAAACTAATCCCACTACCACGCTCGCTCCCCATAGTCCTATATCAATCCCCAAACTAATCCCACTGCCCCGCTCTCTCCCCACAGTCCTGTATCAATCACCAAACTAATCCCACTGCCCCGCTCTCTCCCCACAGTCCTGTGTGAATCCCCAAACTAATCCCACTGCGCCGCTCTCTCCCCACAGTCCTGTATCAATCACCAAACTAATCCCACTGCCCCGCTCTCTCCCCACAGTCCTGTATCAATCCCCAAACTAATCCCACTACCACGCTCTCTCCCCATAGTCCTGTATCAATCCCCAAACTAATCCCACTGCCTTGCTCTCTCCCCATAGTCCTGTATCAATCCCCATACTAATCCCACTGGCCCGATCTCTCCCCATTGTCCTGTATCAAGGCCAAACTAATCTCACTGACCCCCTCTCTCCCCATAGTCCTGTATCAATCACGAACTAATCCCACTTCCCCGCTCTCTCCCCATAGTCCTGTATCAATCCCAAACTAATCCCACTGCCTCGCTCTCTCTCCAAAGTCCTGTATCAATCCAAATCTAATCCCACTGCCCCGCTATCGCCCGATAATCCTGTATCTGTCCCAAAATAATCTCACTGCCCCACTCTCTCCCCATCGTCCTGTATCAACCCCCAAACTAATCCCACTGCCTCGCTCACTCCCCATAGTTCGGTATCAATCCCCAAACTAATCCTACTGCCCCGCTCTCCCCCATAGTCCTGTATCAATTCCAAACTAATCCCACTGCCTCTTTCTCTCTCCATAGTCCTGTATCAATCCAAAACTAATCCCACTGCCCCGCTATCTCCCCATAATCTTGTATCTGTCCCAAAATAATCCCACTGCCCCGCTCTCTCCCCACAGTCCTGTGTCAATCCCCAAACTAATCACACTTCCCCGCTCTCTCCCCATAGTCCTGTATCAATCCCCAAACTAATCCCACTGCCCCGCTCTCTCCCCACAGTCCTGTATCAATCCCCAAACTAATCCCACTGCCCCCCTCTCTCCCCACAGTCCTGTGTCAATCCCCAAACTAATCCCACTGCCCCGCTCTCTCCCCATAGTCCTGTATCAATCCCCAAACTAATCCCACTGCCCGCTCTCTCCCCAGAGCCCTGTATCAATCCCCAAACTAATCGCACTGCCCCGCTCTCTCCCCATAGTCCTGTATCAATCCCCAAACTAATCCCACTACCACGCTCTCTCCCCATAGTCCTGGATCAATCCCCAAACTAATCCCACTGCCTTGCTCTCTCCCCATAGTCCTGTATCAATCCCCAAACTAATCCCACTGCCCCGGTCTCTCCCCATAGTCCTGTATCAATCCCAAACTAATAGCACTGCCCCGCTCTCTCCCCATAGTCCTTTATCAATGCTAAACTAATCTCACTGACACCCTCTCTCCCCATAGTCCTGTATCAATCCCGAACTAATCCCACTGACCCGCTTTCTCCCCATAGTACTTTATCAATCTCCAAATTAATCCCACTGACCCGCTCTCTCCCCATAGTCCTGTATCAATCCCAAACTAATCCCACTGCCTCGCTCTCGCTCGATAGTCCTGTGTCAATCCCAAACTAATCCCACTGTCCGCTCTCTCCCCATAGTCCTGTATCAATCCCCAAACTAATCCCACTACCACGCTCGCTCCCCATAGTCCTGTATCAATCCTCAAACTAATCCCACTGCCTTGCTCTCTCCCCATAGACCTGTATCAATCCCCAAACTAATCACACTGCCCCGCTCTCTCCCCATAGTCCTGTATCAATCCCCAAACTAATCCCACTGCCCCGCTCTCTCCCCACAGTCCTGTATCAATCACCAAACTAATCCCACTGCCCCGCTCTCTCCCCACAGTCCTGTGTCAATCCCCAAACTCATCCCACTGCCCCGCTCTCTCCCCATAGTGCTGTATCAATCCCCAAACTAATCCCACTACCACGCTCTCTCCCCATAGTCCTGTATCAATCCCCAAACTAATCCCACTGCCTCGCTCTCTCCCCATAGTTCGGTATCAATCCCCAAACTAATCCTACTGCCCCGCTCTCTCCCCATAGTCCTGTATCAATGCCAAACTAATCTCACTGACGCCATCTCTCCCCATAGTCCTGTATCAATCCCGAACTAATCCCACTGCCCCGCTCTCTCCCCATAGTCCTGTATCAATCTCCAAACTAATCCCACTGCCCCGCTCTCTCCCCATGGTTCTGTATCAATCCCCAAACTAATCCGACTGCCCCGCTCTCTCCCCACAGTCCTGTATCAATCCCCAAACTAATCCCACTGCCCCGCTCTCTCCCCACAGTCCTGTTTCAATCCCCAAACTAATCCCACTGCCCCGCTCTCTCCCCATAGTCCTGTATCAATCCCCAAACTAATCCCACTGCCCGCTCTCTCCCCAATAGTCCTGTATCAATCGACAAACTAATCCCACTACCACGCTCTCTCCCCATAGTCCTGTATCAATCTCCAACCTAATCCCACCGCCCCGCTCTCACCCCATAGTCCTGTATCAATCCCAAACTAATCCTACTGCCTCGCTCTCTCACCATAGTCCTGTATCAATCCCAAACTAATCCCACTGCCCCGCTATCTCCCGATAATCCTGTATCTGTCCCAAAATAATCTCACTGCCCCACTCTCTCCCCATCGTCCTGTATCAACCCCCAAACTAATCCCACTGCCTCGCTCTCTCCCCATAGTTCGGTATCAATCCCCAAACTAATCCCACTGCCCCGCTCTCTCCCCAGAGTCCTGTATCAATCCCCAAACTAATCCCACTGCCCCGCTCTCTCCCCACATTCCTGTATCAATCCCCAAACTAATCCCACTGACCCGCTCTCTCCCGATAGCCCTGTATCAATCCCCAAACTAATCCCACTGCGCCGTTCTCTTCCTATAGTCCTGTATCAATCTCCAAACTAATCGCACTGCCCCGCTCTCTCCCCATAGCCCTGCATCAATCCCGAAACTATTCGCACTGCCCCACTGTCTCCACATAGTCCTGTATCAATCCCAAACCGATCCCACTGCCCCGGTCTGTCCCCATAGTCCTGTATCAATCCCCAAACTAATCCCACTGCCCCGCTCTCTTCCCATAGTCCTGTATCAATCCCCAAACTAATCACACTGCCCCGCTCTCTCCCCATAGCCCTGTGTCAATCCCCAAACTATTCCTACTGCCCCACTCGCTACACATAGCCCTGTATCAATCCCAAACTAATCCCACTGCCCCACTCTCTCCCCACATTCCTGTATCAATCCCCAAACTAATCCCACTGCCCCGCTCTCTCCCCATAGTCCTGTATCAATTCCCCAAACTAATCCCACTGCCCCGCTCTCTTCCCATAGTCCTGTATCAATCCCCAAACTGATCCCAATGCCCCGGTCTCTCCCCATAGTCCTGTATCAATTCCCCAAACTAATCCCACTGCCCCGCTCTCTTCCCGTAGTCCTGTATCAATCCCCAAACTGATCCCAATGCCCCGGTCTCTCCCCATAGTCCTGTATCAATCCCCAAACTAATCCCACTGCCCCGCTCTCTCGCCATAGTCCTGTATCAATGCCAAACTAATCCCACTGACCCCCTCTCTCCCCATAGTCCTGTATCAATCCCCAACCTAATGCCACTGCCCTGCTCTCTCCCCATAGTCCTGTATCAATCCCCAAACTAATCCCACTGCCCCGCTCTCTCCCCATAGCCCTGTGTCAATCCCCAAACTATTCCTACTGCCCCACTCGCTACACATAGCCCTGTATCAATCCCAAACTAATCCCACTGCCCCGCTCTCTCCCCATAGTCCTGTATCAATTCCCCAAACTAATCCCACTGACCCGCTCTCTCCCCATAGCACTGTATCTATCAATACAAACTAATCCCACTGCCTCGCTCTCTTCCCATAGTCCTATAATAATCCCCAAACTAATCCCATGGCCCGCTCTCTCCCCATAGTCCTGTATCAATCCCAAACCGATCCCACTGCCCCGGTCTGTCCCCATAGTCCTGTATCAATCCCCAAACTAATCGCACTGCCCCGCTCTCTCCCCATAGTCCTTCATCAATGCCAAACTAATCTCACTGACCCCCTCTCTCCCCAGAGTCCTGTATCAACCCACAAACTAATCTGACTGCCTCGCTCTCTCCCCATAGTCCGGTATCAATCCCCAAACTAATCCCACTGCCCCGCTCTCTCCCCATAGTCCTGTATCAATCCCCAAACTAATCCCACTGCCCCGCTCTCTCCCCACATTCCTGTATCAATCCGCAAACAAATCCCACTGACCCGCTCTCTCCCCACAGCCCTGTATCAATCCCCAAACTAATCCCACTGTCCCGTTCTCTTCCCATAGTCCTGTATCAATCCCCAAACTAATCCCACTGCCACGCTCTCCCCATAGTACTGTATCAATCCCAAACTGATCCCACTGCCCCGGTCTCTCCCCATAGTCCTGTATCAATCCCAAACTAATCGCACTGCCCCGCTCTCTCCCCATCGTCATGTATCAATGCTAAACTAATCTCACTGACCCCCCTCTCCCCATAGTCCTGTATCAATCCCGAACTAATCCCACTGACCCGCTCTTTCCCCATAGTACTGTATCAATCTCCATATTAATCCCACTCACCCGCTCTCTCTCCATAGTCCTGTATCAATCCCAAACTAATCCCACTGCCTCGCTCTCGCTCGATAGTCCTGTATCAATCCCAAACTAATCCCACTGCCCCGCAATCTCCCCATAATCCTGTATCTGTCCCAAAATAATCCCACTGCCCCAATCTCTCCCCATAGTCCTGTATCAACCCCCAAACTAATCCCACTGCCTCGCTCTCTCCCCATAGTCCTGTATCAATTCCCAAACTAATCCCACTGCCCCGCTTTCTCCCCATAGTCCTGTATCAATCCCCAAACTGATCCCACTGCCCCGCTCTCTCCCCACAGTCCTGTATCAATCCCCAAACTAATCGCACTGCCCCGCTCTCTCCCCATAGTCCTGTATCAATCCCCAAACTAATCCCACTGCCCCGCTCTCTCCCCACAGTCCTGTATCAATCACCAAACTAATCCCACTGCCCCGCTCTCTCCCCACATTCCTGTGTCAATCCCCAAACTAATCCCACTGCCCCGCTCTCTCCCAATAGTCCTGTATCAACCCCCAAACTAATCCCACTGCCCCGCTCTCTCCCCATAGCCCTGTATCAATCCCCAAACTAATCGCACTGCCCGGCTCTCTCCCCATAGTCATGTATCAATCCCCAAACTAATCCCACTACCACGCTCTCTCCCCATAG
Source organism: Pristiophorus japonicus (assembly GCF_044704955.1). Classification (NCBI taxonomy): domain Eukaryota; kingdom Metazoa; phylum Chordata; class Chondrichthyes; family Pristiophoridae; genus Pristiophorus; species Pristiophorus japonicus. Next base: position 3,115,083 of record NW_027254624.1, read on the forward strand.
TCCTGTATCAATCCCCAAACTAATCCCACTGCCTTGCTCTCTCCCCATAGTCCTGTATCAATACCCAAACTAATCCCACTGTCCGGATCTCTCCCCATTGTCCTGTATCAATGCTAAACTAAACTTACTGACCCCCTCTCTCCCCATAGTCCTGTATCAATGCCGAACTAATCCCACTTCCCCGCTCTCTCCCCATAGTCCTGTATCAATCTCCAACCTAATCCCACTGCCTCGCTCTCTCTCCATAGTCCTGTATCAATCCCAAACTAATCCCACTGCCCCGCTATCTCCCGATAATCCTGTATCTGTCCCAAAATAATCTCAATGCCCCACTCTCTCCCCATCGTCCTGTATCAACCCCCAAACTAATCCCACTGCTTCGCTCTCTCCCCATAGTTCGGTATCAATCCCCAAACTAATCCCACTGCCCCGCTCTCTCCCCAGAATCCTGTATCAATCCCCAAACTAATCCCACTGTCCCGCTCTCTCCCCACATTCCTGTATCAATCCCCAAACTAATCCCACTGTCCCGCTCTCTCCCGATAGCCCTGTATCAATCCCCAAACTAATCCCACTGCGCCGTTCTCTTCCTATAGTCCTGTATCAATCCCCAAACTAATCCCACTGTCTCGCTCTCTCCCCATAGTACTGTATCAATCCCAAACTGATCCCACTGCCCCGGTCTCTCCCCTTGGTCCTGTATCAATCCCCAAACTAATCGCACTGCCCCGCTCTCTCCCCATAGCCCTGCATCAATCCCCAAACTATTCCCACTGCCCCACTGTCTCCACATAGCCCTGTATCAATCCCAAACTAATCCCACTGCCCCGCTCTCTCCCCATAGTCCTGTATCAATTCCCCAAACTAATCCCACTGACCCGCTCTCTACCCATAGCCCTGTATCAATCCACAAACTAATCCCACTGCCCCGCTCTCTCCCCATATTCCTGTATCAATCCCAAACTAATCTCACTAACCCCCTCTCTCCCCATAGTCCTGTATCAATCCCCAAACTAATGCCACTGCTCTGCTCTCTCCCCACAGTCCTGTATCAATCCCCAAACTAATCCCACTGCCCCGCTCTCTCCCCATCGCCCTGTGTCAATCCCCAAACTATTCCTACTGCCCCACTCGCTAGACATAGCCCTGTATCAATCCCAAACTAATCCCACTGCCCCGCTCTCTCCCCATAGTCCTGTATCAAGTCCCCAAACTAATCCCACTGACCCGCTCTCTCCCCATAGCACTGTATCTATCAATACAAACTAATCCCACTGCCTCGCTCTCTTCCCATACTCCTATAATAATCCCCAAACTAATCCCACTGCCCCGCTCTCTCCCCATAGTCCTGTATCAATCCCAAACCGATCCCACTGCCCCGGTCTGTCCCCATAGTCCTGTCTCAATCCCCAAACTAATCGCACTGCCCCGCTCTCTCTCCATAGTCCTGTATCAATGCCAAACTAATCTCACTGACCCCCTCTCTCCCCATAGTCCTGTGTCAATCCCGAACTAATCCCACTGCCCCGCTCTCTCCCCATAGTCCTGTATCAATCTCCAAACTAATCCCACTGCCCCGCTCTCACCCCATAGTCCTGTATCAATCCCAAACTAATCGCACTGCCTCGCTCTCTCTCCATAGTCCTGTATCAATCCCAAACTAATCCCACTGCCCCGCTCTCTCCCAACATTCCTGTTTAAATCCCCAAACTAATCCTAATGCCCCGCTCTCTCCCCAGACTCCTGTATCAATGCCAAACTAATCTCACTGACGCCATCTCTCCCCATAGTCCTGTATCAATCCCGAACTAATCCCACTGCCCCGCTCTCTCCCCATAGTCCTGTATCAATCTCCAAACTAATCCCACTGCCCCGCTCTCTCCCCATAGTTCTGTATCAATCCCAAACTAATCCCACTGCCTCGGTCTCTCTCCATAGTCCTGTATCAATCCCAAACTAATCCCACTGCCCCGCTATCTCCCCATAATCCTGTATCTGTCCCAAAATAATCCCACTGCCCCACTCTCTCCCCATAGACCTGTATCAATCCCCAAACTAATCACACTGCCCCGCTCTCTCCCCATAGTCCTGTATCAATCCCCAAACTAATCCCACTGCCCCGCTCTCTCCCCACAGTCCTGTATCAATCCCCAAACTAATCCCACTGCCCCGCTCTCTCCCCACATTCCTGTATCAATCCCCAAACTAATCCCACTGACCCGCTCTCTCCCGATAGCCCTGTATCAATCCCCAAACTAATCCCACTGCGCCGTTCTCTTCCTATAGCCCTGCATCAATCCCCAAACTATTCCCACTGCCCCACTGTCTCCACATAGCCCTGTATCAATCCCAAAACTAATCCCACTGCCCCGCTCTCTCCCCATAGTACTGTATCAATCCCAAACTGATCCCACTGCCCCGGTCTCTCACCATAGTCCTGTATCAATCCCAAACTAATCGCACTGCCCCGCTCTCTCCCCATAGTCCTGTATCAATGCTAAACTAATCTCACTGACCCCCTCTCTCCCCATAGTCCTGTATCAATCCCGAACTAATCCCACTGACCCGCTCTCTCCCCATAGTACTGTATCAATCTCCAAATTAATCCCACTGACCCGCTCTCTCCCCTTAGTCCTGTATCAATCCCAAACTAATCCCACTGCGTCGCTCTCGCTCGATAGTCCTGCATCAATCCCAAACTAATCCCACTGCCCCGCTATCTCCCCATAATCCTGTATCTGTCCCAAAATAATCCCACTGCCCCACTCTCTCCCCATAGTCCTGTATCAACCCCCAAACTAATCCCACTGCCTCGCTCTCTCCCCATAGTCATGTATCAATCCCCAAACTAATCCCACTGCCCCTCTTTATCCCCATAGTCCTGTACCAATCCCCAAACTGATCCCACTGCCCTGCTCTCTCCCCACAGTCCTGTATCAATCCCCAAACTAATCCCACTGCCCCGCTCTCTCCCAATAGTCCTGTATCAATCCCCAAACTAATCGCACTGCCCGCTCTCTCCCCATAGCCCTGTATCAATCCCCAAACTAATCGCACTGCCCCGCTCTCTCCCCATAGTCCTGTATCAAACCCCAAACTAATCCCACTACCACGCTCGCTCCCCATAGTCCTGTATCAATCCCCAAACTAATCCCACTGCCCCGCTCTCTCCCCACAGTCCTGTATCAATCACCAAACTAATCCCACTGCCCCGCTCTCTCCCCACAGTCCTGTGTGAATCCCCAAACTAATCCCACTGCCCCGCTCTCTCCCCACAGTCCTGTATCAATCCCAAAACTAATCCCACTGCCCCGCTCTCTCCCCACAGTCCTGTATCAATCCCCAAACTAATCCCACTGGCCCGATCTCTCCCCATTGTCCTGTATCAAGGCGAAACTAATCTCACTGACCCCCTCTCTCCCCATAGTCCTGTATTAATCACGAACTAATCCCACTTGCCCGCTCTCTCCCTATAGTCCTGTATCAATCTCCAACCTAATCCCACTGCCCCGCTCTCTCCCCATAGTCCTGTATCAATGCCAAACTAATCTCACTGACGCCATCTCTCCCCATAGTCCTGTATCAATTCCAAACTAATCCCACTGCCTCGGTCTCTCTCCATAGTCCTGTATCAATCCCAAACTAATCCCACTGCCCCGCTATCTCCCCATAATCCTGTATCTGTCCCAAAATAATCCCACTGCCCCACTCTCTCCCCATAGACCTGTATCAATCCCCAAACTAATCACACTGCCCCGCTCTCTCCCCATAGTCCTGTATCAATCCCCAAACTAATCCCACTGCCCCGCTCTCTCCCCACAGTCCTGTATCAATCCCCAAACTAATCCCACTGCCCCGCTCTCTCCCCACAGTCCTGTGTCAATCCCCAAACTAATCCCACTGCCCCGCTCTCTCCCCACAGTCCTGTATCAATCCCCAAACTAATCCCACTGCCCGCTCTCTCCCCAGAGCCCTGTTTCAATCCCCAAACTAATCGCACTGCCCCGCTCTCTCCCCATAGTGCTGTATCAATCCCCAAACTAATCCCACTACCACGCTCTCTCCCCATAGTCCTGTATCAATCCCCAAACTAATCCCACTGCCTTGCTCTCTCCCCATAGTCCTGTATCAATCCCCAAACTAATCCCACTGCCCCGCTCTCTCCCCATAGTCCTTTATCAATGCTAAACTAATCTCACTGACCCCCTCTCTCCCCATAGTCCTGTATCAATCCCGAACTAATCCCACTGACCCGCTTTCTCCCCATAGTACTTTATCAATCTCCAAATTAATCCCACTGACCCGCTCTCTCCCCATAGTCCTGTATCAATCCCAAACTAATCCCACTGCCTCGCTCTCGCTCGATAGTCCTGTGTCAATCCCAAACTAATCCCATTGTCCGCTCTCTCCCCATAGTCCTGTATCAATCCCCAAACTAATCCCACTACCACGCTCGCTCCCCATAGTCCTGTATCAATCCTCAAACTAATCCCACTGCCTTGCTCTCTCCCGATAGACCTGTATCAATCCCCAAACTAATCACACTGCCCCGCTCTCTCCCCATAGTCCTGTATCAATCCCCAAACTAATCCCACTGCCCCGCTCTCTCCCCACAGTCCTGTATCAATCACCAAACTAATCCCACTGCCCCGCTCTCTCCCCACAGTCCTGTGTCAATCCCCAAACTAATCCCACTGCCCCGCTCTCTCCCCATAGTGCTGTATCAATCCCCAAACTAATCCCACTACCACGCTCTCTCCCCATAGTCCTGTATCAATCCACAAACTAATTCCACTGCCTCGCTCTCTCCCCATAGTTCGGTATCAATCCCCAAACTAATCCTACTGCCCCGCTCTCTCCCCATAGTCCTGTATCAATGCCAAACTAATCTCACTGACGCCATCTCTCCCCATAGTCCTGTATCAATTCCAAACTAATCCCACTGCCTCGGTCTCTCTCCATAGTCCTGTATCAATCCCAAACTAATCCCACTGCCCCGCTATCTCCCCATAATCCTGTATCTGTCCCAAAATAATCCCACTGCCCCGCTCTCTCCCCACAGTCCTGTATCAATCCCCAAACTAATCCCACTGCCCCGCTCTCTCCCCACAGTCCTGTGTCAATCCCCAAACTAATCCCACTGCCCCGCTCTCTCCCCACAGTCCTGTATCAATCCCCAAACTAATCCCACTGCCCGCTCTCTCCCCACAGTCCTGTATCAATCCCCAAACTAATCCCACTGCCCGCTCTCTCCCCAGAGCCCTGTTTCAATCCCCAAACTAATCGCACTGCCCCGCTCTCTCCCCATAGTCCTGTATCAATCCCCAAACTAATCCCACTACCACGCTCTCTCCCCATAGTCCTGTATCAATCCCCAAACTAATCCCACTGCCTTGCTCTCTCCCCATAGTCCTGTATCAATCCCCAAACTAATCCCACTGCCCCGCTCTCTCCCCATAGTCCTTTATCAATGCTAAACTAATCTCACTGACCCCCTCTCTCCCCATAGTCCTGTATCAATCCCGAACTAATCCCACTGACCCGCTTTCTCCCCATAGTACTTTATCAATCTCCAAATTAATCCCACTGACCCGCTCTCTCCTCATAGTCCTGTATCAATCCCAAACTAATCCCACTGCCTCGCTCTCGCTCGATAGTCCTGTGTCAATCCCAAACTAATCCCACTGTCCGCTCTCTCCCCATAGTCCTGTATCAATCCCCAAACTAATCCCACTACCACGCTCGCTCCCCATAGTCCTGTATCAATCCTCAAACTAATCCCACTGCCTTGCTATCTCCCGATAGACCTGTATCAATCCCCAAACTAATCACACTGCCCCGCTCTCTCCCCATAGTCCTGTATCAATCCCCAAACTAATCCCACTGCCCCGCTCTCTCCCCACAGTCCTGTATCAATCACCAAACTAATCCCACTGCCCCGCTCTCTCCCCACAGTCCTGTGTCAATCCCCAAACTAATCCCACTGCCCCGCTCTCTCCCCATAGTGCTGTATCAATCCCCAAACTAATCCCACTACCACGCTCTCTCCCCATAGTCCTGTATCAATCCACAAACTAATCCCACTGCCTCGCTCTCTCCCCATAGTTCGGTATCAATCCCCAACCTAATCCTACTGCCCCACTCTCTCCCCATAGTCCTGTATCAATGCCAAACTAATCTCACTGACGCCATCTCTCCCCATAGTCCTGTATCAATCCCGAACTAATCCCACTGCCCCGCTCTCTCCCCATAGTCCTGTATCAATCTCCAAACTAATCCCACTGCCCCGCTCTCTCCCCATAGTTCTGTATCAATTCCAAACTTATCCCACTGCCTCGGTCTCTCTCCATGGTCCTGTATCAATCCCAAACTAATCCCACTGCCCCGCTATCTCCCCATAATCCTGTATCTGTCCCAAAATAATCCCACTGCCCCACTCTCTCCCCATAGACCTGTATCAATCCCCAAACTAATCACACTGCCCCGCTCTCTCCCCATAGTCCTGTATCAATCCCCAAACTAATTCCACTGCCCCGCTCTCTCCCCACAGTCCTGTGTCAATCCCCAAACTAATCCCACTGCCCCGCTCTCTCCCCATAGTCCTGTATCAATGCCCAAACTAATCCCACTGCCCGCTCTCTCCCCATAGTCCTGTATCAATCCCCAAACTAATCCCACTACCACGCTCTCTCCCCATAGTCCTGTATCAATCCCCAATCTAATCCCACTGCCTTGCTCTCTCCCCATAGTCCTGTATCAAACCGCAAACTAATCCCACTGCCCCGATCTCTCCCCATTGTCCTGTATTAATGCCAAACTAATCTCACTGACCCCCTCTCTCCCCACAGTCCTGTATCTGTCCCAAAATAATCCCACTGCCCCACTCTCTCCCCATAGACCTGTATCAATCCCCAAACTAATCACACTGCCCCGCTCTCTCCCCATAGTCCTGTATCAATCCCCAAACTAATCCCACTGCCCCGCTCTCTCCCCACAGTCCTGTTTCAATCCCCAAACTAATCCCACTGCCCCGCTCTCTCCCCACAGTCCTGTGTCAATCCCCAAACTAATCCCACTGCCCCGCTCTCTCCCCACAGTCCTGTATCAATCCCCAAACTAATCCCACTGCCCGCTCTCTCCCCAGAGCCCTGTATCAATCCCCAAACTAATCGCACTGCCCCGCTCTCTCCCCATAGTCCTGTATCAATCCCCAAACTAATCCCACTACCACGCTCTCTCCCCATAGTCCTGTATCAATCCCCAAACTAATCCCACTGCCTTGCTCTCTCCCCATAGTCCTGTATCAATCCCCAAACTAATCCCACTGCCCCGCTCTCTCCCCATAGTTCTTTATCAATGCTAAACTAATCTCACTGACCCCCTCTCTCCCCATAGTCCTGTATCAATCCCGAACTAATCCCACTGACCCGCTTTCTCCCCATAGTACTTTATCAATCTCCAAATTAATCCCACTGACCCGCTCTCTCCCCATAGTCCTGTATCAATCCCAAACTAATCCCAATGCCTCGCTCTCGCTCGATAGTCCTGTGTCAATCCCAAACTAATCCCACTGTCCGCTCTCTCCCCATAGTCCTGTATCAATCCCCAAACTAATCCCACTACCACGCTCGCTCCCCATAGTCCTGTATCAATCCTCAAACTAATCCCACTGCCTTGCTCTCTCCCGATAGACCTGTATCAATCCCCAAACTAATCACACTGCCCCGCTCTCTCCCCATAGTCCTGTATCAATCCCCAAACTAATCCCACTGCCCCGCTCTCTCCCCACAGTCCTGTATCAATCACCAAACTAATCCCACTGCCCCGCTCTCTCCCCACAGTCCTGTTTCAATCCCCAAACTAATCCCACTGCCCCGCTCTCTCCCCATAGTGCTGTATCAATCCCCAAACTAATTCCACTACCACGCTCTCTCCCCATAGTCCTGTATCAATCCACAAACTAATCCCACTGCCTCGCTCTCTCCCCATAGTTCGGTATCAATCCCCAAACTAATCCTACTGCCCCGCTCTCTCCCCATAGTCCTGTATCAATGCCAAACTAATCTCACTGACGCCATCTCTCCCCATAGTCCTGTATCAATCCCGAACTAATCCCACTGCCCCGCTCTCTCCCCATAGTCCTGTATCAATCTCCAAACTAATCCCACTGCCCCGCTCTCTCCCCATAGTTCTGTATCAATTCCAAACTTATCCCACTGCCTCGGTCTCTCTCCATGGTCCTGTATCAATCCCAAACTAATCCCACTGCCCCGCTATCTCCCCATAATCCTGTATCTGTCCCAAAATAATCCCACTGCCCCACTCTCTCCCCATAGACCTGTATCAATCCCCAAACTAATCACATTGCCCCGCTCTCTCCCCATAGTCCTGTATCAATCCCCAAACTAATCCCACTGCCCCGCTCTCTCCCCACAGTCCTGTGTCAATCCCCAAACTAATCCCACTGCCCCGCTCTCTCCCCATAGTCCTGTATCAATCCCCAAACTTATCCCACTGCCCGCTCTCTCCCCATAGTCCTGTATCAATCCCCAAACTAATCCCACTACCACGCTCTCTCCCCATAGTCCTGTATCAATCCCCAATCTAATCCCACTGCCTTGCTCTCTCCCCATAGTCCTGTATCAAACCGCAAACTAATCCCACTGCCCCGATCTCTCCCCATTGTCCTGTATCAATGCCAAACTAATCTCACTGACCCCCTCTCTCCCCACAGTTCTGTATCAATCCCGAACTAATCCCACTGCCCCGCTCTCTCCCCATAGTCCTGTATCAATCCCCAAACTAATCCCACTGCCCGCTCTCTCCCCATAGCCCTGTATCAATCCCCAAACTAATCGCACTGCCCCGCTCTCTCCCCATAGTCCTGTATCAATCTCCAACCTAATCCCACTGCCCCGCTCTCACCCCATAGTCCTGTATCAATCTCCAAACTAATCCCACTACCCCACTCTCACCCCATAGTCCTGTATCAATCCCAAACTAATCCCACTGCCCCGCTATCTCTCCATAATCCTGTATCTGTCGCAAAATAATCCCACTGCCCCACTCTCTCCCCAGAGCCCTGTATCAACCCACAAACTAATCTGACTGCCTCGCTCTCTCCCCATAGTCCAGTATCAATCCCCAAACTAATCGCACTGCCCCGCTCTCTCCCCATCGTCCTCTATCAATGGTAAACTAATCTCACTGACCCCCTCTCTCCCCATAGTCCTGTATCAATCCCGAACTAATCCCACTGACCCGCTCTCTCCCCATAGTACTGTATCAATCTCCAAACTAATCCCACTGCCCCGCTCTCACCCCATAGTCCTGTATCAATCCCAAACTAATCCCACTGCCCGGCAATCTCCCCATAATCCTGTATCTGTCCCAAAATAATCCCACTGCCCCACTCTCTCCCCATAGTCCTGTATCAACCCCCAAACTAATCCCACTGCCTCGCTCTCTCCGCATAGTCCTGTATCAATCCCCAAACTAATCCCACTGCCCCGCTTTCTCCCCATAGTCCTGTATCAATCCCCAAACTGATCCCACTGCCCCGCTCTTTCCCCACAGTCCTGTATCAATCCCCAAACTAATCGCACTGCCCCGCTCTCTCCCCATAGTCCTGTATCAATCCCCAAACTAATCCCACTGCCCCGCTCTCTCCCCAAAGTCCTGTATCAATCACCAAACTAATCCCACTGCCCCGCTCTCTCCCCACATTCCTGTGTCAATCCCCAAACTAATCCCACTGCCCCGCTCTCTCCCAATAGTCCTGTATCAACCCCCAAATAATCCCACTGCCCGCTCTCTCCCCATAGCCCTGTATCAATCCCCAAACTAATCGCACTGCCCCGCTCTCTCCCCATAGTCCTGTATCAATCCCCAAACTAATCCCACTACCACGCTCTCTCCCCATAGTCCTGTATCAATCCCCAAACTAATCCCACTGCCTTGCTCTCTCCCCATAGTCCTGTATCAATCCCCAAACTAATCCCACTGTCCGGATCTCTCCCCATTGTCCTGTATCAAAGCTAAACTAAACTTACTGATACCCTCTCTCCCCATAGTCCTGTATCAATGCCGAACTAATCCCACTTCCCCGCTCTCTCCCCATAGTCCTGTATCAATCTCCAACCTAATCCCACTGCCTCGCTCTCTCTCCATAGTCCTGTATCAATCCCAAACTAATCCCACTGCCCCGCTATCTCCCGATAATCCTGTATCTGTCCCAAAATAATCTCAATGCCCCACTCTCTCCCCATCGTCCTGTATCAACCCCCAAACTAATCCCACTGCCTCGCTCTCTCCCCATAGTTCGGTATCAATCCCCAAACTAATCCCACTGCCCCGCTCTCTCCCCAGAGTCCTGTATCAATCCCCAAACTAATCCCACTGCCCCGCTCTCTCCCCACATTCCTGTTTCAATCCCCAAACTAATCCCACTGACCCGCTCTCTCCCGATAGCCCTGTATCAATCCCCAAACTAATCCCACTGCGCCGTTCTCTTCCTATAGTCCTGTATCAATCCCCAAACTAATCCCACTGTCCCGCTCTCTCCCCCTAGTACTGTATCAATCCCAACCTGATCCCACTGCCCCGGTCTCTCCCCTTGGTCCTGTATCAATCCCCAAACTAATCGCACTGCCCCGCTCTCTCCCCATAGCCCTGCATCAATCCCCAAACTATTCCCACTGTCCCACAGTCTCCACATAGCCCTGTGTCAATCCCAAACTAATCCCACTGTCGCGCTCTCTCCCCATAGTCCTGTATCAATTCCCCAAACTAATCCCACTGACCCGCTTTCTCCCCATAGCCCTGTATCAATCCCCAAACTAATCCCACTGCCCCGCTCTCTCCCCATATTCCTGTATCAATCCCAAACTAATCTCACTGACCCCCTCTCTCCCCATAGTCCTGTATCAATCCCCAAACTAATTCCACTGCCCTGCTCTCTCCCCATAGTCCTGTATCAATCCCCAAACTAATCCCACTGCCCCGCTCTCTCCCCATCGCCCTGTGTCAATCCCCAAACTATTCCTACTGCCCCACTCGCTACACATAGCCCTGTATCAATCCCAAACTAATCCCACTGCCCCGCTCTCTCCCCATAGTCCTGTATCAAGTCCCCAAACTAATCCCACTGACCCGCTCTCTCCCCATAGCACTGTATCTATCAATACAAACTAATCCCACTGCCTCGCTCTCTTCCCATACTCCTATAATAATCCCCAAACTAATCCCACTGCCCCGCTCTCTCTCCATAGTCCTGTATCAATCCCAAACCGATCCCCTTGCCCCGGTCTGTCCCCATAGTCCTGTATCAATCCCCAAACTAATCGCACTGCCCCGCTCTCTCCCCATAGTCCTGTATCAATGCCAAACTAATCTCACTGACCCCCTCTCTCCCCATAGTCCTGTGTCAATCCCGAACTAATCCCACTGCCCCGCTCTCTCCCCATAGTCCTGTATCAATCTCCAAACTAATCCCACTGCCCCGCTCTCACCCCATAGTCCTGTATCAATCCCAAACTAATCGCACTGCTTCGCTCTCTCTCCATAGTCCTGTATCAATCCCAAACTAATCCCACTGCCCCGCTCTCTCACAACATTCCTGTTTAAATCCCCAAACTAATCCTACTGCCCCGCTCTCTCCCCAGAGTCTTGTATCAATGCCAAACTAATCTCACTGACGCCATCTCTCCCCATAGTCCTGTATCAATCCCGAACTAATCCCACTGCCCCGCTCTCTCCCCATAGTCCTGTATCAATCTCCAAACTAATCCCACTGCCCCGCTCTCTCCCCATAGTTGTGTATCAATCCCAACCTAATCCCACTGCCTCGGTCTCTCTCCATAGTCCTGCATCAATCCCAAACTAATCCCACTGCCCCGCTATCTCCCCATAATCCTGTATCTGTCCCAAAATAATCCCACTGCCCCACTCTCTCCCCATAGACCTGTATCAATCCCCAAACTAATCACACTGCCCCGCTCTCTCCCCATAGTCCTGTATCAATCCCCAAACTAATCCCACTGCCCCGCTCTCTCCCCACAGTCCTGTATCAATCCCCAAACTAATCCCACTGCCCCGCTCTCTCCCCACAGTCCTGTGTCAATCCCCAAACTAATCCCACTGCCCCGTTCTCTCCCCATAGTCCTGTATCAATCCCCAAACTAATCCCACTGCCCGCTCTCTCCCCATAGCCCTGTATCAATCCCCAAACTAATCGCACTGCCCCGCTCTCTCCCCATAGTCCTGTATCAATCCCCAAACTAATCCCACTACCACGCTCTCTCCCCATAGTCCTGTATCAATCCCCAAACTAATCCCACTGCCTTGCTCTCTCCCCATAGTCCTGTATCAATCCCCAAACTAATCCCACTGCCCCGATCTCTCCCCATTGTCCTGTATCAATGCCAAACTAATCTCACTGACCCCCTCTCTCCCCATAGTCCTGTATCAATCCCGAACTAATCCAACTTCCCCGCTCTCTCCCCATAGTCCTGTAACAATCTCCAACCTAATCCCACTGCCCCGCTCTCTCCCCATAGTCCTGTATCAATCCCAAACTAATCCCACTGCCTCGCTCTCTCTCCATAGTCCTGTATCAATCCCAAACTAATCCCACTGCCCCGCTATCTCCCGATAATCCTGTATCTGTCCCAAAATAATCTCACTTCCCCACTCTCTCCCGATCGTCCTGTATCAACCCCCAAACTAATCCCACTGCCTCGCTCTCTCCCCATAGTTCGGTGTCAATCCCCAAACTAATCCCACTGCCCCGCTCTCTCCCCAGATTCCTGTATCAATCCCCAAAATAATCCCAATGCCCCGCTCTCTCCCCACGTTCCTGTATCAATCCTCAAACTAATCCCACTGACCCGCTCTCTCCCGATAGCCCTGTATCAATCCCCAAACTAATCCCACTGCGCCGTTCTCTTCCTATAGTCCTGTATCAATCCCCAAACTAATCCCACTGCCCCGCTCTCTCCCCATAGTACTGTATCAATCCCAAACTGATCCCACTGCCCCGGTCTCTCCCCATAGTCCTATATCAATCCCCAAACTAATCGCACTGCCCCGCTCTCTCCCCATAGCCCTGCATCAATCCCCAAACTATTCCCACTGCCCCACTGTCTCCACATAGCCCTGTATCAATCCCAAACTAATCCCACTGCCCCGCTCTCTCCCCATAGTCCTGTATCAATTCCCCAAACTAATCCCACTGACCCGCTCTCTCCCCATAGCCCTATATCAATCCCCAAACTATCCCACTCCCGCGCTCTCTTCCCATAGTCCTGTATCAATCCCCAAACTAATCCCACTGCCTCGCTCTCTCCCCATAGCCCTGTGTCAATCCCCAAACTATTCCTACTGCCCCACTCGCTACACATAGCCCTGTATCAATCCCAAACTAATCCCACTGCCCCGCTCTCTCCCCACATTCCTGTATCAATCCCCAAACTAATTGCACTGCCCCGCTCTCTCCCCATAGCCCTGCATCAATCCCCAAACTATTCCCACTGCCCCACTGTCTCCACATAGCCCTGTATCAATCCCAAACTAATCCCACTGCCCCGCTCTCTCCCCATAGTCCTGTATCAATTCCCCAAACTAATCCCACTGACCGGCTCTCTCCCCATAGCTCTGTATCAATCCCCAAACTAATCCCACTGCCCCGCTCTCTACCCATAGTCTTGTATCAATCCCCAAACTAATCCCACTGCCCCGCTCTCTCCCCATAGTCCTGTATCAATGCCAAACTAATCTCACTGACCCCCTCTCTCCCCATAGTCCTGTATCAATCCCCAAACTAATGCCACTGCCCTGCTCTCTCCCCATAGTCCTTTATCTCCTCAAACTAATCCCACTGCCCCGCTCTCTCCCCATAGCCCTGTGTCAATCCCCAAACTATTCCTACTGCCCCACTCGCTACACATAGCCCTGTATCAATCGCAAACTAATCCCACTGCCCCGCTCTCTCCCCATAGTCCTGTATCAATTCCCCAAACTAATCCCACTGACCCTCTCTCTCCCCATAGCACTGTATCTATCAATACAATCTAATCCCACAGCCTCGCTCTCTTCCCACAGTCCTATAATAATCCCCAAACTAATCCCACTGCCCCGCTCTCTCCCCATAGTCCTGTATCAATCCCAAACCGATCCCACTGCCCCGGTCTGTCCCCATAGTCCTGTATCAATCCCCAAACTAATCGCACTGCCCCGCTCTCTCCCCATAGTCCTGTATCAATGCCAAACTAATCTCACTGAGCCCCTCTCTCCCCATAGTCCTGTGTCAATCCCGAACTAATCCCACTGCCCCGCTCTCTCCCCATAGTCCTGTATCAATCTCCAAACTAATCTCACTGCCCCGCTCTCACCCCATATTCCTGTATCAATCTCAAACTAATCCCACTGCCTCGCTCTCTCTCCATAGTCCTGTATCAATCTCCAAACTAATCCCACTGACCCGCTCTCTCCCCACAGCCATGTATCAATCCCCAAACTAATCCCACCGTCCCGTTCTCTTCCCATAGTCCTGTATCAATCCCCAAACTAATCCCACTGCCCCGCTCTCTCCCCATAGTACTGTATCAATCCCAAACTAATCCCACTGCCTCGCTCTCGCTCGATAGTCCTGTATCAATCCCAAACTAATCCCACTGCCCCGCTATCGCCCCAGAATCCTGTATCTGTCCCAAAATAATCCCACTGCCCCACTCTCTCCCCATAGTCCTGTATCAACCCCCAAACTAATCCCACTGCCTCGCTCTCTCCCCATAGTCCTGTATCAATCCCCAAACTAATCCCACTGCCCCACTCTCTCCCCATAGTCCTGTATCAACCCCCAAACTAATCCCACTGCCTCGCTCTCTCCCCATATTCCTGTATCAATCCCCAAAATAATCCCACTGCCCCACTCTCTCCCCATAGTCCTGTATCAACCCCCAACCTAATCACACTGCCCCGCTCTCTCCCCATAGTCCTGTATCAATCCCCAAACTAATGCCACTGCCCTGCTCTCTCCCCATAGTCCTGTATCAATCCCCAAACTAATCCCACTGCCCCGCTCTCTCCCCATAGACCTGTGTCAATCCCCAAACTATTCCTACTGCCCCACTCGCTACACATAGCCCTGTATCAATCGCAAACTAATCCCACTGCCCCGCTCTCTCCCCATAGTCCTGTATCAATCCCCAAACTAATCCCACTGACCCGCTCTCTCCCCACAGTCCTGTATCAATCCCCAAACTAATCCCACTGCCCCGCTCTCTCCCCACAGTCCTGTGTCAATCCCCAAACTAATCCCACTGCCCCGTTCTCTCCCCATAGTCCTGTATCAATCCCCAAACTAATCCCACTGCCCGCTCTCTCCCCATAGCCCTGTATCAATCCCCAAACTAATCGCACTGCCCCGCTCTCTCCCCATAGTCCTGTATCAATCCCCAAACTAATCCCACTACCACGCTCTCTCCCCATAGTCCTGTATCAATCCCCAAACTAATCCCACTGCCTTGCTCTCTCCCCATAGTCCTGTATCAATCCCCAAACTAATCCCACTGCCCCGATCTCTCCCCATTGTCCTGTATCAATGCCAAACTAATCTCACTGACCCCCTCTCTCCCCATAGTCCTGTATCAATCCCGAACTAATCCAACTTCCCCGCTCTCTCCCCATAGTCCTGTAACAATCTCCAACCTAATCCCACTGCCCCGCTCTCTCCCCATAGTCCTGTATCAATCCCAAACTAATCCCACTGCCTCGCTCTCTCTCCATAGTCCTGTATCAATCCCAAACTAATCCCACTGCCCCGCTATCTCCCGATAATCCTGTATCTGTCCCAAAATAATCTCACTTCCCCACTCTCTCCCGATCGTCCTGTATCAACCCCCAAACTAATCCCACTGCCTCGCTCTCTCCCCATAGTTCGGTGTCAATCCCCAAACTAATCCCACTGCCCCGCTCTCTCCCCAGATTCCTGTATCAATCCCCAAAATAATCCCAATGCCCCGCTCTCTCCCCACGTTCCTGTATCAATCCTCAAACTAATCCCACTGACCCGCTCTCTCCCGATAGCCCTGTATCAATCCCCAAACTAATCCCACTGCGCCGTTCTCTTCCTATAGTCCTGTATCAATCCCCAAACTAATCCCACTGCCCCGCTCTCTCCCCATAGTACTGTATCAATCCCAAACTGATCCCACTGCCCCGGTCTCTCCCCATAGCCCTGTATCAATCCCAAACTAATCGCACTGCCCCGCTCTCTCCCCATAGCCCTGCATCAATCCCCAAACTATTCCCACTGACCCGCTCTCTCCCCATAGCCCTATATCAATCCCCAAACTATCCCACTCCCGCGCTCTCTTCCCATAGTCCTGTATCAATCCCCAAACTAATCCCACTGCCTCGCTCTCTCCCCATAGCCCTGTGTCAATCCCCAAACTATTCCTACTGCCCCACTCGCTACACATAGCCCTGTATCAATCCCAAACTAATCCCACTGCCCCGCTCTCTCCCCACATTCCTGTATCAATCCCCAAACTAATTGCACTGCCCCGCTCTCTCCCCATAGCCCTGCATCAATCCCCAAACTATTCCCACTGCCCCACTGTCTCCACATAGCCCTGTATCAATCCCAAACTAATCCCACTGCCCCGCTCTCTCCCCATAGTCCTGTATCAATTCCCCAAACTAATCCCACTGACCGGCTCTCTCCCCATAGCTCTGTATCAATCCCCAAACTAATCCCACTGCCCCGCTCTCTACCCATAGTCTTGTATCAATCCCCAAACTAATCCCACTGCCCCGCTCTCTCCCCATAGTCCTGTATCAATGCCAAACTAATCTCACTGACCCCCTCTCTCCCCATAGTCCTGTATCAATCCCCAAACTAATGCCACTGCCCTGCTCTCTCCCCATAGTCCTTTATCTCCCCAAACTAATCCCACTGCCCCGCTCTCTCCCCATAGCCCTGTGTCAATCCCCAAACTATTCCTACTGCCCCACTCGCTACACATAGCCCTGTATCAATCGCAAACTAATCCCACTGCCCCGCTCTCTCCCCATAGTCCTGTATCAATTCCCCAAACTAATCCCACTGACCCTCTCTCTCCCCATAGCACTGTATCTATCAATACAATCTAATCCCACAGCCTCGCTCTCTTCCCACAGTCCTATAATAATCCCCAAACTAATCCCACTGCCCCGCTCTCTCCCCATAGTCCTGTATCAATCCCAAACCGATCCCACTGCCCCGGTCTGTCCCCATAGTCCTGTATCAATCCCCAAACTAATCGCACTGCCCCGCTCTCTCCCCATAGTCCTGTATCAATGCCAAACTAATCTCACTGAGCCCCTCTCTCCCCATAGTCCTGTGTCAATCCCGAACTAATCCCACTGCCCCGCTCTCTCCCCATAGTCCTGTATCAATCTCCAAACTAATCTCACTGCCCCGCTCTCACCCCATATTCCTGTATCAATCTCAAACTAATCCCACTGCCTCGCTCTCTCTCCATAGTCCTGTATCAATCTCCAAACTAATCCCACTGACCCGCTCTCTCCCCACAGCCATGTATCAATCCCCAAACTAATCCCACCGTCCCGTTCTCTTCCCATAGTCCTGTATCAATCCCCAAACTAATCCCACTGCCCCGCTCTCTCCCCATAGTACTGTATCAATCCCAAACTAATCCCACTGCCTCGCTCTCGCTCGATAGTCCTGTATCAATCCCAAACTAATCCCACTGCCCCGCTATCGCCCCAGAATCCTGTATCTGTCCCAAAATAATCCCACTGCCCCACTCTCTCCCCATAGTCCTGTATCAACCCCCAAACTAATCCCACTGCCTCGCTCTCTCCCCATAGTCCTGTATCAATCCCCAAACTAATCCCACTGCCCCACTCTCTCCCCATAGTCCTGTATCAACCCCCAAACTAATCCCACTGCCTCGCTCTCTCCCCATATTCCTGTATCAATCCCCAAAATAATCCCACTGCCCCACTCTCTCCCCATAGTCCTGTATCAACCCCCAACCTAATCACACTGCCCCGCTCTCTCCCCATAGTCCTGTATCAATCCCCAAACTAATGCCACTGCCCTGCTCTCTCCCCATAGTCCTGTATCAATCCCCAAACTAATCCCACTGCCCCGCTCTCTCCCCATAGACCTGTGTCAATCCCCAAACTATTCCTACTGCCCCACTCGCTACACATAGCCCTGTATCAATCGCAAACTAATCCCACTGCCCCGCTCTCTCCCCATAGTCCTGTATCAATTCCCCAAACTAATCCCACTGACCCGCTCTCTCCCCATAGCTCTGTATCAATCCCCAAACTAATCCCACTGCCCCGCTCTCTTCCCATAGTCCTGTACCAATCCCCAAACTAATCCCACTGCCCCGCTCTCTACCCATAGTCCTGTATCAATCCCAAACTGATCCCAATGCCCCGGTCTCTCCCCATAGTCCTGTATCAATCCCCAAACTAATCCCACTGCCCCGCTCTCTCCCCATAGTCCTGTATCAATGCCAAACTAATCTCACTGACCCCCTCTCTCCCCATAGTCCTGTATCAATCCCCAAACTAATGCCACTGCCCTGCTCTCTCCCCATAGTCCTTTATCAATTCCCAAACTAATCCCACTGCCCCGCTCTCTCCCCATAGCCCTGTGTCAATCCCCAAACTATTCCTACTGCCCCACTCGCTACACATAGCCCTGTATCAATCGCAAACTAATCCCACTGCCCCGCTCTCTCCCCATAGTCCTGTATCAAATCCCCAAACTAATCCCACTGACCCGCTCTCTCCCCATAGCACTGTATCTATCAATACAATCTAATCCCACAGCCTCGCTCTCTTCCCACAGTCCTATAATAATCCCCAAACTAATCCCACTGCCCCCCTCTCTCCCCATAGTCCTGTATCAATCCCAAACCGATCCCACTGCCCCGGTCTGTCCCCATAGTCCTGTATCAATCCCCAAACTAATCGCACTGCCCCGCTCTCTCCCCATAGTCCTGTATCAATGCCAAACTAATCTCACTGAGCCCCTCTCTCCCCATAGTCCTGTGTCAATCCCGAACTAATCCCACTGCCCCGCTCTCTCCCCATAGTCCTGTATCATCTCCAAACTAATCTCACTGCCCCGCTCTCACCCCATATTCCTGTATCAATCCCAAACTAATCCCACTGCCTCGCTCTCTCTCCATAGTCCTGTATCAATCTCCAAACTAATCCCACTGACCCGCTCTCTCCCCACAGCCCTGTATCAATCCCCAAACTAATCCCACCGTCCCGTTCTCTTCCCATAGTCCTGTATCAATCCCCAAACTAATCCCACTGCCCCGCTCTCTCGCCATAGTACTGTATCAATCCCAAACTAATCCCACTGCCTCGCTCGCGCTCGATAGTCCTGTATCAATCCCAAACTAATCCCACTGCCCCGCTATCTCCCCAGAATCCTGTATCTGTCCCAAAATAATCCCACAACCCCACTCTCTCCCCATAGTCCTGTATCAACCCCCAAACTAATCCCACTGCCTCGCTCTCTCCCCATAGTCCTGTATCAATCCCCAAACTAATCCCACTGCCCCACTCTCTCCCCATAGTCCTGTATCAACCCCCAAACTAATCCCACTGCCTCGCTCTCTCCCCATATTCCTGTATCAATCCCCAAAATAATCCCACTGCCCCACTCTCTCCCCATAGTCCTGTATCAACCCCCAACCTAATCACACTGCCCCGCTCTCTCCCCATAGTCCTGTATCAATCCTCAAACTAATGCCACTGCCCTGCTCTCTCCTCATAGTCCTGTATCAATCCCCAAACTAATCCCACTGCCCCGCTCTCTCCCCATAGACCTGTGTCAATCCCCAAACTATTCCTACTGCCCCACTCGCTACACATAGCCCTGTATCAATCGCAAACTAATCCCACTGCCCCGCTCTCTCCCCATAGTCCTGTATCAATTCCCCAAACTAATCCCACTGACCCGCTCTCTCCCCATAGCACTGTATCTATCAATACAAACTAATCCCACTGCCTCGCTCTCTCCCCATAGTCCTGTATCAATCCCCAAAATAATCCCACTGCCCCACTCTCTCCCCATAGTCCTGTATCAACCCCCAACCTAATCCCACTGCCCCGCTCTCTCCCCATAGTACTGTATCAATCCCAAACTAATCCCACTGCCTCGCTCTCGCTCGATAGTCCTGTATCAATCCCAAACTAATGCCACTGCCCCGCTATCTCCCCAGAATCCTGTATCTGTCCCAAAATAATCCCACTGCCCCACTCTCTCCCCATAGTCCTGTATCAACCCCCAAACTAATCCCACTGCCTCGCTCTCTCCCCATAGTCCTGTATCAATCCCCAAACTAATCCCACTGCCCCACTCTCTCCCCATAGTCCTGTTTCAACCCCCAAACTAATCCCACTGCCTCGCTCTCTCCCCATAGTCCTGTATCAATCCCCAAAATAATCCCACTGCCCCACTCTCTCCACATAGTCCTGTATCAACCCTCAAACTAATCACACTGCCCCGCTCTCTCCTCATAGTCCTGTGTCAATCCCCAAACTGATCCCACTGCCCCGCTCTCGCCCCACAGTCCTGTCTCAATCCCCAAACTAATCCCACTGCCCCGCTCTCTCCCCATAGTACTGTATCAATCCCCAAACTAATCCCACTGCCCGCTCTCTACCCATAGCCCTGTATCAATCCCCAAACTAATCGCACTGCCCCGCTCTCTCCCCATAATCCTGTATCAATCCCCAAACTAATCCCACTACCACGCTCGCTCCCCATAGTCCTGTGTCAATCCCCAAACTAATCCCACTGCCCCGCTCTCTCCCCACAGTCCTGTGTCAATCCCCAAACTGATCCCACTGCCCCGCTCTCTCACCATTGTCCTGTATCAATGCCAAACTAATCTCACTGACCCCCTCTCTCCCCATCGTCCTGTATCAATCCCGAACTAATCCCACTGCCTCGCTCTCTCTCCATAGTCCTGTATCAATCCCAAACTAATCCCACTGCCCCGCTATCTCCCGATAATCCTGTATCTGTCCCAAAATAATCTCACTGCCCCACTCTCTCCCCATCGTCCTGTATCAACCCCCAAACTAATCCCACTGCCTCGCTCTCTCCCCATATTTCGGTATCAATCCCCAAACTAATCCCACTGCCCCGCTCTCTTCTCAGAGTCCTGTATCAATCCCCAAACTAATCCCACTGCCCCGCTCTCTCCCAACATTCCTGTTTAAATCCCCAAACTAATCGCACTGCCCCGCTCTCTCCCCATAGTCCTGTATCAATGCCAAACTAATCTCACTGAGCCCCTCTCTCCCCATAGTCCTGTGTCAATCCCGAACTAATCCCACTGCCCCGCTCTCTCCCCATAGTCCTGTATCAATCTCCAAACTAATCTCACTGCCCCGCTCTCACCCCATATTCCTGTATCAATCTCAAACTAATCCCACTGCCTCGCTCTCTCTCCATAGTCCTGTATCAATCTCCAAACTAATCCCACTGACCCGCTCTCTCCCCACAGCCCTGTATCAATCCCCAAACTAATCCCACCGTCCCGTTCTCTTCCCATAGTCCTGTATCAATCCCCAAACTAATCCCACTGCCCCGCTCTCTCCCCATAGTACTGTATCAATCCCAAACTAATCCCACTGCCTCGCTCTCGTTCGATAGTCCTGTATCAATCCCAAACTAATCCCACTGCCCCGCTATCGCCCCAGAATCCTGTATCTGTCCCAAAATAATCCCACTGCCCCACTCTCTCCCCATAGTCCTGTATCAAGCCCCAAACTAATCCCACTGCCTCGCTCTCTCCCCATAGTCCTGTATCAATCCCCAAACTTATCCCACTGCCCCACTCTCTCCCCATAGTCCTGTATCAACCCCCAAACTAATCCCACTGCCTCGCTCTCTCCCCATATTCCTGTATCAATCCCCAAAATAATCCCACTGCCCCACTCTCTCCCCATAGTCCTGTATCAACCCCCAACCTAATCACACTGCCCCGCTCTCTCCCCATAGTCCTGTATCAATCCCCAAACTAATGCCACTGCCCTGCTCTCTCCCCATAGTCCTGTATCAATCCCCAAACTAATCCCACTGCCCCGCTCTCTCCCCATAGACCTGTGTCAATCCCCAAACTATTCCTACTGCCCCACTCGCTACACATAGCCCTGTATCAATCGCAAACTAATCCCACTGCCCCGCTCTCTCCCCATAGTCCTGTATCAATTCCCCAAACTAATACCACTGACCCGCTCTCTCCCCATAGCTCTGTATCAATCCCCAAACTAATCCCACTGCCCCGCTCTCTTCCCATAGTCCTGTACCAATCCCCAAACTAATCCCACTGCCCCGCTCTCTACCCATAGTCCTGTATCAATCCCAAACTGATCCCAATGCCCCGGTCTCTCCCCATAGTCCTGTATCAATCCCCAAACTAATCCCACTGCCCCGCTCTCTCCCCATAGTCCTGTATCAATGCCAAACTAATCTCACTGACCCCCTCTCTCCCCATAGTCCTGTATCAATCCCCAAACTAATGCCACTGCCCTGCTCTCTCCCCATAGTCCTTTATCAATTCCCAAACTAATCCCACTGCCCCGCTCTCTCCCCATAGCCCTGTGTCAATCCCCAAACTATTCCTACTGCCCCACTCGCTACACATAGCCCTGTATCAATCGCAAACTAATCCCACTGCCCCGCTCTCTCCCCATAGTCCTGTATCAAATCCCCAAACTAATCCCACTGACCCGCTCTCTCCCCATAGCACTGTATCTATCAATACAATCTAATCCCACAGCCTCGTTCTCTTCCCACAGTCCTATAATAATCCCCAAACTAATCCCACTGCCCCCCTCTCTCCCCATAGTCCTGTATCAATCCCAAACCGATCCCACTGCCCCGGTCTGTCCCCATAGTCCTGTATCAATCCCCAAACTAATCGCACTGCCCCGCTCTCTCCCCATAGTCCTGTATCAATGCCAAACTAATCTCACTGAGCCCCTCTCTCCCCATAGTCCTGTGTCAATCCCGAACTAATCCCACTGCCCCGCTCTCTCCCCATAGTCCTGTATCAATCTCCAAACTAATCTCACTGCCCCGCTCTCACCCCATATTCCTGTATCAATCCCAAACTAATCCCACTGCCTCGCTCTCTCTCCATAGTCCTGTATCAATCTCCAAACTAATCCCACTGACCCGCTCTCTCCCCACAGCCCTGTATCAATCCCCAAACTAATCCCACCATCCCGTTCTCTTCCCATAGTCCTGTATCAATCCCCAAACTAATCCCACTGCCCCGCTCTCTCGCCATAGTACTGTATCAATCCCAAACTAATCCCACTGCCTCCCTCGCGCTCGATAGTCCTGTATCAATCCCAAACTAATCCCACTGCCCCGCTATCTCCCCAGAATCCTGTATCTGTCCCAAAATAATCCCACTGCCCCACTCTCTCCCCATAGTCCTGTATCAACCCCCAAACTAATCCCACTGCCTCGCTCTCTCCCCATAGTCCTGTATCAATCCCCAAACTAATCCCACTGCCCCACTCTCTCCCCATAGTCCTGTATCTACCCCCAAACTAATCCCACTGCCTCGCTCTCTCCCCATATTCCTGTATCAATCCCCAAAATAATCCCACTGCCCCACTCTCTCCCCATAGTCCTGTATCAACCCCCAACCTAATCACACTGCCCCGCTCTCTCCCCATAGTCCTGTATCAATCCTCAAACTAATGCCACTGCCCTGCTCTCTCCCCATAGTCCTGTATCAATCCCCAAACTAATCCCACTGCCCCGCTCTCTCCCCATAGACCTGTATCAATCCCCAAACTATTCCTACTGCCCCACTCGCTACACATAGCCCTGTATCAATCGCAAACTAATCCCACTGCCCCGCTCTCTCCCCATAGTCCTGTATCAATTCCCCAAACTAATCCCACTGACCCGCTCTCTCCCCATAGCACTGTATCTATCAATACAAACTAATCCCACTGCCTCGCTCTCTCCCCATAGTCCTGTATCAATCCCCAAACTAATCGCACTGCCCCGCTCTCTCCCCATAATCCTGTATCAATCCCCAAACTAATCCCACTACCACGCTCGCTCCCCATAGTCCTGTGTCAATCCCCAAACTAATCCCACTGCCCCGCTCTCTCCCCACAGTCCTGTGTCAATCCCCAAACTGATCCCACTGCCCCGCTCTCTCACCATTGTCCTGTATCAATGCCAAACTAATCTCACTGACCCCCTCTCTCCCCATCGTCCTGTATCAATCCCGAACTAATCCCACTGCCTCGCTCTCTCTCCATAGTCCTGTATCAATCCCAAACTAATCCCACTGCCCCGCTATCTCCCGATAATCCTGTATCTGTCCCAAAATAATCTCACTGCCCCACTCTCTCCCCATCGTCCTGTATCAACCCCCAAACTAATCCCACTGCCTCGCTCTCTCCCCATATTTCGGTATCAATCCCCAAACTAATCCCACTGCCCCGCTCTCTTCTCAGAGTCCTGTATCAATCCCCAAACTAATCCCACTGCCCCGCTCTCTCCCCACATTCCGGTATCAATCCCCAAACTAATCCCACTGACCCGCTCTCTCCCGATAGCCCTGTATCAATCCCCAAACTAATCCCACTGCGCCGTTCTCTTCCTATAATCCTGTATCAATCCCCAAACTAATCCCACTGCCCCGCTCTCTCCCCATAGTACTGTATCAATCCAAAACTGATCCCACTGCCCCGGTCTCTCCCCATTGTCCTGTATCAATCTCCAAACTAATCGCACTGCCCCGCTCTCTCCCCATAGCCCTGCATCAATCCCCAAACTATTCCCACTGCCCCACTGTCTCCACATAGCCCTGTATCAATCCAAACCTAATCCCACTGCCCCGCTCTCTCCCCATAGTCCTGTATCAATTCCCCAAACTAATCCCACTGACCCGCTCTCTCCCCATAGCCCTGTATCAATCCCCAAACTAATCCCACAGCCCCGCTCTCTTCCCATAGTCCTGTATCAATCCCCAAACTAATCCCACTGCCCCGCTCTCTACCCATTGTCCTGTATCAATGCCAAACTAATCTCACTGACCCCCTCTCTCCCCATAGTCCTGTATGAATCCCCAAACTAATGCCGCTGCCCCGCTCCCTCCCCATAGTCCTGTATCAATTCCCCAAACTAATCCCACTGACCCGCTCTCTCCCCACAGCACTGTATCTATCAATACAAACTAATCCCACTGCCTCGCTCTCTTCCCATAGTCCTATAATAATCCTCAAACTAATCCCACTGCCCCGCTCTCTCCCCATATCTTGTATCAATCCCAAACCGATCCCACTGCCCCGGTCTGTCCCCATAGTCCTGTATCAATCCCCAAACTAATCGCACTGCCCCGCTCTCTCCCCATAGTCCTGTATCAATGCCAAACGAATCTCACTGAACCCCTCTCTCCCCATAGTCCTGTGTCAATCCCGAACTAATCGCACTGCCCCGCTCTCTCCCCATAGTCCTGCATCAATCTCCAAACTAATCCCACTGCCCCGCTCTCACCCCATAGTCCTGTATCAATCCCAAACTAATCCCACTGCCTCGCCCTCTCTCCATAGTCCTGTATCAATCCCAAACTAATCCCACTGCCCCGCTATCTCCCCATAATCCTGTATCTGTCCCAAAATAATCCCACTGCCCCACTCTCTCCCCAAAGTCCTGTATCAACCCCAAACTAATCTGAATGCCTCGCTCTCCCCCCATAGTCCGGTATCAATCCCCAAACTAATCCCACTGCCCCGCTCTCTCCCCATAGTCCTGTATCAATCCCCAAACTAATCCCACTGCCCCGCTCTCTCCCCACATTCCTGTATCAATCCCCAAACTAATCCCACTGACCCGCTCTCTCCCCACAGCCCTGTATCAATCCCCAAACTAATCCCACTGCCCCGCTCTCACCCCATAGTCCTGTATCAATCCCAAACTAATCCCACTGCCACGCTCTCTCTCCATAGTCCTGTATCAATCCCAAACTAATCCCACTGCCCCGCTATCTACCCATAATCCTGTATCTGTCCCAAAATAATCCCACTGCCCCGCTCTCTCCCTATAGTCCTGTATCAATTCCCCAAACTAATCCCACTGACCCGCTCTCTTCCCATAGCCCTGTATCAATCCCCAAACTAATCCCACTGCCCCGCTCTATTCCCATAGTCCTGTATCAATCCCCAAACTAATACCACTGCCCCGCTCTCTCCCCATAGTCCTGTATCAATCCCAAACTGATCCCACTGCCCCGGTCTCTCCCCATAGTCCTGGTTCAATCCCCAAACTAATCGCACTGCCCCGCTCTCTCCCCACAGTCCTGTATCAATGCCAAACTAATCTCACTGACCCCCTCTCTCCCCATAGTCCTGTATCAATGCCAAACTAATCCCACTGCCCCGCTATCTCCCCATAATCCTGTATCTATAACAAAATAATCCCACTGCCCCACTCTCTCCCCATAGTCCTGTATCAACCCCCAAACTAATCTGATTGCCTCGCTCTCTCCCCATATTCCGGTATCAATCCCCAAACTAATCCTACTGCCCCGCTCTCTCCCCATAGTCCTGTATCAACCCCCAAACTAATCCCACTGCCTCGCTCTCTCCCCATAGTTCTGTATCAATCCCCAAACAATCCCACTGCCACTCTCTCTCCCCATAGACCTGTATCAATCCCCAAACTAATCCCACTGCCTCGCTCTCTCCCCACACTCCTGTATCAATCCCCAAACTAATCCCACTGCCCCGCTCTCTCCCCATAGTCCTGTATCAATTCCCCAAACTAATCCCACTGCCCCGCTGTCTCCCCATAATCCTGCATCTGTCCCAAAGTAATCTCACTGCCCCACTCTCTCCCCATCGTCCTGTATCAACCCCCAAACTAATCCCACTGCCTCGCTCTCTCCCCATAGTCCTGTATCAATCCCCAAACTAATCCCACTGCCACGCTCTCTCCCCATAGTCCTGTATCAATCCCCAAACTAATCCCACTGCCCCGCTCTCTCCCCACAATCCTGTATCAATCCCCAAACTAATCCCACTGTCCCGCTCTCTCCCCATAGTCCTGTATCAATTCCCCAAACTAATCCCACTGCCACGCTATCTCCCGATAATACTCTATCTGTCCCAAAAAATCTCACTGCCCCACTCTCTCCCCATCGTCCTGTATCAACCCCCAAACTAATCCCACTGCCTCTCTCTCTCCCCATAGTCCTGTATCAATCCCCAAACTAATCCCACTGCCACGCTCTCCACCCATAGTCCTGTATCAATCCCAAACTAATCCCACTGCCCCGCTCTCTTCCCATAGTCCTGTATCAATCCCCGAACTAAGCCCACTGCCCCGCTCTCTACCCAAAGTCCTGTATCAATCCCAAACTGATCCCAATGCCCCGGTCTCTCCCCATAGTCCTGTATCAATCCCCAAACTAATCCCACTGCCCCGCTCTCTCCCCATAGTCCTGTATCAATGCCAAACTAATCTCACTGACCCCCTCTCTCCCCATAGTCCTGTATCAATCCCCAAACTAATGCCACTGCCCTGCTCTCTCCCCATAGTCCTGTATCAATCCCCAAACTAATCCCACTGCCCCGCTCTCTCCCCATAGCCCTGTATCAATCCCCAAACTATTCTTACTGCCCCACTCTCTCCACATAGTCCTGTATCAATCCCAAACTAATCCCACTGCCCCGCTCTCTCACCATAGTCCTGTATCAATTCCCCAAACTAATCCCACTGCCCCACTCTCTCCCCATCGTCCTGTATCAACCCCCAAACTAATCCCACTGCCTCTCTCTCTCCCCATAGTCCTGTATCAATCCCCAAACTAATCCCACTGCCACGCTCTCTACCCATAGTCCTGTATCAATCCCAAACTAATCCCACTGCCCCGCTCTCTTCCCATAGTCCTGTATCAATCCCCAAACTAAGCCCACTGCCCCGCTCTCTACCCATAGTCCTGTATCAATTCCCCAAACTAATCCCACTGACCCGCTCTCTCCCCATAGCACTGTATCTATCAATACAAACTAATGTCCTGTATCAATCCCCAAACTAATGCCACTGCCCTACTCTCTCCCCATAGTCCTGTATCAATCCCCAAACTAATCCCACTGCCCCGCTCTCTCCCCATAGCCCTGTATCAATCCCCAAACTATTCTTACTGCCCCACTCTCTCCACATAGTCCTGTATCAATCCCAAACTAATTCAACTGCCCAGCTCTCTCCCCATAGTCCTGTATCAATTCCCCAAACTAATCCCACTGCCCCGCTCTCTCCACATAGTCCTGTATCAATGCCAAACTAATCTCACTGACCCCCTCTCTCCCCATAGTCCTGTATCAATCCAGAACTAATCCCACTGCCCCGCGCTCTCCACATAGTCTTGTATCAATCTCCAAACTAATCTCACTGCCCCGCTCTCTCCCCATAGTCCTGTATCAATCCGAAACTAATCTCACTGCCTCGCTCTCTCTCCATAGTCCTGTATCAATCCCAAACTAATCCCACTGCCCCGCTATCTCCCCATAATCCTGTATCTGTCCGAAAATAATCCCACTGCCCCACTCTCTCCCCATTGTCCTGTATCAATCCCCAAACTAATCTGACTGCCTCGCTCTCTCCCCATAGTCCGGTATCAATCCCCAAACTAATCCCACTGCCCCGCTCTCTCCCCATAGTCCTGTATCAATCCCCAAACTAATCCCACTGACCCGCTCTCTCCCCACAGCCCTGTATCAATCCCAAACTAATCCCACTGCCCCGTTCTCTTCCCATAGTCCTGTATCAATCTCCAAACTAATCCCACTGCCCTGCTCTCTCCCCATAGTCCTGTATCAATCCCAAACTAATCCCACTGCCTCGCTCTCTCTCCATAGTCCTGTATCAATCCCAAACTAATCCCACTGCCCCGCTATCTCCCCATAATCCTGTATCTGTCCCAAAATAATCCCACTGCACCACTCTCTCCCCATAGTCCTGTATCAACCCCCAAACTAAACTGACTGCCTCGCTCTCTCCCCATAGTCCGGTATCAATCCCCAAACTAATCCCACTGCCCCGCTCTCTCCCCATAGTCCTGTATCAATCCCCAAACTAATCCCACTGCCCCGCTCTCTCCCCACATTCCTGTATCAACCCCCAAACTAATCCTACTGCCCCGCTCTCTCTGCATAGTCCTGTATCAATGCCAAACTAATCTCACTGACCCCATCTCTCCCCATAGTCCTGTATCAATCCCGAACTAATCCCACTGCCCCGCTCTCTCCCCATAGTCCTTTATCAATCTCCAAACTAATCCCACTGCCCCGCTCTCTCCCCATAATCCTGTATAAATCCCAAACTAATCCCACTGCCTCGCTCTCTCTCCATAGTCCTGTATCAATCCCAAACTAATCCCACTGCCCCGCTATCTCAACAAAATCCTGTATCTGTCCCAAAATAATCTCACTGCCCCACTCACTCCCCATAGTCCTGTATCAATCCCCAAACTAATCCCACTGCCTCGCTCTCTCCCCATAGTCCTGTATCAATCCCCAAACTAATCCCACTGCCCCGCTCTCTCCCCATAGTCCTGTATCAATCCCCAAACTAATCCCACTGCCCCGCTCTCTCCCCATAGTCCTGTATCAATCCCCAAACTAATCCCACTACCACGCTCTCTCCCCATTGCCCTGTATCAATCCCCAAACTAATCCCACTACCACGCTCTCTCCCCATAGTCCTGTATCAATCCCCAAACTAATCCCACTGCCTTGCTCTCTCCCCATAGTCCTGTATCAATCCCCAAACTCATCCCACTGCCCCGATCTCTCCCCATTGTCCTGTATCAATGCCAAACTAATCTCACTGACCCCCTCTCTCCCCATAATCCTGTATCAATCCCGAACTAATCCCACTGCCCCGCTCTCACCCCATAGTCCTGTATCAATCTCCAACCTAATCCCACTGGCCGGTCTCTCCACATAGTCCTGTATCAATCTCCAACCTAATCCCAGTGCCCCGCTCTCTCCCCATAATCCTGTATCAATCCCCAAACTAATCCCAATGCCCCGCTCTCTCCCCATAGTACTGTATCAATCCCAAACTGATCCCACTGCCCCGGTCTCTCCCCATAGTCCTGTATCAATCCCCAAACTAATCTCACTGTCCCGCTCTCTCCCCATAGTCCTGTATCAATCCCCAAACTAATCCCACTGCCCCGCTCTCTCCCCATAGCCCTGTATCAATCCCCAAACGAATCTCACTGTCCCGCTCACTTCCCATAGTCCTGTCTCAATCCCCAAACTAATCCCACTGCACCGCTCTATACGCATAGTCCTGTATCAATCCCAAACTGATCGCAATGCCCCGGTCTCTCCCCATAGTCCTGTATCAACCCCCTTACTAATCCCACTGCCCCGCTCTCTCCCCATAGTCCTGTATCAATGCCAAACTAATCTCACTGACCCCCTCTCTCCCCATAGTCCTGCATCAATCCCCAAACTAATGCCACTGCCCTGCTCTCTCCCCATAGTCCTGTATCAATCCCCAAACTAATCCCACTGCCCGGCTCTCTCCACATAGTCCTGTATCAATCCCCAAACTATTCCTACCGCCCCACTCTCTCCACATAGCCCTGTTTCAATCCCAAACTAATTCAACTGCCCGGCTCTCTCCCCATAGTCCTGTATCAATTCCCCAAACTAATCCCACTGCCCCGCTCTCTCCCCATAGCCCTGTATCAATCCCCAAACTATTCTTACTGCCCCACTCTCTCCACATAGTCCTGTATCAATCCCAAACTAATCCCACTGCCCCGCTCTCTCCCCATAGTCCTGTATAAATCCCCAATCTAATCATACTGTCCCGCTCTCTCCCCATAGTCATGTATCAATGCCAAACTAATCTCACTGACCCCCTCTCTCCCCATAGTCCTGTATCAATCCCAAACTAATCCCACTGCCTCGCTCTCTCTCCATAGTCCTTTATCAATCCCAAACTAATCCCACTGCCCCGCTATCTCCCCATAATCCTGTATCTGTCCCAAAATAATACCACTGCCCCACTCTCTCCCCATAGTGCTGTATCAATCCCCAAATTAATCCCACTGCCCCGCTCTCTCCACACAGTCCTGTATCAATCCCCAAACTAATCCCACTGCCCCGCTCTCTCCCCATAGTCCTGTATCAATCCCCAAACTAATCCCACTGCCCGCTCTCTCCCCATAGCCCTGTATCAATCCCCAAACTAATCGCACTGCCCCGCTCTCTCCCCATAGTCCTGTATCAATCCCCAAACTAATCCCACTACCACGCTCTCTCCCCATTGTCCTGTATCAATCCCCAAACTAATCCCACTACCACGCTCTCTCCCCATAGTCCTGTATCAATCCCCAAACTAATCCCACTGCCTTGCTCTCTCCCCATTGTCCTGTATCAATTCCAAACTAATCTCACTGACCCCCCTCTCTCCTCATAATCCTGTATCAATCCCGAACTAATCACACTGCCCCGCTCTCTCCCCATAGTCCTGTATCAATCTCCAACCTAATCCCACTGCCCCGCTCTCTCCCCATAGTCCTGTATCAATCTCCAACCTAATCCCACTGCCCCGCTCTCTCCCCATAGTCCTCTATCAATCCTCAAACTAATCCCAATGGCCCGCTCTCTCCCCATAGTACTGCATCAATCCCAAACTGATCCCACTGCCCCGGCCTCTCCACATAGTCCTGTATCAATCACCAAACTAATCACACTGCCACGCTCTCTCCCCATATCCCTGTATCAATCCCCAAACTAATCCCACTGTCCCGCTCTCTTCCCATAGTCCTGTATCAATCCCCAAACTAATCCCACTGTCCCGCTCTCTTCCCATAGTCCTGTATCAATCCCCAAACTAATCCCACTGCACCGCTCTCTACCCATAGTCCTGTATCAATCCCCAAACTAATCCCACTGCTCCGCTCTCTACCCATAGTCCAGTATCAATCCCAAACTGATCCCAATGCCCCGGTCTCTCCCCATAGTCCTGTATCAATCCCCAAACTAATCCCACTGCCCCGCTCTCTCCCCATAGACCTGCATCAATGCAAAACTAATCTCACTGACCCCATCTCTCCCCACAGTCCTGTATCAATCCCCAAACTTATGCCACTGCCCTGCTCTCTCCCCATAGTCCTGTATCAATCCCCAAACTAATCCCACTGCCCCGCTCTCTCCACAAAACCCTGTATCAATTCCCAAACTATTCCTACTGCCCCACTCTCTCCACATAGACCTGTATCAATCCCAAATTAATTCAACTGCCCCGCTCTCTCCCCATAGTGCTGTATCAATTCCCCAAACTAATCCCACTGACCCGCTCTCTCCCCATAGCCCTGTAACAATCCCCAAACTAATGCCACTGCCCTGCTCTCTCCCCATAGTCCTGTATCAATCCCCAAACTAATCCCACTGCCCCGCTCTCTTCCCCATAGCCCTGTATCAATCCCCAAACTATTCTTACTGCCCCACTCTCTCCACATAGTCCTGTATCAATCCCAAACTAATCCCACTGCCGCGCTCTCTCCCCATAGCCCTGTATCAATTCCCAAACTAATCCCACTGCCCCGCTCTCTCCCCATAGTCCTCTATCAATGCCTAACTAATCTCACTGACCCCCTCTCTCCCCATAGTCCTGTATCAATCCCGAACTAATCCCACTGCCCCGCTTTCTCCCCAGAGTCCTGTATCAATCTCCAATCTAATCCCACTGCCCCGCTCTCTCCCCATAGTCCTGTATCAATCCCAAACTAATCCCACTGCCTCGCTCTCTCTCCATAGTCCTTTATCAATCCCAAACTAATCCCACTGCCCCGCTATCTCCCCATAATCCTGTATCTGTCCCAAAATAATCCCACTGCCCCACTCTCTCCCCATAGTCCTGTATCAAACCCCAAACTAATCTGACTGCCTCGCTCTCTCCCCACATTCCTCTTTCAATCCCCAAACTAATCCCAATGCCCCGCTCTCTCCCCATAGTACTGTATCAATCCCAAACTGTTCCCACTGCCCCGGCCTCTCCCCATAGTCCTGTATGAATCTCCAAACTAATCGCTCTGCCCCGCTCTCTCCCCATAGCCCTGTATCAATCCCCAAACTAATCCCACTGTCCCGCTCTCTTCCCATAGTCCTGTCTCAATCCCCAAACTAATCCCACTGCACCGCTCTATACGCATAGTCCTGTATCAATGCAAAACTAATCTCACTGACCCCATCTCTCCCCATAGTCCTGTTTCAATCCCCAAACTTATGCCACTGCCCTGCTCTCTCCCCATAGTCCTGTATCAATCCCCAAACTAATCCCACTGCCCCGCTCTCTCCACAAAACCCTGTATCAATTCCCAAACTATTCCTACTGCCCCACTCTCTCCACATAGCCCTGTATCAATCCCAAACTAATTCAACTGTCCCGCTCTCTCCCCATAGTGCTGTATCAATTCCCCAATCTAATCCCACTGACCCGCGCTCTCCCCATAGCCCTGTATCAATCCCCAAACTAATGCAACTGCCCTGCTCTCTCCCCATAGTCCTGTATCAATCCCCAAACTAATCCCACTGCCCCGCTCTCTTCCCCATAGCCCTGTATCATTCCCCAAACTATTCTTACTGCCCCACTCTCTCCACATAGTCCTGTATCAATCCCAAACTAATCCCACTGCCGCGCTCTCTCCCCATAGCCCTGTATCAATTCCCAAACTAATCCCACTGCCCCGCTCTCTCCCCATAGTCCTCTATCAATGCCAAACTAATCTCACTGACCCCCTCTCTCCCCATAGTCCTGTATCAATCCCGAACTAATCCCACTGCCCCGCTTTCTCCCCAGAGTCCTGTATCAATCTCCAATCTAATCCCACTGCCCCGCTCTCTCCCCATACTCCTGTGTCAATCCCAATCTAATCCCACTGCCTCGCTCTCTCTCCATAGTCCTTTATCAATCCCAAACTAATCCCACTGCCTCGCTATCTCCCCATAATCCTGTATCTGTCCCAAAATAATCCCACTGCCCCACTCTCTCCCCATAGTCCTGTATCAAACCCCAAAAAAATCTGACTGCCTCGCTCTCTCCCCACATTCCTCTTTCAATCCCCAAACTAATCCCAATGCCCCGCTCTCTCCCCATAGTACTGTATCAATCCCAAACTGATCCCACTGCCCCGGCCTCTCCCCATAATCCTGTATGAATCCCCAAACTAATCGCTCTGCCCCGCTCTCTTCCCATAGTCCTGTCTCAATCCCCAAACTAATCCCACTGCACCGCTCTATACGCATAGTCCTGTATCAATCCCAAACTGATCGCAATGCCCCGGTCTCTCCCCATAGTCCTGTATCAATCCCCTTACTAATCCCACTGCCCCGCTCTCTCCCCATAGTCCTGTATCAATGCCAAACTAATCGCACTGACCCCCTCTCTCCCCATAGTCCTGCATCAATCCCCAAACTAATGCCACTGCCCTGCTCTCTCCCCATAGTCCTGTATCAATCCCAAACTAATCCCACTGCCCCGCTATCTCCCCATAATCCTGTATCTGTCCCAAAATAATCCCACTGCCCCACTCTCTCCCCATCGTCCTGTATCAACCCCCAAACTAATGCCACTGCCCTGCTCTCTCCCCATAGTACTGTATCAATCCGAAACGGATCCCAATGCCCCGGTCTCTCCCCATAGTCCTGTATCAATCCCCAAACTAATCCCACTGCCCCGCTCTCTCCCCATAGTCCTGTATCAATGCAAAACTAATCTCACTGACCCCCTCTCACCCCATAGTCCTGTATCAATCCCCAAACTAATGCCAACTGCCCTGCTCTCTACCCATAGTCCTGTATCAATCCCCAAACTAATCCCACTGCCCCGCTCTCTCCACATAGCCCTGTATCAATCCCCAAACAATTCCTACTGCCCCACTCTCTCCACATAGCCCTGTATCAATCCCAAACTAATTCAACTGCCCCGCTCTCTCCCCATAGTCCTGTATCAATTCCCCAAACTAATCCCACTGACCCGCTCTCTCACCACAGCCCGATATCAATCCCCAAACTAATCCCACTGCCCCGCTCTCTTCCCATAGTCCTGTATCAATCCCCAAACTAATCCCACTGCCCCGCTCTCTCCCTATAGTCCTGTATCAATCTCAAACTGATCCCACTGCCCCGGCCTCTCCCCATAGTCCTGTATCAATCCCCAAACTAATCCCACTGACCCCCTCTCTCCCCATATTCCTGTATCAATCTCAAAACGAATGCCACTGCCCTGCTCTCTCCCCATAGTCCTGTATCAATCCCCAAACTAATCCCACTGCCCCGCCCTCTCCCCATAGCCCTGTATCAATCCCCAAACAATTCTTACTGCCCCACTCTCTCCACATAGTCGTGTATCAATCCCAAACTAATCCCACTGCCCCGCTCTCTCCCTATAGTCCTGGATCAATTCCCCAAACTAATCCCACTGACCCGCTCTCTCCCCATAGCCCTGTATCAATCCCCAAACTAATCCCACTGCCCCGCTCTCTTCCCATAGTCCTCTATCAATCCCCAAACTAATACCACTTCCCAGCTATCTCCCCATAGTCCTGTATCAATCCCAAACTGATCCCACTGCCCCGGCCTCTTCCCATAGTCCTGTATCATTCCCAAACTAATCGCACTGCCCCGCTCTCTCCCCATAGTCCTGTACCAATGCCAAACTAATCTCACTGACCCCCTCTCTCCCCATAGTCCTGTATCAATCCCGAACTAATCCCACTGCCCCGCTCTCTCCCCATAGTCCTGTATCAATCTCCAAACTAATCCCACTGCCCCGCTCTCTCCCCATAGTCCTGTATCAATGCCAAACTAATCCCACTGCCTCGCTCTCACTCCATAGTCCTTTATCAATCCCAAACTAATCGCACTGCC
The DNA here is from genome assembly GCF_044704955.1 of Pristiophorus japonicus. Classification (NCBI taxonomy): domain Eukaryota; kingdom Metazoa; phylum Chordata; class Chondrichthyes; family Pristiophoridae; genus Pristiophorus; species Pristiophorus japonicus. The sequence continues at coordinate 3,151,065 of NW_027254624.1, forward strand.
CCGCTATCTCCCCATAATCCTGTATCTGTCCCAAAATAATCCCACTGCCCCACTTTCTCCCCATAGTCCTGTATCAACCCCCAAACTAATCTGACTGCCTCGCTCTCTTCCCACATTCCTGTATCAATCCCCAAACTAATCGCACTGCCCCGCTCTCTCCACATAGCCCTGTATCAATCCCCAACTAATCCCACTGTCCCGCTCTATTCCCATAGTCCTGTCTCAATCCCCAAACTAATCCCACTGCCCCGCTCTCTCCCCATTGTGCTGTATCAATCCCAAACTGATCCCAATGCCCCGGTTTCTCCCCATAGTCCTGTATCAATCCCCAAACTAATCCCACTGCCCCGCTCTCTCCACATAGCCCTGTTTCAATCCCCAAACTATTCCTACTGCCCCACTCTCTCCACATAGCCCTGTATCAATCCCAAACTAATTCAACTGCCCCGCTCTCTCCCCATAGTCCTGTATCAATTCCCCAAACTAATCCCACTGCCCCGGCCTCTCCCCATAGTCCTGTATCAATCCCCAAACTTATCCCACTGCCCCGCTCTGTCCACATAGTCCTGTATCAATGCCAAACTAATCTCACTGACCCCCTCTCTCCCCATAGTCCTGTATCAATCCCCAAACTAATGCCACTGCCCTGCTCTCTCCCCATAGTCCTGTATCAGTCCCCAAACTAATCCCACTGCCCCGCTCTCTCCCCATAGCCCTGTATCAATTCCCCAAACTAATCCCACTGCCCCGGCCTCTCCCCATAGTCCTGTATCAATCCCCAAACTAATCGCACTGCCCCGCTCTCTCCCCATAGTCCTGTATTATTCCCCAAACTAATCCCACTCCCACGCTCTCTCCCCATAGTCCTGTATCAATCACCAAACTAATCCCACTGCCTTGCTCTCTCCCCATAGTCCTGTATCAATCCCCAAACTAATCCCTCTGCCCCGATCTCTCCCCATTGTCCTGTATCAATGCCAAACTAATCTCACTGACCCCCTCTCTCCCCATAATCCTGTATCAAACCCGAACTAATCCCACTTCCCCGCTCTCTCCCCATAGTCATGTATCAATCTCCAACCTAATCCCACTGCCCCGCTCTCTCCCCATAGTCCTGTATCAATCTCCAACCTAATCCCACTGCCCCGCTCTCTCCCCATAGTCCTGTATCAATCCCCAAACTAATCCCAATGCGCCGCTCTCTCCCCATAGTACTGTATCAATCCCAAACGGATCCCAATGCCCCGGTCTCTCCCCATAGTCCTGTATCAATCCCCAAACTAATCCCACTGCCCCGCTCTCTCCCCATAGTCCTGTATCAATGCAAAACTAATCTCACTGACCCCCTTTCACCCCATACTCCTGTATCAATCCCCAAACTAATGCCACTGCCCTGCTCTCTACCCATAGTCCTGTATCAATCCCCAAACTAATCCCACTGCCCCGCTCTCTCCACATAGCCCTGTATCAATCCCCAAACAATTCCTACTGCCCCACTCTCTCCACATAGCCCTGATTCAATCCCAAACTAATTCAACTGCCCCGCTCTCTCCCCATAGTCCTGTATCAATTCCCCAAACTAATCCCACTGACCCGCTCTCTCACCATAGCCCTATATCAATCCCCAAACTAATCCCACTGCCCCGCTCTCTTCCCATAGTCCTGTATCAATCCCCAAACTAATCCCACTGCCCCGCTCTCTCCCTATAGTCCTGTATCAATCTCAAACTGATCCCACTGCCCCGGCCTCTCCCCATAGTCCTGTATCAATCCCCAAACTAATCCCACTGACCCCCTCTCTCCCCATATTCCTGTATCAATCTCAAAACGAATGCCACTGCCCTGCTCTCTCCCCATAGTCCTGTATCAATCCCCAAACTAATCCCACTGCCCCGCTCTCTCCCCATAGCCCTATATCAATCCCCAATCTATTCTTACTGCCCCACTCTCTCCACATAGTCCTGTATCAATCCCAAACTAATCCCACTGCCCCGCTCTCTCCCTATAGTCCTGTATCAATTCCCCAAACAAATACCACTGCCCAGCTATCTCCCCATAGTCCTGTATCAATCCCAAACTGATCCCACTGCCCCGCTCTCTTCCCATAGTCCTGTATCATTCCTAAACTAATCCCACTGCCCCGATCTCTCCCCATTATCCTGTATCAATGCCAAACTAATCTCACTGACCCCCTCTCTCCCCATAATCCTGTATCAAACCCGAACTAATCCCACTTCCCCGCTCTCTCCCCATAGTCCTGTCTCAATCTCCAACCTAATCCCACTGCCCCGCTCTCTCCCCATAGTCCTGTATCAATCTCCAACCTAATCCCACTGCCCCGCTCTCTCCCCATAGTCTTGTATCAATCCCCAAACTAATCCCAATGCGCCGCTCTCTCCCCATAGTACTGTATTAAACCCAAACGGATCCCAATGCCCCGGTCTCTCCCCATAGTCCTGTATCAATCCGCAAACTAATCCCACTGCCCCGCTCTCTCCCCATAGTCCTGTATCAATGCAAAACTAATCTCACTGACCCCCTCTCTCCCCATAGTCCTGTATCAATCCCCAAACTAATGCCACTGCCCTGCTCTCTCCCCATAGTCCTGTATCAATCCCCAAGCTAATCCCACTGCCCGGCTCTCACCACATAGCACTGTATAAATCCCCAAACTATTCCTACTGCCCCACTCTCTCCACATAGCCCTGTATCAATCGCCAAACTAATTCAACTGCCCCGCTATCTCCCCATAGTCCTGTATCAATCCCCAAACTAATCCCACTGCCCCGCTCTCTCCCCATAGTCCTGTATCAATCCCAAACTGATCCCACTGCCCCGGTCTCTCCCCATAGTCCTGTATCAATCCCCAAACTAAACGCACTGCCCCGCTGTCTCCCCATAGTCCTGTATCAATCCCGAACTAATCCCACTGCCCCGCGCTCTCCCCACAGTCTTGTATCAATCTCCAAACTAATCTGACTGCCTCGCTCTCTACCCATAGTCCGGTATCAATCCACAAACTAATCCCACTGCCCCGCTCTCTCCCCATAGTCCTGTATCAATCCACAAACAAATCCCACTGCCCCGCTCTCTCCACACATTCCTGTATCAATCCCCAAACTCATCCCACTGACCCGCTCTCTCCCCAGAGCCCTGTATCAATCCCAAACTAATCCCACTGCCCCGTTCTCTTCCCATAGTCCTGTATCAATCTCCAAACTAATCCCACTGCCCCGCTCTCTCCCCATAGTCCTGTATCAATCCCAAACTAATCGCACTGCCTCGCTCTCTCTCCATAGCCCTGTATCAATCCCAAACTCATCCCACTGCCCCGCTATCTCCCCATAATCCTGTGTCTGTCCCAAAATATTCCCACTGCACCACTCTCTCCCCATAGTCCTGTATCAATCCCCAAACTAATCCCACTGCCCCGCTCTCTCCCCACAGTCCTGTATCAATCCCGAAACTAATCCCACTGCACCGCTCTCTCCCCATAGTCCTGTATCAATCCCCAAACTAATCCCACTGCCCGCTCCCTCCCCATAGCCCTGTATCAATCCCCAAACTAATCGCACTGCCCCGCTCTCTTCCATAGTCCTGTATCAATCCCCAAACTAATACCACTACCACGCGCTCTACGCCTAGTCCTGTATCAATCCCCAAACTAATCCCACTGCCTTGCTCTCTCCCCACAGTCCTGTATCAACCCCCAAACTAATCTGACTGTCCCGCTCTCTTCCCATAGTCCTGTCTCAATCCCCAAACTAATCCCACTGCCCCGCTCTCTCCCCATTGTGCTGTATCAATCCCAAACTGATCCCAATGCCCCGGTCTCTCCCCATAGTCCTGTATCAATCCCCAAACTAATCCCACTGCCCCGCTCTCTCCCCATAGTCCTGTATCAATGCCAACCTAATCTCACTGACCCCATCTCTCCCCATAGTCCTGTATCAATCCCCAAACTAATGCCACTGCCCTGCTCTCTCCCCATAGTCCTGTATCAATCCCCAAACTAATCCCACTGCCCGGCTCTCTCCACATAGCCCTGTATAAATCCCCAAACTATTCCTACTGCCCCACTCTCTCCACATAGTCCTGTATCAATCCCAAACTAATTCAACTGCCCCGCTCTCTCCCCATAGTCCTGTATCAATTCCCCAAACTAATCCCACTGACCCGCTCTCTCCCCACAGCCCTGTATCAATCCCCAAACTAATCCCACTGCCCCGCTCTCTTCCCATATACTGTATCAATCCCGAAACTAATCCCACTGCCCCGCTCTCTCCCCATAGTCCTGTATCAATCCCAAACTGATCCCACTGCCCCGGTCTCTCCCCATAGTCCTGTATCAATCCCCAAACTAAACGCACTGCCGCGCTGTCTCCCCATAGTCCTGTATCAATCCCGAACTAATCCCACTGCCCCGCGCTCTCCCCATAGTCTTGTATCAATCTCCAAACTAATCCCACTGCCCCGCTCTCTCCCCATAGTCCTGTATCAATCCCAAACTAATCCCACTGCCTCGCTCTCACTCCATAGTCCTGTATCAATCCCAAACTAATCCCACTGCCCCGCTATCTCGCCATAATCCTGTATCTGTCCGAAAATAATCCCTCTGCCCCACTTTCTCCCCATTGTCCTGTATCAAACCCCAAACTAAGCTGACTGCCTCGCTCTCTACCCATAGTCCGGTATCAATCCCCAAACTAATCCCACTGCCCCGCTCTCTCCCCATAGTCGTGTATCAATCCACAAACTAATCCCACTGCCCCGCTCTCTCCCCACATTCCTGTATCAATCCCCAAACTCATCCCACTGACCCGCTCTCTCCCCAGAGCCCTGTATCAATCCCAAACTAATCCCACTGCCCCGTTCTCTTCCCATAGTCCTGTATCAATCTCCAAACTAATCCCACTGCCCCGCTCTCTCCCCATCGTCCTGTATCAATCCCAAACTAATCGCACTGCCTCGCTCTCTCTCCATAGTCCTGTATCAATCCCAAACTCATCCCACTGTCCCGCTATCTCCCCATAATCCTGTGTCTGTCCCAAAATATTCCCACTGCACCACTCTCTCCCCATAGTCCTGTATCAATCCCCAAACTAATCCCACTGCCCCGTTCTCTCCCCACATTCCTGTATCAATCCCCAAACTAATCCCACTGACCGCCTCTCTCCCCATAGTCCTGTGTCAATCCCGAACTAATCCCACTGCCCCGCTCTCTTCCCATAGTCCTGTATCAATCCCCAAACTAATCCCACTGCCCCGCTCTCTACCCATAGTCCTGTATCAATCCCAAACTGATCCCACTGCCCCGGTCTCTCCCTTTAGTCCTGTATCAATCCCCAAACTAATCGCACTGCCCCGCTATCTCCCCATAGTCCTGTGTCAATGCCAAACTAATCTCACTGACCGCCTCTCTCCCCATAGTCCTATATCAATCCCGAACTAATCCCACTGCCCCGCTCTCACCCCATAGTCCTGTATCAATCCCCAAACTAATCCCACTGCCCCGCTCTCTACCCATAGTCCTGTATCAATCCCAAACTGATCCCACTGCCCCGGTCTCTCCCTTTAGTCCTGTATCAATCTCCAAACTAATCCCACTGCCCCGCTCTCTCCCCATAATCCTGTATCTGTCCCAAAATAATCCCACTGCCCCACTCTCTCCCCATAGTCGTGTATCAACCCCCAAACTAATCTGACTGCCTCGCTCTCTCCCCACATTACTGTATCAATCCCCAAACTAATCCCACTGCGCCGTTCTCTTCCCATAGTCCTGTAGCAATCCCCAAACTAATCCCACTGCCCCGCTCTCTCCCCATAGCCCTGTATCAATCCCCAAACTATTCTTACTGCCCCACACTCTCCACATAGTCCTGTATCAATCCCAAACTAATCCCACTGCCCCGCTCTCTCCCCATAGTCCTGTATCAATCCCCAATCTAATCGCACTGTCCCGCTCTCTCCCCATAGTCATGTATCAATGCCAAACTAATCTCACTGACCCCCTCTCTCCCCATAGTCCTGTATCAATCCCAAACTAATCCCACTGCCTCGCTCCCTCTCCATAGTCCTTTATCAATCCCAAACTAATCCCACTGCCCGGTTATCTCCCCATAATCCTGTATCTGTCCCAAAATAATACCACTGCCCCACTCTCTCCCCATTGTCCTGTATCAATCCCCAAATTAATTCCATTGCCCCGCTCTCTCCCCACAGTCCTGTATCAATCCCCAAACTAATCCCACTGCCCCGCTCTCTCCCCATAGTCCTCTATCAATCCCCAAACTAATCCCACTGCCCGCTCTCTCCCCATAGCCCTGTATCAATCCCCAAACTCATCGCACTGCCCCGCTCTCTCCCCATATTCCTGTATCAATCCCCAAACTAATCCCACTGCCCGCTCTCTCCCCATAGCCCTGTATCAATCCCCAAACTAATCGCATTGCCCCGCTCTCTCCCCATAGTCCTGTATCAATCCCCAAACTAATCCCACTACCACGCTCTCTCCCCATAGTCCTGTATCAATCCCCAAACTAATACCACTGCCTTGCTCTCTCCCCATAGTCCTGTATCAATCCCCAAACTAATCCCACTGCCCCGCTCTCTTCCCATATACTGTATCAATCCCCAAACTAATCCCACTGCCCCGCTCTCTCCCCATAGTCCTGTATCAATCCCAAACTGATCCCACTGCCCCGGTCTCTCCCCATAGTCCTGTATCAATCCCCAAACTAAACGCACTGCCCCGCTGTCTCCCCATAGTCCTGTATCAATCCCGAACTAATCCCACTGCCCCGCGCTCTCCCCATAGTCTTGTATCAATCTGCAAACTAATCCCACTGCCCCGCTCTCTCCCCATAGTCCTGTATCAATCCCAAACTAATCCCACTGCCTCGCTCTCACTCCATAGTCCTGTATCAATCCCAAACTAATCCCACTGCCCCGCTATCTCCCCATAATCCTGTATCTGTCCGAAAATAATCCCACTGCCCCACTCTCTCCCCATTGTCCTGTATCAACCCCCAAACTAATCTGACTGCCTCGCTCTCTACCCATAGTCCGGTATCAATCCCCAAACTAATCCCACTGCCCCGCTCTCTCCCAATACTCCTGTATCAATCCACAAACTAATCCCAATGCCCCGCTCTCTCCCCACATTCCTGTATCAATCCCCAAACTCATCCCACTGACCCGCTCTCTCCCCAGAGCCCTGTATCAATCCCCAACTAATCCCACTGCCCCGTTCTCTTCCCATAGTCCTGTATCAATCTCCAAACTAATCCCACTGCCCCGCTCTCTCCCCATAGTCCTGTATCAATCCCAAACTAATCGCACTGCCTCGCTCTCTCTCCATAGTCCTGTATCAATCCCAAACTCATCCCACTGCCCCGCTATCTCCCCATAATCCTGTGTCTGACCCAAAATATTCCCACTGCACCACTCTCTCCCCATAGTCCTGTATCAATCCCCAAACTAATCCCACTGCCCAGCTCTCTCCCCATAGTCCTGTATCAATCCCCAAACTAATCCCACTGCCCAGCTCTCTCCCCACAGTCCTGTATCAATCCCCAAACTAATCCCACTGCACCGCTCTCTCCCCATAGTCCTGTATCAATCCCCAAACTAATCCCACTGCCCGCTCCCTCCCCATAGCCCTGTATCAATCCCCAAACTAATCGCACTGCCCCGCTCTCTTCCCATAATCCTGTATCAATCCCCAAACTAATACCACTACCACGCGCACTACGCCTAGTCCTGTATCAATCCCCAAACTAATCCCACTGCCTTGCTCTCTCCCCACAGTCCTGTATCAACCCCCAAACTAATCTGGCTGCCTCGCTCTCTTCCCACATTCCTGTATCAATCCCCAAACTAATCCGAATGCCCCGCTCTCTCCCCATAGTACTGTATCAATCCCAAACTGATCCCACTTCCCCGGCCTCTCCCCATAGTCCTGTATCAATCCCCAAACTAATCGCACCGCCCCGCTCTCTCCCCATAGCCCTGTATCAATCCCCAACTAATCCCACTGTCCCGCTCTCTTCCCATAGTCCTGTCTCAATCCCCAAACTAATCCCACTGCCCCGCTCTCTCCCCATTGTGCTGTATCAATCCCAAACTGATCCCAATGCCCCGGTCTCTCCCCATAGTCCTGTATCAATCCCCAAACTAATCCCACTGCCCCGCTCTCTCCCCATAGTCCTGTATCAATGCCAAACTAATCTCACTGACCCCCTCTCTCCCCATAGTCCTGTATCAATCCCCAAACTAATGCCACTGCCCTGCTCTCTCCCCATAGTCCTGTATCAATCCCCAAACTAATCCCACTGCCCGGCTCTCTCCACATAGCCCTGTATAAATCCCCAAACTATTCCTACTGCCCCACTCTCTCCACATAGCCCTGTATCAATCCCAAACTAATTCAACTGCCCCGCTCTCTCCCCATAGTCCTGTATCAATTCCCCAAACTAATCCCACTGACCCGCTCTCTCCCCACAGCCCTGTGTCAATCCCCAAACTAATCCCACTGCCCCGCTCTCTTCCCATATACTGTATCAATCCCCAAACTAATCCCACTGCCCCGCTCTCTCCCCATAGTCCTGTATCAATCCCAAACTGATCCCACTGCCCCGGTCTCTCCCCATAGTCCTGTATCAATCCCCAAACGAAACGCACTGCCCCGCTGTCTCCCCATACTCCTGTATCAATCCCGAACTAATCCCACTGCCCCGCGCTCTCCCCATAGTCTTGTATCAATCTCCAAACTAATCCCACTGCCCCGCTCTCTCCCCATAGTCCTGTATCAATCCCAAACTAATCCCACTGCCTCGCTCTCACTCCACAGTCCTGTATCAATCCCAAACTAATCCCACTGCCCCGCTATCTCCCCATAATCCTGTATCTGTCCGAAAATAAACCCACTGCCCCACTCTCTCCCCATTGTCCTGTATCAACCCCCAAACTAATCTGACTGCCTCGCTCTCTCACCATAGTCCGGTATCAATCCCCAAACTAATCCCACTGCCCCGCTCTCTCCCCATAGTCCTGTATCAATCCACAAACTAATCCCACTGCCCCGCTCTCTCCCCACATTCCTGTATCAATCCCCAAACTCATCCCACTGACCCGCTCTCTCCCCAGAGCCCTGTATCAATCCCAAACTAATCGCACTGCCTCGCTCTCTCTCCATAGTCCTGTATCAATCCCAAACTCATCCCACTGTCCCGCTATCTCCCCATAATCCTGTGTCTGTCCCAAAATATTCCCACTGCACCACTCTCTCCCCATAGTCCTGAATCAATCCCCAAACTAATCCCACTGCCCCGCTCTCTCCCCACATTTCTGTATCAATCCCCAAACTAATCCCACTGACCGCCTCTCTCACCATAGTCCTGTATCAATCCCGAACTAATCCCACTGCCCCGCTCTCTTCCCATAGTCCTGTATCAATCCCCAAACTAATCCCACTGCCCCGCTCTCTCCCCATAGCCCTGTATCAATCCCCAAACTATTCTTACTGCCCCACTCTCTCCACATAGTCCTGTATCAATCCCAAACTAATCCCACTGCCCCGCTCTCACCCCATAGTCCTGTATCAATCCCCAATCTAATCGCATTGTCCCGCTCTCTACCCATAGTCATGTATCAATGCCAAACTAATCTCACTGACCCCCTCTCTCCCCATAGTCCTGTATCAATCCCAAACTAATCCCACTGCCTCGCTCTCTCTCCATAGTCCTTTATCAATCCCAAACTAATCCCACTGCCCCGCTATCTCCCCATAATCCTGTATCTGTCCCAAAATAATACTACTGCCCCACTCTCTCCCCATAGTCCTGTATCAATCCCCAAATTAATCCCACTGCCCCTCTCTCTCCCCACAGTCCTGTATCAATCCCCAAACTAATCCCACTGCCCCGCTCTCTCGCCATAGTCCTGTATCAATCCCCAAACTAATCCCACTCCCCGCTCTCTCACCATAGCCCTGTATCAATCCCCAAACTAATCGCACTGCCCCGCTCTCTCCCCATAGTTCTGTATCAATCCCCAAACTAATCCCACAACCACGCTCTCTCCCCATAGTCCTGTATCAATCCCCAAACTAATCCCACTACCACGCTCTCTCCCCATAGTCCTGTATCAATCCCCAAACTAATCCCACTACCACGCTCTCTCCCCATTGTCCCGTATCAATGCCAAACTAATCTCACTGACCCCCCTCTCTCCCCATAATCCTGTATCAATCCCCTTACTAATCCCACTGCCCGCTCTCACCCCATAGCCCTGTATCAATCCCCAAACTAATCGCACTGCCTCGCTCTCTCCCCATAGTCCTGTATCAATCCCCAAACTAATCCCACTACCACGCTCTCTCCCCATAGTCCTGTATCAATCCCCAAACTAATCCCACTACCCGCTCTCTCCCCATAGTCCTGTCTCAATCCCCAAACTAATCCCACTGCACCGCTCTATACGCATAGTCCTGTATCAATCCCAAACTGATCGCAATGCCCCGGTCTCTCCCCATAGTCCTGTATCAATCCCCTTACGAATCCCACTGCCCCGCTTTCTCCCCATAGTCCCGTATCAATGCCAAACTAATCCCACTGACCCGCTCTCTCCCCATAGCTCTGTATCAAACCCCAAACTAATCCCACTGCCCCGCTCTCTTACCATAGACCTGTATCAATCCCCAAACTAATCCCACTGCCCCGCTCTCACCCCATAGCCCTGTATCAATCTCCAAACTAATCCCACTGCCCCGCTCTCTTCCCATAGACTTGTATCAATCCCCAAACTAATCCCACTGCCCCGCTCTCTCCCCATAGTCCTGTATCAATCCCAAACTGATCCCACTGCACCGGTCTCTCCCCATAGTCCTGTATCAATCCCCAAAATAAACGCACTGCCCCGCTCTCTCCCCATAGTCCTGTATCAATGGCAAACTAATCTCACAGAGCCCCTCTCTCCCCATAGTCCTGTATCAATCCCGAACTAATCCCACAGCCCCACGCTCTCCCCATCGTCCTGTATCAATCTCCAAACTGATCCCACTGCCCCGCTCTCTCCCCATAGTCCTGTATCTGTCCCAAAATAATCCCACTGCCCCACTCTCTCCCCATCGTCCTGTATCAATCCCCAAACTAATCCCACGGCCCCGCTCTCTCCCCATAGTCCTGTATCAATCCCCAAACTAATCCCACTGCCCGCTCTCTCCCCACAGCCCTGTATCAATCCCCAAACTAATCGCACTGCCCCGCTCTCTCCCCATAGCCCTGTATCAATCCCCAAACTAATCCCACTACCACGCTCTCTCCCCATAGTCCTGTATCAATCCCCAACCTAATCCGACTGCCTTGCTCTCTCCCCAGAGTCCTGTATCAATCCCCAAACTAATCCCACTGCCCCGATCTCTCCCCTTTGTCCTGTATCAATGCCAAACTAATCTCACTGACCCCCTCTCTCCCCATGATCCTGTATCAATCCCGAACTAATCCCAATGCCCCGCTCTCTCCCCATAGTCCTGTATCAATCTCCAACCTAATCCCACTGCCCCGCTCTCTCCCCATAGTCATGTATCAATCTCCAACCTAATCCAACTGCCCCGCTCTCTACCCATAGTCCTGTATCAATCCCCAAACTAATCCCAATGCCCCGCTCTGTCCCCATTGTACTGTATCAATCCCAAACTGATTCCAGTGCCCCGGACTCTCCCCATAGTCCTGTATCAATCCCCAAACTAATCGCACTGCCCCGCTCTCTCCCCATAGCCCTGTATCAATCCCCAAACACTTCCCACTGTCCCGCTCTCTTCCCATAGTCCTGTATCAATCCCGAAACTAATCCCACTGCACCGCTCTCTCCCCATAGTCCTGTATCAATGCAAAACTAATCTCACTGACCCCCTCTCTCCCCATAGTCCTGTATCAATCCCCAAGCTAATGCCACTGACCTGCTCTCTCCCCATAGTCCTGTATCATTCCCCAAACTAATCCCACTGCCCCGCTCTCTCGACATAGCCCTGTATCAATCCCCAAACTATTCCTACTGCCCCACTCTCTCCACATAGCCCTGTATCAATCCCAAACTAATTCAACTGCCCTGCTCTCTCCCCATAGTCCTGTATCAATTCCCCAAACTAATCCCACTGACCCGCTCTTTCCCCATAGCCCTGTATCAATCCCCAAACTAATCCCACTGCCCCGCTCTCTTCCCATAGTCCTGTATCAATCCCCAAACTAATCCCACTGCCCCGCTCTCTCCCTATAGTCCTGTATCAATCCCAAACTGATCCCACTGCCCCGGCCTCTCCCCATAGTCCTGTATCAATCCCCAAACTAATCCCACTGCCCCGCTCTCTCCACATAGTCCTGTATCAATGCCAAACTAATCTCACTGACCCCCTCTCTCCCCATAGTCCTGTATCAATCCCCAAACTAATGCTTCTGCCCTGCTCTCTCCCCATAGTCCTGTATCAGTCCCCAAACTAATGCCACTGCCCCGCTCTCTCCCCATAGCCCTGTATCAATCCCCAAACTATTCTTACTGCCCCACTCTCTCCACATAGTCCTGTATCAATCCCAAACTAATTCAACTGCCCAGCTCACTCCCCATAGTCCTGTATCAATTCCCCAAAATAATCCCACTGACCCGCTCTCTCCCCAAAGCCCTGTATCAATCCCCAAACTAATCGCACTGCCCCGCTCTCTCCCCATAGTCCTGTATCATTCCCCAAACTAATCCCACTCCCACGCTCTCTCCCCAAAGTCCTGTATCAATCCCCAAACTAATCCCACTGCCTTGCTCTCTCCCCATAGTCCTGTATCAATCCCCAAACTAATCCCACTGCCCCGATCTCTCCCCATTGTCCTGTATCAATGCCAAACTAATCTCACTGACCCCCTCTCTCCCCATAATCATGTATCAAACCCGAACTAATCCCCCTTCCCCGCTCTCTCCCCATAGTCCTGTATCAATCTCCAACCTAATCTCACTGCCCCGCTTTCTCCCCATAGTCCTGTATCAATCCCCAAACTAATCCCAATGCGCCGCTCTCTCCCCATAGTACTGTATCAATCCCAAACGTATCCCAATGCCCCGGTCTCTCCCCATAGTCCTGTATCAATCCCAAAACAATTCCTACTGCCCCACTCTCTCCACATAGCCCTGTATCAATCCCAAACTAATTCAACTGCCCCGCTCTCTCCCCATAGTCCTGTATCAATTCCCCAAACTAATCCCACTAACCCGCTCTCTCCCCATAGCCCTATATCAATCCCCAAACTAATCCCACTGCCCCGCTCTCTCCCTATAGTCCTGTATCAATCTCAAACTGATCCCACTGCCCCGGCCTCTCCCCATAGTCGTGTATCAATCCCCAAACTAATCCCACTGACCCCCTCTCTCCCCATATTCCTGTATCAATCTCAAAACTAATGCCACTGCCCTGCTCTCTCCCCATAGTCCTGTATCAATCCCCAAACTAATCCCACTGCCCCGCTCTCTCCCCATAGCACTGTATCAATCCCCAAACTATTCTTACTGCCCCACTCTCTCCACATAGCCCTGTATCAATCCCAAACTAATTCAACTGCCCCGCTCTCTCCCCATAGTCCTGTATCAATTCCCCAAACTAATCCCACTGACCCGCTCTCTCCCCATAGTCCTGTATCAATCCCCAAACTAATCCCACTGCCCCGCGCTCTCCCTATAGTCCTGTATCAATCTCAAACTGATCCCACTGCCCCGGCCTCTCCCCATAGTCGTGTATCAATCCCCAAACTAATCCCACTGACCCCCTCTCTCCCCATATTCCTGGAGCAATCTCAAAACTAATGCCACTGCCCTGCTCTCTCCTCATTGTCCTGTATCAATCCCCAAACTAATCCGACTGCCCCGCTCTCTCCCCATAGCCCTGTATCAATCCCCAAACTATTCTTACTGCCCCACTCTCTCCACATAGTCCTGTATCAATCCCAAACTAATCCCACTGCCCCGCTCTCTCCCTATAGTCCTATATCAATTCCCCAAACTAATCCCACTGACCCGCTCACTCCCCATAGCCCTGTATCAATCCCCAAACTAATCCCACTGCCCCGCTCTCTTCCCATAGTCCTCTATCAATCCCCAAACTAATACCACTGCCCAGCTATCTCCCCATAGTCCTGTATCAATCCCAAACTGATCCCACTGCCCCGGCCTCTTCCCATAGTCCTGTATCATTCCCAAATTAATCGCACTGCCCCGCTCTCTCCCCATAGTCCTGTATCAATGCCAAACTAATCTCACTGACCCCCTCTCTCCCCATCGACCTGTATCAATCCCGAACTAATCCCACTGCCCCGCTCTCTCCCCATATCCTGTATCAATCTCGAAACTAATCCCACTGCCCCGCTCTCTCCCCATAGTCCTCTATCAATGCCAAACTAATCCCACTGCCTCGCTCTCTCCCCATAGTCCTTTATCAATCCCAAACTAATCGCACTGCCCCGCTATCTCCCCATAATCCTGTATCTGTCCCAAAATAATCCCACTGCCCCACTTTCTCCCCATAGTCCTGTATCAACCCCCAAACTAATCTGACTGCCTCGCTCTCTTCCCACATTCCTGTATCAATCCCCAAACTAATCCCAATGCCCCGCTCTCTCCCCATAGTACTGTATCAATCCCAAACTGATGCCACTGCCCCGGCCTCTCCCCATAGTCCTGTATCAATCCCCAAACTAATCGCACTGCCCCGCTCTCTCCCCATAGCCCTGTATCAATCCCCAACTAATCCCACTGTCCCGCTCTCTTCCCATAGTCCTGTCTCAATCCCCAAACTAATCCCACTGCCCCGCTCTCTCCCCATTGTGCTGTATCAATCCCAAACTGATCCCAATGCCCCGGTCTCTCCCCATAGTCCTGTATCAATCGCCAAACTACTCCCACTGCCCCGCTCTCTCCCCATAGTCCTGTATCAATGCCAAACTAATCTCACTGACTCCCTCTCTCCCCATTGTCCTGTATCAATCCCCAAACTAATGCCACTGCCCTGCTCTCTCCCCATAGTCCTGTATCAATCCCCAAACTAATCCCACTGCCCGGCTCTCTCCACATAGCCCTGTATAAATCCCCAAACTATTCCTACTGCCCCACTCTCTCCACATAGCCCTGTATCAATCCCAAACTAATTCAACTGCCCGGCTCTCTCCCCATAGTCCTGTATCAATTCCCCAAACTAATCCCACTGACCCGCTCTCTCCCCACAGCCCTGTATCAATCCCAAAACTAATCCCACTGCCCCGCTCTCTTCCCATATACTGTATCAATCCCCAAACTAATCCCACTGCCCCGCTCTCTCCCCATAGTCCTGTATCAATCCCAAACTGATCCCACTGCCCCGGTCTCTCCCCATAGTCCTGTATCAATCCCCAAACTAAACGCACTGCCCCGCTGTCTCCCCATATTCCTGTATCAATGCCGAACTAATCCCACTGCCCCGCGCTCTCCCCATAGTCTTGTATCAATCTCCAAACTAATCCCACTGCCCCGCGCTCTCCCCATAGTCCTGTATCAATCCCAAACTAATCCCACTGCCTCGCTCTCACTCCATAGTCCTGTATCAATCCCAAACTAATCCCACTGCCCCGCTATCTCCCCATAATCCTGTATCTGTCCGAAAATAATCCCACTGCCCCGCTCTCTCCCCACATTCCTGTATCAATCCCAAACTAATCCCACTGCCCCGTTCTCTTCCCATAGTCCTGTATCAATCTCCAAACTAATCCCACTGCCCCGCTCTCTCCCCATAGTCCTGTATCAATCCCAAACTAATCGCACTGCCTCGCTCTCTCTCCATAGTCCTGTATCAATCCCAAACTCATCCCACTGCCCCGCTATCTCCCCATAATCCTGTGTCTGTCCCAAAATATTCCCACTGCACCACTCTCTCCCCATAGTCCTGTATCAATCCCCAAACTAATCCAACTGCCCCGCTCTCTCCCCACAGTCCTGTATCAATCCCCAAACTAATCCCACTGCACCGCTCTCTCCCCATAGTCCTGTATCAATCCCCAAACTAATCCCACTGCCCGCTCCCTCGCCATAGCCCTGTATCAATCCCCAAACTAATCGCACTGCCCCGCTCTCTTCCCATAGTCCTGTATCAATCCGCAAACTAATACCACTACCACGCGCTCTACGCCTAGTCCTGTATCAATCCCCAAACTAATCTGACTGCCTCGCTCTCTTCCCACATTCCTGTATCAATCCCCAAACTAATCCCAATGCCCCGCTCTCTCCGCATAGCACTGTATCAATCCCAAACTGATCCCACTTCCCCGGCCTCTCCCCATAGTCCTGTATCAATCCCCAAACTAATCGCACTGCCCCGCTCTCTCCCCATAGCCCTGTATCAATCCCCAACTAATCCCACTGTCCCGCTCTCTTCCCATAGTCCTGTCTCAATCCCCAAACTAATCCCACTGCCCCGCTCTCTCCCCATTGTGCTGTATCAATCCCAAACTGATCCCAATGCCCCGGTCTCTCCCCATAGTCCTGTATCAATCCCCAAACTAATCGCACTGCCCCGCTCTCTCCCCATAGTCCTGTATCAATGCCAAACTAAGCTCACTGACCCCCTCTCTCCCCACAGTCCTGTATCAATCCCAAACTAATTCAACTGCCCCGCTCTCTCCCCATAGTCCTGTATCAATTCCCGAAACTAATCCCACTGACCCGCTCTCTACCCACAGCCCTGTATCAATCCCCAAACTAATCCCACTGCCCCGCTCTCTTCCCATATACTGTATCAATCCCCAAACTAATCCCACTGCCCCGCTCGCTCCCCATAGTCCTGTATCAATCCCAAACTGATCCCACTGCCCCGGTCTCTCCCCATATTCCTGTATCAATCCCCAAACTAAACGCACTGCCCCGCTGTCTCCCCATAGTCCTGTATCAATCCCGAACTAATCCCACTGCCCCGCGCTCTCCCCGTAGACTTGTATCAATCTCCAAACTAATCCCACTGCCCCGCTCTCTCCCCATAGTCCTGTTTCAATCCCAAACTAATCCCACTGCCTCGCTCTCACTCCATATTCCTGTATCAATCCCAAACTAATCCCACTGCCCCGCTATCTCCCCAGAATCCTGTATCTGTCCGAAAATAATCCCACTGCCCCACTCTCTCCCCATTGTCCTGTATCAACCCCCAAACTAATCTGACTGCCTCGCTCTCTCCCCATAGTCCGGTATCAATCTCCAAACGAATCCCACTGCCCCGCTCTCTCCCCATAGTCCTGTATCAATCCACAAACTAATCCCACTGCCCCGCTCTCTCCCCACATTCCTGTATCAATCCCCAAACTCATCCCACTGACCCGCTCTCTCCCCAGAGCCCTGTATCAATCCCAAACTAATCCCACTGCCCCGTTCTCTTCCCATAGTCCTGTATCAATCTCCAAACTAATCCCACTGCCCCGCTCTCTCCTCATAGTCCTGTATCAATCCCAAACTAATCGCACTGCCTCGCTCTCTCTCCATAGTCCTGTATCAATCCCAAACTCATCCCACTGTCCCGCTATCTCCCCATAATCCTGTGTCTGTCCCAAAATATTCCCACTGCACCACTCTCTCCCCATAGTCCTGTATCAATCCCCAAACTAATCCCACTGCCCCGCTCTCTCCCCACAGTCCTGTATCAATCCCCAAACTAATCCCACTGCACCGCTCTCTCCCCATAGTCCTGTATCAATCCCCAAACTAATCCCACTGCCCGCTCCCTCTCCATAGCCCTGTATCAATCCCCAAACTAATCGCACTGCCGCGCTCTCTTCCCATAGTCCTGTATCAATCCCCAAACTAATACCACTACCACGCGCTCTACGCCTAGTCCTGTATCAATCCCCAAACTAATCCCACTGCCTTGCTCTCTCCCCATAGTCCTGTATCAATCCCCAAATTAATCCCACTGCCCCGATCTCTCCCCATTGTCCTGTATCAATGCCAAACTAATCTCAGTGACCCCCTCTCTCCCCATAATCCTGTACCAATCCCGAACTAATCCCACTGCCCCGATCTCTCCCCATAGTCCTGTATCAATCTCCAACCTAATCCCACTGCCCCGCTCTCTCCCCATAGTCCTGTATCAATCCCAAACTAATCCCACTGCCTCGCTCTCTCTCCATTGTCCCGTTCAAATCCCAAAGTAATCCCACTGCCCCGCTATCTGCCCATCATCCTGTATCTGTCCCAAATAATCTCACTGCCCCACTCTGTCCCCATCGTCCTGTATCAACCCCCAAACTAATCCCATTGCCTCGCTCTCTCCCCATAGTCCTGTATCAATCCCCAAACTAATCCCACTGCCACGCTCTCTCCCCATAGTCCTGTTTCAATCCCCAAACAAATCCCACTGCCCCGCTCTCTCCCCACAGTCCTGTACCAATCCCCAAACTAATCCCACTGCCCGGCTCTCTCCCCATAGTCCTGTATCAATTCCCCAAACTAATCCCACTGACCCGCTCTCTCCCCATAGCCCTATATCAATCCCCAAACTAATCCCACTGCCCCGCTCTCTTCCCACAGTCCTGTATCAATCCCAAACTGATCCCAATGCCCCGGTCTCTCCCCATAGTCCTGTATCAATTCCCAAACTAATCCCACTGCCCCGCTCTCTCCCCATAGTCCTGTACCAATGCCAAACTAATCTCACTGACCCCCTCTCTCCCCATAGTCCTGTATCAATCCCCAAACTAATCCCACTGCCCTGCTCTCTCCCCATTGTCCTGTATCAATCCCCAAACTAATCCCACTGCCCCGCTCTCTCCCCATAGCCCTGTATCAATCCCCAAACTATTCCTACTGCCCCACTCTCTCCACATAGCCCTGTATCAATCCCAAACTAATCCCACTGCCCCGCTCTCTCCCCATAGTCCTGTATCAATTCCCCAAACTAATCCCACTGACCCGCTCTCTCCCCATAGCCCTGTATCAATCCCCAAACTAACCCCAATGCCCCGCTCTCTTCCCATAGTCCTGTATCAATCCCCAAACTAATCCCACTGCCCCGCTCTCTCCCCATAGTCCTGTATCAATCCCAAACTGATCCCACTGCCCCGGTCTCTCCGTTTAGTCCTGTATCAATCCCCAAACTAATCGCACTGCCCCGCTCTCTCCCCGTAGTCCTGTGTCAATGCCAAACTAATCTCACTGACCGCCTCTCTCCCCATAGTCCTGTATCAATCCCGAACTAATCCCACTGCCCCGCTCTCTCCCCATAGTCCTGTATCAATCTCCAAACTAATCCCACTGCCCCGCTCTCTCCCCATAATCCTGTATCTGTCCCAAAATAATCCCACTGCCCCACTCTCTCCCCATAGTCGTGTATCAACCCCCAAACTAATCTGACTGCCTCGCTCTCTCCCCACATTCCTGTATCAATCCCCAAACTAATCCCACTGCGCCGTTCTCTTCCCATAGTCCTGTAGCAATCCCCAAACTAATCCCACTGCCCCGCTCTCTCCCCATAGTACTGTATCAATCCCAAACTCATCCCACTGCCCCGGTGTCTCCCCATAGTCCTGTATCAACCCCCAAACTAATCCCACTGCCTTGCTCTCTCCCCACAGTCCTGTATCAATCCCCAAACTAATCCCACTGCCCCGCTCTCTCCCCACAGTCCTGCATCAATCCCCAAACTAATCCCACTGTCCCGCTCTCTTCCTATAGTCCTGTATCAATCCCCAAACTAATCCCACTGCCACGCTCTCTCCCCATAGCCCTGTATCAATCCCCAAACTAATCCCACTGCCCCGCTCTCTCCCCATAGTCCTGTATCAATTCCAGAATCTATACAGGGAGACAGATAGAGATACACACACTCACACACACTCTCTCTCTCTCAGTCTCTCACTCTCTGTCCCTTTCTCTCTGAGTCTCTCACCTCGATCTCTATGTTTGCCGATTTCTGTCCCTCTCTATCTCCATCATTCTCTCTCTATCTCTCTGTCTCTCTCTCACTCTATCTCTCTATAAGTTTACCTCTCTCTCTCTCTCGCTCTCCATGTCCCTCTGTTCCCCTCTCTCTGAGTCTCTCTCTCTGAGTCTCTCTCTCTAGATCTCTCTGCCTGCCGATCTCTGTCTCTCTCTCTCTCCATCATTCTCACTCTATCTCTCTGTCTCTCTCTCTCTCTATCTCTCTATAAGTTTACCTCTATCTCTCTCTCGCTCTCCGTGTCCCTCTGTTCCCGTCTCTCTGAGTCTCTCTCTCTGTCTCTCTCTCTCTCTCCATCATTCTCTCTCTATCTCTCTCTCTCTCTCTATCTCTCTATAAGTTTACCTCTCTCTCTCTCTCGCTCTCCCTGTCCCTCTGTTGCCCTCTCTCTGAGTCTCTCTCTCTGTCTCTCTCTCTCTCTCTGTCTCTCTCTCTCTATCTCTCTATAAGTTTACCTCTCTCTCTCTCTCGCTCTCCCTGTCCCTCTGTTCCCCTCTCTCTGAGTCTCTCTCTCTGTCTCTCTCTCTCTCTCCATCATTCTCTCTCTATCTCTATCTCTCTATATGTTTACCTCTCTCTCTCTCTCGCGCTCCCTCTCCCTCTGTTCCCCTCTCTCTGAGTCTCTCTCTCTGTCATTCTCTCTCTCTCCATCATTCTCTCTCTATCTCTCTGTCTCTCTCTCTCTATCTCTCTATAAGTTTACCTCTCTCTCTCTCCCGCTCTCCCTGTCCCTCTGTTCCCCTCTCTCTGAGTCTCTCTCTCTGAGTCTCTCTCTCAAGATCTCTCTGTCTGCCGATCTCTGTCTCTCTCTCTCTCTCTCTCCATCATTCTCACACTATCTCTCTCTCTCTATCTCTCTGTAAGTTTACCTCTCTCCCTCTCTCCCTGTCCCTCTGTTCCCCTCTCTCTGAGTCTCTCTCTCTGTCTCTCTCTCTCTCGCCATCATTCTCTCTCTATCTCTCTCTCTCTTTCTCTATAAGTTTACCTCTCTCTCTCTCTCGCTCTCCGTGTCCCTCTGTTCCCCTCTCTCTGAGTCTCTCTCTCTGTCTCTCTCTCTCTCTCTCCATCATTCTCTCTCTATCTCTCTGTCTCTCTCTCTCTCTATCTCTCTATAAGTTTACCTCTCTCTCTCTCTCGCTCTCCCTGTCCCTCTGGTTCCCTCTCTCTGAGTCTCTCTCTCTGTCTCTCTCTCTCTCTCCATCATTCTCTCTCTATCTCTCTGTCTCTCTCTCTCTATCTCTCTATAAGTTTACCTCTCTCTCTCTCTCTCTCTCGCTCTCCCTGTCCCTCTGTTCCTCTCTCTCTGAGTCTCTCTCTCTTTCTCTCTGTCTCTCTCTATCTCTCTCTCTCTCTCTCCCTCGCTCTGTATGTTTTGTGTCTCTCTCTCTGAATCTCTCTCTCTCCATCTCGCTCTGTATCTCTCTCTGTTTCTCTCTCTCTCTATCTCTGTCTCTCCCTTTCTCTCTTTGTTTCTCTGTCTATCTGTGTCTCTGTTTTTTCTCTCTCTCTGACTCTCACTCTCAGTCTCTCCCTGTCTTTCTCTCTCTCTCTCTCTCTCGCTCTCTCTGGCTCTATCTGTCTCTCTCCCTCTGTCTCTTTCTCTATGTCTCTCCCTTCCTCCCTCTCTGTGCCTCTCTCGCTCACTATTTCCGTCACTCTCACTCTCTTGTCTCTCTCTCTCTCTATCACTGTCTTCTCTCTCTCTTTCTGTCTCTCTCTCTCGTTTTCTCTGTAACACGTGTCCTGGTGTAAAATGGTCACCACACATCTCATGTAAAATGGCTGCTCAATCACACCCAAATAAATCCCACTGCCCCGCTCTCTTCCCATAGCCCTGTATCAATCCCCAAACTAATCCCACTGCCCCGCTATCTCCCCATAGTCCTGTATCAATCCCCAAACTAATCCCACTGCCCCGCTCTCTCCCCATCGTCCTGTATCAATCCCCAAACTAATCCCACTGCCCCACTCTCTCCACATAGCCCTGTATCAATTCCCCAAACTAATCCAAAAGCCACGCTCTCTCCCCATAGCCCTGTTTCAATCACCAAACTAATCCCACTGCCCCGCTCTCTCCCCATAGCCCTGTATCAATCCCCAAAATAATCCCACTGCTCCGCTCTCTCCCCAGAGTCCTGTATCAATCCCCAAACTAATCCCACTACCACGCTCTCTCCATTAGTCCTGTATCAATCCCTAAACTAATCACACTGCCCCGCTCTCTGCCCATAGTCCTGTATCAATCCCCAAACTAATCCCACTGCCCCGCTCTCTCCCCACAGTCCTTTATCAAACCCCAAACTAATCCCACTGCGCCGCTCTCTCCCCAAAGTCCTGTATCAATCCCCAAACTAATCCCACTGCCCCGCTCTCTCCCCATAGTCCTGTATCAATCCCCAAACTAATCCCACTGCCCCGCTCTCTCCCCATAGCCCTGTATCAATCCCCAAACGAATCCCACTGCTCCGCTCTCTCCCAAGAGCCCTGTATCAATCCCAAACTAATCCCACTGCCCCGCTCTCTTTCCATAGACCTATATCAATCCACTAACTAATCCCACTGCCCCGCTCTATCCCCATAGTCCTGTATCAATCCCCAAACTAAGACCACTGCCCCGCTCCCTCCCCATAGTCCTGTATCAATCCCAAACTAATCCCACTGCCTCGCTCTCTCTCCATAGTCCTGTATCAATTCCAAACTAATCCCACTGCCCCGCTATCTCCCCATAATCCTGTATCTGTCCCAAAATAATCCCACTGCCCCACTCTCTCCCCATAGTCTTGTATCAACCCCCAAACTAATCCCACTGCCCCGCTCTCTCCCCATAGTCATGTATCAATCCCGCAACTAATCCCACTGCCCCGCTCTCTCCCCATAGTCCTGTATCAATCCTCAAACTAATCCCACTGCCCCGCTCTCTCCCCATAGTCCTGTATCAATCCCCAAACTAATCCCACTGCCCCGCTCTCTCCCCATAGCCCTGTACCAATCCCCAAACTCCTCCCACTTTCCCGCTCTCTCCCCATAGTCCTGTATCAATCCCAAACTAATCCCACTGTCCCGCTCTCTCCCCATAGTCCTGTATCAATCCCCAAACTAATCCCACTGCCCTGCTCTCTCCTCATAGTCCTGTATCAATCCCGAAGCTAATCCCACTGCCGCGCTCTCTCCCCATCGTACTGAATTAATCCCCAAACTAATCCCACTGCCCCGCTCTCTCCTCAAAGACCTGTTTCAATGCCCGAACTAATCCCACTGCCCCGCTCTCTCCCCATAGTCCTGTTTCAATCCCCAAACTAATCCCACTGCCCCGCTCTCTCCTCAAAGCCCTCTATCAATCCCAACCTAATCCCACTGCCCCGCTCATTCCTTATAGACCTGTATCAATCTACAAACTAACCCCACTGCCCCGCTCTCTCCCCATAGCCCTTTATCAATCCCCAAACTAATCCCATTGCCCCGCTCTCTCTCCATAGCCCTGTATCAATCACCAAACTAATCCCACTGCCCCGCTCTCTCCCCATAGCCCTGTATCAATCCCGAAACTAATCCCACTGCCCCACTCTCTCCCCATAGTCCTGTATCAATCCCAAACTAGTTCCGCTGCCCCGCTCTCTACCCATAGCCCTGTATCAATCCGCAAACTAATCCCACTGCCCCGCTCTCTCCCCATAGCGTTGTATCAATCCCAGAATCTATGCAGGAAGAGACAAAGATAGAGAGACACACACACGCAATCTCCTCCTCTCTGTCTCTGTCTGTCTCTCACTCTCTGTCGTTCTCTCTTCCTCTCTGTCTATATCTCTCTCCCTCTGTGTGTGTCTCTCTCTCTGTCTGTCTCCCTCTCTCTGTCTCTCTCTCTCGCTCTCTTTCTATCTCGCTCTCTCTCTTTTGCCTCTCTCTGTCTGTCTCTCTCACTGTTTCTCTCTCTCTATCTGTCTCATCTCTCCCGCTGACTGTCTCTCTGTCTGTCTCTCTCTCTCTGTCTCTCTCCATCTCTGCCTCTCCATCTGTCTCACTCGCTGTCTCTCTGTCTCTCTCCCTCGCTCTCAGTGTCTTTCACTCTGTCTGTCTCTCTATCTCTCGCTCTCTCACTCTGTCTGTCTTTCACGTTCTGTCTCTCTCTCTCGCGTTGTTTATCTGTATCTCTCTGTTTATCTATCTCTCTGACTCTCTCTCTCTCTCCAACGCTCTGTCTCTCTCTCTCTATCTCTGTCTCTCTCTCGCTCTGACTGTTTGTCCCACTCTCTGAGTCTATCTCTCTATCTCTTTGTCTGCCTATCTCTGTCTCTCTCTCTCTCCGTCTGCCTCTCTCTATGTATCTCTCTGTCTCACTCTATGTATCTCTCTACAATTCTGTCTCTCTTTCGCTCTCTGTCTCTGTGTGTCTCTCTCTCTTTCTCTCTCTCTCTCGCTCTGTATCTTTCTCTGTCTCTCTTTTGTTGTGAATGTTTAAAAACGTATAGAGACATTAAAGTTGATAACGTGGGAATTGTATAGAGCCAGTATAAGCTAACAAACAATTCATGGAGGAATAGCCATGACATCAAAGTCTCGAGACTGCGAAATGTTACAACACTAACACATATTGAAACAAAACCCACAGCTTGCAGCAGAACCTCAAGGTCTTATTAAATCATGTTATTAACCTGAAACATTGACAGAAGGTCTTTGTTTAAAATCGGACCATGCTTGGGTCGGCTTATGAGTGGACAAAGGGAAGGAGGGATCAAAAGAGATGGGCTGAGCTGGGATGTCACTCTGGCCCTATCTTGTTATCTTTTGCCGAAAATGTATAACCATCGTGCCTTTACAATGTAACGTCACTTTGTCCGTAGGAAGTGAGTGCGTTCGAACAGACTTGCATTTCCTTCTGTCTGATAAAGTCCCCGATCGTGATTTGCTTTTTAAATAAAAGCTTGCTTTGTTTAAAGCACAAACGGTATTCGTTTCAGTCATTTTGCTGAACCAGATTGAGGTAAAAGAATCCAGGAATCAACATTTGGTGTCAGAAATGGGATCTCAATGGACGACTGCCGAAAACTTGCGAATTAAGAGCCAGATTAGCCTTGGACGAGACGAGGGGAAAGTGGCCATTGGAGTGAGTATGATAGAAACATAGAAAATAGGTGCAGGAGCAGGCCATTCAGCCCTTCTAGCCTGCACCGCCATTCAATGAGTTCATGGCTGAACATGAAACTTCAGTACCCCCTTTCTGCTTTCTCGCCATACCCCTTGATTCCCCGAGTAGTAAGGACTTCATCGAACTCCCTTTTGAATATATTTAGTGAATTGGCCTCAACTACTTTCTGTGGTAGAGAATTCCACAGGTTCACCACTCTCTGGGTGAAGAAGTTTCTCCTCATCTCGGTCCTAAATGGCTTACCCCTTATCCTCAGACTGTGACCCCTGGTTCTGGACTTCCCCAACATTGGGAACATTCTTTCTGCATCTAACCTGTCTCAACCCGTCAGAATTTTAACCGTTTCTATGAGGTCCCCTCTCATTCTTCTGAACTCCAGTGAATACAAGCCCAGTTGATCCAATCTTTCTTGATAGGTCAGTCCCGCCATCCCGGGAATCAGTCTGGTGAACCTTCGCTGGACTCCCTCAATAGCAAGAATGTCCTTCCTCAAGTTAGGAGACCAAAACTGTACACAATACTCCAGGTGTGGCCTCACCAAGGCCCTGTACAACTGTAGCAACACCTCCCTGCCCCTGTATTCAAATCCCCTCGCTATGAAGGCCAACGTGCCATTTGCTTTCTTAACCGCCTGCTGTACCTGCATGCCAACCTTCAATGACTGATGTACCATGACACCCAGGTCTCGTTGCACCTTTCCTTTTCCTAATCTGTCACCATTCAGATAATAGTCTGTCTCTCTGTTTTGACCACCAAAGTGGATAACCTCACATTTATCCACATTATACTTCATCTGCCATGCATTTGCCCACTCACCTAACCTATCCAAGTCACTCTGCAGCCTAATAGCATCCTCCTCGCAGCTCACACTGCCACCCAACTTAGTATCATCCGCAAATTTGGAGATACTGCATTTAATCCCCTCGTCTAAATCATTAATGTACAATGTAAACAGCTGGGGCCCCAGCACAGAACCTTGCGGCACTCCACTAGTCACTGCCTGCCATTCTGAAAAGTACCCGTTTACTCCTACTCTTTGCTTCCTGTCTGTCAACCAGTTCTCAATCCACGTCAGCACACTACCCCCAATCCCATGTGCTTTAACTTTGCACATTAATCTCTTGTGTGGGACCTTGTCGAAAGCCTTCTGAAAGTCCAAATATACCACATCAACTGGTTCTCCTTTGTCCACTTTACTGGAAACATCCTCAAAAAATTCCAGAAGATTTGTCAAGCATAATTTCCCTTTCACAAATCCATGCTGACTTGGACCTATCATGGCACCATTTTCCAGATGCACTGCTATGACATCCTTAATAATTGATTCCATCATTTTACCCACTACTGAGGTCAGGCTGACCGGTCTATACTTCCCTGTTTTCTCTCTCCCTCCTTTTTTAAAAAGTGGGGTTACAATGGCTACCCTCCACTCCATAGGAACTGCTCCAGAGTCAATACTGCTCCAGTTTCCCCCGGTTTCAAAAGTCTCAGGAAAGTTTAGCCACTCGCTGGTTCTCAGGTAGTGTCTGAACGAGATCCAGGACAATCTGGTGAATACCTTTCAAACTTAGAATAGGGATAGAGAAAGGGAAATTGCGCGATGATGCAAACCAAGCGGCGACTTGGAAAGATAGTTTATAGTTCGAGCTAGATAGGGATAGATGATCAATCATGGATCCAAAAATTAATAGGAAAGAAAAGAGACTCTTGTGAATGTCTGTTTAAATGAGAAATGCTTCTGTGATTTTTACTGTAAAAAAAAAGCCGGGGAGTTGTGGTTTGTTTTATCTCAAACAGAATGAATGTTTGTTTTAACCCTTCGTAGTGTTGTCCTGTATGTGGGAAGTTAAAGAGTGTGAACCTTATTGAATTATGTATATTCGGATGATAAATTACGGAGCCAGGAAATGCACAAAGTATAGGTTTGTGAAAAAAAAAATTACATGGTCCTGGTGGTTAAAAAAAAAGAAAAACTTGTTGAAAGAAAACATTCAGAGAAGGCACAGCAAAACAACTGAGATGGATTCAAAAAGATTCAAAAAAAAATATGATATTAAATAACAAGACCTTGAGGCTGGAACAATTGAGATAACGAAAAGCAGTCCACAGCCTACGTGCCAGACTTCTCTCTAGTTATGGAAAAGACAAAAAAAAGTAACGTACTAAATAGGTGCTGAAAATAAATGTTCTGAGATTTTAAATTATGAGAAAAATTCAACTGCAGTAAAAAAAAGAAATCACTACTGTCCAGTTGGCTGAAAAACTCCATTAAATTAGGGCTTTCATTGACTGATTGAATTTAAACTGCGCAATAACGCGAAAGGATAGGGAAATTTGGAGACTGAAAGAAATTAATTGAGGCTCATAAGAAATCAAATTTAGAAACTTAGGCTCACAGGGAATAAAATGGGGATTTAAATAGAGGATAGGTGTTCAACTCAGGTACGACGTCGACCTTGTATATCACTTGGCCCGTCTAGACTCTGATTGAATTTAAATCCCACAGTAACTCGGAAGGTAGGGCCGATGCGAGACGCGCAGTGGCGCTAACGCGTGGTGACGCGAGACGTGCGGCAGCACACGCCCGAGTAAACGTGGGATGAGGCGAATGCGCAGCAATGCGAACCGCGAAAGTCAGTGCTAGTGTCAGTAAGTCTTTGTTAGTTTTAAGTGTTTTAAATCGCGCGGCGCCATGAACTGCGGGGCGACGCGGGAGTCTTAAGTGTTTTAAATCGCGCAGCGACGCGAACCGTGGGGCGACGCGGGAGTCTTAAGTGTTTTAAATCGCGCAGCGACACGAACCGCGGGGCGACGCGGATCAGTGTTAGAGTCTTTGTTTATCTTAAGTATTCTAATCGCGCGGCGACGCGAACCGTGGGGCGACGCGGATCAGTGTTAGAGTCTTTGTTTATCTTAAGTATTCTGCAAAAGTTATGTGAGGAATTCCCTGAAAGAGCTGAAGACATTAGAAAATTATCAGGAGCCCTGAACAAATTATTAGGAGATGACCAGTGGCCTCTAGGTGGCACTAGAAGCGTAGAGGTAGCAAAAAAGCACAGGGATTGTCAAAAAAATAATTAAAAGATGCATCACTTCTGTCAAGTTCGCAAAGAAATGCTGTTAAATTAGGACTTTCATTGATAGAGGGAACACATGTTAAAAGTGTAGACGTCTTAAAAAAAAGAGAATGTGCGCACGAGAAACTTACTAAGAGATCCTCTGGGACCTCTGAGAAAGGAATTGACCGACTACGTAGTAAAATGGCTGGCTTTGTGTTAACCGAGGCTGATGATGAAATTGATGAGTGGTCACTGACTCAGCACCCAACGGCGCCCCCCGCACCCCCTGGCCCCTTGCTCCAGTCCTCTTGCCAACACCATCCACCTTACACTCCAGCAAGAGGCGTTAAAAATAACCCCATACCACCAAAGCAACAAACCCAAACTGACTCCTCATCCTCTGATAGCGATTCGGATCCACAGTTCACAAGCAATATAGCCGAAAGAACCAGATCTCATACTCGAAATGGCAGAATTATATCTCGACATCACAGACAGTCCCGTAAATCTTCTAGTCAATCTACCAGTCCAAGTTGTGAAAGATATAGCAAACACCCCCGCCGATCGAGACGCAGAACTGTCAAGCAGTCAGACAGCTCCGAAACATCCTCCGACCTAGAAATGATTTCCAAGATCCCAATGTCCCGACACCAATTCCCTGTCAGACCAATGCCAAACCCTGATGCACAACAAGCTGCAGACCACACCACTAAAGATGTCAATGTGATATTCGAACAACTATTTGATTGCTCACGCTATCCGGACAAATGGAAAGGGCAGTTAGATATTATTGGCAGGAAAAGAAAGGGGAGGGGGGAGGTGCGCCCCCAACCCGGGTCAAGACTGAATACGTGACTAGAAAGGAAGAGCCATCTCGGGAGGAAGGATCAATAGAACCGCAGTGTTGCATACAGGATTGGATGGATAAGCAAGGATACGGTTGTACAAAACAACCAAACGGCCCGAGCCCTGCTAATAAACCTCCCTATTGTCCCCAGCATGGTATGGGAAGAGGCCGGGACTGGGTAAGAGGAATTGCCTGTTTTAATTGTGGGCAGGAAGGACATTTGAATAAAAATTGACCCTACCGTCAGCATGGAAAAGGAAGAGGAGGGGGGCAAGGGGGGAGAGGACGATCTTACACCAACTTCTCCAAGAACAACCCCTTTGGTCAATTGTCCCCCAATTGACTACGCAGCTTGATTGTGCAGGGATCCTCCCCGGACGACGAACCAATGATATTGTTAAAAATTCTGAATGAGTGGCAACCCTTTTTGATAGATACGGGAGTCTTCATGTCTCCTGTACAATCAAATCTTAAACTCCCTGCCTCTCCTGAAACAGAGGAATTTTCAGGATTCCTGGGATAAATCTCGACATTCCCAGTGTCAGAACCGGTTAAAATGGGTTACCAGGAAGAATTGGTGGAACATCGAGTTGTTATCACAACCAATCTGGACTGTAACTTGATGGCTAGAGACCTCTTCTGCAAATTCCAGTTGCATTTGGAGTGTGGAGATGATGGGATTATTGTAAAACAGGAAACCCTTAAGCGGCAGTATTATACCACTAGAACCCCTCAGTGGTGGTCTCTGGACCTGCCGCAGGCACCCTATCACGTGACCCTAGCATACGATCGCAGTGGAAAGAATCAGGACCTGCAGAACTTTTATCAGGATCACGATGGGGAAGTGAAGGGAATTCTATTAAGGGCTAGAGTGACTGGACTGGAAAGAGAGGCAGATTTTGTGGATGTGGATAAGAATCTGTGGAAACAGCCCCTAACAATGGCACCCCATATTGCTCGTGAAGTATTAGACCCTCACCATGCTAAAGATTTGGGAGTTATGGTACGCAAGGCCATAGATGAGGCTGACCCTACCAGCCGGGATGTGCAAATCGTAAAACATGGCCGAACATACCAATTTCATGGAGACCCCGAGAAGGTTTTAACGACTCTACAGCATCATACTGGCTCGGACATACCTGACTATGTGGATCCTCATGTGTGGGCAGAGGACCCCTCCCAAGTGGGTTATACTCCCATTGATCCGATTGAGATCCCACTACAGGGCAATGTGGACTGGCCCTCTATACGACAGAACCCACTGAAATCACAGGCAATCCTAAACTGACCTTTCTGCACTGTACTGCAATTAATCCGGCCTGTTTTCTTACTGAGCCACCCCAAGATGAGGAAGAACCCAGTCATGATTGTTTATGTATGTTGATGGAAGTAACTCTATTAATCCAGAAGATTCACGAATCTCAGGATACGCCATAGTAAACCAGGAGAATCAGATCTTGTAATCTGTCACTTTTGAGACCGCCTATTCTGCTCAACAAGCTGAACTATTCGCACTCACCCGAGCCTGTATCTTGGCAAAGATCTCAAAGTCAATATCTATACCGACTCTAGGTATGCCTTTGGGGTGGCCCATGATTTCGGACAAGTATGGAAAAATAGGGGATTCCTAACCTCACAGGGGAATGAGATATCACATAAACATCTAGTATCTGATTTGTTGCAAGCCCTCATGTTCCCCAAACGCATTGCCATTGTCAAATGTACCGCCCACACTACCGGAAATTCTCTGGTTGATATAGGGAATCGTTGTCCTGACCAAGAGGCCAAACAGGCCTCTCGAGACTAACAGATGGTAGTGCCCAAAATTATGAGTCAGACTAAAAATCCTGCGAAGGATAAGTTAGCCTCGGAAAAACCAATGCCAACCATCCAAGATGTTATAAAAGCAAAGGAGGATGCTCCTGAAAAAGATAAACTGTTGTGGAAATATTATGCATGTACTTATGACAATATTTCTAAACTCTGGACCACTCCCGCGGAACAGACTTGCATGTCTGACAAGTTGGCTCTATGGATTATTGAATGTATGCATTTTGCTACTCATTGTGGAGCAAGGACCACGAGTGACACACTTTTGGCTACTTGGGGGCACCCTAGACTTCAGGCGCTCACCCAGAACATCAGTAGTCGTTGCCTGGTTTGCCAGCAACATAATCCAGGGAAGGGAGTCCCCTGTGATTGGGGTAAAACACCCCTACCCGAAGGTCCCTTTGCGACATTTCAGTTGGACTATATTGAGTTGCAAAACGTTCACTGTTACAAATATGTGTTGGTAATAGTAGATGTGTTTAGCAGATGGATTGAAGCCTACCCTAAATTGGACAATAAGGCTCAAACTGTTGTTAAGGTGTTAATGAGGGAAATTGTTCCTAGATATGAGATCTCAGCTCGACTGATGACCACCTATGTTCTTTCTCTGACTCAGGCTCTGCGACTAGTACACAACCAGGTTCAAGATACTCACCTCGACCTCCCAGTTTTACACGAATTGTCCCTCGTGGCACCAGGGAAGTATGGATTCGGAAGGGATTAGAGCCACAATGGGAGGGGCCTTTTCAGGTGTTACTCACTACCCCCACTGCAGCCAAGGTTGAGGGGAAAAGTGCCTGGGTTCACCTGCACCACTGCAAGCTCACCACCCTCTAACGAACCTATTTTACTGGTTATTCTAATTCCTGTTTCAGTTCCAGACTTCCTCTTCTCCATAGCTGAACAAGACCGTTGGCATCCAAATTGGAACGTGGACCAGTTTGAACTTTTACCCGTAGTGATAGACAGCCAGCTACTCCAACGGTGACCTGAGAAGAGAGACGGGAAAACTGAACTCTTTTAATCAGCAAAATAATTGGACTATTTATCTGAATCCTGAGCCATAAGATGAAGCTGTCTGTATGCCAAAGTCTGTATAAAGTGTTGATATATGACAGTTTCGGCGCATGGGAGGGGAGACAGAGACGAAAGCTACATGTCTTATGTTTATGCACAAAATGGGAACTTTTCTGGATATTAGGTGTGTTCACATTCCCTATACATTTTAGTCCTGGAATGATCCTAAGTGTTATCATGGAATGATAAAAGGGGGGAATGTGAATGTTTAAAATGTATAGAGACATTGAAGTTGAGAACATGGGAATTGTATAGGGACAGTATAAGCTAACAAAGAATTCATGGCTGAATAGCCATGACATCTCGGACTCGAGACTGCGAAATGTTACAACACTAACGCATATTGAAACAAAACCCACAGCTTGCAGAAAAACCTCAAGGTCTTATTAAATCATGTTATTAACTTGAAACATTAACAGAAGGTCTTTGTTTAAAATCAGACCATACTTAGGTCGGCTTATGAGTGGACAAAGGGAAAGAGGGACCAAAAGAGATAGGTTGAACTAGGATGTCACTCTAGCCCTATCTTGTTATCTTTTGCCGAGAATGTATAACTGTTGTCGCTTTACGATGTAACTTCACTTATCCATAGGGAGTGTGTACACTCGATCGAGAATGTATATCCTCTTTCTGATAAGTCTTGCCGGCCGGTAAAATAAAGACTGCTTTGTTCAAAGCACAAGAGGTATTCGACTCAGTAATTTTACTGAACCAGATTGAGGTAAAAGAATCCAGGAATTAAAAGGACGGGGAGTTGAATCGTTTCTCACAATCCCCATATTTACAGGGTTTCTCCCCAGTGTGACTGCACTTGTGTCTCTCCAGTTTGGACGATTGGCTGAAGCCACACACAGAGCATGTGTACCATTTCTCCCCACTGTAAACGGTGCCTTCTGCTTCCATGGTCAAAAGCTGATGATATTCCAGTCCCGATGTATCGAGTGACTGTCAGATCTTGAGGTGATGTTTGGTTTGAACTTCCAGTCTACAAATCCTCCCCTTTTAACATCCTGTAAAGTGAATTTCAAACAGGAGAAGTGAGTGTGAGAGAGAACCCACAAAAACACAAAGGCAGGTTGTGAAATTGAGCTTAATGAGTCTGTTCATTTATGGGGCCGGCACGAGAAAAAAATGACCATGAAAGCTGCTGGATTGTTGTAAAAACACATCTGGGTCAGTACTGTCCTTCGGGGAAGGGAACCCACCTCCCTCGACAGGCCCACATGGGAAACTGTTGGTCCCACTGGGCCCAGAAGTACTGGGGGTGAAACCCAGCAGCTTCTCCCCCTCTCCATCGAACTCAAACTGATGTAACAAACAGACCCACACAGGAGGCCAGTGAGTGACTTCCACATCCAGCGCCCACGTGATACAGAGCGGCTGGGAATTGCTGGACCTGCTGCAAAAATGTAAGTTGTTGTATTCCTGGTGTGGGGGAGGTGCTGGGTCCGGTGGCTCTGAGTCAGGCCCCGAGAGCCACACTCGGTGTTGCCCGGGGACCAAGAGCCGCACTCGGTGTTACCCGGGGACTGAGAGCCGCACTCAGTGTTGCCCGGGGACTGAGAGCCGCACTCGGTGTTGCCCGGGGATTGAGAGCCACACTTGGTGTTGCCCGGGGACTGAGAGCCACACTCGGTGTTGCCCGGGGACCGAGAGCCACACTCGGTGTTGCCCGGGGACTGAGAGCCACACTCGGTGTTGCCCGGGACTGAGAGCCACACTCGGTGTTGCCCGGGGACTGAGAGCCACACTCGGTTAAAAAGGAGGCAGACAAAAAGCAGGAAACTTTCGACCAGTCAGCCTAACAGCTGTGGTTGGGAAAATATTGAAGAGTTCATTCTTAAAGAAGCATTAGCACGACATTTGGAAAAACATAATTCGGTCAGGCAGAGTCAGCATGGAATTATGACGGGAAAGTTAAGTTTGACAAATTTGCTTGAATTCTTTGAGCATGTAGCGAACATAGAAACATAGAAAAATAGGTGCAGGAGTAGGCCATTCGGCCCTTAGAGCCTGCACCACCATTCAATATCATGGCTGATCATTCCTTCGGTACCCCTTTCCTGCTATCTCTCCATACCTCTTGATCCCCTTAACCGTAAGAGCCATATCTAACTCCCTCTTGAATATATCCAGTGAACTGGCCTCAACAACTCTCTGCGGCAGGGAATTCCACAGGTTAACAACTCTCTTGAGTGAAGAAGATTCTCCTCATCTCAGTCCTAAATGGCCTACCCCTTATCCTAAATGCAATGATTATTTTCATTTTTGGTGTTATTCAAAACAGGTGGACTTGGAACTTGGAACTTGAAATTCACAGCAAATCAAACTTTAAAAAATTTGAAGAAAATATGCAATAGTAGCCAACTAAATCAGTTCTCTATTAGGCAATGGCATACGTCATCAAACTCCTTCTCTGCTTGTACCATGTTGAAAAAAATTCTGAAAGAAATATTTTTGTCCTCAATTATCAGTCTATTTTTAAACAGTATGCGAAAGTTCTAATTTTATCTCATCTCAAAATCACTAATCCATCATTCAGACCAGGCCTGGACATTTGGAAGAAATGCATTCTTTCTATTTTTGTCTTGTACAATACCAAACCTTCAGGAATTCATTTTTCACATTTGGTCGGTCAGTTTCTCCTCAACACTGTCAGAGGTGCTTTCGATGAATTATGTTCCAATTCACATCATGGGCCAGGGTGGATAAAGTGGGTGTGGTGTATTTGGACTTCCAGAAGGCATTTGCAAGGTGCCACATAAAAGGTTTCTGCACAAGATAAAAGTTCACGGGGCTGGGGGTAATATATTAGCATGGATAGAGGATTGGCTAACTAACAGACAACAGAGAGTCTGGGTAAATGGTTCATTCTCGGGTTGGAAATCAGTAATGTGTGGGGTGCCGCAGGTATCAGTGCTGGGACCCCAACTATTTACAATCTATATTAACGACTTGGAAGAAGGGACCGAGGGGCCACTGTACAGCAAAATTCTAAAAGGACAAAGTGTGTTAAAAAAACAAGCCTGAAGGCTTTGTGTCTTAATGCAGGGAGTATGCGTAATAAGGTGGATGAATTAACTGTGCAAATAGATGTTAACAGATATGATGTGATTGGGATTCCGGAGACGTGGCTCCAGGATGATCAGGGCTGGGAACTCAACATCCATGGGTATGCAACAATTCAGGAAGGATAGAATAAAAGGAAAAGGAGGTGGGGTAGCATTGCTGGTTAAAGAGGAGATTAATGCAATAGTTAGGAAGGACATTTGCTTGGATGATGTGGAATCTATATGGGTAGGGCTGCAGAACACTAAAGGGCAAAAAACGTAAGTGGGAGTTGTGTACAGACCTCCAAACTGTAGTAGTGATGTTGGGGAGGGCATCAAACAGGAAATTAGGGGTGCGTGCAATAAAGGTGCAGCAGTTATAATGGGTGACTATAATATGCATATAGATTGGGCTAACCAAACTGGAAGCAATACGGTGGAGGAGGATTTCCTGGAGTGCATAAGGGATGGTTTTCTAGACCAATATGTCGAGGAGCCAACTAGGGGGGAGGCCATGTTAGACTGGGTGTTGAGTAATGAGAGAGGATTAATTAGCAATCTCGTTGTGCGAGGCCCCTTGGTGGAATTCTGCATTAGGATGGAGAATGCAACCGTTAATTCAGAGACCATGGTCCAGAACTTAAAGAAGGGTAACTTTGAAGGTATGAGGCGTGAACTGACTAGGATAAATTGGCGAATGATACTTAAGGGTTGACTGTGGATGGGCAATGGCAGACATTTAGAGACCGCATGGATGAACTACAACAATTGTACATTCCTATCTGGCGTAAAAATAACAAAAGGGAAGGTGGCTCAACCGTGGCTATCAAGGGAAATCAGGATAGTATTAAAGCCAAGGAAGTTGCAAACAAATTGGCCACAAATAGCAGTGAACCTGGGGACTGGGAGAAATTTAGAACTCAGCAGAGGAGGGTCAAAGGGTTTGATTAGGGCAGGGAAAATGGAGTACGAGAAGAAGCTTGCAGGGAACATTAAGACTACTGCAAAAGTTTCGATAGATATGGAAAGAGAAAAAGGTTAATAAAGCCAAACGTAGGTCCCCTGCAGTCAGAATCAGGGGAAGTCATAACAGAGTACAAAGAAATGGCAGACCAATTGAACAAGTACTTGGTTCGGTATTCATGAAGGAGGACACAAACATCCTTCCGGATATAAAAGGGGTCAGAGGGTCTAGTAAGAAGGAGGAACTGAGGGAAAGCCTTATTAGTCGGGAAATTGTGTTAGAAAAATTGATGGGATTGAAGGCCGATAAATCCCCAGGGCCTGATTGACTGCATCCCAGAGTACTTAAGGAGGTGGCCCTGGAAATAGCGGATGCATTGACAGTTATTTTCCAACATTCCATAGACTCTGGATCAGTTCCTATCGAATGGAGGGTAGCCAATGTAACCCCACTTTTTAAAAAAGGAGGGAGGGAGAAAACAGGGAATTATAGACAGGTTAGCCTGACCTCAGTATTGGGTAAAATGATGGAATCAATTATTAAGGATGTCATAGCAGCGCATTTGGAAAGAGGTGACATGATAGGTCCAAGTCAGCATCGATTTGTGAAAGGGAAATAATGCTTGACAAATCTTGTGGAATTTTTTGAGGATGTTTCCAGTAGAGTGGACAAGGGAGAACCAGTTGAGGTGGTATATTTGGACTTTCAGAAGGCTTTCGACAAGGTCGCACACAAGAGATTAATGTGCAAAGTTAAAGCACATGGGATTGGGGGTAGTGTGCTGACATGGATTGAGAACTGGTTGTCAGACAGGAAGTAAATATTAGGAGTAAATGGGTACTTTTCGGAGTGGCAGGCAGTGACTAGTGGGGTACCGCAAGGTTCTGCGCTGGGGCCCCAGCTGTTTACACTGTACATTAATGATTTAGACGAGGGGATTAAATGTAGTATCTCCAAATTTGCGGATGACACTAAGTTGGGTGGCAGTGTGAGCTGCGAGGAGGATGCTTTGAGGCTGCAGAGTGACTTGGATAGGTTAGGTGTGTGGGCAAATGCATGGCAGATGAAGTATAATGTGGATAAATGTGAGATTATCCACTTTGGTGGTAAAAACAGAGAGACAGACTATTATCTGAATGGTGACAGTTTAGGAAAAGTGGAGGTGCAAGGAGACCTGGGTGTCATGGTACATCAGTCAATGAAGGTTTGCATGCAGGTGCAGCAGGCGGTTAAGAAAGCAAATGGCATGTTGGCCTTCATAGCGAGGAGATTTGAGTACAAGGGCAGGGAGGTGTTGCTACAATTGTACAGTGCCTTGGTGAGGCCACACCTGGAGTATTTTGTACAGTTTTGGTCTCCTAACTTGAGGAAGGACATTCTTGCTATTGAGGGAGTGCAGCGAAGGTTCACCAGACTGATTCCCGGGATGGCGGGACTGACCTATCAAGAAAGATTGGATCAACTGGGCTTGTATTCACTGGCGTTCAGAAGAATGAGAGGGGACCTCATAGAAATGTTTAAAATTCTGATGGGTTCAGACAGGTTAGATTCAGGAAGAATGTTCCCAATGTTGGGGAAGTCCAGAACCAGGGGTCACAGTCTAAGGATAAGGGGTAAGCCATTTAGGAACGAGATGAGGAGAAACTTCTTCACCCAGAGAGTGGTGAACCTGTGGAATTCTCTCCCACAGAAAGTTATTGAGGCCAGTTCACAAAATATATTCAAAAAGGAGTTAGATGAAGTCTTTACTACGAAGGGAATCAGGGGGTATGTCGAGAAAGCAGGAATGGGGTACTGAAGTAGCATGTTCAGACATGAACTCATTGAATGGTGGTGCAGGCTTTAAGGGCCGAATGGCCTACTCCTGCACCTATTTTCTATGATTCTATGTAATGTAGCCAAGTTTTCTGACGATACAAAGATGGGAGCAAAAGCAATGTGTGAGGAGGACACAAAAAATCTGCAAAAGGACACAGATAGGCTCAGTAAGTGGGCAATAATTTGGCAGATGGAGTATAATGTTGGAAAGTGTGAAGTGATGCACGATGGCAGAAAAAAAATCAAAGAACAAGTTATTATTTGAATGGAGAAAGATTGCAAAGTGCTGCAGTCCAACGGGACTTGGGGGTACTTGTGCATGAAACACAAAAGGTTAGAATGCAGGT
Source organism: Pristiophorus japonicus (assembly GCF_044704955.1). Classification (NCBI taxonomy): domain Eukaryota; kingdom Metazoa; phylum Chordata; class Chondrichthyes; family Pristiophoridae; genus Pristiophorus; species Pristiophorus japonicus. The sequence continues at coordinate 3,189,184 of NW_027254624.1, forward strand.
ACAGCACGTGATCAGGAAGACCAATGCAATCTTGGCCTTTATTGCAAAGGGGCTGGAGTATAAAAGCAGGGAGGTCTTGCTACAGTTACACAGGGTATTGGTCAGGCCACACCTGGAATACTGCGTGCAGTTTTGGTTTCCATATTCATGAAAGGATATACTTGCTTTGAGGAAGTTGAGAGAAGATTCAGTTGGTTGATTCCAGAGATGAGGGGTTGACTTATGAGAAAATGTTGAGGAGGTTGGGCCTCTACTCATTGAATTCAGAAGAATGGATGAGAGATGAATTATCGAAACGTATAAGATTATGAGGGGGCTTGAAAACGTAGGCGCAGAGAGGATGTTTTCACTGATATGGGAGACTAGAACTAGGGGGCATAATCTTAGAATAAGGGCCCCCCCATTTTAAAACTGAGAGGAGGAGGAATTTTTTCTCTGAGGGTTGTAAACCTGTGAAATTTGCTGCCTCAGAGAGCTGTGTAAGCTGGGACATTGAATATATTTAAGACAGAGATAGACAGTGTCTTAACCGATAAGGGAATAAGGGGTTAGGGGAACGGGCAGGGAAGTGAAGCTGAGTCCATGATCGGATCAGACATGATTGTATTAAATGGCAGAGCACATTCGAGGGGCCCTATGGCCTACTCCTGCTCCTATTTCTAATGTTCTTATTTTCTTATATAGTGGGTGTCTGGTATGGAAGTGTGGATTTGACTCTATCTGTCTACCTCTGGTATGTGAATGAGGGTTTTACTCTATGTTAGTTTCTGATACGAGAGGTGGATTTTATCCTGTACATGTCAATTTCTGGTCATTGCCTGTGGGTTTCATTCTGTATCAAAAAGGGCCACATTACAACATAATTCTAAAAGGACAAAGAGGGTTAAAAAAACAAGCCTGAAGGATCTGAGTCTCAAAGCGAGAAGCATTTGTAATAAGGTGGATGAATTAACTGCGCAGATAGCTGTTAACGGATATAATGTAATTGGGATTACAGAGACATGGCTTCAGAGTAACCAAAGCTGGGAATATAACATCCAGGAGTATTCAATAATCAGGAAGAATAGCCAGAAAGGAAAAGGAGGTGGGGTAGCGTTCATTGTTAAAGAGGAGGTTAATGCAATAGTAAGGAAGGTCATTAGCTGGGATGATGTGTAATCTATATGGGTAGAGCTGCGAAACATCGAAGGGCAGAAAACGTTAGTTGGTGTTGTGTACAGAGCACCAAACAGTAGTAGGGAGGTTGGGGATGGAAATTAAGGACACGTGGAATAAGGGTACAGCAGTTATCATGGGTGACTTTAACCTACATATTGATTGGGCTAACCAAACTTGTAGCAATACTGTGGTGGAAAATTTCCTAGAGTGTATAAGGGATGGTTTTCTAGACCAATATGTCGAGGAACCTATGAGAGAGCAGGCCATCCTAGACTGGGTTTTGTGTAACGAGAGAGGATTAATTAGCAATCTGGTCTTGCATGGCTCCTTGGGGAAGAGTGACCATAATATGGCAGAATTCGTCATTAAGATGGAGAGCAACCCAGTTAACTCAGAGACTAGGGTCCTGAACTTAAAGGAAACTTCGATGGTATGAGACGTGATTTGGATAGGATAAACTGGCGAATGATACTTAAAGGGTTGACGGTGGATAGGCAATGGCAGATATTTAAAGATCACTTGGATGAATTACAACTATTGTATATCCCTGTCTGGCGTAAAAAATAAAACTGGAACGGTGGCTCAACCATGGCTAACAAGGGAAATTAGGGACAGTGTTAAATCCAAGGAAGAGGCATAGAAATTGGCCTGAAAAAGCAGCAAACCTAAGGACTGGGAGAAATTTAAGAATTCAGCAGAGGAGGAATAAGGGTGTAATTAGGAGGGGGAAAATAGAATATGAGAGTAAGCTTGCAGGGAACATAAAAACTGACTGCAAAAGCTTCTATAGATATGTGAAGAGAAAAAGATTGATGAAGTCTAATGTCGGCCCCTTGCAGTCAGAATCAGGCGAATTCATAATGGGGAACAAGGAAATGGCAGACCAACTGAACAAATACTTTGGTTCTGTCTTCAGTAAGGAAGACACGAATAACCTCCCAAAAATACTAGGGGACCGAGGGTCTAGCGGGAAGGAGGAACTGAGGGAAATCCTTATTAGTCAGGAAAAGCTTGTAGGGAAACTGATGGGATTGAAGGGCAATAAATCCCCAGGGTCTGACAGTCTGCATCCCAGAGTAGTTAAAGAAGTGGCCCTAGAAATAATGGATGCACTGGTGGTCATTTTTCAAAATTCCATGGACTCTGGATCAGTTACTATGGATTGGAGGGTAGCTAATGTAACCCCACTTTTTAAAAAAGGAGGGAGAGAGAAAACAGGGAATTATAGACCGGTTAGTCTGACATCAGTGGTGGGGAAAATGCTGGAATCAATTATTAAAGATGTAATAGCAGAGCATTTGGAAAGCAGTGACAGGATCGGTCCAAGTCAGCATGGATTTATGAAAGGGAAATCATGCTTGACAAATCTTCTAGAGGTTTTTGAGGATGTAACTAGTAGAGTGGATAAGGGAGAACCAGTGGATTTGGTGTATTTGGAATTTCAAAAGGCTTTTGACAAGATCCCACACCAGAGATTAGTGTGCAAAATTAAAGCACATGGTATTGGGGGTAATGTACTGACGTGGAGGCAGAACTGGTTGGCAGACAGGACGCAAAGAGTGAGAATAAACAGATCCTTTTCAGAATGGCAGGCAGTGACTAGTGGGGTGCCACAAGGTTCAGTGCTGGGACCCCAGCTATTTACAATATATATTAATGATTCAGACGATGGAATTGAAAGTAATATCTCCAAGTTTGCAGATGACACGAAGCTGGGTGGCAGTGTGAGCTGTGAGGAGGATGCGAAGAGGCTGCAGGGTGAATTGGACAGGTTAGGTGAGTGGGCAATTGCATGGCAGATGAAGGAAAATGTGGATAAATGTGAGGTTATTCACTTTGGTGGCAAAAACAGGAAGGCAGATTATTACCTGAATGGTGACAGATTAGTAAAAGGGGAGGTTCAAAGATACCTGGGTGTCATGGTACATCAGTCACTGAAGGTAGGCATGCAGGTCCAGCAGGCAGTAAAGAAAGCAACTGGCATGCTGGCCTTCATAGCGAGAGGATTTGAGTGTAGGAGCAGGGAGGTGTTACTGCAGTTGTGCAGGGCCTTGGTGAGACCACACGTTGAGTATGATGTGCAGTTTTGGTCTCTTAATCTGAGCAAGGACGTGCTTGCTATTGAGGGAGTGCAGTGAAGGTTCACCAGACTAATTTCCGGCATGGCAGGACTGACATATGAAGAAAGACTGGATCGGCTAGGCTTACACTCACTGGAATTTAGAAGAATGAGAGGGGATCTCATAGAAACATATAAAATGATGACAGGACTGGACAGGTTAGATGCAGGAAGAATGTTCCTGATGTTGGGAAAGTCCAGAACCAGGGGTCACAGTCTAAGGATAAGGGGTAAGTCATGTCGGACTGAAATGAGGAGAAACTTTTTCACCCAGAAAGTGGTAAACCTGTGCAATTCTCTATCACAGAAAGTTGTGGAGTCCAGTTCGTTGGATATATTCAAGAGGGAGTTAGATGTGGCCCTGAGGGCTAAGGGGATCAAGGGATAGGGAGAGAAAGCGGGAGTGGGGTATTGAAGTTGCATGATCAACCATGATTATATTGAATGGCGGTGCAGGCTCGAAGGGCCAAATGGCCTGCTCCTGCACCTATTTTCTATGTTTCTTTCCATTCTTGGTGTGTGATGTGTATTTTGTGCTGTATCTATCCATCTGTTATGTGAATGTGAGCTCTACTCCATACCCGTCATTCTCCAGTATGTTAGTATTGTTTTACTGTGTACCACCAATTCCTGATCGAGTATTCGTTTTTCTTTCTAACTGTCAATTTGTGTTATGGAGGTGAGTGTTTATGCTGAATCTGTCGGTCTCTGGTAAATGAGTCTGAGTTTTACTCTATATCTATCTGTCTCTGCTATGAGTGTGGTCCTTTCTCTGTATCTCTCCATTTCTGTTATGGGAATCTGGGTTTTATTCTGTACCTGTCACGTTCTGACATGTGATTGTGGGCCTCACTCTATAACTGCCAGTTTCTGCTTAATTGTGAGTGGGCTTTCCTTTGTCCCTGTCAGTTTCTGGAATGAAAGAGAGATCTTTACCCTGTACCTGTCAATTACTGGAACGTGAGTCTGGGCATGTCACTGCATGTCAATTTGTGTTATGGGAATATGGATTGTAATATGTCAGCCTCTGATATGTGAGTGTGGGTTTTATACTGTATCACTCAGTCGCTCATATGTGAGTGTGGGTTTTATACCGTATCACTCAGTCTCTGATATTCAAGTGTGTGTATTTTTCTGTAACTGTCAGGTTTTGTTGTGTGTTCAGGTATAATCTGTGCTTCTCAGTTTCTGCTATGTTCGACTGTACCTATTTGTTCCTGCTACTTGATTGTGTTTTAGACAGTACCTGTCAGTTCCTGCTATGTGAGTGTGGAATTTACTATGTATCAGCTCGTCTCTAGTGTGAGAACGTGAGAATTAATTTTAATTTTAACCTGTTTTTCTCTGATATGTGAATAAAGATTTTGCCTTCTCTGTGTAATTTTTTCTGATGTGTGTGTGTGGCTTTTACTCTGCCCCGATCAGTTTCTGAGATGCAAGTAACAATTTTACTTACTGCCTTTCAGTTTTCCGACGTGTGCACATGGGATTTACACTTTACCTGTCACTCTCTGGTATGCAAGTGGGAATTTTATTCTGTTACTGTCACTTTCATATATGTGGGTGTGTGTATCTGTCAGTCTATGCTACGGGAATGTGGGTTTTATTCTGCACCTGTCATCTTCTGGTATGTTCGGGGGGTTTAAATACTGAATCCGTCAGATTCTGAAACATGAATATGGCTTTTGCTCTGTAACCATCAGCTTCTGATATGCGAGTGTGGTTTATACATTCCATTGGACATTTTTTCTGATAGATGATTGTCTTTTATTCTCTACCTGCCAGTTTCTGGCAACTGAGTGTGTGTGATTAATGTACCTGTCAGTGTGATCTGTTTCAATGGTGAAACAGCATGTGATTCTACTGCTCCATGTGGCTGTAAGATTTACAATGTAACTCTGCCACTTCGGATCACTGTGGGACTGACAGCTTCTGCTGTTTGTGACAATAGGATTGAGGCCAGTTCTGAGTCTCTGCGCTCTGTGAGTGATCATCTATTTACTGTGTGTGAGAAGGAGCTGCCTGCACTGTTCCTTGTGTTCCGGGTGGAGGAAAGCTCACATTTGTTCTGGCTGGTTGAAGAATTTTGCTCTGAGAATAATAATACGAGAACATTATTAGTTCTAACAGATGGATGCGGGGGAGAATATGAGGGAGCGACAATGTATCTCTCAACCACCAGCAACATGGTTCTGGAGAACTCAGCTCACCGAAACAATATAATTGGTCTTTAAAATATCTTCTCCCACACTCCTCTCCTGGTGCCTGCAATAGATGCACTTTGCGAAACTCCCCACATCCTCACTGACAGGTGTGTTTCCACTGCTCACTGCCCAAGAACTACAGACACGGTGAGATTTGAAATGAATCAGGAACATTCACGACTGATTTGGGGAAAGAAAGCAGCAATGATTTGAAAGAGCGAGGTGGTTTACTTTCTCTGTTACCTTGCAATGTCCACACGCAGCCCGAGAATGGCCTTTCCCTTCCCCCACTCACACCATGTTCCGGAACTAGTTCCTGATCCACTCTGCCCCTTACACACAGCCCCCGAGGGAACTAAACCAGGAACGTTCACTCCTGGTTTGGAGAGAGAGAGCAGCAGATTGTAAACAGCAGATTCTGCCCATTCTGTCTCCCTTACCCTGGTCACACACTGTCCACACACAGCCCGAGAATGGCCTCTCCCTTCCCCCACTCACACCACGCACTGACACTGATTCTTGGTCCACTCTGCTTCTTACACACAGCCCCCGACTCCCCCTGAACTCCCCCCGGACTCAATGCCGATCTCTGAGCCCATCTGCGGACAAACTCCCAAAGTGCTGCGCTGCTGTAAGGAGGCTGCTGCTCGCTGCCTTATCCTGGGGCCGCGGTGCCTCCATTCCTGGCTGTTTTAAACCATCTTCTTCTACTCGCTGAGTGAATGGCGATCACAGGCAGGGCTGGGGGAGGGGAGGGCACATGTGCTATTCTGCTCACTGGGAATGACACAGAGGGTGGGGCTGAATCGCGCATGCGCAGCTCTCTGCAATAATTCAATCTGTAAAAATCAAATTGCACTTTTCCCACTTTACTTTTATCAGAATCTGAGCAAAGGAACTGGGCCTGGGGGGAAAGGACAGAGAATGATTAAAGCTGCAAGCTTTGTCCCTTGGAGATGCTCAATTTGGGATCATTCCGTGCAGGGTGTTTCTCTCCATGAGCCCATCTTCACAAAGCAATTCTGCAGAAACATCAGAGGGACGAGGGAGTGGGAGTGTTTGCTGGGACCGTGCCGGAGTTAATATCTGACAGAAACAGTCCAAGATTAGTTTAATTACAGTAGAACACTCAGTCACTGAGAGTAATACCAAAGTGGATAATCAAGGGGCTATAGTGAGGGAAGAACTTAATACAATAACGATTCATAATGAAGTAGTACTCGGTAAAATAATGGGACTAAAGTCAGACAAGTCACCTTGCCCTGATGGTTTACATCGTAGGATCTTAAGAGAAGTGGCTGCAGAGATAGTGGACACATTAGTTGTAATCTACCAAAATTCCCTGGATTCTGGGGCGGTCCCAACAGATTGGAAAACCGAAAATGTAATGCCTATATTTAAAAAAGGAGGCAGACAAAAAGCAGGAAACTAAAGACCAGTTAGCGTAACATCTGTCATTGGGAAAGTGCTGGAGACCATTATTAAGGAAGCAGTAGTGAGACATTTGGAAAAGCTTGATTCAATCAAGCAGAGTCAGTATGGCTTTACGAAAGGTAAATCACGTTTGACAAATTTGCTGGAGTTCTTTGAGGATATAATGAGTAGGATGGATAAGGCGGAACCAGTGGATGTGGTGTATTTAGATTCCCAGAAGGCATTTGATAAGGTGGGACATAAAAGGTTACTGCACAAGATAAAAGCTCACTGGGTTGGGAGCAGTATATTAGCATGGATAGAGGATAGGCTAACTAACAGAAAACAGAGAGTCGGGATAAATGGGTCATTTTCTGGTTGGCAAATGGTGACTAGTGGGGTGCCGCAGGAATCGGTGCTAGGTCCTCAACTATTTAAAATCTATATTAATGACTTGGATAAAAGAACCAAGTGTAATATAGCTAAGTTTGCTGATGATACAAAGATGGGTGGGAAAGCAAATTGAGGACAAAAAAAAATTGCAAAGGGATATAGACAGGGTAAATGAGTGGGCAAAAATTTGTCACATGGAGTATAATATGGGAAAATGTGAGGTTATCCACGTTGGCAGAAATAATAGAAAAGCAAATTATAATTTAAATGGAGAAAAATTGCAAAGTGCTACGCAGGACAGAGAGACCTGAGGGTGTTTGTGCATAAAACACAAAAAGTTAGTATGCAGGTTCAGGAAGTAGTCAGGAAGGTAAATGTAATGTTGGCCTTTATTGTCAGGGGGATAGAATAAAAAGCAGAGAAGTCCTGCTCCAAGTGACCAGGGTATTGGTGGGACCACACCTGGAATACTGTGTGTTTAAGGAAGGATATACTTACACTGGAGGCTGTTCAGAGGTTGATTCCGGCGAGGAGGGGATTCTCTGATGAGGACAGGTTGAGCAGGTTGGGGCGATACACTTTGGAGATCAGATCAATGAGAGAAATCCGAGGTGTGAGAATAAAATAACTCAGCTCCTACTTTACCAAGATGGCCGCGCATGCGCTTTGCTGCTCACTGAACCAAGATGGCAGAGGACTGACCCTGCCTTCCTGTACAAAGATGGCCGCCGTTACCCGGGGCCTGTGACCGGGAGAAAGCCTCGAGGCTGCAGCCGCCGATATTCCGGTTATTATTCCGGGCTTCCGGCGGGCACCAGGTGTTTCTGAAGCCTCCCCGGCTCCCCGCTGGTCCTTTACTCCCCTCCGCCCCGCGGAGTAGGAGCTGTTTGGCGGAACACATTTCACCACAGCCGCTCCGCCATTACACGCACCGCGCATGCTCCAAATACAGCCAGGTCCCGCGCCTGCGCACTGGGCCCCTGTAGTCTGGGCTCGGCACATTCTCCATCGCGGGGAATGCTGGGTAAATACCCAAGACCACCTCAGTGACTGGGACAGGATTTACTGGGCCCCCATTGGGCACTGAACATGTTCATTCTGGCCCTCAGTCATTGTTCCTGCTGCTCTGTATAACCCTGTCCCTGAGCTGGACAGTAATGTTCTGTCTCAGGATTGTTTCAAACACCCTGTGTCCAATATTTCATTTCTCCATAACCATCATCATCATCACAGGCCTTGAAGCGAGGATGATTTCTTTCCACACCAAAAAAGACTAAGGTCACAGGTGTTTTAATGAAGGACCTAATATTGCAGATCCCGAGCTACATTTTGAAGGGTGGAAGCTGTCTGTGCTTGAATTGTTTTAACGTGCGGTGGCCGTTGCACACGAGGCACCACACTGGCTTGACAGAGCTCGGTCTTGGTCCAGTGGCAAGGATTACCCCAGACGACTGGAGACCAGCTGTGCTGCACGGACTGAGCACACATATACCAGTTTGGGCTGGCCCGTGCTGCCCCTAGGCCCTTGCCCCTTCTGGGCCCCAGTCTCATGCCTCTCCTGGGCCCCGGTCACGTCCTTCTATAATCTCTTGCTGCTCCTTCGCCCCTCCTGCTGTGCCTGCCCACACTGCAATTAGCGACGTGACGTTGCAGCCGTCACCATCCTACAATGGAATGCCACCGCCGCACACTGCTCCCTCTGATGGCCCCGACCTGCTGATGGTCATCCAGGCCGGGACCGTGCCGCTGCACGGGAGACTAATTCATGTTCCCTTCCGTTTCATTTTGGGCCTTTTCTTACTCTAGATTATTTCACTTCTCACACAGTTCACCTTTTGCCACATCAAATCCCAAGCTTGTTTCGTTTGAGTATACGGCTTGTGGATGTCATACACTGAACCGGCGTGTATAACTTTACACTCATTTGATGTTCCTTGAAAGAACTATCTTGCTTAAGACTGGAACTCTCTTATTTTCCATATTGTTTAACGATTTTTGAATGCGGTTAATAGATCTCCACACGTAATGCATGTGATCACCTTTGAAATGTTCTGGTCTTTGTAATTGTCTTTGCTAATTTTGATGGGTTAGTTGATTATAATTACTTGTTACTAATACGTTGCAGAAATCTTTTGCATCAAAATAATTGTTTAAACACTTCCTTTATCGGGTCTTTAGCTTCCCCACTGATCTCTGTTGCCTCTTGTGGGGGGAATCGAGAACTAGGTGGCATAGTCTGAGCATGAGGTGTCGCCCATTTAAAACGGAAATGAGGATGAGTTTCTTCTCTCAGAGAGTCGTGAATCTTTGAAATTCTCTACCCCAGAGAGCAACGGCCGCTGGGTCATTGAATATATTTAAGTTGCAGATGGACTGATTTTTGAAAGATAGGGAAGGCAAGCGTTATGTGGAGAGGGCAGGGAATTAGAATTGAGGCCAAGATCAGATCAGTCATGATATTATTGAATGGCAGAGCGGGCTCAAGGGGCTAGATGGCCGACTTCTGCTCCTATTTTTCATGTTCTTAGCATTGATTAGGGGCTGGGTTTAGATGTAGGTTCAGTGGTTAGTGTATGTGGTTTGTGGTTATGTGTTAGCATTGGGATTAGTGATTGGGATAGTCAATATGATATTCGGCTTAGGATATAGTGATTAGCGTAGAAAGCACTATTGGCAATATAAGTGTCACTGAACTTGCCTTTTTCCATTTCATGTTTTTAACCTCTCACAGACGAGTCACAAAACAGCCTCACAATGTGTTAATTCAAGGAACCCTCGTTTCTGCCCAAGCCTCATTTCCTCCCTTCTTTTACATCTCTACATTTCTCACAGAAAAATCAATTAGTGACATTAGATTTGGGGATTTTGGGACAATAACAGAAGGATACATTTGTTGTGCTGGTTACATTTAATCATCAGCCTGCTTGAAAAGGGCTTCTGACAATAATCTGTCACCAGGCCTCACAGTCACCGTCTGATTCCACCATCATATCTTCATTCATTACCCACCTTTCCCCTCTAACTAGAGCTGCTTTCAGTGGCATGGCCATTCCCCATACTGAGGCTCTAAAATTACCGAGCAGAGCATGAACACCGGCACAGACTGGTTAGTCCGAATGGCCCATTTCTGTCCCATATATCTGATGTAATTCTATAGTCTCAGTGTAAGTGGTCCAAGGATTTGGTGCCTCAGTGTTATTAGTCTCTGGATTTGTTGTCACGGTATTAGTAATCCCTCAATTTGCTGTCACGATGTAATTTATCATGGATTTGATGTCGCATTGTAACTGGTCCCTGTATTTGTTGCCTCAGTGTAAGGGGTCCCTGGATTTGATGACTCAAAGTAAGTTGTCCCTGGATTTGGAGGCACAATGTATGTGGTCCCTGGATTTGGTGTCAACAATACCTCATCACTGGGACTGAGGGTAAACCCGCCGCCCAGCCACGCATTCAGCACAGAATGATCCCACTCAAATCTCTTCCCAATTAACACTTCCCACATTAATTCACCAGAAATAGTCCAGTGCCTGCAAGGAACTGCAACCCCACGTCTAACTTCAGTGAAACACACAATACAAAACATTTTAAAGGAAAAATAAACCCCATCATAGTTCAACAAAGGCAATTAAGGGGCTGTAAATCCCACTCACTCATACACCTTCTTCACCCCAACTCTCCACCTCCCCCTCCCCAACTACTCTTTCAACCCAACTCCCCAACCCCTCACCCCAACTCCTCTATCACCGCATTTCTCTCAAACCCTCCTCACCCAACTCCTCTTTAACCGACAATTTAATGTTTAACATCACTTACATAAGTCATCCACACTGGAGGTAAATCTCAGGACCTTCTGTGCGATGGCGAGGTAATCACTGGGCAATAAAGTGCAGAGACTGGTGGGAGGCTGCTTATTACCCTCGGTGAGATTTAATCCCCTCTCCCACAGTATACTGCGGACAAGTGGTCACCTTGGTAACGGCATGGTCAGTGTGACATCACTTTCGAATCAAGATCACACAAGACAATACGTCATCAATAAATGGTAAAGGGATTGAACACTCTGCAATTACATTGTAAATAAGAGCAAATAAAATGCTGGAAAATAACTGGCGAAGACAATAGCTTATCTCTGTGGAATTCACTGTCAAACATTAAGAATGATGTGTTTTGTTTACACACACGCTCACACACACGCATATATATCAAAGACTTTGTGTGTGCACTTTTCAGTTGTTGTGCCTAACCAGATGCGTTAAAAATGTTGGCCTTTAGGACCTTGCGGGAGCCCACCGGCGGTGCTTGCTATGTGAGGATATAAGGAGACCGCACGCGTTTGCTCCTCCAAACCTGGGGGAATGGAGAAGATATTTAAAGGGACCCGGACTCCCTTTTCACTGCCTATTTATACTTAAAGGAACAGTGTAGTTTATCTCGGAGTGTCGGGGGACTTCACGAACCGAGCTCCCATTAACAGTCGCTCCCTTCTGTACTGTGCAGTGATTGAAAAGCTGTCGATTTCAGTGACTTGCGCCTTTCTAAAATGTCACACTCTTTTTAATGATCCATTGGACTTGAATTTAGAAAGACTTCAGAATTGTGCAATGTGACGAAGGTTTCCTTTAAAGCTGGAGTAAAATGTGTTTCAAAATATTATTTCTAACCCTCCCCCATCCCCCAAATTTTAGAACACTCTGCAATACTGACTGGGAAGTTCCCAAATTCGTTCCTTGATCTGTGCTGTTAGTTGATCTCAGCCAAGGCAGCAGTTCAGGGGTTATAATTGTCCTCACTGCCACTGGGCTAAATATGATTAAAAATTAGTCAGTGCCCATGTTCTTGATGCCGTTCCAATGACCACAACTGGGAAATTACCTCACTGGGAAGTGTGTGGTTGTAATTTGAGGGCAGGACTGGACTCGACTCTGATGCCTACAACAGTGGAAATGTCTATCCTGTACTTAAAATAACAACGCTTGTAACCGCCATTTGCAGGGTATCAGAAGGTGAGGGTCTACAGCTGGGAAACTGAAAGCAAACATCACGGCAAGATTTGAGAGATTCACCGGATTGATCAGGATCACCCTATCATCAGCCTTTGGAAAAACACCAATCACAGCGGGGAGAAATAGGACACATGTTCTGTGTGTGGATGCACCTTCAACCAATCGTCTAGCCTGTGAGACTCGTGTGCCCAGCTGACTCAACACTGTAAATGTGGGGACAGTGGGAATGGATGCAGATGCACGTTGGGTGGAAAGACATTAGGGAGAGGCCGTTTACCAGCAGAATGTGGAAAGTGATTCAGTCTCTCATCTCACCAACTGACATTCGAGGACTTAGATAACAGACATTCTCCTGTGAATATAGAGCTGGGTTACTGGGCCGTGATATTTTTACTTGTTCATCTTGTTGATTGTAAACCTTTGCCAATTACTTGATGTGATGGGTTTACTTGTACATTTTTCTTCAAATACATTCACTGAATGGATTCAAATTTAAATCGATACCAGATTTGCACGATTCTCTATTCACACATCGAAAGTGAGAGAGATGCTGCCAGGAACGCGCTAAGTCCTGTAGCTGATAGGGATTAACAGCCTGTGTTTTGTGTTTAATGATCCCAGGCATGATAGCTATCCCTACTCTGGACACCAAGGCAAAGAGAGCCACTCTGGAAGGTATAAGGAACTGGGACTTCTCCCTGAGAGTAACCAAAGGCATGAGAACTGAAACAATCTAGAGATAGAAAGGAGAAAAGGACCAAAATATAACAGGACATCAATTAGTCTCCTCTTATCATGGATATTTTAAATATCGACACATTGTATTATTTGAAATATCAAAATATTAAACTCCATCCCAGTTTTCGGGGTTGTAATATCAGCAGAAACAAATCCCAACTGACAGAATGAACACGATTCAGTCAGGATGCGATTAACAGCAGTAATAACAGTGGAACATAACCCGGGCAGTCACTTGTGAACACGCAATTCAGATGACTGAGTGAATCCCTCCACACACTTCCCCAGTGTGAACTCACTGGAGTTTCATCAGGTTGGATGACTGAGTGAACCCCTGCCCACACACAGAGCAGGTGAACAGCCACTCTTCGGTGTGACTGTGACAATGAATTTCTAGATCAGACGGGGAACTGAATCCCTTTTCACAGTCTCCACATTCCCACGGTTTCTCCATGATGCAGGTGTCCTTGTGTCTCTCCAGTTTGGATGATCAGTTGAAGTTTTGTCCACACACAGAACACGTGTAGTTTCTCCCCGCTGTGAATGGTGCAATATTTTTTCAGCTGTGTAATTGATTGAAGCTCTTTCCACAGTCAGTGCACTGGAACACTCTCACTCGGATGTGTGTGTGCTTTTCCAGTCACACTGATGTATGAAATATTTTCCCACAGACATGCTGTGGAATAATATTTCCGAGACTGTATAATATATAAAGAGAGGTTTATTAAATCGGAGACAAAGCTTTGGGAGAAGTGTTAGACACTCCTCTCTCTGAACCAGCTTCTCAATTTGATATCTCCAGTGAGGTTCTTTTATCTTACAAATTAGGTCACTTTACATCACATGCTTTAACACTAGTCCTTCAGTCTTATCATCGCATTACAAGGTTTACAAAGCTTTTCATACAATTACTATCCAAGGCTGAGCTCTTGATATAATCCATCCTCGCATTGTGACAGGGCATTATAAACAAATGCAGGCTTTTTGGCACCGGTATGGACAAACAGGCCCCCACTTATCTCTCCAGTCGTTCATTATCTCACTTTCCTATCTCCATAACTCAAGGCCAGCATACCTTGAAGTCTAACTGTGTTTTTTCTTATATAAAGCATCAGTATTGTCCCTTACAAAATTCATTAAAGCGGAATATAAAAACAAATGTTTGATCCCGTATACTAGTCAAGTATATGTCCAAAGATCCGCTCCAACAATATTCCCCCTTTTGGTCCTTGAGGATGTTCACGAAATCCAGATGACCACAATGATAGTAGCATGGTGTCATATATTCGTCCTTTGGGTTATGTTACTTTCCTGATGTTCCGTATGTCCACCTTGCCTGTAGCTCTAGGCTACCCTTCAAAGATAGTGGTCGGTGTCATCGTGATCTGTTTCTTCATCCTTGTGTGTCTTCAAGTATTTCCATCAGGTGTGCTTCTTCTTCGGCGATTACACTTGCTACTGGCATCAGTCGAGCCATCATAACTTTACAGCAGATATTAAAACACCCGATAATCAGACAGCAAGTAATTATTATTACAACCAGAATAATTACCAGAGTAATTATGCATATTTACTCCATGCATAAGATAGGACCACAGGATGCCCCTAACAGACAGTCAAACCAGCTAGATCCTCCTGCTGTCGTGGATAACTTATTTACCTCCCTTCTTATGTGTTCAGCGAGGTTGGTTATGTTTTCTGAATTATCGGGAATGTAAGTGCAACATTCAGCTCCAATTAAGGCACATGTGCCCACACTTTGTGCTAGTATCCATGGCCATTCGGTTCTGGAGTACCATTGTGCGTATAGCTACCATTTCAGCCGTTATGCCCTCTATTGCTTCAGCACTGTCGTTAACTATCTGTTCCACTACCCTCTCTAGGTTACGTAATTCATCTATGGTGCGTCCTATCCCGAATGGGTATGGTTCATGCGCTCTACCATCCCAGAACTCTGCGGGTGGTAGGGGATGTGGAATTATTGCTTTAATCCCATAAGCTGGCATATATTTTTTACAATTTTTTTCCGGTGAAGTGGGTACCATGGTCAGAATATCCTTGCCACTGTGAGGCAGTGCAATCACGTGTGGGAAAAGCTTCCACCAACCTGGTAAATTGATTTATAATCACGAGGCAATAACTTTTTCCATGGGATGGGGGCAAAAGACCTGTGAAATCAATTTGTACGTGTTCCCATGGCCCCCGTGAACGGGGCTGGTGTCCCATTTTAATTTAAATGGGCCTGCCTGGATTATATTGTGTACACGTAACGCCTCGATGGCAATATTTGGCGATATCTCTCCCCATCCCTTTCCACCACGAATCTCTTCCAAGTCTCCCGGTCATGGCCTCTCGTCCTGAATGAGACAGGCCATGATGCAACTCTGTATGCATTCAGGCGCCGTTACCTTGTCGTTTCGTCTCCAAACGTTATCCTTCCCTTGCGTTGCGCCCTGCTTTGTCCACATACTTATTTCCTCCTCAGAAATGTCCTGGGGTCGTTTCTCAATACTTAAATGTTCGTCTCGGACCCCAGCGGCACTGACTGAGGCTTCCTCACACGCTTCTTGTTCTAATGCCTTCTGTGCTGCTACGTCTACAGCTTTATTTCCCTGGTGACTCAGCCAATCTGGACTGGTTCGGTCCGGCTCCCTCCTGAGGGCTTTAATTTTAATAACCGCTACCTGTTTTGGTTTATTACTGGCTGCTAAATGAGCTTCTATTCTCAGCTGATGCTTTATGGAATGTCCGCTAGTTGTGATAAAACCCCTTCTCCCCCATGCTGTCATATAATCGTGTACTACCCCGAATGCATATCTACTGTCCGTATAGATATTAACAATCTTATTTTCCGATAATTCCAGTGCCCGGGTGAGGGCTACCAGTTCTGCCACTTATTCAACTGTCTCTAGATCCTGGTTAACTACGGCCCATCCGGTACGAGGTAGTCACTCTACGTATTTTCGTGAGCCGCCCACAAACAAAGTTTGTTCTGCGGTTTGAAGGGGGGCGTCTTTTATTCTATCCTCTTCCATATCCTCACATACCTCTTCACAAAATTGGTGTTCCCCTTCACCCATCATACCTTCTGCGGGGTTGTTTCCTACATTACTAATTATGGTTACCACTTTGTTGGGTGTTAAGAGGACTGCTTCCCACTTTGCCCGTCTCATATTAGATATGGTTCTCAGTTTTCCTGTGTTTAACATTTCTACCAATGTGTGTTTAGTGTGGAGAATGATGGTTCCAGTCATCACCACAGGCTCGCTTATTTCTACCGCCCAAGCTGCGCAATCTATGGTGGCTATACATCTGGATAACCCAGTTACCATCGGGCTTTTGCTGGTACAGTAGTAGGCTATAGGTCTCCTTTTATGCCCGTGATCTTGGATGACCACGGCCATATAGAACCCACCTTCATTGTCACAGTGGATGTGGAAATCTTTACTCATGTCAAGCTGTCCCAATACAGGTGCGGAGACTAGTTCTGACTTGAGTTTACTATACGCCTGTTCTTGTTCAGGACCCCACTCTATAAGGTCTAGGGCCGGTTTCCCCCCTTTCACTAATCTTTGTATTGGCTCAGCAATTTCTGCAAAATCAGGGATAAAGCTCCGGCTGTAATTAAAGAGGCCCAGTACCTTCCTCACCCCCCTTACCTTTACTGGTCGAGGCTTGTCCTTGACAGCCTTTTTCATATCCGAGGGCATTTCTTTCAGCCCCTTTGAGAGGCAGTACCCTAGGTACAGGACCTGGGATTTCCCTACCTGGGCCTTTTTGGGGTTAACCTTAAGGCCCGCCGTTTCCAGAGCCCTTAATACTAAGTATAGGGTTGCCTGATGTCCTTCCTTGGTTTCTGAGGCTATTAATATGTCGTCGACATATTGTAAAATACTATTTCCTGCCGGTACCTCTATTTGTTTTAGTACATCCCTCATGACTCGATGGAATATGGCAGGACTATTATGGAATCCTTGTGGTAATCGGGCCCAAGAATATTGTTTATCCTCCACCTTGAAGGGAAATTTTTCTTGTGATTCTGGGTCGAGTGGAAAGGCCCAAAACCAATTGGCTATGTCTAGGACTGTAAAGATCTTATGTTCATGGTATAATCCATTAAGGATTGTGGAGTGACTGGCCACTATCGGGTGTAATTTGGGCGTGACCTTGTTAAGGTTATTTTATCGATAGTGAGTTTATAACTCCATTCTGGTTTCCCTACCTGCCATGTTGGAGAGTTAGTGGTGCTAACTGTTTCTTTTAAGAAACCCTTTTCCACTAGCCCTTTTACTATTTCTACAAACGCTGTTCTAGCTTCAGGTCTTATAGGGTATTGTCGATGTGGTTTATGAGGTGGTCCAGGGAATTTAATAGGATCCATCTTCGACTTTCCAGTATACAATTTTGTCTGTGCCCAGACCCCGGGCACAGAGGCACATATGCCTCCATACCCTCCAGTCCCGATAAGCCAGTCAGTTTTTGTGGCTGTAGCTACACCTATACTTTCCACATGGTGGGCTATTTGTCCTATATCTCCCTTACTGCCATCCGCCTTTAGACATGTCAGTTTCCCCTTGCCGCAATCAATCAGGGCCTTAAATTCCCTCAATACATCATTCCCCAATATTGTTCCCTCACGATTCTTGCATGCGTAAAATCTCATGGGTATATATAAGTTATCAATTTCCACCAATTGGGTGCTGCTCAGGTTGCCAGTGTGGGCCGTCCATCTATTCCGTTTATCAGAGCCTTTTTGTCGGTGACGGGAAGGTGAATATTGGTGATGGATATTGAGGCTCCCGTGTCCACGAGCATCTCACACTGTCGGCCACATACTCGTTCAGACACATATATCCTTTCCTTCTTTTTACTTTGTACAGGGGCCGCCGGACATCACAGGGTGGCTTTGTACGCCTGCCACTGCTGGTTTTCCTGTTGTGACAGGTTCCTTGCCTTTTTAGGACATTCATTTTTACCATAGCATGTCGCTTCCAGGTGCCCTTTCTTACCACAATACATACATTGCTTTTCACTGCCTTTCCCTTTGCATTCCCTGGCAAAATAGCCCGGTTTTCCACAATTATGTCAAGTCCCCCTTTCCTGCTCTCCTCCTGCTCCCGTGGCAGATACCTTTTCCTGCTTTATCTTTGTCTGAGATTTTTCATCGCCCCCTCCCTGGACGCCACTAGCCCACTCGACCAGTTCATCATAATCCTGGGTTACAATTACTCCTATTTTTATAATGGTCTGGTGTGCAGCGGATAGTCCGTCCTTGAATGCCTGAATAAATGTTCGGTCACCGCGGCCTGGGTTTCCCTCTCCAGAGCATTCTTGATATATCGGGAACAATCGTTCCCCATACTCTGAGGCTCCTTCCCCTTTTTGCTGTTTGGTTGTAGTAATTTTACCCCAATTAGTAGGGGCATTGCCTAAAACCCGTTGGATCTCGGTTTTAAAATGTCCAAAGGCCGCCAGTTGACCATCTACTTCGGTGGTTAAAGGTACCGCGTGTGTCCAACGTCCCCCTGAAAAGTCGACATTGGCTGCTACCGCGGCTCCTCGGGCCACTACTATCCACCGATCTGCCGGGCAAGCCGCTCAGACTAGTTGGTGGATATCTCTGAGGTGTAGTTGGTGGCCCACCCAAACTGTATCCAGCTCTGCCCAAAATTTAATATTCGCACATCGGGGCTGTAATTTACCCAGGGATGCCATTATCTGCTGTCTTTCGCCGGAGGTAAAGGGCTTAATTTCGCAATGGGATTTGCAGCCGTCCCACCTCTTATTACCAGCGCCACCGGGAGGGTTTCTAAATCTTCCTGACCCGGGGCAGTTGCTTCGCATTGATAATTCTCGTGAGGGGGCAGCGATCCCCCCCATTGAGATCGACCCTGGATCTCTTGTTCCACCGCCAGGCATTTCTTTTCCCACTCTATTTTTTCCTTTGTGCCTGGTTTAATTGTTTACTTTTTTCATCCATTTTCTCTTTAAAATCCTTAACCTGTTCCATTAGTCCTGCTAACTGATGTACCAATAATACTCCGGCTTTTTTAGTTTTATCTTTCTTTTGTTTAACTATCCAACTTCGATGTTGTTCTAACGTCTGGGATACATCCCAACCGTCTTTTTGCATTTTCTTGATTAAGATCTGTCGATCGGTCATATAGGAATTAATTAACGAGCCGGGCGGCCCACGTTTTACATTCCCTTCCTTACCTTCAATCTTCGCCAGGCTCGCACGTTTCCCTTTGTTCCTGTAATACTCACGACCACGACTACTCTGTGGGGTTCTTTGTCTTCGCAACAAAGCAAGCGTGTTTCTTTACCACTGGAGTTTTTCGGCTCTTGGTTGGAGTGATCAGTTCCCTTCCGCACAGACCTTATTTACCAAAGGGAAAAATCAAACTGGTTAGACAACCTCCTCCCGCTATCTACTTACTCGTATCTTATACACTATCCCGTTGTGCCCGGACACCTCACTTTTCAGTCTCTAACACCAGATTCCAGATATTGTCTTAAATGGTCATGTCTGATCAGAGAGTATCCGGTCGTGACGCCATTTTGTTGTGGAAAAATATTTCCGAGACTGTATAATATATAAAGAGAGGTTTATTAAATCGGAGACAAAGCTTTGGGAGAAGTGTTAGAGACCCCTGTCTCTGAACCACGACTCAAATTGGTATCTGCAGTGAAGTTCTTTTATCTTACAAATTACGTCACTTTACAACACATGCTTTAGCACTACAAAGCTTTGACTATCGAAGGCTAAGCTTTTGATATAACCCATCCTGCGTTGTGACAGGGCAGTATAAAGAAGTGCAGGCTTTTGACACCGGTATAAACAAACATACTCAGCACTTAACTCTTCAGTGTTCATTATCTCACTTTCCTATCTCCATTAACTCAAGGCCATTATACCTTGAAGTTTAACTGTTGAAAGCACAATGCATCAGTATTATCCCTTACAAAATTCATTTAAAGGGGCTAATAAAAAGAATGTTGGACAAGTATATGTCCAAAAATCCGCTCCAACAGCCTGGATGATGTGGAATCGGTATGGGTCGAGCTGCAGAATTTAAAGGGCAGAAAACGCTTGTATAAACCACCAAATGGTAGTAGTGAGGTTGGGGACAGCATCAAATAAGAAATAAGGGATGTGTGCAATAAAGGTACAGCAGTAATCATGGCGACTTTAGTCAACATATTACTTGGGCTAAACTAACTGGTAGCAATGCGATGGAGAAGCATTTCCTCGAGTGTATTAGGGATGGTTTATGAGATCAATATGTCGAGGAACCAACCAGGGAGCTGGGCATCCTAGACTGGGCGATGTGTAATGAGAAGGGACTAAACTTGTTGTGCGAGGCCCCTTGGTGAAAAGTGAACATTCTTTGGTAGAATTCGTTATTAACATGGAGAGTGACAAATTTAATTCGGAAACTAAGGTCCTGAACTTAAGGAAAGGTAACTTCGACGGTATGAGGCATGAATTGGCTAGAATAGACTGGCAAACGACACTGAAAGGGGAGACGCTGGATAAGCAATGACAAAGATTTAAAGATCACATGGATGAACTTCAGCAAATGTAAATCCCTGTGTGGAGTAAAAAGAAAACTGGGAAGGTGGCTCAACCATTGCTAACAATGGAAATTAAGGATAGTGTTAAAGCCAAGAAAGAGGCATGTAAATTGGCTAGAAAAAGCAACAAACCTGAGGACTGGGAGAAGTTTAGAATTCGATAGAGGAGGACTAAGGTTTTAATTAAGGGGGGGAACAAACACTTCGAGAGGAAGCTTGCAGGGAATATAAAAACTGACTGCAAAAGCTTCTCTAAATATGTGAAGAAAAAAAGATTAGTAAAGCCAAACGTAGGACCCTTGCATTCGGATTCAGGTAAATTTATAATGGGGAACAAAGAAATGGAGGACCAATTGAACAAATACTTCGATTCTGTCTTCACGAAGGAAGAAACAAATAACCATCTGAAGGTACTAGGGACAGTGGGTCTAGTGAGAAGGAGGAACTGAAGGATATCCTTATTGGGCGGGAAATTGTGTTCTGAAAATTCATGCGATTGAAAGCCGATAAATCCGATGGGCCTGTCGTCTGCATTCCAGAATGCTCAAGGATGTATCTCTAGAAATAGTGGATGCATTGGTGATCATTTTACAACAGTCGATCGACTCTGGTTCAGCTCCTATGGACTGGAGGGTAGGTAATTTACCATCAATTTTTAACAAAGGAGGGAGAGAGAAAACAGGTAATTATAGACCGGTTCGCTTGACATCAGTAGTGGGGAAAATGTTGGAATCGATCATGAAGCATGAAATAGCAACGCATTTGGAAAGCGGTGGCAGGATCGCATCAGTTCAGCATTGATTTATGAAAGGGTTATCATGATTGACGAATCTTCTGGAACTTTGTGAGGATGCAACTAGTAGAGTGGACAAGGGAGAACCAGTGGATGTGGTGTATTTGGACTTTCAGAAGGCTTTTGACAAGGTCCCGCACGAGAGATTGTTGTGCAAAATCAAAGCACATGGTATTGGAGGTAATATACTGAGGTGGATAGGGAACTGGTTGGCAGACAGGAAGCAGAGATCGGGATAAACGAATCCTTTTCAGAATGGCAGGCAGTGACCACTGGAGTGCCGCAGGGCTCAGTGCTGGGTCCCCAGCTCTTTGCAATATACATTACCGATTTGGATGAAGGAATAGAGTGTAATATCTCCAAGTTTGCAGATGACATTAAACTGGGTGGCGGTGTGAGCAGTGCGTAGGACGCTAAGACACTGCAGGGTGACTTGGACAGATTAAGTTAGTGTTCAAATGCATGGCAGATGCAGTATAATGTGGATAAATTTGAGGTTATCCATTTTTGGGCAAAAACACGAAGGCAGAATTTTATCTGAATGGCGGCACACTCGGAAAAGGAAAGGTGCAACAAGACCTGCGTGTCATGGTTCATCAGTCAATGAAAGTGTGCACGCAGGAACAGCAGGCGATAAAGAATGCAAATGGTATGTCGGCATTCATAGCTAGGGGATTTGAATATAGATGCTGGGAAGTCTTACTGCAGTTGTCCAGGGCCTGAGTGAGGCCTCACCTTGTGTTTAGTGTCTGAGGAACGATGTTCTTCCTCTTGAGGGAATGCAGCGTAGGTTCAGCAGACTGATTCCAGCGATGGCTGAACTGTCATATGAGGAGAGACTGGATCAACTGGGCCTTTAGTCACTGGAGTTTAGAAGGATGAGAGGAGATCTCATAGAAACATATAGGATTCTGACGGGACTGGACAGGTTAGATGCGAGAAGAATGTTCCCGATGTTGGGGAAGTCCAGAAACAGGAAACATAGTATTAGGATAAGGGGTAGACCATTTAGGACTGAGATGAGGAGAACCTTCTTCACTCAGAGAGTTGTTAACCTGTGGAATTCCCTGCCGCAGAGCGTCGTTGATGCCAATTCATTGGATATATTCAAAAGGGATTTAGATATGGCTCTTACGGTTAAGGGGATCAAGATGTATGGAGATAAATCAGGAAATGGGTACTGAAGGATTGATCAGCCATGATCTTATTGAATGGCGGTGCAGGCTCGAAGGACCGAATGGCCTACTCCTGCACATATTTCCTATGTTTCTATGTTTATATTTAACACGATGTGGATCAGGCGGTCAGAATGAGCTCGTCGCCAACACGACAGGAAATGGGAATCATCAGGGTATTCATGGTAATACATTTACTGTTAAATTACAAATATAGGTCAGGTGAATGTGGAGGGATGCAGTCACAGTTTAATGTGAAACAGAGAACTGGTGCATTTAGGGCAATAGAACAACTGTTCAGTTATAAATCATATAAAGGTAATTGCAGAGAAATAGAGTCATTGTCTAATTAGAAATAGAGGACTGGGGATTTAGTGGCAAACAGTGAGAGTTTAAATAGAATGGGAGGACTGGGGAATTAAGGGCAACATAGTGAGTTTTTAATTAGAAATAGAGGACTGAGGAGTTTAGGGGAACACAGTGAGTGTTTAATGAGAATTAGAGGGCCGGGGAATTTCGGGGAACACAGTGCATGTTTAAGTAGAAATAGAGGTCTGGGGAATTGAGGGGAATACAATGAGAGTTACATTTGAATTAGAGGACTGGGAAATTTGGGAGAACACAGTGAGTGTTTAATTAGAATTAAGAACAAAGGAACATAAGAAATTGGAACAGGAGTAGGCCATACGGCCCCTGGAACCTGCGCCGCCGTTTAATATGATCATGGCTGTTCCGATCATGGATTCAGCACCAGTCCCTGCCCGCTCCCCATAACCCCTTATTCATATAACGTTTAAGAAACTGTCTATCTCTGTCTTACATTTATTCAATGACCCAGCTTCCACAGCTCTCTGAGGCCGCGAATTCTACAAATTTACGACCTGCTGCAACAAGAAAATTGTCCTCATCTCAGCCGTGAGTGGTTGGCCCCGTATTCTAAGATTATGCCCCCTTGTTCTAGTTTCCATTATCAGTAGAAACATCCTCTCTGCATCCACCTTGTCAATCCCACTCATAATCTTATACGTTTCGATAAGTTCACCTCTCATTCAGCATTTAATACAAATGTCGATCTTAAGTAATTTTTTTGCAGACGGCAGATGTAACCATGCATGCAGTATGCATATCTTTTACGGTGGATAGTCATGTATGTTGTGTTGTGTTGCGTATTAATAATAATAATGATGATAATAATAAAATATCTGTCAGTAATCTATGTATCTCTATCTGTAACAATACCTGACAATGACATGCCGTTGTCACCTTTTGCAGAAAAAACTTTCATAGAACAGGGATGAGCAGCGGAGCACGGATAACGGCCCAGCAGATCTATGTCCCCTCACCGATCTCGAGGAGCCGGTGCTGGCACTTCTGGGGTTCCACAAGCGTTTGCCCACCTGTGCTGCGTCAGAACCTGTCGTCAGGCCACGTGAGTAAACTATAAACCATTGGGTGATGTAAAGTCAATTGATGCCTCATATATCCATAAAATATATCATTGATGATTTATCGATGCAATGTTATGTAATATTATGTTATGTAATGTACTGTTATGTAATTAATGATGGGATCATGAAAGTTATTGTAATGCTAATTTAGTACGATCATGATGTTCATCATTCGTGAAGTCTGTCATCATTCTTACAACATTAGAGTTGCTCTCATGCACATGGCTGTGTAGCGTTTGGATTCTGATGTGACCCAAGCACCGCCTTCTCCTCTAATTAGCTCTTTTTTGTCTTCTAGTTCAACCAAGGGTGTAGGCCTTGGAAATCGAACCACCACTTCAAATAATGGAGCCGGTCTAACTTATTTCTGGGTTCATAGAGGCCTGAATCCCCCCCGTTCTGCTGCGGGTCCTACTCTCCACTGAGGAAAGTGAGGCGGTCAAGAAGGAGTCTGCAGCAGCCGTAGCTTCCAGTGTTCCTGCGGCCACGTACTCCTCGAACGAGGAGGTAGCTAGGCCAAGTGCTTTGCCAAAGGGTGCCTCCAGTGATTCACTGCCGGTGACGAGCACGCGGCAGTTGGTTCGGCGCAGTCGAACTGCTCCACGAACAGGAGATCTTAGCGTGTACATGTTTAACTTGTCCTGGAGAAGTGTTGAGTTTTGTCAAGAGCTCCTCCAGGCAATGGGTGGAATATCTCAGCAGATGGCCACCCTATCCACTAAAGTGAACGAGAAAATGACACAGATAGCGGTGGCCCTGGAGATAATAGCCAGGGACACTGGTGCCAGAGTGCTATCCTTGGTCCCGGAATCCGGCACTGCTCCCCAATGTGCCGCACCCCCATTGCCCGAGACCCATGCGAGCCAGAGGAAGCTGGTGCATCTGGCTCGGAGGATATTTCCACAGAAATGTCCTCTCCACCATCATCACCTTGGTGTTGGTAGGTGAAAGGAAAGAGGTGCTGATCAGACCAGTGGAAAGTTAAGGAGGGGCGTGGCCGTAAGGATGGAGGGAATGTGTTTTGTTATACGTAACTATTGTTGTCTGTGAGGTGGGGTGTGTGTTTCGGTTTACTTTTAATTGATTAAATTGTTCCTATTTTTAAATGTTTAATTGTTGGGATGGTTTGCGAGAGAGTGGGTTATGAAGGCTTTTTTTAAATTAAAATCTGTTGTTATTGTATTGCTAAAACGTTAAAATGTTGAAAGTTTGGGTTGAGGTGGGGGAGGGGGTACTGTTGTTTTGTGTTGTATTGTGTTATGTTTTATTAAAAAAAATATATCGTTAAACGTATTTATAAAAACTTAATTTAACATTGTTGTGCATTGTATTCAGCTACTTGTAGCATTAAACTCCGACGAGTCCTTACCATGAAAGGTTAACATCAAACGTAACGGTACTTGTCACAAACTTAACGCAAAGCTTTCATTTATGAGCTGCAGACATAACACGTTCAGCTGTGTAGTCACAACGGGCCCTTTCCTGCGTTCTAGAGGAGAGTAAGGGCATGGTTCAGCATCAGCCTGAGTGTCTTCCCCGAGGTCATCATCCACCTCATCTTCATCATCTTCTCCTCCCTCCTGAGGTGGATCGGCAGTCCCATTTGGCAATTCTTAGCCCTACCTGGTAGCCAAATTATGCAGCATGCAGCACTCCACAATTAATTGAGCAAACTACTCAGAGTATTATTTCAAATCGTCTCCTGAATGGTCCCGGCATCTGGAGTGTTGGTTAAGCATTCTAATTGTCTTTTCGACGACATTTTGTGTGGCGATGTCGCTTTCATGTTATCACCTCTCGGCTTCTGTCTGTGGCTTACGCAGGGGAGTCCATCAGTCAGCTGGTAATGCCATATCCTTTATCACCAGCATCCAACCGTGACATATGGCTGACTCATAATCAGGTCAGGCAAAGTACTCTCACGCATGATGAGTGCAACAGGGATGCTGCCTGGAAATGTTGCATTGAATGCCATGATCATTTCCTTGTGGTCAACAACGAGATGCACATTCAGGGAGTGGACTCCCTTTTTGTTCAGAAACACCTCTGCTTCCTGAAAGGGTGCTCTCATGGAGATGTGCGGGCTGTGTATTCCTCCCTGTAACTTGGGGAAGTTTGCTATTCTGGCGAAATCCAAAGCCCCCTCAGTCTGTGCCACGCTGGTCAAAGGGAAGCTTATCAGGTCCATCCTTTGAGCGTAAAGGGCTTCAGTAACCTATCGAAAGCAGCAATGCGTGGCATACTGAGAGATATCGCAAATGTCGCTTGCTGAAGCCTGAAAGCAGCCAGATGCATAGTCGGAAAGTGCCGCAGTAACCTTGACCTCAAAGGGCAGCACGGTCATGATGGTGCTGTTAGGCTGCAGATCTCCTTGATGATCTGCCATATCCCAGCGATGACCTCTTTTGGAATCATACTCTCCCAAGGCACGTGTTCACCGACACGTTCAGGTAAGACCGTTTCTCTCTGGAAGTGCGTCGGGTGTATGTTCTCCTCCTCCTCCTGCCACGTCCTTAATTGGGCAGATAATGCTCTTCAATATCCCTTCTTTCACCTCTAGTCTGCAGCATGTCTGTAGTCATCAATACAGGCTGAGAAATTTCAGGCCCCATTACAATTACTATTAGACGTATTCTTCAGAAATAATACATTTTCATCCGAAATTTCATAAATTCTTCTAAACTCGACCACAGTATTATAAGGTGTTTTTTAAATTTTGATATTCACCTTAAAATAACTCACAGATTAAATCAATGCTCTCCAGAAATTGAAGCAGCCTTTTTTAGAAAAGTCGTTCCATTTACGAAATGGATTCCATGCCGCTGGGTTAAGATCAGGTGAATGCAGCTTTTTTTCAGTGTTTTTTTGGGCTAACGTTAGGCTGGGCGGTTTATTGGCGTTAGTTTCCATGAAAATCTGTTTTCTGGATGTTGACTTCTTAAAGATATGGACGAGTGGTTAAATTAAATGTCGGCGTTAACTTGATTCTAAAACTAATGCTGGCGATAAATGGGTAATAAATAGGCGATAGATGGACGTTAGTTTCCATTTCTGGGTAAATGGGAGATAACCGGGTGCTATAACATCTCAGCGTTTAAATAGGTGGTAAGTGATGGGTAGCGGGGAGAAACTAATGGAAAAATTAAAGAAACAGCAAGGGACCTAGTACTGAGCCCTGCCGAACCCCACTGGAAACAATCTTCCAGTCACAAAAACACACCAATCATTTGCCTTTTCTTCCTGCCACTGGGACAATTATGGGTCCAACTTGACACTTTCCCTTGGATCCGATGATTTTTATTTTTCTTCCATGTGGGAGTTTGCTGCAAGCAATGATTCAAATCCATGCAGACTACATCAAACAAACTGTCTTCCCCGAACCTCCTTGTTACCGCCTCAAAAAATTCAATCATGTCAGTTCGAAATGAGTTTCCCTTAACAAATCCATGCTGACTGTCCTTGATTAATCCGTGCCGTTACATATGATGATTAATACAGTCGCTCAGACTTTTTCCGATAATTTTCCCACGGTCTCGTTCAGGGTCACACAGCTTGAATTACTCGGTGAACCCCTTTCTTCATTTTAAACAATGGTACAGTGTTTGCAAAACGCAAGTCATCTGGCACCACACTTATGTAATAGCAGTGCATTTGGAAAGAGGTGACATGATAGGTCCAAGTCAGCATGGATTTGTGAAAGGGAAATCATGCTTGACAAAGCTTCTGGAATTTTTTGAGGGTGTTTCCAGTAGATTGGACAAGGGAGAACCAGTTGATGTGGTATATTTGGACTTTCAGAAAGTTTTCGACAAGATTCCACACAAGAGAGTAATGTGCAAAGTTAAAGCACATGGGATTGGGGGTAGTGTGCGGACATGGATTGAGAACTGGTTGTCAGACAGGAAGCAAAGAGTAGGAGAAAATGGGGACTTTTCAGTGACTAGTGGGGTTCTGTGCAGGGGCCCCAGCTGTTTACACTGTACATTAATGATTTAGACGAGGGGATTAAATGTAGTATCTCCAAATTTGAGGATGACACTAAGTTGGGTGGCAGTGTGAGCTGCGAGGAGGATGCTATGAGGCTGCAGAGCGACTTGGACAGGTTAGGTGAATGGGAAAATGCATGCCAGATGAAGTATAATGTGGATAAATGTGAGGTTATCCACTTTGGTGTTAAAAACAGAGAGACAGATTATTATCTGAATAGTGACAGATTAGGAAAATGGGAGGTACAAAGTGACCTGGGTCTCATGGTACATCAGTCATTGAAGGTTGGCATGCAGGTACAGCAGGCGGTTCAGAAAGCAAATAGCATGTTGGCCTTCATAGCAAGGGGATTTGAGTACAGGTGCAGGGCGGTGTTGCTACAGTTGTACTGGGCCTTGATGAAGCCACACCTGGAGTATTGTGTAGAGTTTTGTTCTCCTAACCTGAGGAAGGACATTCTTGCTATTGAGGGACTGCAGCGAAGGTTCACCAGACTGACTCCCGGGATGGCAGGACTGACCTATCAAGAAAGACTGGATCAACTGGGCTTGTATTCACTGGAGTTCAGAAAATGAGAGGGGACCTCATTGAAACGTTTAAAATTCTGACGGGGTTAGACTGGTTAGATGCAGGAAGAATGTTCCCAATGTTGGGGAAGTCCAGAACCAGGGGACACAGTCTAAGGATAAGGGATAAGACATTTAGGACCGAGATGAGGAGGCATTTCTTCACCCAGAGAGTGGTGAACCTGTGGAATTCTCTACCACAGAAAGTTGTTGAGGCCAATTCACTAAATGTATTCAAAAATGAATTAGATGAAGTCCTTACTACTAGGGGATCAAGGGGTATTGCGACAAAGCAGGAATGGGGTACTGAAGTTGCATGTTCAGCCATGAACTCATTGAATGGCGGTGCAGGCTAGAAGGGCCGAATGGCCTATTCCTGCACCTATTTTCTATGTTTCTATGTTTCTGTGTACTTCCCCTGTACTGATTTCCATGTTTCTGGAGCTCCTAATTCCGCAGTTTTTGCACCGCCCAATTCGGCAGTTTCAGTAACTCCCAATCCATAGTTTCTGGAGCTAATTCCCCTGTTTCTGCAACTGCTAATTACCCTCCTCCTAGAGCTAATTCCCCTGTTTCTGGAGCTCATGTTTTTCTGAAGTTCCTAATATCCCAGATTGTGGATCTCATAATGCATCTGTTTCTGGAGGCAACTGTCCTGTTTCTGTTGTTAATTCAACTCTTTCTGGAGCTAATACCTTTTTACCGGGGGAAAATTCCTATGGAGCTCCTAATTTCCCTTTATCTGGAGCTCCAAATTGCGCAGTTTGTGAAACATATAATTGTGCTTTTTACCTGTCTAGTAGACGACGACATATATGGCTCCGAATTGTCCTGTTTATGGTGCGCTCTCCTAATTACCCCGCAACATGAACACGAAAATGCAATTTTTCTGGAGCTAACTCTCCCGTTTTTAAATGTAATTCCACTGTTTCTGGAGCAAATTGCACTGTACTGTGAATATTACTGTGTTCCGCCAGCTGGCTTCCCCTGTTTCTGGCGCAAATTCCTCTGTTTCTGGAGCTGCTAGTTTACCAGTTTCTGTAATTACTACTTTTCATCTTTCAAGACCTAATTCAACAGTTTCTAGATTTATGTCCCCTGTTCCCGTCGCTATGTCTCCTGTTTCTGTCGCTAATGCCCTTGTTTCTGCGCTAAATCCCGTGTTTCTGGAACTTCTACTTCCCTTCTTTCTGCGAATCCTAATTTCCCTGTTTCCGGAGGGAATTCCCAATTTTCTGCAGCAAATAACCTGTTTCTGGACCTAATACCTTTAGTTTCTGGAGAAAAATATAGTTTCTGGAAGTCATAGTTCCCTTCGTTCTGGAGATTCTGAGTTGTGTATGGATCTCGTAATTGTCCTTTTTCTGCAGCTCCAAGTTGCGCTGTTTATGAAGCAGCTAATTGTCCTATATGACTGTCTACTAGTTATATATATATATATATCTCTGAAGTGTCCTGTTTAAGTGCGCTCCCCTAAATCCTCTGCTGTCACCTCTTTCTAGAGCTTAATCTGCTTTTTCTAGCCACAATTCCTCTGTTTCTGGAGCTAATTGCACAGTTTCTGGAGCTAATTCCAAGGTTTGTGTTGCTGCTAATTTCCCTGTCCGTGGAGCTCATAATTCCTCTGTTACTGGAACAAATTACCCTATTCCTGCAGCAAATCACCTTTTATCTGAAGCTGAAATTTCCTCTGCTTCTGGAGCACCTAATTTTCTCTGTTTCTGTATATCATCGCGATATTCCTGCACATAAGTTCCCTCTCTCTGCGGCTCCTAATTCCGCGGTTTCTGGAGCCCTTAATTCCCTAGTTTGTGGAGTTAACTCCGATATTTCTGGAGCTAATTCCACGGTTTCTGGAATTAATTCTGGTAACTAAGCATATTCCATTTGCCATATCGGGAGCTTTTTCCCTTGTTCCGGGTTTAGATTCAATTATCTTGGAGCTGCTAAATCCCATCTTATGGGAGCTGCCAATGCCGCTGTGGCTGGAGCTCCTACTACCCCAGGTTATGCAGGTCCGAGTTTCCCTGTTTCTGGAGCTAATTCACTTAATTGTGGAGACCATAATTGCCCTGTTTCTGGAGCTTCAAATTGCGCTGTATATGAAACACCGAATTGGGCTTTTAATGTGGCTACCATTTCACTGATATATTTAGCTTCGAATTATTCTGCTTATGGTCCGCTCTCCTAATTCCCCCGCTACAGGAATAGATAGTTTACCTGTTTCATGAGCCAACGCTTCTCTTTCTAAATGTAATTGTTTTTTACTGGAGCAACTTTCGCTGTACTGAATAAAATTCCATGTTTCTGGAGCTCATAATTCACCAGTTTCCCCAGTGCCTAACTCGTCAGTTTCTGTAACTCCAATTCTCCTCTTCGTAAACCTTATTCCCCAGTTTCTGTAGCTAATACCTATTTTCATGAACTAAAATCCAGTCATACAGGAGCTCCTAATTCCCCTCTCTGCAGCTCCTAATTCCCCTGTTCCTGGAGATAATTCACCTGTTTCTGGAGCTCATGTCTTTCTGGAGTTCGTGATATCCAGATTGGGGATCTACTAATGCATTTGTTTCTGGGGATAATTCCCCTGTTTCTGTTGCTAACTCAACTGTTTCTGGATCTAACCTTTGTTTCTGGGGAAAATTACTCTGGAGATCTTAATTTCCCTTTTTCTGAAGCTCCAAATTGTGCAATTTATGTAGCACATTATTGTTCTTTCCTTTTAGTGTCTCGTAGTTTGCCGATATATATGGCTAGGAAGTGTCCTATTGATAGTGCGCTCTCTCAATTACCCTGCAACATGAAATGTAAATTCATCTTTTTTTTCCCCTGTTTCTGGCGCTAATTCCTTTGTTTGTGCGCTAATTCCCGTGTTCCTAGAGCTCCTACTTTCCCTTTTTATGCGACTCCAAATTCCCTCTTCCTGGATGGAATTCTCCTCTTTCTGGAGCGAATTCATCTGTTTCTGGAGTAAATACCTTTGTTTCTGGAGAAGTTTCCATAGTTTCTGAAGGTCCTCTTTCCGGAAATATTTCAGCTGTTTTTGGAACTAATTCCCCTGTTACTGGAGCTCCAGTTTGCACTGTTTATGAAGCAACAAATTGTCCTTGTTACCTGTCCACTCGTTTGCCGATATACATAGCTCCGATTTGTCCAGTTTATGTTGCGCTATTCTAAATCCGCTGTTGCAGGGACAGCTAAGGTTATTCTTTCTAGAGCTTACTCTGCTCTTTCTAAACCGACTCCCCCTGTTTCTGGAGCTAATTTCGCTGTTTCTGGAGCTAATTCTAATATTCCTGAGGCTGCTAATTTCCCATTCTGTGTTATTGGAGCAACTTTCCATGTTCCTGTAGCAAATCACCTTGCAACTGTAGCTGAAATGTCCTCTCTTTCTGGAGAACTTAATTCTGTCTCTTTCTGTAGATAATCGCGATATTTCTGGACATAACTCCCCTCTCTTTGGAGTTCCTAATTCTGGTGTTTCTGAAGAACTTAATTCCCCAGCTTGTAGAGTTAACTCCAATATTTCTGGAGCTAATTCCCCGATTTATGGAATTATTTCCTGTAATTTAAAGATAACCCATTACCCCTGTTTCTGCTGCTATTTCCCTTGTTCAGGGGTTAGTTTTAATGTTCTTGGAGCTGCTAGATCCCATCTTGTGGGAGTTCCGAATGCCACTGTTGCTGGAGCTCCTACCACCCCAGGTTATGCAGGTCATGGTTCCCCTGATTCTGGAGCTAATTCACTTATTTGAGGAGATCCTAATTCCTCTGTTTCTGGAGTTTCAAATTGCGCTGTTAATGAAACACCTAATTGTGCATCTTATGTGGTTACCATCTCCCGATATATTTAGCTGTGCATTATTCTGCTTGCCGTGCGTTCTCCTAATTCCCTTGCGACTTGAGCTAATGCTTCTCTTTCTAAATGTAAATCTCTTTTTTCTGGAGCTACTTACGTTGTACTGATCAAATTTCCGTGTTTCTGGAGCTCCTAATTCCCAAGTTTCTCCAATGTCCAATTCGGCAGTTTCTGTAACTGCTAATTCTCATCTTTCTAGATCTAATTCCCCCTTATCTGGAGCTGATACACTTGTTTCTGAACGAATTCCAGTATTCCTCGAGCTCCTAATTCCCCTCTCTGCAGCTCCTAATTCCCCTGTTCCTGGAGATAAAACCCCTGTTTCTATGCTAATTCCCGTGTTCCTGGAGCTATTACTTCCCTCTTTCTGCGATTCCTAATTTCCCTGCTTCTGGAGCAAATTCCACAGATTCTGGTGCGTCTAATTTACCAGTTTCTGTAACTCCTACTTTTCTTCTTTCAAGACCTAATTCCACAGTGTCTAAACTTAATTCCACATTTTCCGTCACTATTTCCCTTGTTTTTGCATTAATTCCCATGTCCTGGAGCTCCTACTTTTCGACTTTCTGCGAGTCCTAATTTCTCTGTTCCTGGAGGGAATTATCCTGTTTCTGTAACTAATTCAGCTGTTTCTGGAGCTAATATCTATGTTTCCGGAGAAAATTCGACGTTTTTGGAAGTCCTAGTTCTCCATTTTCTGGAGATTCTGAGTTGGCTGTGGAGCTCCTAATTGTCCTTTTTCTGGAGCTCCAAATTGCGCTGTTGTTGAAGCACCTAATTGTCCATCTAAGTGTCTACTAGTTATATATATATATTTCTGAAATGTCCTCTTTATGTTGCGCTCTCCTCAATCCTCTTCTTAATCCCCTTCTCTGCAGCTCCTAGTTCCCCTGTTCCTGGAGCTAATTTCACTGTTTCTGGAGCTCATGTTTTTCCTGGAGTTATTCATATCCCAGATTGTGGATCCCTTAATGTATCTGCTTCTGGAGGTAACACCCCTATTTCTGTTGTTAATTCAACTATTTCTGGAGCTAAACTTTTTTTCTTGGGAAAATTCCTCTGGAGCTCAAATTTTCCTTTTTCGGGAGCTCCGAATTGTGCGGTTTATAAAGCACATAATTGTACTTCTTACGTGTCGAGTAGTTTGCTGATATATATGGTTCCGCATTGTTCTGTTTATGGTGCGCTCTCCTAATTACCCTGCAATATGAACGGAAAATTCACGTTTCCTGAAGGTAACTATCCTCTTTCTAAACGCACTTTCCCTATTTCTAGAGGTAAATGCGGTAATATGATCATTCCTGTGTTTCTGGAGCTACTATGCGGGGAGCTGGCCAAGCACGCCGTATCGGAAGGGGCAAAGGCGGTGACCATGTCCACCAGCTCCAAGTATAACTGCGTGCTGTCCTGAGAGATCAAACCCAAACACAACGGCTCTTTTAAGAGGCACCCACAACCACTCTCAAAAAGCTGCACAAACGCATCTGCATTTGGACTCAATTTACTGTAATTATTTTCAGAATAATTGTGTGCGAACCTTTGCAGTCCCAGCTACAGATTTAGTTTTAAATTCTCAGATAACCGATTGTACTGTCCGCTTTGACGTAAACTAAAAACTCGGTCCCTGGTCGATTTTTCCCATTACTCTCAGGCCAGTTCCTTTACACCGCCTACTGACGAATTTGAAGCTTGTTTTAGGCTGAGACTCAGACTTTGGCTACCTCATTCTCTCTCAAGCCCTTTTCAAATTAAAAGAACATTCTAGTTAGGAGTCAAACAGTTTATTAACCCTGGAGTCCGAACGTAACAAACGGGACAGTTTGAACATTCTGTCCCTCTTCACTTTTCACAAACGGACTCCCAGTTCTGGTCTCACTGCCGCCTTTGCGCTGGATCGATCGATAATCTATGAATCCCGAGTTTTACAAAGATTGAGCTGGAATGTATCCCTTTATAGAATCAGTGGGGAATGATTCTCGCACATTACAGATAGTTTATACTGAACCGGAATTTAATCCTGATTGTAAAAGCCTGGATTTTGCAATGGAAATATGGATTAAGATTAAAGGAAACAAAAAATGTTTGGATATATTTGGCTAATGGTGAAGTTACTTTCATAATCCGAAATTTTAACAATTATTTGCGGTATTTTATCAATATCTAAATCGTTAGAGGACTGACTGTTGAGAACATTCATTTCCGCCCAGGTTTTTTTGGCGGGCTAAACAGGCTGCGATTGGTCATCAGAAAATACCAAAGAAATTCCTCACAGAGCAACCAATCACAAGTTCGCTCTCTGCATTCCTCGAGATAGTATAAGAAGGGCAGATGTGGGAACATTTTTTCATTCTTTCTCTGAACGTGTGGAATAAGTAAATGTCTGGAAGAGGAAAATAGCGGCGGTAAAGCTCGGGCCAAGTCCAAGTCTCGCTCCTCCAGGGCCGGACTGCAGTTCCCTGTGAGCCGTGTTCAAATGCTCCTGCGGAAGGGGAATTACGCTGAGCATGTGGGTGCCGGAGCCCCGGTCTACATGGTTGCTGTGCTCGAGTATCTGACCACTGAAATCCTGGAGCTGGCCAGCAACGCGGCCCGCGACAACACGAAGACTCATATCATACCCAGACACCTGCAGCTGGCCATCCGCAACGACCAGGAGCTCAACAAGCAGCTGGGAATGGTGGCCATCGCTCAGGGCAGGATGCTGCCTGATAGCCAGGCTGTGCTGCTGCCCAAGAAAACCAAGAGCATGTAAAGCGGACAGGGTTGAATCTATTAACCCAAAGGCTGTTTTCAGAGACACACACAGTATCTATGAAACGGCTGGTTACAGTTCTATGGGACGCAGTTTACCGATTCTAATTTAATATTAAATCTCTGTAATTAAGCTGGGAGTTTGCTGATCAAAAACGAGCCTCAGACCTTTTCAGTTAAGAGCATAAACATCTCGAAGTCCAGCTCACCAACCAGTGCCGCATGTATGCTGTTAGCCAATATTCAGATCAGTGAATCAAAGTAGAGAGGGAATGGCTTCAGAAAAATACAAATCAGGCGGAACCTGAACGTGAGACCAACAATCATTCAAAAAGTTGTTGTGAGAGTTGAATATGAACGGATGTTAAGAGCCGAGTATAAAGGAAATGGGCGGTTGATGGCCTCACCGTATCTTATTGGGACAATAATTCCACAGGGAGAGGTTTATACATCCTGAACACATTGATCCATGCAGACTTTTACCCGTTTCATTTTTATACAGAATAGAAAGATTGAAACATAGAAAATAGGTGCAGGAGTAGGACATTCGGCCCTTGGAGCCTGCACCATCATTCAATGAGTTCATGGCTAAACATGCAACTTCAGTACCCCAATCCTGCTTTCTCGCCATACCACTTGCTTCACTTTGTAGTAAGGACTACATCTAACTCCCTTATGAATATATGTAGTGAATTTGTCTCAACATCTTTCTGTGGTAGAGAATTACACAGGTTCACCACTGTCTGGGTGAATAAGTTTCTCCTCATCTCCATACTTAATGCCTGACCCCTTATCCTTCGACTATGACCCCTAGTTCTGGACTTCCCCAACATTGGGAACATTCTTCTTGCATCTAACCTGTCTAAATCCGTCACAATTTTAAACGTTTTTATGAGATCCCCTCTCATTTCTCTGAACTCCAGTGAATACAAGCCCAGTTGATCTAGTCTTTCTTGATATATCAGTCCCGCCGTCCCGGGAATCAGTCTGGTGAACCTTCGCTGCACTCCCTCAATAGCAAGAATGTCCTTCCTCAAGTTAGGAGATCAAAACTGTACACAATACTCCAGGTGTTGCCTCACCAAAGCCCTTTACAACTGTAGTAACACATGCCTGCCCCTGTACTCAAACCTCTCGCTATGAAGGCCAACATGCCATTTACCTTCTTAACTGCCTACTGTATCTGAGTGCCAACCTTCAATGACTGATGTACCATGACACCCAGGGCTCGTTGCACCTACACTTATCCTAATCTGTCACCATTCAGATAATAATCTGTCTCTCTCTTTTTACAACCAAAGTGGATAACCTCAGATTTATCCACATTATACTTCATCTGCCATGCATTTTCCCACTCACCTAACCTATCCAAGTCACTCTGCAGCATCATAGCATCCTCCTGGCAGCTCACACTGCCACCCAACTTAGTGTCATCCGCAAATTTGGAGATACTACATTTAATTCCCTCGTCCAAATCATTAATGTACAATGTAAACAGCTGGGGCCTCAGCACAGATCCTTGCGGTACCCCACTAGTCACTGACTGCCATTTTGAAAAGTACACATTTACTCCTTCTCTTTGCTTCCTGTCTGCCAACCATTTCACAATGCCAGCACACTACCCACAATCCCATGTGCTTTAACTTTGCACATTAATCTCTTGTGTGGGACCTTGTCCAAAGACTTCTGAAAGTCCAAATACACCTCATCAACTGGTTATCTCTTGTCGCCTCTACTGGAAATATCCTCATAAAATTCCAGAAGATTTGTCAAACATGCTTTTCCTTTCACAAATCCATGCTGACTTGGAACTATTATGTCACCTCTTTCCAAATGCGCTGCTATGATATCCGTAATAATTGATTCCATCATTTTACCCACTACCGATGTCAGGCTGACCGGTCTACAATTCCCTGTTTTCTCTCTCCCTCTTTTTTTAAAAAGCGGGGCTACATTGGCTACCCTCCACTCCATAGGAACTGATCCAGAGTCTATGGAATGTTGGAAAATGACTGTCAATGCATCCGCTATTTCCAAGGCCACCTCCTTAAGTTCTCTGAGATGCAGACCATCAGGCCCTGGGGATTTATCGGCCTTCAATATCATCAATTTTACCAACACAATTTCCCGACTAATAAGGACTTCCCTCAGTTCCTCCTTCTTTGTAGACCTTCTGACCACTTTTATATCCGAAGTTTGTTTGTTTCTCCGTAGTGAATACCGAAACAAAGTCCTTGTTCATTTGGTCTGCCATTTCTTTGTTCCCAGTTATGACTTCCCCTGTTTCTGCCTGCAGGGAACCTACCTTTTTCTCTTTACATATCTATAGAAGGTTTTGCAGTCCATTTTAATGTTCCCTGCCCTAATCAAACCGTGTGTCCTCTTCTGCTAATTTCTAAATTTTCCCACTCCCCGGGTTCGCTGCTATTTCTGGCCAATTTTTATGTCACTTCCTTGGCGTTTATAGTATCCCTGATTTCCCTTCATAGCCACGGTTGAGCCACCTTCCTTTATTTATTTTTATGCCAGAGAGGATGTAGAATTGTTGTCGTTCATACATGCGGTATCTAAATGTCTGGCATTGCCCATACACTGTCAACCCCTTAAGAATGATTCGCCAATCAATCCTAGCGAATTCACGCCTCATACCTTCAAAATCAACCCTCTTTAAGTTCTGGTCCAGAATTGCATCTCTGGTTAATTCAAAATATTCCAAATAATATCCCCGCATTAAAAGCTGGTTTAACGGTGAGATACAGGTTGTAGACACCTCGTCCTCTCCCTGGAATCTATCCCGGTATGTGCACAGGGAACAATTCACTATCAGAGCTCTCACCTATACTTACTGACCCACATTGGGCGTACGCTGTCGATAGACTGGGCATCTCATTCACTTTTAAACCTGGA
This sequence comes from Pristiophorus japonicus, assembly GCF_044704955.1. NCBI lineage: Eukaryota > Metazoa > Chordata > Chondrichthyes > Pristiophoridae > Pristiophorus > Pristiophorus japonicus. Next base: position 3,227,276 of record NW_027254624.1, read on the forward strand.
TCAATCCCGCACCGTAAGTTATTCACCGCCTGCCCTGTGTAAACCCAGTTACAGTAACACTACAAGACCTGCACGGTGTGTGCACAGGTTAGTTTGCCTGGCGCTGGTCACACCTTCTTTCCTATGCTGATTTGGTGGCTCTGAAAAGAGCCGTTGTTGCATTTGGTGCTGAAGCTTCGAGCCGGGCAGGGGGAGTCTAGACGCACTCCCTACTGATGCATCGGGCCACCTGGATGTATTTGAGCAGAGGAAACATTACAAGGACACCCGCAAAGCCTCCCTGATAAAATGCAACATCTCCACTGACACCTGGCATTACTTGGCCAAAGGCTAACCTAAGTAGAGGAAGTGCATCCGGAAGGGCGCTGATCACCTCCAGTCTCATCGCCGGGAAATGCAGAAACCAAGCGCAAGTAGAGGAAAGGGCATGCGGCAAACCTGTCCCTTCATCCCTTACCCTCAATGACTATCTGCCCACATGTACCATGGATTCTGGTTCTCATATTGGATTGTACAGCCACCCAAGTATTCATTTTTAGAGTGGAAGCAGGTCTTCATCAATCCCAAGGGACTGCCGATGATGAATGCGGAGCCACCTTTGAAAGTGTCTGGGAATGTCCGCCCCGGGGCTGTGATTGGTCGCAGCTCGACTGCCAATCAAGTTTGAACCAATCACCGAGAGTGAAAAGCAAGGGCGGGGATTACTGGGCCATGATTGACTGAAATGAAACTGACAGTTTGTCAATTTCAAACAGCCGGCCAATTTCAGAGTATCAACAAACAGATTAAAGAAACTCTAATTTCCCACCAGCAGTTTAAGAATCCCCTTTTTTACAACGTCGCTGCTGCTCCATTATCAGTCACCAATCTCATTCTCTTTAGCATTCCGGTTTGAATTCTGTCCCATTCCCTGATCGGTCTGTACCGGGCAAGAATACATCCCCGGTCACTGCAACCTGGAAGCACAAATTCCCGCATCAATCCCACCAGTGCCGTCTCGTTTAACCGGTTCGCACATGGAAATCTCACAATATGACAGGATTACCTGTCAGGGGAAACTGTAATGTCTGGGTAAAGGAGACTCTGTATTCCCGCCCTCTCATTTTGACCGTGATCGAATTTCTGATCTCTCATATTAAAATATTGTTCTCAAAGATTTAATAATTCCCATATTCCTACAGCGACAACAGTCAAAAAGTACATCATTGTCTTTGCGACGTCAAGTGGTCCTGTAAGGCGCTATATAAATCTTTCCATTAATGAAGTAGCTGAATTAATATCCCAATCCAACTGTCCACACTCCCATCCCCAGGTCGCTGCTCTCTCTGTGTGAGGCGATGGGTGGCTCTCAGAAGAGCCTTTGTGTTATGTCCGGAGGAAAGGGTCGAGTTGTTCAGCCGTCGAATCCATAGAGAGTGCGGCCCTGCCGTTTCAGAGCGTACTCCACATCCTTGGCAGTGACTGTCTGTGCTTCACATGTAGGTGACATGTCCCTGATCACATTCTCCAGGAAAACCTTCAACACCCCGCGCATCTCCTGATAGACCAGCCCCGAGATCCGCTTGACACTGCCACGGCGAGCCAGGTGGCGGATGGCAGGTTTGGTGATGCCCTGGATGTCATCACGGAGCACATTACGGTGCCACTTGACTCTGCTTTTGCCCATTCCATTGCCTCATTTACCTCGGCCAGGTATGAATGAGAAACGAACTGCAACTGGCTCCTTTTTATTGAGCTAGCCCCGACCTGACTGAGAAAGTGCAGATTGAAAGAGGCGGGAAGGGGAGGAGACAGAATGAGAGATTCAACAGAGAGTGCAGCAGGGAAGGCAACATAATCAAAATTGAGAGAGAGAGCAGAGCGCTGATCTTCCAGCTCCAGCTCCAGCTTTCTGCAACCGCCAATTTCAAATTGTTTTATCAACAATAGAAGCGATGCTCAGCGCTCCCCACAAATCCTTACAGACTCGAAATTCATATTGTTATGTATGCAATAAGGATTCAAACTGAGGAATGTTTAACGAAGCAAGGTACACAGTTGGCTCTGATTTATTTAGTCCCAAATTTGCCTGACATTCAAAATGGCTGGCCTTTGCGTGCGTGCTGCGCAGTAGCCTCCAACAATCACACCTTCTGGTGGCTACAAACAGAATGTTCATACATGAAAATACACCCCTGTGCAATCGTATAACAGTGTTTCACAGGCTAAGACGGTCCGGTGCTTTGCCCTTTCGGGTTGACCCTCTTATTTCGATTCCAGCCTTGGGTGAACGCGCGGAGTCTGTTCTGGCTGGTGGCTGGAAGGCTGACTTGTTGGGGGTGGCCGTGGCCATGTCTGGAATTGCAATTCCATTTTTATTGAACAGTTCCATGATGGAAATTCCGGGTTCTCTGAAGGCTGCTGTTAGGGTGGTTGGTCATCGACAGTTTCTTCGTCCGACTGTTCTGGCTCATCTCTGTGCCTCAGCTTTGTTTGAAACATGTGTTTCCTGCAAATTTGCCTATTCTTGAGCTTAATAACGAATACTCTGTTGCCCTTCTTGGCCGTGACCGTACCAACAGTCCATTTGAGACCCTGAACAGAGTTCAACACATATGCAGATCATTAACAGAAATCTCACGTGACACAGTTGCGTGAACGTGCTACCGTTGTTGACTTTTTCTTCTGCATTCAGCATGATTATTTAAATATGGTGTACCAGAGATAGCTTGGTCTTAAGACCTCTTTTCATCATGAGTTCAGCAAGCGAGACCCCTATGAGTGTGTGGGGTCTTGTCCTGTAACACAGCAGTATGCAGGACAAGCGGGTCTTTCGTGACCCTTGGGTTACTCTCCTCATGCTTTGCTTGATAATTTGTACTGCACGTTCAGCTTGCCCGTTGGACGCAAGCTTGAACGGTGCTAACATTACATGGTTTATGCCATTAAGTTTTACAAACTCCTGAAACTCCTGACTCGTGTAGCACAACCCATTGTCGCTCAAATTATGTTAGTAAAACCATGTGTGGCGAATATGGCATTGATATTCTCTATAGTTGCCGTGGAAGTACTGGATGACATGATTCTGCATTCTATCCACTTCGAATAAGCGGTCATGATTATGCATTCTATTTGAATTAGCGTCTACCACCACTAAAAGCACCTTGCCCAGAAAGGGACCTGCAAAATCTACATGGATCCTGGACCAAGTTTTGGATAGCCATGATAACAGACTGAGTGTCGTTTCCACTGGTGCTTTCTGAGCTGCATACAAGTGTTGCACTGATGCTCGCATCCTTCCAGCTCAGAATCAATTCCTGACCACTAAATGTGGTACCTGGCGACGTCCTTCAACATCACTATACCAGGATGTATGCTGTGTAACTAATGCACGAACTTGTCTATCCCTTTCTTTGGCATTACAATGCGATTGCCCCATAATATGCAATCTGCTTGAATAGACCGTTCGTTCTTGCAACGAATGTATTGTTTGTCATCCTCGCACATTTGCTTAGGTATGGCAGACCAATCTCCTTTGAGGATGCAAACCTTTACTACCGATAAAATTGGGTGCTGGCTGGTCCACGTCTTAACTTGTTGAGCCATGACAGGGGTTCCTTCACTCTTAAAAGGATCCATGATTAACATTAGATTCGCCGCTGTGGCGTTTCGACCTCCGGTGTGGGCAACGGCAACCAGCTCAAAGCATCAGCACAATTATCTGCGACAGTTCTGCAGCGAATGACATAATCATAGGTCGATAATGTCAGCGCCCACCTTTGGTTGCGGGATGAAGCAATGGTATTGATAACTTTGATCTCAGAAAACAATGAAATGAGCGGCTTGTGATCAGTCTCTAATTTGAACTTCAGACCGAACAGGTATTAATATCATTTTAACACAGATGTTAAAACATCTTTTTCTACCATGCTGAAGGCTCTTTCCGTTTTCGACAAACGTTTGGATGCATACGTGACAGATTGAAGTTTCCCTGGTTCATTGGCTTGTTGGAGTATGCAATAACTTCCATATGACGATGCATAACAGGCCAAAACTAAACGTTTACATGGATCATAAGTACCAGAAGCTTTTTCGAGCAAAGCAAGTTGGTGGCTTTCTCGAAAGCTCTGTCTTGTGATGTGCCCCTTAACAGGTTGGCCCCTTTTCTCATTAGAATGTGCAGTGATTCTAGTAAGCTGCTCAATTTAGGTAGGAAGTTACCAAAGTAGTTGAGTAGGCCCAGGAACGGACGCAGCTCCATCACATTCTACAGCTTGGCTGCATTCTTAATGGCCTTGGTTTTCATGTCAGGAGGTCTGATCCCATTAGCGCCGATTTTGCTCCTCAGGAATACGACCTCCGGTGCGATGAAGACTCACTTCGAGCGATTCAGTCTGAGTCCCATCCTATCCAAAGGCAGTGGAATCTTTTCCAGGTGGTTCAGATGTTTCTTGGAGGCACAACTGGTGATCAGGATGTCATCGTGGAACACGCCTGTTCTCAGAATGGATTTCAGTAGACATTCCATATTCCGCTGGAATATTGCTGCAGCTGAGCAAATTCCGAAAGGGCATCTGTGGTGAATAATCAGTCCTTTATGTCTGTTAATGCACGTCAGTCTCTTCGATGTCTCGACCAACTCCTATGTCATCTTGGCCGATGTCAAGTCCAGTTTTGTGAACGACTTTCCTCCTGCTAGCGTCACAAACAAGTCTTCAGCCTTCGGTACCGGGTACTGATCTTGTTTCAAAACCATGTTAATCGGAGCCTTGTAGTCTCCATAGATTCTGACTGTGCCATCACTTTTCAGCACAGAAACAATGGAGCTGACCCATTCATTAAATTCGACCGGTAATATGATTCCTTCACCCTGCAGTCTGTCCAGTTCAAATTTTGACCATCTCCCTCATCATATACGGCACTACCCGAGCTTTACGATGGACTGTCTTGTAGCTGAGTCCAAATGGATCTGCACTTTTTCTCCCGTGAAGTTATGATACCCGGTTCGAACAGCGAGGGGAACTTGCTCAATTCTTGGGCACATGTATCTTCCTCCGATAACAAAGACTTTATGTTGTTCCAGTCAAGTCTGATTTTCTCCAACCAGCTCCTGCCGAGCAACCCACAGCGGTAACTCGTGAACTGCACCATTATATGACACTTTAATTTGTGCTCTGCCAATCACCTTTATCATTTCTTTGGTGTACGTGCGCTGCTTGGCATTACCAGGCTCAGCCTGAGCCTCTCAATCTGAGTATCACACAGCTTATTAAATGCCCTCTCGTTCATGATCGATTGACTCGCCCCCGTGTTTAGTTCCACCGATATCAGTATCCCATTAAAATTTACGTAAGTCAAAATTGGCTTACTCTTGGTTATGAAGGAATATAATCCATAGACTTCCTCCTGTGTCATCTCGGATTGCGTATCCCGATCCACACTGGTCTGATTCTCATCCTCCACTTGATGTGTCGCAGCTCGCTTGCTCATCTGCGAACACTTGCGCTGGAGATGCCTCAATCTCAAACAATCTTTTGCAACTATATTGCTTAAATCGGCACTGCTGGTGCCGATTATTTCCCCCACAATGCCAACACAGACAAGTCGGATACATTCCCGCTGGCGGACTATGGGCAGCCACAGTTTTCGCGAATGCAACCGGAGAGGCCCTGCCATGTGCCGCTCTGCAAAACGCTGAATCAATTGTATTTACAGTTTTTGCCGAGGATCGGTTCTTCACCGCTATTTGCTTTTGACTCCTGTCATCATACATGATTGAGCGATCTGGAGGGGCCATTTTAAATCCAACTCCTCCACTGCCAGAAGTTTGCGCAGGATCACCGCGTGATTTATACCGATAACAAAGAAGTCCCGCAGCATGTCTGCCAAAACCGTCCCGAACTTGCACGGTCTGGCTAGACGTCTCAGGTCAGCAAACAATTCCACCACACACTGGCCCTCTGATTGAATGTGCGTAGAAAATCATTATCTCGAGATGAAGATGCCATCGTCTGGCTTGAGGTTCTCCCGTACCAAAGTACACAACTCCTCATACGTTTTCTCTGTTGGATCACTCGGCATGAGTCGATTTTTGTCAGACTGTAGACCTTGAGCTGCACACAGTCGACCGCCTCATTTTGTTGGCCTTGAAAAACTTGTTCAAATGGCTCACAACGTCTGCCCAATCATCTTCTTTCACGACACGCTCTAAAAATCCAATCGTGCTCATTTTGCAAGCAAAGGTTGTTGTGTTGTCCTGGCCAAATCTTATGTATGCAATAAAGGATCAAACTGAGTACTGTTTAACTAAGCAATGTATAAAATTGGCTCTGCTTTATTTAGGCCCAAAGTGCCTGACTCTCAAAATGGCTGGCCTTTTATCCCTGAGCAGCACCATTGCGTGCTGCTCAGTGGCCTCCAACAATGATGCCATCTGGTGGCTACAAACAGAATGTACATACATGACACTTTTCCAAGGCTTCCAGGAATCAAAAGCTTTTAAATAAGGCCCCGGTACAATTAACAATCATGAATATTCCAGCGTATATAGTCCCATCCCTGTCAATCTCAGACCTTATTCCATCTCCTCTCACAGACGGGTGAAGCAGTTTGCACACATCTTATTCCAGCTGATTTGGAGGATGTGGTGTTTGGGATTTGTGTTGTGATGCGGGGTATCGCCGCAACTACCACCATCTAAGTGCGACTCTCCCCCTGAATCTTTGAAATGATAATGACCAGGAACTGAGACTGGAGCCGAACACAAACCCCAGTTACTGCGAGGCCCGGGTCGAATATCCCATTCTCTGTTTGTTTTACTGCAGACCTTGTGGGAGGTTGGAAGCACACACTGGGGGAGGGGTGGGTGCAGACACTGATGGAGGTGTCGTTGCAGACACTGGGGGAGGGATGGGTGCAGACACTGGGGGAGGGATGGGTGCAGACAATGGGGAAGGGCGCAGAGACTGGGAAAGGGCTGGGTGAAGACACTGTGGGAGAGGTGGGTGCAGACACTAGGGCAAGGGTAGGTGCAGACAATGGAGGAGAGGTAGGTGCGGACATTGTGGGAGAGGTGGTTGCAGACACTTGGGGAGAGGTGGTTGCAGACACTGGGGGAGGGGTGTGTGCAAATACTGGCGTAGTGGTGGGTGGAGATACTGAGGGAGGGTGGGTGCAGACACTGGGGGAGAGGTGGGTGCAGACACTAGGGCAGGGGTAGGTGCAGACAATGGAGGAGAGGTGGGTGCAGACACTGGGGAGAGGTGGTTGCAGACACTGGGGGAGGGGTGTGCGCAGATACTGGGGTAGTGGTGGATGGAGACACTGAGGGAGGGTGGGTGCAGACACTGGGGGAGTAATGGGTGCAGACGGGGGAGCGTGGGTGCAGACACTGGGGGAAGGGGTGGGTGCAGACACTGGGGGCGGGGTGGGTGCAGACACGGGGGTTGGGGTGGGTGCAGACACGGGGGAGGGGGTGGTGCAGACACTGGGGGAGGGAAGGATGCAGGCACTGGTGCAAGGGTAGGTGCAGACACTGGGGTAGAGCTGGATGCAGGCACTGGGGAAGGGGTGCGTTAAGGGTACAGCAGTTATCATAGGTAACTTTAAACTGCATATTGATTGGGCTAACCAAACTGGTAGCAATACTGTGGAGGAGGAATTCCTGGTGTGCATAATGGATGCTTTTCTGGACCAATAAGTCTAGTAACCAACTAGAGTGCAGGCCATCCTGGACTGGGTCTTGTGTAATATGAGAGGATTACTGAGCAATCTGGTCTTGCGGGGCCCCTTGTGGAAGAGTTACAATAATATGGTCGAATTCTACATTAAGATGGAGAGCGACACAGGTAATTCAGAGACTAGTGTCCTGAACTTAAAGAAAGGAAACTTCGACGGTATGAGACGTGAATTAGCTAGGATAGACTGGAGAACCATACTTAGAGGTTTGACGGTGGATAGGCAATGGCAGAAATTTAAGTGTCACATAGATGAACTACAACAATTGTACATCCCTGTGTGGCATAACAATTAAAAGGGAAAGTGGCCAGAAAAAGCAGCAAACCTGAAGACTGGGAGACATTAAAATTCAGCCGAGGAGGACGAAGGTTTTAATGAAGAGGGGGGAAGTAGAGTATGAGAGTAAGCTTGCAAGTAACATAAAAACTGACTGCAAAACCTTCAATAGATATGTGAAGAGAAAACGATTAGTGAAGACGAATGAAGGTCCCTAGCAGTCAGAATCAGGTGAATTCATAATTGGGAACAAGTTAATGGGAGAACAATTGAAAGAATACTTTGGTTCAGTCTTCACTAAGGAAGCCACGAATAACCTCCTGAAAATACTAGGGGACCGAGGGTCTAGCAAGGAGGGGGAACTGACAAAATCCTTATTAGTTAGGAAATGGTGTTAGGGAAATTGAAGGCACTGAAGGATGATAAATCCCAATGACCTGATAGTGTGCATCCAAGAGTACTTAAGGAAGTGGCAGATGCATTGTTGGTCATTTGCCAACATTCCATGGACTCTGGTTCAATCCTATAGATTGGAGGGCAGCTAATGTAACTCCACTTTTTAAAAATGGAGGGAGAGAGAAAACAGGGCATTATGGACCGGTTAGCCTGATATCGGTGCTCGGGCAAATGCTGGAATCAGTTATTAAAGATGTAATAGCAGTGCATTTGAAAAGCAGTGACAGGATTCTCCAAATCTGCATGGATCCATGAAAAGCAAATCATGCTTGACAAATCTTCTGGAGTTTTTTGAGGATCTAACTAGTGTAAGAATAAGGGAGAAACAGTGGATGTGGTATATTTGTACTTTCACAAGGCTTTTGACAAGGTCCCACACAAGAGATTGTTGTGAAAAATTAATGCACATGGTATTAGTGGTGAAGCATTGATGTGGATAGAGAACTGGTTGGCAGATAGGAAGCAAATAGTGGGAATTAAAGGGTCATTTTCAGAATGGCAGGCAGTGACTAGTGGGGTGCCGCAGGTTTCAGTGCTGGGGCCCCAGCTATTTACAATATAAATTAATGACTTAGACAAAGGAATTGAACGTAATATCTCCAAGTTTGCAGATGCCACTAAACTGGGTGGCAGTGCGAGCTGCGACGAGGCTGCAGGGGGGCTTGGACAGGTTAGGTGAATGGGCAAATGCATGGCAGATGCAGTATAATGTGGATAATTGTTTGGTTATCCAGTTTGGTGGCAAGACGTGGAAGCAAGATTATTATCAGAATAGTGACAAATTAGTAAAAGGGGAGCTGCAACGAGACCTGGATGTCATGGTACATCAGTCATTGAAGGTATGCATGCAGGTGCAGCAGGCAGTAAAGAAAGCAAATGGCATGCTGGTCTTCAAAGCGAGGGGATTTGAGTATAGGAGCAGTGATGTCTTACTGCAGTTGTACAGAGTCTTGGTGAGACCTCACTTTGAGTATTGTGTGCAATGTTGATCTTCTCATCTGAGGAAGGACATTCTTGCTATTGAGGGAGTGCAGCAAAGATTCACGAGACTGATTCCCGGGATGGTAGGACTGATATATGAAGAAAGACTGGATCGACTAGGCTTATATTCATTGGAGTTTAGAAGAATGAGATGTGATCTCATAGAAACATATAAAATTTTGACGAAATTTGACAGGTTAGATGCAGGACGAATGTTCCCGATGTTGGGGATTTCAGAACCAGGGGTCACAGTCTAAGGATAAGGTGCAAGCCATTTAAGACCGAGATGAGGAGAAACTGTGGTAGAGAATTCCACAGGTTCACAGTTGTCTGAGTGAAGAATTGTGACCCTGCGGAATTCTCTGCCACAGAATATGTTCAGTTCATTAAATATATTCAAAGTGAGTTGGAAGTGGCCCTTGCGGCTAATGGGATCAAGGGTATGGTGAGAAAGCAGGAATGGGGTACTGATGTTACATGAACAGCCATGATCATATTGAATGGTGATGCAGGCTGGAAGGGCCGAATGGCCTAATCCTGCACCTATTTTCTAGGTTTCTTTGTTATCCAATCGGGTATTGACTTGTTTCATCTGCTTTATATTGCGCCAGCTGTTCCCCAGTAACCATGAGCCATACATTGCACATACAAGTTCGTTATGTTTTTCTTGGGTTGATTATTTAGTCGCTTATTTATCGTACTGATTTTATGGGCATTAGGCTCTCCGATTTACTCGATTTGCAGCATGTATCTGGCGATCTCGTCCCCCGTTTCTGACAAGTCCGCGAAGTCCGACCGTTTCTCTTTAGCAAAAGGATTTTAAATCGTTGGGCAACGTCTTCAACCTCTTGGTCAATACTGACTATGTCAAATGTGTTAACAGCTGCAACCCTCGCCACATACCGATAGTGTGTTTCTGTTGTTAGATAATAGGGAACATAAAAACCACACATAGTCTCTTGGTTCACTGTCGGACTATTTCGATCATATATACTGTAAATATCACCTCAGCCTCTAGCCGGTGTTACCCTCTGTTGCCCATTTCGCTTAATGCCCATTTCACTTGGTCTTCAATTGGCCCAATTAACAATCCAAATTAATTATATCTTCCCTTTGGCAGTTGCACTTTTAACTCCTTCCTCATCATGATATTTATTGCCTACGCAAATAGTTACCCGTGAAAGACGCGCCACAAGTTTCACAGTTTGGAATGGGGTAATACAAAAGGTTCCTTTAACAATGAGAAAAGTGAGGTTGGTACCATACTGGTCTTTCAGGTGCATGGTGCTGAAACAATATTCACCCTTCCTTCTTTATACAGATCGTACAGGAAAATGCTATCCCGCAATTACCTTCATGGTGCAATTCCATGTTATCCCATCCATCCCGGTTAATTTCCTATGTTCGTTGCATTCTACTAAGTATTTCTCAGGCATGCTTGAGTAATATCCTACTATCTCTAACAAGGTGGTGTCATTCTGTTCCTGCAACTGATACTCATGCCACCGGGTACACTTTTACCAACCTCCTGAATCATAGTAAGTTGATAAGTGAACATTGCCCAAGGTCTGCATCAGTTACCCAGAAAGAAACTTTTCTTACTGCAATATGTTGCAGGTTTCGTTGGGCTTGTTCCACTAACCAAGATCAACACATTACTTCAAGCCGTTTCGTTGAAGACGATTTGTTCCCCTTCTATAATCTTGTTTACCCTCTTTTAGCATTAATCCAGTTGCAACATATTAATAAGGCCTAACTGCCTTCTGTGTTGATTCACCCGACTGGTCTCGACATCATTCTTGTCAAGGTCCGATCAAGCACATCACTTTCCTTGAACTCAGTGCAGGTTGTACTCGCCCTCTGCCAAAATCCGTTGTTCATTCTCCCAAGTAGCCGTGCTGTTTTAGGCTTGCACAACCCACGTAGTCCCACTTTGGTCAGATTCAATATTACATGTAGCACTTTGCGATGCACATCATGATACAATATCACCTGAGTTGATATCCATTAGACCATTTGTTGGCCATGGGATGCGTTGAGTGCAAAACATACAGTGCCTGCATTTCAAAAGGCGTTGCTTTTATTCATTCTGCTGAATGCATATTGCACAGATAATCACAGCACACATCGCGTAGGCAAAGGCATCATTAGACAACAAACTGATTTCTCCTTCGCTAATTTATAACAGGTAACTGCCAGTTGAACACACGATTTGAAAACGAGACTTGTAGGTCAAGCATCAATGACAAAGGCAAAAAAAAACGGCTTACCAGAAACAGGTGCCTTTCACTTGGTTGTCCCAAATGGATGGATGTGTAATATGATAGATGTGTAATAGGATGGATGTGTAATATTATTGATGTGTAATATGATGGATGTGTAATAGGATGGATGTGTAATATGATGGATGTGTAATATGATGGATGTGTAACAGGATGGATGTTTAATAGGATGGATGTGTAATATGAAGCATGACTAATAGGATGGATATGTTGTATGATGGATGTCTAATATGATGGAGGTGTAATAGGATAGATGTGTAATAGGATGGATATGTAATAAGATGAATGTATAATAGGACGTATGTGTAATATGATGGATGTGTAATATGATGGATGTTTAATATGATGGATGTGTAATAGTATGATTGTGTAACAGGATGGATGTGTAAAAGGATAGATGTGTAATATGATCGATGTGTAATATGATGAATGTTAAATACGATGGATGTGTAATCGGATGGAAGGGTAATAGGAAGGATGTGTAATATGATGGATGTGCAATAAGATCGATATGTAATATAATAGATGTGTAATATTATGGATGTGTAAGAGGATGGATGTGTAACAGAATGGATGTGTAATATGAGTCATGTGTAATATGATTGGTCTGTAATAGGATGGTTGTGTAATAGGATGGATGTATAACAGGATGGATGTTCTATATGATGAATGTGTATTAGATTGGAGGTGAAATAGGATGGATGTGTAATAGGATGGATGTATAATAGGATGGATATGTAATATGAAGGATGTGTAATATGATAGCTGCACAATATGATGGATGCACAATAGGATGGATGTGTAATAGGATTGATATATGATATGATGAATGTGTAATAGGATGGATGTTTAATATGATAGGTGTGTAATTGGATGGATGTGTAATAAGATGAATGTGTAATATGATTGATGTGTAATATGCTGGATGTGCAATATGATGGATGTGTAATAGGTTGGATGTGTAACAGGATGGATGTGTAATAGGAAGGATGTGTAAACTGATTGATGTCTAAAATGATGGATGTGTAATATGATGGATGTGGTACATGATGGATGTGTAATAGGATAGATGTGTAATATGATCGATGTATAATATGATGGATGCGTAATACGATGGATGAGTAATATGATGGAAGTATAATAGGAAGGATGTGTAATATGATGGATGTGTAACAGGATGGATATGAAATATGATAGATGTATAATATGATTGATGTGCAATATAATGGATGTGCAATAGGATGGATATGTAATATGATGGATGTGTAATAGGATGGATGTATAATACGATGGATGTGCAATAATATGGAAGTGTAATAGGATGGATGTACAATAGGATGGATTTGCAATATGATGGATGTGTAATAGTTTAGATGTGTAATAGGATGGATGTGTAATAGGATGGATGTATCATAGGATGGTTGTGTAATATGATAGATGTGCAATATGATGGATGTGTAGTATGATTGATGTGTAATATGATGGATGTGTAATATGATGGAGGTGCAATCGGATGAATGGTTAACATGATGGATGTGTAATAGGATGGATGTGTAATATGATCGTTGTGTAATATGATGGATACGTAATACGATAGATTTGTCATATGATGGAAGTATAATGGGACAGATGTGTAATATGATGGAAGTGTAATAGGATGGATGTGTAATATGATGGATATGTAATTGGATGGATGTGTAATAGGATGGATATGTAACATGATGGATGTGTAATATGATGGATGTGCAATAGGATGGATGTATAATATGATAGGTGTGTAATATGATGGATGTGCGATAGGATTATTGTGTAATAGGATGGATGTGTATTCTGATTGATGTGTAATATGATGGATGTGTAATAGGATGGATGTGTAATAGGATGGATGTATAACAGGATGGATGTGCAATATGATGAATGTGTAATAGGTTGGATGTGTAATAGAATGGATGTTTAATAGGATGAATGTGTAATAGGATGGATGTTGATATGGATGGATGTGTAATAGGATGAATTTGTAATATAATATGTGTGTAATATGATGGATGTGTAACAGGATGGATGTGTAATAGGAGGGATGTGTATTCTGATTTATGTGTAATATGATGTGTATGTAATAAGATGGATGTGTAGTATGATGGATGTGTAATAGGATGGAATGTATAATAGGATAGATGTATAATAGGATGGTTGTGTAATATGACTGATGTGTAATATGATGGATGTGTAATAGGATAGATGTGTAATATGATGGATGTGTAGTAGGATGGATGTGTAATATGATGGAGGTGTAATAGGATGAATGTGTAATAGGATGAATGTATAACATTACGGATGTATATAATGATGGATGTGTAATAGGAAGGATGTGTAATATGATGGATGTTTAATTTGATGGATGCGTAATAGGATGGATGTGTCATAGTATGAATGCATAACATGATGGATGTGTAATAGGGTCGATGTGTAATATGATCGATGTGTAATATGATGAATGTGAAATACGATGGGTGTGTAATCGGAGGTAAGTGTAATAGGATGGATGTGTAATATGATGGATGTGCAATAAGATAGATATTTAATATGATAGATGTGTAATATTATGGATGTGTAATCGGATGGATGCGTAATATGATGGATCTGTAATAGGATGGTTGTGTAATAGGATGGATGTATAACACGATGGATGTATAAAAGGACGGATGTTTAATATAATGGGTGTGTAATAGGATGGATGTGTAATATGATGGATGTGTAATAGGATGGATGGGTAATATGATGGATGTGTAATAGGATGGATGTATAATAGGATGGATGTGTAATATGATTGATGTGTAATATGATGGTTGTATAATATGATGGATGTATATTAGGATGGATGTGTAATAGGATAGATGTGTAATATGATGAATCTGTAATATGATGGATGTGTAATATGTTGGATGTTAAGACGATGGATTTGCAATAGGATGGTTGTGTAATGTGATGTATGCATAATATGATTGATTTATAACAGGAAGGATGTGTAATATGATGGATGTGTAACAGGATGGATGTGTAATATGACGAATGTGTAAGCGTTTGCATGTGTAATAGGATGGATGTGTAATCTGATGGATGTGTAATATGATGGATGTGTTATATGGTGGATGAGCAATGCTTTGGAGGAGGATTTCCTGGAATGTATTTGGGATAGATTACGAGGCCAATATTTCGAGGAACCAACCCAAGAGCTGGCCATCATAGACTGGGTGATGTGTAATGAGAAGCGACTAATATTCAATAATGTGCGAGGCACCTTGGGTGAGCGTGAAGTTATGAGGCGCGAAGTTGCTAGATTAGATTGGTAAATGATACTTAAAGGGTTGGCGGTGGATATGCAATGGCAAACCTATTGCCAAGATCATATGGACGATCTTCAACAAATGTACATCCGTTCTGGAGTAAAAATAAAACGAGTAAGGTCGCTAAACCGTGGCTAACAACGGAAATTAAGGAGAGTGTTCAATCCAAGGAAGAGGCATACAAATTAGCCAGATAAAGTAGGAAGCCGGAGGAGTGGAAGAAATTTATAATGCAGCAGAGGAGGACAAAGGGTTTAATTAAGAGGGGGAAAATAAAGTACGAGTGGAAGCTTGCCGGAAACAATAAAAAAGACTGCAGAAGCTTCTATAGATATGTCAAGAGAAAAAGATTAGCGAAGACAAACGTTCGTTTCTTGCCGTTGGATTCGCGGGAATTTATAATGGGGAACAAAGAAATGGCACACAAATTGAACAAGTACTTTGGTTCTGTCTTCTCAAAGGAAGACACAAATAACCTTCCCGATGTACTACGGGTCCGAAGGTCCAGTGAGAAGGAGGAACTGAAGGATATCCTTATTAGGAGGGAAATTTTGTTGGACAACAAATTGATTTCTCCGACGCAGATTTGTAACAGGTAACTGCCGGTTGAACACACGATTTGAAAACTAGATTTGTAGATCAAGCTTCAATAGCAAAGGCATCAAAACTGCACACCAGCACCAGGTGGATTTCACTTGGTTGTCCCAAATTTGCAGCAGCTGGGACAACAAAAATTGAGCTTTTACCAAGATTTGAACTCGGATCGCTGAATTCAAATTCCAGATTGCTCACCATTATACCATTACACCATCAAACCAATGTTTCGGTTGAAACATTTCTCATACGTTTCGGGAAAAAGGTGAGTTCGCATTGCAATGAATTAATTTAAAATGCATGGCATAACAACAAAATGTAACGTTTGGTTGAGTGCAAAACATGCAGTGCCTGCATTCCAAAAGGCGTTTATTTTATTCAACCTGCTGAATTAATATTGCACGGAAAAATACAACACACATTTTGCAGGCAAAGGCATCATTAGACAAGAAAACTGATTTCTCCTCTGCTGATTTCTAACAAGTAACTGGCGGTTGAACACACGATTTGAAAACTAGAATTGTAGATCAAGCATCAATGACAAAGGCATTCACTTGGTTGTGCCAAATTTTCCCTGAAAGACATGAGAAATGTTTCAACTAATTTAGTACCGCTGGTTCATTGGTGTGTGGAATGATGTGTGGAATGAGATGTGGAATGAGGTGAGGAATGATGAGTGGAATGATGTGTGGAATGATGCGTGGAATGACGTGTGGAATGACGTGTGGAATGACGTATGGAATGACGTGTGTAATGATGTGTGGAATGATGTTGTAATGATGTTTGGAATGAGGTTTGGAATGATGTGTGGAATGAGGTGTGGAATGATGTGTGGAATGATGGGTGGAATGATGTGTGGAATGATGTGGAGAATGATGTGTGGAATGATGTGTGGAATGATGTGTGGAATGATGTGCAGAATGATGTGTGGAATGATGTGTGGAATGATGTGTGGAATTATGTATGGAATGATGTGTGGAATGAGGTATGGAATGTTGTGTGGAATGATGCATAGAATGATGCGTGCAATGATGTGTCGAATGAATTGTGGAATGGTGTGTGAAATAATGTTTAAAATGAGGTGTGGAATGATGTGGGAAAGATTTGTGGAATGAGGTGCGGAATGATGAGTGGAATGAGGCGTGGAATGAGGTGTGGAATAATGAGTGGAATGACCTATGGAATGATGTGAGGAATGATGTCTGGAATGATGTGTGGAATGATGTGTGGACTGGTGTGTGGAATGAGTGGTGGAATGATGTGTGGAATGATGTTTGGAATGATGTGTGGAATGATGTGTGAAATGATGTGTGAAACTATGCGTAGAATGATGCATGGAATCATGTGTGGAATCATGTGTGGAATGATGTGTGGAATGATGTTTAAAATGAGGTGTGGAATGATGTGTGGAATGATATGTGGAATGAGGTGTGGAATGATGTGTGGAATGATGTGTGGTATGATGTGTGGAATGATGTGTGGAATGATGTATGGATTGAGGTGTGGAATGATATGTGGAATGATGTGTGAAATGATGTGTGGGATGATGTGAAGAATGATGTTTGGAAAGATGTTTGGAATGATGTGCGGAATGAGGTGTGGAATGATGTGTGGAATGATGTGTGGAATGAGGTGTGGAATGATGTTTCGAATGATGTGTGGAATTATATATAGAATGAGGTGTGGAATGATGGGTGGAATGATGTGTGGAATGATGTGTGGAATGATGTGTGGAATGATGTGCGGAATGATGTGTGGAATGAGGTGTGCAATGATGTGTGGAATGGTGTGTGGAATGATGTGTAGAATGAGGTTTGGAATGAAGTTTGGAATGATGTGTGGAATGATGTCTAGAATGACGGGTGGAATGTGTTGTGTAATGATGCGTGGAATGATGTGTGTAATGATCTGTGGTGTGATGTGGGGGAAAGATGTGTGGAATGATGTGTGGAATGAGGTTTGGAATGATGTGTGGAATGATGTCTGGAATGATGTGTGGAATGATGTGTGGAATGACGTGTGGAATGATGTCTGGAATGATAGTGACATGAGCTTTGGAATGATGTGTGGAATAATATGTGGAATGACGTGTGGAACGACGTGTGGAATGAGTTGTGGAATGATGTTTGGAATGAGCTGTGGAATGATGTGTGAATGACGTGTGGAATGGTGTGTGGAATGATGTGTAGAATGTTGTGTGGAATGATGTGTGGAATGATATGTGGAATGCCGTGTGGAATGATGTGTGGAATGATGTGTTGAATGAGGTTTGGAATGGTGTGTGGAATGATATGTGGAAGGATGTGTTGTATGACGTGTGGAATGAGTTGTGGAATGATGTGTGGAATGGGCTTTGGAATGATGTGTGGAATGATGTGTGGAATGAGGTTGGGAATGAGGTGTGGAATGATGTGTGGAATGATGTTTGGAATGATGTGTGCAATGATGTGTAGAATGATGTGTGGAATGTGTTCTGAAATGATGTGTGGAATGATTGTTAACGGATATGTGGAATGATGTGTGGAATGATGTGTGGAATGACGTGTGGAATGCCGTGTGGAATGATGTGTGGAATGATGTGTGAAATGAGGTTTGGAATGGTGTGTGGAATGATATGTGGAATAATGTGTGGAATGATGTGTGGAATGAGTTGTTGAATGATGTGTGGAAAGCGCTGTGGAATGATGTGTGGAATGATGTCTGGAATGAGGTGTGGAATGATGTGTGGAATGATGAGTGGATTGATGTGCGGAATGATGTGTGGAATGATGCTTAGAATGAGGTGTGGTAAAATGTGTGGAATGATTAATGGAATGAGGTGTGGAATGATGTATGGAATGATGTGTGGAATGATGTGTGGAAGGATGTGTGGAATGAGGTTTGTAATGATAAGTTGAATGATGTGTGGAATGATATGTGAAATGATGTGTGGAATGAGGTGCGGAATGATGCTTCGAATGATGTGTGGAATGATGCGTGGAATGATGTGTGGAATAATGAGTGGAATGATGTCTGGATGATGTGTGGAATGATGTTTAGAATGAGGTGTGGAATGATGTGTGGAATGATGTATGGAATGATGTGCGGAATGATGCGTGGAATGATGTGTGGAATGATGTGTGGAATAATATGTGGAATGATGTGTGGAATGATGTGTGTAATGAGGTGTGGAATGATGTGTGGAATGATGTATGGAATGATGTGCGGAATGATGCGTGGAATGATGTGTGGAATGAAGTTTGGAATGTTGTGTGGAATTCTGTTTGGAATGACCGGTGGAATGAGTTGTGGAATGAGGTTTGGAATAATGTGTGGAATGAGCTGTGGAATGATGTGTGGAATGATGTATGGAATGATGTGCGGAATGATGCGTGGAATCATGTGTGGAATGATGTGTGGAATAATATGTGGAATGATGTGTGGAATGATGTGTGCAATGAGGTGTGGAATGATGTGTGTAATGATGTGTGGAATAATGTGTGGAATGAAGATTGGAATGATGTGTGGAATGAAGTTTGGAATGTTGTGTGGAATTCTGTTTGGAATGACCGGTGGAATGAGTTGTGGAATGAGGTTTGGAAAATGTGTGGAATGAGCTGTGGAATGATGTGTGGAATGACGTGTGGAATGGTGTGTGGAATGATGTGTGGAATGAGGTGTGGAATGAGGTGTGGAATGGTGTGTGGAATGATATGTGGAATAACGTGTGGAATGTCGTGTGGAATGCGTTGTGGAATGCTGTGAGGAAAGCGCTGTGGAATGATGTGTGGAATGATGTTTGGAATGAGGTGTGGATTGATGTGTGGAATGATGTGTGGAATGATGGTTAGAATGAGGTGTTGAAAAATGTGTGGAATGATTTGTGGAATGAGGTGTGGAATGATGTGTGGAATGATGTGTGGAAGGATGTATGGAATGAATTGTGGAATGCTGTGTGCAATAATGTTTAAAATGAGGGGTGGAATAATGTGGAAATGAATTGTTCAATGAGGTGTGGAATGATGTGTGGAATGAGGATGGAATGAGGTGTGGAATAATGAGTGGAATGACGTATGGAATGATGTGTGGAATGCTGTGCGGAATGATGTGTGGAATGAGGTGTGCAATGATGTGTGGAATGATGTGTGGAATGATGTTTAGAATGAGGTTTGGAATGAAGTTTGGAATGATGTGGAAATGATGTCTAGAATGACGGGTGGAATGTGTTGTGGAATGATGCGTGAAATGATGTGTGTAATGATCTGTGGAATGATGTGGAGGAAAGATGTGTGGAATGATGTGTGGAATGAGGTTTGGAATGATGTGTGGAATGATGTCTGGAATGATTTGGGGAATGATGTGTGGAATGACGTGTGGAATGATGTCTGGAATGATAGTGACATGAGCTTTGGAATGATGTGTGGAATGATATGTGGAATGACGTGTGGAATGACGTGTGGAATGAGTTGTGGAATGATGTTTGGAATGAGCTGTGGAATGATGTGTGTAATGACGTGTGGAATGGTGTGTGGAATGATGTGTAGAATGTTGTGCGGAATGGTGTGTGGAATGATGTGTGGAATGAGGTTGGGAATGAGGTGTGGAATGATGTGTGGAATGAGTTGTGGAATGATGTTTGGAATGAGCTGTGGAATGATGTGTGGAATGACGTGTGGAATGATGTGTGGAATGATGTGTAGAATGTTGTGTGGAATGGTGTGTGGAATGATGTGTGGAATGAGGTGTGGAATGATGTGTGGAATGATGTGTGGAATGATGTGTGGAATGAGGTGTGGAATGATGTGTGAAATGATGAGTGGATTGATGTGTGGAATGATGTGTGGAATGAAGTTTAGAAAGAGGTGTGGAAAAATGTGTGGAATGATTTGTGGAATGAGGTGTGGAATGATATGTGGAATGATGTTTGGAATGATGTGTGCACTGATGTGTAGAATGATGTGTGGAATGTGTTCTGAAATGATGTGTGGAATGATGTGTTAAAGGATATGTGGAATGATGTGTGGAATGATGTGTGGAATTACGTGTGGAATGCCGTGTGGAATGATGTGTGGAATGATGTGTGAAATGAGGTTTGAAATGGTGTGTGGAATGATATGAGGAATAATGTGTGGAATGACGTGTGGAATGAGTTGTTGAATGATGTGTGGAAAGCGCTGTGGAATGATGTGTGGAATGATGTCTGGAATGAGGTGTGGAATGATGTGTGGAATGATGAGTGGATTGATGTGTGGAATGATGTGTGGAATGATGCTTAGAATGAGGTGTGGTAAAATGTGTGGAATGATTAATGGAATGAGGTGTGGAATGATGTATGGAATGATGTGTGGAATGATGTGTGGAAGGATGTGTGGAATGAGGTTTGTAATGATAAGTTGAATGATGTGTGGAATGATATGTGAAATGATGTGTGGAATGAGGTGCGGAATGATGTGTGGAATGATATGTGGAATGATGCTTCGAATGATGTGTGGAATGATGCGTGGAATGATGTGTGGAATTATTTGAGGAATGATGTGTGGAATAATGAGTGTAATGATGTCTGGATGATGTGCGGAATGATGTTTAGAATGAGGTTTGGAATGATGTGTGGAATGATGTATGGAATGATGTGCGGAATGATGCGTAGAATGATGTGTGGAATGATGTGTGGAATAATATGTGGAATGATGTGTGGAATGATGTGTGCAATGAGGTGTGGAATGATGTGTGTAATGATGTGTGGAATAATGTGTGGAATGAGGATTGGAATGATGTGTGGAATGAAGTTTGGAATGTTGTGTGGAATTCTGTTTTGAATGATCGGTGGAATGAGTTGTGGAATGAGGTTTGGAATAATGTGTGGAATGAGCTGTGGAATGATGTGTGGAATGACGTGTGGAAAAGTGTGTGGAATGATGTGTGGAATGAGGTGTGGAATGAGGTGTGGAATGGTGTGTGGAATGATATGTGGAATAACGTGTGGAATGACGTGTGGAATGCGTTGTGGAATGCTGTGAGGAAAGCGCTGTGGAATGATGTGTGGAATGATGTTTGGAATGAGGTGTGGATTGATTTGTGGAATGAGGTGTGGAATGATGTGTGGAATGATGTGTCGAATGATGTCTGGAATGATGTGTGGAATGAATTGTGGAATGCTGTGTGCAATAATGTTTAAAATGAGGGGTGGAATGATGTGGAAATGATTTGTTCAATGAGGTGTGGAATAATTGTGTGGAATGAGGATGGAATGAGGTGTGGAATAATGAGTGGAATGACGTATGGAATGATGTGTGGAATGATGTGCGGAATGATGTGTGGAATGAGGTGTGCAATGATGTGTGGAATGATGTGTGGAATGACGTGTAGAATGAGGTTTGGAATGAAGTTTGGAATGATGTGGAAATGATGTCTAGAATGACGGGTGGAATGTGTTGTGGAATGATGCGTGAAATGATGTGTGTAATGATCTGTGGAATGATGTGGAGGAAAGATGTGTGGAATGATGTGTGGAATGAGGTTTGGAATGATGTGTGGAATGATGACTGGAATGATTTGTGGAATGATGTGTGGAATGACGTGTGGAATGATGTCTGGAATGATAGTGACATGAGCTTTGGAATGATGTGTGGAATGATATGTGGAATGACGTGTGGAATGATGTGTGGAATGAGTTGTGGAATGATGTTTGGAATGAGCTGTGGAATGATGTGTGGAATGACGTGTGGAATGGTGTGTGGAATGATGTGTAGAATGTTGTGTGGAATGGTGTGTGGAATGATGTGTGGAATGAGGTTGGGAATGAGGTGTGGAATGATGTGTGGAATGAGTTGTGGAATGATGTTTGGAATGAGCTGTGGAATGATGTGTGGAATGACGTGTGGAATGGTGTGTGGAATGATGTGTAGAATGTTGTGTGGAATGGTGTGTGGAATGATGTGTGGAATGAGGTGTGGAATGATGTGTGGAATGATGTGTGGAATGATGTGTGGAATGAGGTGTGGAATGATGTGTGGAATGATGAGTGGATTGATGTGTGGAATTATGTGTGGAATGAAGTTTAGAAAGAGGTGTGGAAAAATGTGTGGAATGATTTGTGGAATGTGGTGTGGAATGATGTGTGGAATGATGTGTGGAATGATGTGTGGAAGGATGTGTGGAATGAGGTTAATAATGATAAGTTGAATAATGTGTGCGATGATTTGTGGAATGATTTGTGGAATGAGGTATGGAATGATGTGTGGAATGATATGTGAAATGATGTGTGGAATGAGGTGTGGAGGGATGTGTGGAATGATATGTGGAATGATGCTTCGAATGATGTATGGAATGATGCGTGGAATGATGTGTGGAATGAATTGAGGAATGATGTGTGGAATAATGAGTGTAATGATGTCTGAATGATGTGCGGAATGATGTTTAGAATGAGGTGTGGAATGATGTGTGGAATGATGTATGGAATGATGTGCGGAATGATGCGTGGAATGATGTGTGGAATGATGTGTGGAATAATATGTGGAATGATGTGTGGAATGATGTGTGGAATGAGGTGTGGAATGATGTGTGGAATGATGTGTGGAATAATGTGTGGAATGAGGATTGGAATGATGTGTGGAATGAAGTTTGGAATGTTGTGTGGAATTCTGTTTGGAATGACGAGTGGAATGAGTTGTGGAATGAGGTTTGGAATGATGTGTGGAATGAGATGTGGAATGATGTGTGGAATGACGTGTGGAATGGTGTGTGGAATGATGTTTGGAATGAGGTGTGGAATGATGTGTGGAATGATGTGTGGAATGATGTGTGGAATGATGTGTGCAATGATGTGTAGAATGTTGTGTGGAATGATGTGTGGAATGATGTGTTAAATGATATATGAAATAATGTGTGGAATGATGTGTGGAATGATGTGTGGAATGAGGTTGGGAATGAGGTCTGGTATGATGTCTGGAATGATGTGTGGAATGACGTGTGCACTGATGTGTAGAATGATGTGTGGAATGTGTTGTGGAATGATGTATGGAATGAGGTGTTAAAGGATATGTGAAATGATGTGTGGAATGATGTGTGGAATGATGTGTGGAATGACGTGTGCACTGATGTGTAGAATGATGTGTGGAATGTGTTGTGGAATGATGTATGGAATGATGTGTTAAAGGATATGTGAAATGATGTGTGTAATGCCGTGTGGAATGATGTGTGGAATGCCGTGTGGAATGATGTGTGGAATGATGTTTGAAATGAGGTTTGGAATGGAGTGTGGAATAAAATGTGGAATAATGTGTGGAATGACTTGTGGAATGCGTTGTGGAATGCTGTGATGAAAGCGCTGTGGAATGATGTGTGGAATGATGTGTGGAATGATATGTGGAATGATGAGTGGATTGATGTGTGGAATGATGTGTGGAATGATGTTTAGAATGAGGTTTGTAATGTTAAGTTGAATGCTGTGTGCGATGATTTGTGGAATGATTTGTGGAATGAGGTATGGAATGATGTGTGGAATGATATGTGGAAATATGTGTGGAATGAGGTGTGGAAAGTTGTGTGGAATGATATGTGGAATGATGCGTGGAATGATGTGTGGAATGATGCGTGGAATGATGTGTGGAATTAATTGAGGAATGATGTGTGGAATAATGAGTGTAATGATGTCTGAATGATGTGCGGAATGATGTTTAGAATGATGTGTGGAATGAAATGTGGAATGATGTGTGGAATGATGTTTGGAATGATGAGTGGAATGATGCTTAGAATGATGCGTGGAATGATGTGTGGAATGATTTGTGGAATGGTGTGTGGAATGATGTTTAAAATGAGGTGTGGAATGCTGTGGGAATGATTTGTGGAATGAGGTGTGGAATGTTGTGTGGAATGAGGTGTGGAATGAGGTGTGTAATAATGAGAGGAATGACGTATGGAATGATGTGTGGAATGATGTCCCGAATGATGTGTGGAATGATGTGTGGACTGGTGTGCGGGATGAGGTGTGGAATGATGTGTCGAATGAGGTGTGGAATGATATGTGGAATCATGTGTTGAATGAGGTGTGGAATGAGGTGTGGAATGATGCGTGGAATGATGCCTGAAATGATGCATGGAAGGATGAGTGGATTGATACGTGAAATGATGTGTGGAATGAGGTGCGGAATGATGTGTGGAATGATATGTGGAATGATGCTTCGAATGATGTGTGGAATGATGCGTGGAATGATGTGTGGAATAATGAGTGTAATGATGTCTGGATGATGTGCGGAATGATGTTTAGAATGAGGTGTGGAATGATGTGTGGAATGATGTTTGGAATGATGTGCGGAATGATGCGTGGAATGATGTGCGGAATGATGCGTGGAATGATGTGTGGAATGATGTATGGAATGATGTGCGGAATGATGCTTGGAATGATGTGTGGAATGAAGTTTGGAATGTTGTGTGGAATTCTGTTTGGAATGACCGGTGGAATGCGATGTGGAATGAGGTTTGGAATAATGTGTGGAATGAGCTGTGGAATGATGTGTGGAATGACGTGTGGAATGGTGTGTGGAATGATGTGTGGAATGAGGTGTGGAATGAGGTGTGGAATGGTGTGTTGAATGATGTTTGGAATGATGTGTGCACTGATGTGTAGAATGATGTGTGGAATGTGTTCTGAAATTATGTGTGGAATGATGTGTTAACGGATATGTGGAATGATGTGTGGAATGATGTGTGGAATGACGTGTGGAATGCCGTGTGGAATGATGTGTGGAATGATGTGTGAAATGAGGTTTGGAATGGTGTGTGGAATGATATGTGGAATAATGTGTGGAATGACGTGTGGAATGAGTTGTTGAATGATATGTGGAAAGCGCTGTGGAATGATGTGTGGAATGATGTCTGGAATGAGGTGTGGAATGATGTGTGGAATGATGCTTAGAATGAGGTGTGGTAAAATGTGTGGAATGATTAATGGAATGAGGTGTGGAATGATGTATGGAATGATGTGTGGAATGAGGTGCGGAATGATGTGTGGAATGATATGTGGAATGATGCTTCGAATGACGTGTGGAATGATGCGTGGAATGATGTGTGGAATTAATTGAGGAATGATGTGTGGAATAATGAGTGTAATGATGTCTGGATGATGTGCGGAATGATGTTTAGAATGAGGTGTGGAATGATGTGTGGAATGATGTATGGAATGATGTGCGGAATGATGCGTGGAATGATGTGTGGAATGATGTGTGGAATAATATGTGGAATGATGTGTGGAATGATGTGTGCAATGAGGTGTGGAATGATGTGTGTAATGATGTGTGGAATAATGTGTGGAATGAGGATTGGAATGATGTGTGGAATGAAGTTTGGAATGTTGTGTGGAATTCTGTTTGGAATGACCGGTGGAATGAGTTGTGGAATGAGGTTTGGAATAATGTGTGGAATGAGCTGTAGAATGATGTGTGGAATGACGTGTGGAATGGTGTGTGGAATGATGTGTGGAATGAGGTGTGGAATGAGGTGTGGAATGGTGTGTGGAATGATATGTGGAATAACGTGTGGAATGTCGTGTGGAATGCGTTGTGGAATGCTGTGAGGAAAGCGCTGTGGAATGATGTGTGGAATGATGTTTGGAATGAGGTGTGGATTGATGTGTGGAATGATGTGTGGAATGATGTTTAGAATGAGGTGTGGAAAAATGTGTGGAATGGTTTGTGGAATGAGGTGTGGAATGATGTGTGGAATGATGTGTGGAATGATGTGTGGAATGAATTGTGGAATGCTGTGTGCAATAATGTTTAAAATGAGGGGTGGAATAATGTGGAAATGATTTGTTCAATGAGGTGTGGAATGATGTGTGGAATGAGGATGGAATGAGGTGTGGAATAATGAGTGGAATGACGTATGGAATGATGTGTGGAATGCTGTGCGGAATGATGTGTGGAATGAGGTGTGCAATGATGTGTGGAATGATGTGTGGAATGATGTGTAGAATGAGGTTTGGAATGAAGTTTGGAATGATGTGGAAATGATGTCTAGAATGACGGGTGGAATGTGTTGTGGAATGATGCGTGAAATGATGTGTGTAATGATCTGTGGAATGATGTGGAGGAAAGATGTGTGGAATGATGTGTGGAATGATGTCTGGAATGATTTGTGGAATGATGTGTGGAATGACGTGTGTAATGATGTCTGGAATGATAGTGACATGAGCTTTGGAATGATGTGTGGAATGATATGTGGAATGACGTGTGGAATGACGTGTGGAATGAGTTGTGGAATGATGTTTGGAATGAGCTGTGGAATGATGTGTGTAATGACGTGTGGAATGGTGTGTGGAATGATGTGTAGAATGTTGTGTGGAATGGTGTGTGGAATGATGTGTGGAATAAGGTTGGGAATGAGGTGTGGAATGATGTGTGGAATGAGTTGTGGAATGATGTTTGGAATGAGCTGTGGAATGATGTGTGGAATTAATTGAGGAATGATGTGTGGAATAATGAGTGTAATGATGTCTGGATGATGTGCGGAATGATGTTTAGAATGAGGTGTGGAATGATGTGTGGAATGATGTATGGAATGATGTGCGGAATGATGCGTGGAATGATGTGTGGAATTATGTGTGGAATAATATGTGGAATGATGTGTGGAATGATGTGTGCAATGAGGTGTGGAATGATGTGTGTAATGATGTGTGGAATAATGTGTGGAATGAGGATTGGAATGATGTGTGGAATGAAGTTTGGAATGTTGTGTGGAATTCTGTTTGGAATGACCGGTGGAATGAGTTGTGGAATGAGGTTTGGAATAATGTGTGGAATGAGCTGTAGAATGATGTGTGGAATGACGTGTGGAATGGTGTGTGGAATGATGTGTGGAATGAGGTGTGGAATGAGGTGTGGAATGGTGTGTGGAATGATATGTGGAATAACGTGTGGAATGTCGTGTGGAATGCGTTGTGGAATGCTGTGAGGAAAGCGCTGTGGAATGATGTGTGGAATGATGTTTGGAATGAGGTGCGGATTGATGTGTGGAATTATGTGTGGAATGATGTTTAGAATGAGGTGTGGAAAAATGTGTGGAATGATTTGTGGAATGAGGTGTGGAATGATGTGTGGAATGATGTGTCGAATGATGTCTGGAATGATGTGTGGAATGAATTGTGGAATGCTGTGTGCAATAATGTTTAAAATGAGGGGTGGAATGATGTGGAAATAATTTGTTCAATGAGGTGTGGAATAATGAGTGGAATGACGTATGGAATGATGTGTGGAATGATGTGCGGAATGATGTGTGGAATGAGGTGTGCAATGATGTGTGGAATAATGTGTGGAATGACGTGTAGAATGAGGTTTGGAATGAAGTTTGGAATGATGTGGAAATGATGTTTAGAATGACGGGTGGAATGTGTTGTGGAATGATGCGTGAAATGATGTGTGTAATGATCTGTGGAATGATGTGGAGGAAAGATGTGTGGAATGATGTGTGGAATGAGGTTTGGAATGATGTGTGGAATGATGACTGGAATGATTTGTGGAATGATGTGAGGAATGACGTGTGTAATGATGACTGGAATGATTATGACATGAGCTTTGGAATGATGTGTGGAATGATATGTGGAATGACGTGTGGAATGACGTGTGGAATGAGTTGTGGAATGATGTTTGGAATGAGCTGTGGAATGATGTGTGGAATGACGTGTGGAATGGTGTGTGGAATGATGTGTAGAATGTTGTGTGGAATGGTGTGTGGAATGATGTGTGGAATGAGGTTGGGAATGAGGTGTGGAATGATGTGTGGAATGAGTTGTGGAATGATGTTTGTAATGAGCTGTGGAATGATGTGTGGAATGACGTGTGGAATGGTGTGTGGAATGATGTGTAGAATGTTGTGTGGAATGGTGTGTGGAATGATGTGTGGAATGAGGTGTGGAATGATGTGTGGAATGATGTGTGGAATGATGTGTGGAATGAGGTGTGGAATGATGTGTGGAATGATGAGTGGATTGATGTGTGGAATTATGTGTGGAATGAAGTTTAGAAAGAGGTGTGGAAAAATGTGTGGAATGATTTGTGGAATGAGGTGTGGAATGATGTGTGGAATGATGTGTGGAATGATGTGTGGAAGGATGTGTGGAATGAGGTTTGTAATGATAAGTTGAATGATGTGTGCGATGATTTGTGGAATGATTTGTGGAATGAGGTATGGAATGATGTGTGGAATGATATGTGAAATGATGTGTGGAATGAGGTGTGGAGGGATGTGTGGAATGATATGTGGAATGATGCTTCGAATGATGTGTGGAATGATGCGTGGAATGATGTTTAGAATGAGGTGTGGTAAAATGTGTGGAATGATTTGTGGAATGAGGTGTGGAATGATGTGTGGAATGATGTGTGGAATGATGTGTGGAATGAATTGTGGAATGCTGTGTGCAATAATGTTTAAAATGAGGGGTGGAATAATGTGGAAATGATTTGTTCAATGAGGTGTGGAATGATGTGTGGAATGAGGATGGAATGAGGTGTGGAATAATGAGTGGAATGACGTGTGGAATGATGTGTGGAATGATGTGCGGAATGATGTGTGGAATGAGGTGTGCAATGATGTGTGGAATGATGTGTGGAATGATGTGTAGAATGAGGTTTGGAATGAAGTTTGGAATGATGTGGAAATGATGTCTAGAATGACGGGTGGAATGTGTTGTGGAATGATGCGTGAAATGATGTGTGTAATGATCTGTGGAATGTTGTGGAGGAATGATGTGTGGAATGAGGTTTGGAATGATGTGTGGAATGATGTCTGGAATGATTTGTGGAATGATGTGTGGAATGACGTGTGGAATGATGTCTGGAATGATAGTGACATGAGCTTTGGAATGATGCGTGGAATGATATGTGGAATGACGTGTGGAATGGCGTGTGGAATGAGTTGTGGAATGATGTTTGGAATGAGCTGTGGAATGATGTGTGTAATGACGTGTGGAATGGTGTGTGGAATGATGTGTAGAATGTTGTGTGGAATGGTGTGTGGAATGATGTGTGGAATGAGGTTGGGAATGAGGTGTGGAATGATGTGTGGAATGAGTTGTGGAATGATGTTTGGAATGAGCTGTGGAATGATTGTGTGGAATGACGTGTGGAATGGTGTGTGGAATGATGTGTAGAATGTTATGTGGAATGGTGTGTGGAATGATGTGTGGAATGAGGTGTGAAATGATGTGTGGAATGATGTGTGGAATGATGTGTGGAATGAGGTGTGGAATGATGTGTGGAATGATGAGTGGATTGATGTGTGGAATGATGTGTGGAATGAAGTTTAGAAAGAGGTGTGGAAAATGTGTGGAATGATTTGTGGAATGAGGTGTGGAATGATGTGTGGAATGATGTTTGTAATGATGTGTGCACTGATGTGTAGAATGATGTGTGGAATGTGTTCTGAAATGATGTGTGGAATGATGTGTTAAAGGATATGTGGAATGATGTGTGGAATGATGTGTGGAATGACGTGTGGAATGCCGTGTGGAATGATGTGTGGAATTATGTGTGAAATGAGGTTTGGAATGGTGTGTGGAATGATATGTGGAAT
Source organism: Pristiophorus japonicus (assembly GCF_044704955.1). Lineage (NCBI taxonomy): Eukaryota > Metazoa > Chordata > Chondrichthyes > Pristiophoridae > Pristiophorus > Pristiophorus japonicus. Next base: position 3,257,466 of record NW_027254624.1, read on the forward strand.
AATGTGTGGAATGACGTGTGGAATGAGTTGTTGAATGATGTGTGGAAAGCGCTGTGGAATGATGTGTGGAATGATATCTGGAATGAGGTGTGGAATGATGTGTGGAATGATGAGTGGATTGATGTGTGGAATGATGTGTGGAATGATGCTTAGAATGAGGTGTGGTAAAATGTGTAGAATGATTAATGGAATGAGGTGTGGAATGATGTACGGAATGATGTGTGGAATGATGTGTGGAAGGATGTGTGGAAGGATGTGTGGAATGAGGTTTGTAATCTTAAGTTGAATGTTGTCTGGAATGATATGTGAAATGATGTGTGGAATGAGGTGCGGAATGATGTGTGGAATGATATGTGGAATGATGCTGCGAATGATGTGTGGAATGATGCGTGGAATGATGTGTGGAATTATTTGAGGAATGATGTGTGGAATAATGAGTGTAATGATGTCTGCATGATGTGCGGAATGATGTTTAGAATGAGGTGTGGAATGATGTGTGGAATGATGTATGGAATGATGTGCGGAATGATGCGTGGAATGATGTGTGGAATAATGTGTGGAATAATATGTGGAATGATGTGTGGAATGATGTGTGCAATGAGGTGTGGAATGATGTGTGTAATGATGTGTGGAATAATGTGTGGAATGAGGATTGGAATGATGTGTGGAATGAAGTTTGGAATGTTGTGTGGAATTCTGTTTGGAATGACCGGTGGAATGAGTTGTGGAATGAGTTTTGGAATAATGTGTGGAATGAGCTGTGGAATGACGTGTGGAAAAGTGTGTGGAATGATGTGTGGAATGAGGTGTGGAATGAGGTGTGGAATGGTGTGTGGAATGATATGTGGAATAACGTGTGGAATGACGTGTGGAATTCGTTGTGGAATGCTGTGAGGAAAGCGTTGTGGAATGCTGTGAGGAAAGCGCTTTGGAATGATGTGTGGAATGATGTTTGGAATGAGGTGTGGATTGATGTGTGGAATGATGTGTGGAATGATGTTTAGAATGAGGTGTGAAAAAATGTGTGGAATGATTTGTGGAATGAGGTGTTTAATGATGTGTGGAATGATGTGTCGAATGATGCGTGGAATGATGTGTGGAATGAATTGAGGAATGATGTGTGGAATAATGAGTGTAATGATGTCTGGATGATGTGCGGAATGATGTTTAGAATGAGGTGTGGAATGATGTGTGAAATGATGTATGGAATGATGTGCGGAATGATGCGTGGAATGATGTGTGGAATGATGTGAGGAATAATATGTGGAATGATGTGTGGAATGATGTGTGGAATGAGGTGTGGAATGATGTGTGTAATGATGTGTGCAATAATGTGTGGAATGAGGATTGGAATGATGTGTGGAATGAAGTTTGGAATGTTGTGTGGAATTCTGTTTGGAATGGCGAGTGGAATGAGTTGTGGAATGAGGTTTGGAATGATGTGTGGAATGAGATGTGGAATGATGTGTGGAATGACGTGTGGAATGGTGTGTGGAATGATGTTTGGAATGAGGTGTGGAATGATGTGTGGAATGATGGGTGGAATGATATGTGGAATGAGGTCTGGAATGATGTGTGGAATGATGTGTGGAATAATGCGTGGAATGAGGATTGGAATGATGTGTGGAATGAAGTTTGGAATGTTGTCTGGAATTCTGTTTGGAATGACGAGTGGAATGAGTTGTGGAATGAGGTTTGGAATGATGTGTGGAATGAGATGTGGAATGATGTGTGGAATGACGTGTGGAATGGTGTGTGGAATGATGTTTGGAATGAGGTGTGGAATGATGTGTGGAATGATGTGTGGAATGATGTGTGGAATGATGTGTGCAATGATGTGTAGAATGTTGTGTGGAATGATGTGTGGAATGATGTGTTAAATGATATATGAAATAATGTGTGGAATGATGTGTGGAATGATGTGTGGAATGAGGTTGGGAATGAGGTCTGGTATGATGTGTGGAATGATGTGTGGAATGATGTGTGCACTGATGTGTAGAATGATGTGTGGAATGTGTTGTGGAATGATGTATGGAATGATGTGTTAAAGGATATGTGAAATGATGTGTGGAATGATGTGTGGAATGATGTGTGGAATGATGTGTTAAAGGATATGTGAAATGACGTGTGGAATGATGTGTGGAATGATGTATGGAATGATGTGTTAAAGGATATGTGAAATGATGTGTGGAATGCCGTGTGGAATGATGTGTGGAATGCCGTGTGGAATGATGTGTGGAATGATGTTTGAAATGAGGTTTGGAATGGAGTGTGGAATAAAATGTGGAATAATGTGTGGAATGACTTGTGGAATGCGTTGTGGAATGCTGTGATGAAAGCGCTGTGGAATGATGTGTGGAATGATGTGTGGAATGATATGTGGAATGATGAGTGGATTGATGTGTGGAATGATGTGTGGAATGGTGTTTAGAATGAGGTTTGTAATGTTAAGTTGAATGCTGTGTGCGATGATTTGTGGAATGATTTGTGGAATGAGGTATGGAATGATGTGTGGAATGATATGTGGAAATATGTGTGGAATGAGGTGTGGAAAGTTGTGTGGAATGATATGTGGAATGATGCGTGGAAAGATGTGTGGAATGATGCGTGGAATGATGTGTGGAATTAATTGAGGAATGATGGGTGGAATAATGAGTGTAATGATGTCTGAATGATGTGCGGAATGATGTTTAGAATGATGTGTGGAATGATGTGTGGAATGATTTGTGGAATGGTGTGTGGAATGAGGTGTGGAATGAGGTGTGTAATAATGAGAGGAATGACGTATGGAATGATGTGTGGAATGATGTCCCGAATGATGTGTGGAATGATGTGTGGACTGGTGTGTGGAATGAGGTGTGGAATGATGTGTCGAATGAGGTGTGGAATGATATGTGGAATCATGTGTTGAATGAGGTGTGGAATGAGGTGTGGAATGATGCGTGGAATGATGCCTGAAATGATGCATGGAAGGATGTGTGGATTGATAGGTGAAATGATGTGTGGAATGAGGTGCGGAATGATGTGTGGAATGATATGTGGAATGATGCTTCGAATGATGTGTGGAATGATGCGTGGAATGATGTGTGGAATAATGAGTGTAATGATGTCTGGATGATGTGCGGAATGATGTTTAGAATGAGGTGTGGAATGATGTGTGGAATGATGTATGGAATGATGTGCGGAATGATGCGTGGAATGATGTGTGGAATGATGTGTGGAATAATATGTGGAATGATGTGTGGAATGATGTGCGGAATGATGCGTGGAATGATGTGTGGAATAATGTATGGAATGATGTGCGGAATGATGCGTGGAATGATGTGTGGAATGAAGTTTGGAATGTTGTGTGGAATTCTGTTTGGAATGACCGGTGGAATGCGTTGTGGAATGAGGTTTGGAATAATGTGTGGAATGAGCTGTGGAATGATGTGTGGAATGACGTGTGGAATGGTGTGTTGAATGATGTTTGGAATGATGTGTGCACTGATGTGTAGAATGATGTGTGGAATGTGTTCTGAAATTATGTGTGGAATGATGTGTTAACGGATATGTGGAATGATGTGTGGAATGATGTGTGGAATGACGTGTGGAATGCCGTGTGGAATGATGTGTGGAATGATGTGTGAAATGAGGTTTGGAATGGTGTGTGGAATGATATGTGGAATAATGTGTGGAATGACGTGTGGAATGAGTTGTTGAATGATATGTGGAAAGCGCTGTGGAATGATGTGTGGAATGATGTCTGGAATGAGGTGTGGAATGATGTGTGGAATGATGAGTGGATTGATGTGTGGAATGATGTGTGGAATGATGCTTAGAATGAGGTGTGGTAAAATGTGTGGAATGATTAATGGAATGAGGTGTGGAATGATGTATGGAATGATGTGTGGAATGAGGTGCGGAATGATGTGTGGAATGATATGTGGAATGATGCTTCGAATGACGTGTGGAATGATGCTTGGAATGATGTGTGGAATTAATTGAGGAATGATGTGTGGAATAATGAGTGTAATGATGTCTGGATGATGTGCGGAATGATGTTTAGAATGAGGTGTGGAATGATGTGTGGAATGATGTATGGAATGATGTGCGGAATGATGCGTGGAATGATGTGTGGAATGATGTGTGGAATAATATGTGGAATGATGTGTGGAATGATGTGTGCAATGAGGTGTGGAGTGATGTGTGTAATGATGTGTGGAATAATGTGTGGAATGAGGATTGGAATGATGTGTGGAATGAAGTTTGGAATGTTGTGTGGAATTCTGTTTGGAATGACCGGTGGAATGAGTTGTGGAATGAGGTTTGGAATAATGTGTGGAATGAGCTGTAGAATGATGTGTGGAATGACGTGTGGAATGGTGTGTGGAATGATGTGTGGAATAAGCTTGGAATGAGGTGTGGAATGGTGTGTGGAATGATATGTGGAATAACGTGTGGAATGTCGTGTGGAATGCGTTGTGGAATGCTGTGAGGAAAGCGCTGTGGAATGATGTGTGGAATGATGTTTGGAATGAGGTGTGGATTGATGTGTGGAATGATGTGTGGAATGATGTTTAGAATGAGGTGTGGAAAAATGTGTGGAATGATTTGTGGAATGAGGTGTGGAATGTTGTGTGGAATGATGTGTGGAATGATGTGTGGAATGAATTGTGGAATGCTGTGTGCAATAATGTTTAAAATGAGGGGTGGAATAATGTGGAAATGATTCGTTCAATGAGGTGTGGAATGATGTGTGGAATGAGGATGGAATGAGGTGTGGAATAATGAGTGGAATGACGTATGGAATGATGTGTGGAATGATGTGCGGAATGATGTGTGGAATGAGGTGTGCAATGATGTGTGGAATGATGTGTGGAATGACGTGTAGAATGAGGTTTGGAATGAAGTTTGGAATGATGTGGAAATGATGTCTAGAATGACGGGTGGAATGTGTTGTGGAATGATGCGTGAAATGATGTGTGTAATGATCTGTGGAATGATGTGGAGGAAAGATGTGTGGAATGATGTGTGGAATGATGTCTGGAATGATTTGTGGAATGATGTGTGGAATGACGTGTGTAATGATGTCAGGAATGATAGTGACATGAGCTTTGGAATGATGTGTGGAATGGTATGTGGAATGACGTGTGGAATGACGTGTGGAATGAGTTGTGGAATGATGTTTGGAATGAGCTGTGGAATGATGTGTGGAATGACGTGTGGAATGGTGTGTGGAATGATGTGTAGAATGTTGTGTGGAATGGTGTGTGGAATGATGTGTGGAATGAGGTGTGGAATGATGTGTGGAATGATGTGTGGAATTATGTGTGGAATGAAGTTTAGAAAGAGGTATGGAAAAATGTGTGGAATGATTTGTGGAATGAGGTGTGGAATGATGTGTGGAATGATGTGTGGAATGATGTGTGGAAGGATGTGTGGAATGACGTTTGTAATGATAAGTTGAATGATGTGTGCGATGATTTGTGGAATGATTTGTGGAATGAGGTATGGAATGATGTGTGGAATGATATGTGAAATGATGTGTGGAATGAGGTGTGGAGGGATGTGTGGAATGATATGTGGAATGATGCTTCGAATGATGTGTGGAATGATGCGTGGAATGATGTGTGGAATGAATTGAGGAATGATGTGTGGAATAATGAGTGTAATGATGTCTGGATGATGTGCGGAATGATGTTTAGAATGAGGTGTGGAATGATGTGTGGAATGATGTATGGAATGATATGCGGAATGATGCGTGGAATGATGTGTGGAATGATGTGAGGAATAATATGTGGAATGATGTGTGGAATGATGTGTGGAATGAGGTGTGGAATGATATGTGGAATGATGTGTGGAATAATGTGTGGAATGAGGATTGGAATGATGTGTGGAATGAAGTTTGGAATGTTGTGTTGAATTCTGTTTGGAATGACGAGTGGAATGAGTTGTGGAATGAGGTTTGGAATGATGTGTGGAATGAGATGTGGAATGATGTGTGGAATGACGTGTGGAATGGTGTGTGGAATGATGTTTGGAATGAGGTGTGGAATGATGTGTGGAATGACGTGTGGAATGATGTGTGGAATGAGGTGTGGAGTGATGTGTGGAATGATGTGTGGAATAATGCGTGGAATGAGGATTGGAATGATGTGTGGAATGAAGTTTGGAATGTGTTCTGAAATTATGTGTGGAATGATGTGTTAACGGATATGTGGAATGATGTGTGGAATGATGTGTGGAATGACGTGTGGAATGCCGTGTGGAATGATGTGTGGAATGATGTGTGAAATGAGGTTTGGAATGGTGTGTGGAATGATATGTGGAATAAAGTGTGGAATGACGTGTGGAATGAGTTGTTGAATGATATGTGGAAAGCGCTGTGGAATGATGTGTGGAATGATGTCTGGAATGAGGTGTGGAATGATGTGTGGAATGATGAGTGGATTGATGTGTGGAATGATGTGTGGAATGATGCTTAGAATGAGGTGTGGTAAAATGTGTGGAATGATTAATGGAATGAGGTGTGGAATGATGTATGGAATGATGTGTGGAATGAGGTGCGGAATGATGTGTGGAATGATATGTGGAATGATGCTTCGAATGACGTGTGGAATGATGCTTGGAATGATGTGTGGTATTAATTGAGGAATGATGTGTGGAATAATGAGTGTAATGATGTCTGGATGATGTGCGGAATGATGTTTAGAATGAGGTGTGGAATGATGTGTGGAATGATGTATGGAATGATGTGCGGAATGATGCGTGGAATGATGTGTGGAATGATGTGTGGAATAATATGTGGAATGATGTGTGGAATGATGTGTGCAATGAGGTGTGGAGTGATGTGTGTAATGATGTGTGGAATAATGTGTGGAATGAGGATTGGAATGATGTGTGGAATGAAGTTTGGAATGTTGTGTGGAATTCTGTTTGGAATGACCGGTGGAATGAGTTGTGGGATGAGGTTTGGAATAATGTGTGGAATGAGCTGTAGAATGATGTGTGGAATGACGTGTGGAATGGTGTGTGGAATGATGTGTGGAATAAGCTTGGAATGAGGTGTGGAATGGTGTGTGGAATGATATGTGGAATAACGTGTGGAATGTCGTGTGGAATGCGTTGTGGAATGCTGTGAGGAAAGCGCTGTGGAATGATGTGTGGAATGATGTTTGGAATGAGGTGTGGATTGATGTGTGGAATGATGTGTGGAATGATGTTTAGAATGAGGTGTGGAAAAATGTGTGGAATGATTTGTGGAATGAGGTGTGGAATGTTGTGTGGAATGATGTGTGGAATGATGTGTGGAATGAATTGTGGAATGCTGTGTGCAATAATGTTTAAAATGAGGGGTGGAATAATGTGGAAATGATTCGTTCAATGAGGTGTGGAATGATGTGTGGAATGAGGATGGAATGAGGTGTGGAATAATGAGTGGAATGACGTATGGAATGATGTGTGGAATGATGTGCGGAATGATGTGTGGAATGAGGTGTGCAATGATGTGTGGAATGATGTGTGGAATGACGTGTAGAATGAGGTTTGGAATGAAGTTTGGAATGATGTGGAAATGATGTCTAGAATGACGGGTGGAATGTGTTGTGGAATGATGCGTGAAATGATGTGTGTAATGATCTGTGGAATGATGTGGAGGAAAGATGTGTGGAATGATGTGTGGAATGATGTCTGGAATGATTTGTGGAATGATGTGTGGAATGACGTGTGTAATGATGTCTGGAATGATAGTGACATGAGCTTTGGAATGATGTGTGGAATGGTATGTGGAATGACGTGTGGAATGACGTGTGGAATGAGTTGTGGAATGATGTTTGGAATGTTGTGTGGAATGGTGTGTGGAATGATGTGTGGAATGAGGTGTGGAATGATGTGTGGAATGATGTGTGGAATTATGTGTGGAATGATGTGTGGAAGGATGTGTGGAATGAGGTTTGTAATGATAAGTTGAATGATGTGTGCGATGATTTGTGGAATGATTTGTGGAATGAGGTATGGAATGATGTGTGGAATGATATGTGAAATGATGTGTGGAATGAGGTGTGGAGGGATGTGTGGAATGATATGTGGAATGATGCTTCGAATGATGTGTGGAATGATGCGTGGAATGATGTGTGGAATGAATTGAGGAATGATGTGTGGAATAATGAGTGTAATGATGTCTGGATGATGTGCGGAATGATGTTTAGAATGAGGTGTGGAATGATGTGTGGAATGATGTATGGAATGATATGCGGAATGATGCGTGGAATGATGTGTGGAATGATGTGAGGAATAATATGTGGAATGATGTGTGGAATGATGTGTGGAATGAGGTGTGGAATGATATGTGGAATGATGTGTGGAATAATGTGTGGAATGAGGATTGGAATGATGTGTGGAATGAAGTTTGGAATGTTGTGTTGAATTCTGTTTGGAATGACGAGTGGAATGAGTTGTGGAATGAGGTTTGGAATGATGTGTGGAATGAGATGTGGAATGATGTGTGGAATGACGTGTGGAATGGTGTGTGGAATGATGTTTGGAATGAGGTGTGGAATGATGTGTGGAATGATGTGTGGAATGATGTGTGGAATGAGGTGTGGAGTGATGTGTGGAATGATGTGTGGAATAATGCGTGGAATGAGGATTGGAATGATGTGTGGAATGAAGTTTGGAATGTTGTGTGGAATTCTGTTTGGAATGACGAGTGGAATGAGTTGTGGAATGAGGTTTGGAATGATGTGTGGAATGAGATGTGGAATGATGTGTGGAATGACGTGTGGAATGGTGTGTGGAATGATGTTTGGAATGAGGTGTGGAATGATGTGTGGAATGATGTGTGGAATGATGTGTGGAATGATGTGTGCAATGATGTGTAGAATGTTGTGTGGAATGATGTGTGGAATGATGTGTTAAATGATATATGAAATAATGTGTGGAATGATGTTTGGAATGATGTGTGGAATGAGGTTGGGAATGAGGTGTGGTATGATGTGTGGAATGATGTGTGGAATGATGTGTGCACTGATGTGTAGAATGATCTGTGGAATGTGTTGTGGAATGATGTATGGAATGACGTGTTAAAGGATATGTGAAATGATGTGTGGAATGATGTGTGGAATGATGTGTGGAATGATGTGTTAAAGGATATGTGAAATGACATGTGGAATGATGTGTGGAATGATGTATGGAATGATGTGTTAAAGGATATGTGAAATGATGTGTGGAATGCCGTGTGGAATGATGTGTGGAATGCCGTGTGGAATGATGTGTGGAATGATGTTTGAAATGAGGTTTGGAATGGAATGTGGAATAAAATGTGGAATAATGTGTGGAATGACTTGTGGAATGCGTTGTGGAATGCTGTGATGAAAGCGCTGTGGAATGATGTGTGGAATGATGTGTGGAATGATATGTGGAATGATGAGTGGATTGATGTGTGGAATGATGTGTGGAATGATGTTTAGAATGAGGTGTGGAAAAATGTGTGGAATGATTTGTGGAATGAGGTGTGGAATGATGTGTGGAATGATGTGTGGAATGATGTCTGGAAGGATGTGTGGAATGAGGTTTGTAATGTAAAGTTGAATGCTGTGTGCGATGATTTGTGGAATGATTTGTGGAATGAGGTATGGAATGCTGTGTGGAATGAAATGTGGAAATATGTGTGGAATGAGGTGTGGAATGTTGTGTGGAATGATATGTGGAATGATGCGTGGAACGATGTGTGGAATGATGCGTGGAATGATGTGTGGAATTAATTGAGGAATGATGTGTGGAATAACGAGTGTAATGATGTCTGAATGATGTGCGGAATGATGTTTAGAATGAGGTGTGGAAAAATGTGTGGAATGATTTGTGGAATGAGGTGTGGAATGATGTATGGAATGATGTGTGGAATGATGCTTAGAATGATGCGTGGAATGATGTGTGGAATGATTTGTGGAATGGTGTGTGGAATGATGTTTAAAATGAGGTGTGGAATGCTGTGGGAATGATTTGTGGAATGAGGTGTGGAATGTTGTGTGGAATGAGGTGTGGAATGAGGTGTGTAATAATGAGAGGAATGACGTATGGAATGATGTGTGGAATGATGTCCCGAATGATGTGTGGAATGATGTGTGGACTGGTGTGTGGAATGAGGTGTGGAATGATGTGTCGAATGAGGTGTGGAATGATATGTGGAATCATGTGTTGAATGAGGTGTGGAATGAGGTGTGGAATGATGCGTGGAATGATGCCTAAAATGATGCATGGAAGGATGTGTGGATTGATATGTGAAATGATGTGTGGAATGAGGTGCGGAATGATGTGTGGAATGATATGTGGAATGATGCTTCGAATGATGTGTGGAATGATGCGTGGAATGATGTGTGGAATAATGAGTGTAATGATGTCTGGATGATGTGCGGAATGATGTTTAAAATGAGGTGTGGAATGATGTGTGGAATGATGTATGGAATGATGTGCGGAATGATGCGTGGAATGGTGTGTGGAATGATGTGTGGAATAATATGTGGAATGATGTGTGGAATGATGTGCGGAATGATGCGTGGAATGATGTGTGGAATGATGTATGGAATGATGTGCGGAATGATGCGTGGAATGATGTGTGGAATGAAGTTTGGAATGTTGTGTGGAATTCTGTTTGGAATGACCGGTGGAATGAGTTGTGGAATGAGGTTTGGAATAATGTGTGGAATGAGCTGTGGAATGATGTGTGGAATGACGTGTGGAATGGTGTGTGGAATGATGTGTGGAATGAGGTGTGGAATGAGGTGTGGAATGGGGTTTGGAATGGTGTGTGGAATGATATGTGGAATAATGTGTGGAATGACGTGTGGAATGAGTTGTTGAATCATGTGTGGAAAGCGCTGTGGAATGATGTGTGGAATGATGTCTGGAATGAGGTGTGGAATGATGTGTGGAATGATGAGTGGATTGATGTGTGGAATGATGTGTGGAATGATGCTTAGAATGAGGTGTGGTAAAATGTGTGGAATGATTAATGGAATGAGGTGTGGAATGATGTATGGAATGATGTGTGGAATGACGTGTGGAATGCCGTGTGGAATGATGTGTGGAATGATGTGTGAAATGAGGTTTGGAATGGTGTGTGGAATGATATGTGGAATAATGTGTGGAATGACGTGTGGAATGAGTTGTTGAATGATGTGTGGAAAGCGCTGTGGAATGATATGTGGAATGATGTCTGGAATGAGGTGTGGAATGATGTGTGGAATGATGAGTGGATTGATGTGTGGAATGATGTGTGGAATGATGCTTAGAATGAGGTGTGGTGAAATGTGTGGAATGATTAATGGAATGAGGTGTGGAATGATGTATGGAATGATGTGTGGAATGATGTGTGGAAGGATGTGTGGAATGAGGTTTGTAATGATAAGTTGAATGATGTGTGGAATGATATGTGAAATGATGTGTGGAATGAGGTGCGGAATGACGTGTGGAATGATATGTGGAATGATGCTTCGAATGATGTGTGGAATGATGCGTGGAATGATGTGTGGAATGAATTGAGGAATGATGTGTGGAATAATGAGTGTAATGATGTCTGGATGATGTGCGGAATGATGTTTAGAATGAGGTGTGGAATGATGTGTGGAATGATGTATGGAATGATGTGCGGAATGATGCGTGGAATGATGTGTGGAATGATGTGAGGAATAATATGTGGAATGATGTGTGGAATGATGTGTGGAATGAGGTGTGGAATGATGTGTGGAATGATGTGTGGAATAATGTGTGGAATGAGGATTGGAATGATGTGTGGAATGAAGTTTGGAATGTTGTGTGGAATTCTGTTTGGAATGACGAGTGGAATGAGTTGTGGAATGAGGTTTGGAATGATGTGTGGAATGAGATGTGGAATGATGTGTGGAATGACGTGTGGAATGGTGTGTGGAATGATGTTTGGAATGAGGTTTGGAATGATGTGTGGAATGATGTGTGGAATGATGTGTGGAATGAGGTGTGGAATGATGTGTGGAATGATGTGTGGAATAATGCGTGGAATGAGGATTGGAATGATGTGTGGAATGAAGTTTGGAATGTTGTGTGGAATTCTGTTTGCAATGACGAGTGGAATGAGTTGTGGAATGAGGTTTGGAATGATGTGTGGAATGAGATGTGGAATGATGTGTGGAATGACGTGTGGAATGGTGTGTGGAATGATGTTTGGAATGAGGTGTGGAATGATGTGTGGAATGATGTGTGGAATGATGTGTGGAATGATGTGTGCAATGATGTGTAGAATGTTGTGTGGAATGATGTGTGGAATGATGTGTTAAATGATATATGAAATAATGTGTGGAATGATGTGTGGAATGATGTGTGGAATGAGGTTGGGAATGAGGTGTGGTATGATGTGTGGAATGATGTGTGGAATGATGTGTGCACTGATGTGTAGAATGATCTGTGGAATGTGTTGTGGAATGATGAATGGAATGATGTGTTAAAGGATATGTGAAATGATGTGTGGAATGATGTGTGGAATGATGTGTGGAATGATGTGTTAAAGGATATGTGAAATGACGTGTGGAATGATGTGTGGAATGATGTATGGAATGATGTGTTAAAGGATATGTGAAATGATGTGTGGAATGCCGTGTGGAATGATGTGTGGAATGCCGTGTGGAATGATGTGTGGAATGATGTTTGAAATGAGGTTTGGAATGGAGTGTGGAATAAAATGTGGAATAATGTGTGGAATGACTTGTGGAATGCGTTGAGGAATGCTGTGATGAAAGCGCTGTGGAATGATGTGTGGAATGATGTGTGGAATGATATGTGGAATGATGAGTGGATTGATGTGTGGAATGATGTGTGGAATGATGTTTAGAATGAGGTGTGGAAAAATGTGTGGAATGATTTGTGGAATGAGGTGTGGAATGATGTGTGGAATGATGTGTGGAATGATGTCTGGAAGGATGTGTGGAATGAGGTTTGTAATGTTAAGTTGAATGCTGTGTGCGATGATTTGTGGAATGATTTGTGGAATGAGGTATGGAATGATGTGTGGAATGATATGTGGAAATATGTGTGGAATGAGGTGTGGAATGTTGTGTGGAATGATATGTGGAATGATGCGTGGAATGATGTGTGGAATGATGCGTGGAATGTTGTGTGGAATTAATTGAGGAATGATGTGTGGAATAATGAGTGTAATGATGTCTGAATGATGTGCGGAATGATGTTTAGAATGATGTGTGGAATGAAATGTGGAATGATGTGTGGAATGAATTATGGAATGATGTGTGGAATGATGCTTAGAATGATGCGTGGAATGATGTGTGGAATGATTTGTGGAATGGTGTGTGGAATGATGTTTAAAATGAGGTGTGGAATGCTGTGGGAATGATTTGTGGAATGAGGTGTGGAATGTTGTGTGGAATGAGGTGTGGAATGAGGTGTGTAATAATGAGAGGAATGACGTATGGAATGATGTGTGGAATGATGTCCCGAATGATGTGTGGAATGATGTGTGGACTGGTGTGTGGAATGAAGTGTGGAATGATGTGTCGAATGAGGTGTGGAATGATATGTGGAATCATGTGTTGAATGAGGTGTGGAATGAGGTGTGGAATGATGCGTGGAATGATGCCTGAAATGATGCATGGAAGGATGTGTGGATTGATATGTGAAATGATGTGTGGAATGAGGTGCGGAATGATGTGTGGAATGATATGTGGAATGATGCTTCGAATGATGTGTGGAATGATGCGTGGAATGATGTGTGGAATAATGAGTGTAATGATGTCTGGATGATGTGCGGAATGATGTTTAGAATGAGGTGTGGAATGATGTGTGGAATGATGTATGGAATGATGTGCGGAATGATGCGTGGAATGATGTGTGGAATGATGTGTGGAATAATATGTGGAATGATGTATGGAATGATGTGCGGAATGATGCGTGGAATGATGTGTGGAATGATGTATGGAATGATGTGCGGAATGATGCGTGGAATGATGTGTGGAATGAAGTTTGGAATGTTGTGTGGAATTCTGTTTGGAATGACCGGTTTAATGAGTTGTGGAATGAGGTTTGGAATAATGTGTGGAATGAGCTGTGGAATGATGTGTGGAATGACGTGTGGAATGGTGTGTGGAATGATGTGTGGAATGAGGTGTGGAATGAGGTGTGGAATGGTGTGTTGAATGATGTTTGGAATGATGTGTGCACTGATGTGTAGAATGATGTGTGGAATGTGTTCTGAAATTATGTGTGGAATGATGTGTTAACGGATATGTGGAATGATGTGTGGAATGACGTGTGGAATGCCGTGTGGAATGATGTGTGGAATGATGTGTGAAATGAGGTTTGGAATGGTGTGTGGAATGATATGTGGAATAATGTGTGGAATGACGTGTGGAATGAGTTGTTGAATGATGTGTGGAAAGCGCTGTGGAATGATGTGTGGAATGATGTCTGGAATGAGATGTGGAATGATGTGTGGAATGATGAGTGGATTGATGTGTGGAATGATGTGTGGAATGATGCTTAGAATGAGGTGTGGTGAAATGTGTGGAATGATTAATGGAATGAGGTGTGGAATGATGTATGGAATGATGTGTGGAATGATGTGTGGAAGGATGTGTGGAATGAGGTTTGTAATGATAAGTTGAATGATGTGTGGAATGATATGTGAAATGATGTGTGGAATGAGGTGTGGAGGGATGTGTGGAATGAAATGTGGAATGATGCTTCGAATGATGTGTGGAATGATGCGTGGAATGATGTGTGGAATGAATTGAGGAATGATGTGTGGAATAATGAGTGTAATGATGTCTGGATGATGTGCGGAATGATGTTTAGAATGAGGTGTGGAATGATGTGTGGAATGATGTATGGAATGATGTGCGGAATGATGTGTGGAATGATGTCTGGAAGGATGTGTGGAATGAGGTTTGTAATGTTAAGTTGAATGCTGTGTGCGATGATTTGTGGAATGATTTGTGGAATGAGGTATGGAATGATGTGTGGAATGATATGTGGAAATATGTGTGGAATGAGGTGTGGAATGTTGTGTGGAATGATATGTGGAATGATGCGTGGAATGATGTGTGGAATGATGCGTGGAATGTTACGTGGAATTAATTGAGGAATGATGTGTGGAATAATGAGTGTAATGATGTCTGAATGATGTGCGGAATGATGTTTAGAATGATGTGTGGAATGAAATGTGGAATGATGTGTGGAATGATGTATGGAATGATGTGTGGAATGATGCTTAGAATGATGCGTGGAATGATGTGTGGAATGATTTGTGGAATGGTGTGTGGAATGATGTTTAAAATGAGGTGTGGAATGCTGTGGGAATGATTTGTGGAATGAGGTGTGGAATGTTGTGTGGAATGAGGTGTGGAATGAGGTGTGTAATAATGAGAGGAATGACGTATGGAATGATGTGTGGAATGATGTCCCGAATGATGTGTGGAATGATGTGTGGACTGGTATGTGGAATGAAGTGTGGAATGATGTGTCGAATGAGGTGTGGAATGATATGTGGAATCATGTGTTGAATGAGGTGTGGAATGAGGTGTGGAATGATGCGTGGAATGATGCCTGAAATGATGCATGGAAGGATGTGTGGATTGATATGTGAAATGATGTGTGGAATGAGGTGCGGAATGATGTGTGGAATGATATGTGGAATGATGCTTCGAATGATGTGTGGAATGATGCGTGGAATGATGTGTGGAATAATGAGTGTAATGATGTCTGGATGATGTGCGGAATGATGTTTAGAATGAGGTGTGGAATGATGTGTGGAATGATGTATGGAATGATGTGCGGAATGATGCGTGGAATGATGTGTGGAATGATGTGTGGAATAATATGTGGAATGATGTATGGAATGATGTGCGGAATGATGCGTGGAATGATGTGTGGAATGATGTATGGAATGATGTGCGGAATGATGCGTGGAATGATGTGTGGAATGAAGTTTGGAATGTTGTGTGGAATTCTGTTTGGAATGACCGGTTTAATGAGTTGTGGAATGAGGTTTGGAATAATGTGTGGAATGAGCTGTGGAATGATGTGTGGAATGACGTGTGGAATGGTGTGTGGAATGATGTGTGGAATGAGGTGTGGAATGAGGTGTGGAATGGTGTGTTGAATGATGTTTGGAATGATGTGTGCACTGATGTGTAGAATGATGTGTGGAATGTGTTCTGAAATTATGTGTGGAATGATGTGTTAACGGATATATGGAATGATGTGTGGAATGACGTGTGGAATGCCGTGTGGAATGATGTGTGGAATGATGTGTGAAATGAGGTTTGGAATAGTGTGTGGAATGATATGTGGAATAATGTGTGGAATGACGTGTGGAATGAGTTGTTGAATGATGTGTGGAAAGCGCTGTGGAATGATGTGTGGAATGATGTCTGGAATGAGATGTGGAATGATGTGTGGAATGATGAGTGGATTGATGTGTGGAATGATGTGTGGAATGATGCTTAGAATGAGGTGTGGTGAAATGTGTGGAATGATTAATGGAATGAGGTGTGGAATGATGTATGGAATGATGTGTGGAATGATGTGTGGAAGGATGTGTGGAATGAGGTTTGTAATGATAAGTTGAATGATGTGTGGAATGATATGTGAAATGATGTGTGGAATGAGGTGTGGAGGGATGTGTGGAATGAAATGTGGAATGATGCTTCGAATGATGTGTGGAATGATGCGTGGAATGATGTGTGGAATGAATTGAGGAATGATGTGTGGAATAATGAGTGTAATGATGTCTGGATGATGTGCGGAATGATGTTTAGAATGAGGTGTGGAATGATGTGTGGAATGATGTATGGAATGATGTGCGGAATGATGCGTGGAATGATGTGTGGAATAATGTGTGGAATGAGGATTGGAATGATGTGTGGAATGAAGTTTGGAATGTTGTGTGGAATGCTGTTTGGAATGACGAGTGGAATGAGTTGTGGAATGAGGTTTGGAATGATGTGTGGAATGAGATGTGGAATGATGTGTGGAATGACGTGTGGAATGGTGTGTGGAATGATGTTTGGAATGAGGTGTGGAATGATGTGTGGAATGATGTGTGGAATGATGTGTGGAATGATGTGTGCAATGATGTGTAGAATGTTGTGTGGAATGATGTGTGGAATGATGTGTTAAATGATATATGAAATAATGTGTGGAATGATGTGTGGAATGATGTGTGGAATGAGGTTGGGAATGAGGTGTGGTATGATGTGTGGAATGATGTGTGGAATGATGTGTGCACTGATGTGTAGAATGATCTGTGGAATGTGTTGTGGAATGATGTATGGAATGATGTGTTAAAGGATATGTGAAATGATGTGTGGAATGATGTGTGGAATGATGTGTGGAATGATGTGTTAAAGGATATGTGAAATGACGTGTGGAATGATGTGTGGAATGATGTATGGAATGATGTGTTAAAGGATATGTGAAATGATGTGTGGAATGCCGTGTGGAATGATGTGTGGAATGCCGTGTGGAATGATGTGTGGAATGATGTTTGAAATGAGGTTTGGAATGGAGTGTGGAATAAAATGTGGAATAATGTGTGGAATGACTTGTGGAATGCGTTGTGGAATGCTGTGATGAAAGCGCTGTGGAATGATGTGTGGAATGATGTGTGGAATGATATGTGGAATGATGAGTGGATTGATGTGTGGAATGATGTGTGGAATGATGTTTAGAATGAGGTGTGGAAAAATGTGTGGAATGATTTGTGGAATGAGGTGTGGAATGATGTGTGGAATGATGTGTGGAATGATGTCTGGAAGGATGTGTGGAATGAGGTTTCTAATGTTAAGTTGAATGCTGTGTGCGATGATTTGTGGAATGATTTGTGGAATGAGGTATGGAATGATGTGTGGAATGATATGTGGAAATATGTGTGGAATGAGGTGTGGAATTTTGAGTGGAATGATATGTGGAACGATGCGTGGAATGATGTGTTGAATGCTGCGTGGAATGATGTGTGGAAATAATTGAGGAATGATGTGTGGAATAATGAGTGTAATGATGACTGAATGATGTGCGGAATGATTTTTAGAATGAGGTGTGGAATGATGGGTGGAATGATGTGTGGAATAATGTGCGGAATGATGTGTGGAATTATGTGTGGAATGATGTGTGGAATAACATGTGGAATGATGTGTGGAATGATGTGTGGAATGAGGTGTGGAATGATGTGTGGAATGATGTGTGAAATGTTGTGTGGAATGATGTTTAAAATGATGTGTGGAATGATGTGTGGAATGATGTGTGGAATGATGTGTGGAATGATGTGTGGAATAACGTGTGGAATGATGTGTGGAATGATGTGTGGTATGAGGTGTGGAATGATGTGTGGAATGAAGTTTGGAATGGTGTTTGGAATGATGTTTGGAATGACGGTTGGAATGAGTTGTGGAATGAGGTTTGGAATTATGTGTGGAAGGATATGTGGAATGATGCATGGAATGATGCGTGGAATGATGTGTGGAATGAATTGTGGAATGATGTGTGGAATGTTGTGTGGAATGATGTGTGGAATGATGTTGAGAATGAGGTGTGCAATAATGTGTGTAATGATTTGTGGAATGAGTTGTAGAATGATGTGTGGAATGATGTGTGGAATAATATGTGGAATGATGTGGGGATGATGTGTGGAATGAGGTGTGGAATGAGATGCGGAATGATGTTTAGAATGAGGTGTGGAATGATGTGTGGAATGATGTGTGGAATGAGGTGTGGAATGATGTGTGGAATGATGTGTGAAATGTTGTGTGGAATGATGTTTAAAATGATGTGTGGAATGATGTGTGGAATGATGTGTGGAATGAAGTGTGGAATGATGTGTGGAATAATGTGTGGAATGATGTGTGGAATAATGTGTGGAATGAGGATTGGAATGATGTGTGGGATGAAGTTTGGAATGGTGTGTGGAATGATGTTTGGAATGACGGGTGGAATGAGTTGTGGAATGACGTTTGGAATGATGTTTGGAAGGATATGTGGAATGAGGCATGGAATGATGCGTGGAATGATGTGTGGAATGAATTGTGGAATGATGTGTAGAATGTTGTGAGGAATGATGTGTGGAATGATGTTTAGAATGAGGTGTGCAATGATGTGTGTAATGATTTGTGGAATGAGTTGTAGAATGATGTGTGGAATGATGTGTGGAATAATATGTGGAATGATGTGGGGATGATGTGTGGAATGAGGTGTGGAATGAGATGTGGAATGATGTGTGGAATGAGGTGTGGAATGATGTGTGGAATGATGTTTCAAATGATGTGTGGAAAGATGTGTTGAATGTGCTGTGGAATTATATGTGGAATGATGTGTCGAATGAGGTGTGGAACCATGTGTGGAATACGGTGTGGAATGATGTGTGGAATGTTGTGTGGAATGATGTGTGGAATAATGTGTGAATGAGGATTGGAATGATGTGTGGAATGATGTTTGGAATGATGTGTGGAATGATGTGTGGATTGATGTGTAGAATGAATTGTGGAACGCTGTGTGATATGAAGAGTGGAATTATGTGTGGAATGATGTGTGGAAATATGTTTAGAATGACGTGTTTAATGATGTGTGGAATGATTTGTGGAATGAGTTGTGGAATGATGTGTGGAATGAGGTGTGGAGTGATGTTTAGAATGAGGTGTGCAATGATGTGTGGAATGATGTGTGGAATGATGTTTCAAATGATGTGTGGAAAGATGTGTTGAATGTGCTGTGGAATTATATGTGGAATGATGTGTCGAATGAGGTGTGGAACCATGTGTGGAATACGGTGTGGAATGATGTGTGGAATGTTGTGTGGAATGATGTGTGGAATAATGTGTGAATGAGGATTGGAATGATGTGTGGAATGATGTTTGGAATGATGTGTGGAATGATGTGTGGATTGATGTGTAGAATGAATTGTGGAACGCTGTGTGATATGAAGAGTGGAATTATGTGTGGAATGATGTGTGGAAATATGTTTAGAATGACGTGTTTAATGATGTGTGGAATGATTTGTGGAATGAGTTGTGGAATGATGTGTGGAATGAGGTGTGGAGTGATGTTTAGAATGAGGTGTGCAATGATGTGTGGAATGATTTGTGGAATGAAGTGTGGAACGATGTGTGGATTGATGTGTGAAATAATATGTGGAATGATGTGTGGATGATATGTGGAATGAGGTGTGGAATTGTGTGTGGAATGATGTATGGAATGAGGCGTGTAATGATGTGTGGAATGAGGTGTGGAATGAGATGTGGAATGAGGTGAGGAATGATGAGTGGAATGATGTGTGGAATGATGTGTAGAATGATGCATGGAATGACGTGTGGAATGACGTGTGGAATGATGTGTGGAATGATGTGTGGAATGATGTGAGGAATGATGTTTGGAATGTGGTGTGGAATGATCAGTGGAATGATGTGTGGAATGATGTGTGGAATGATGTGTGGACTGATGTGTGGAATGATGTGTGGAATGATGTGTGGAATGATGTGTGCAATGATGTTTGGAATGAGATTTGGAATGATGTGTGGAATGAGGTGTGGACTGATGTGTCGAATGATGGGTGGAATGATGTGTGTAATGATGTGTAGAATGATGTGTCGAATGATGTGTGGAATGATGTGTGGAATGATGTCTCGAGAGATGTGTGGAATGATGTGTGGAATGAAATGTGGAATGATGTGTGGAATGATGTATGGAATGATGTGTGGAATGATGCTGAGAATGATGCGTGGAATCATGTGTGGAATGATTTGTGGAATGGTGTGTGGAATGATGTTTAAAATGAGGTGTGGAATGTTGTGTGGAATGAGGTGTGGAATGAGGTGTGTAATAATGAGAGGAATGACGTATGGAATGATGTGTGGAATGATGTCCCGAATGATGTGTGGAATGATGTGTGGACTGGTGTGTGGAATGAGGTGTGGAATGATGTGTCGAATGAGGTGTGGAATGATATGTGGAATCATGTGTTGAATGAGGTGTGGAATAAGGTGTGGAATGATGCGTGGAATGATGCCTGAAATGATGCATGGAAGGATGTGTGGATTTATGTGTGGAATCAATTGTGGAATGATGTTTGGAATGATGAGTGGAGTGATGTGTGGAATGATGTGTGGTATGAGGTGTGGAATGAGGTGTTGTATTTTTTATGGAATGAAGTGAGGAATGATATGTGGAATGATGTGTGGATGATGTGTGGCATGATGCGTGGAATGAGGCGTGGAATGAGGAATGGAATGATGTGTGAAATGATGTGTGGAATGCTGTGTGGCATAGGTTTGGAATGTTGTGTGGAATGATGTGTAGAATGAGGTGTGGAAAAATGCGTGGAATGATGTGTGGAATGATGTGTGGAATGAGGTGTGGAATGATGTGTGGAAAGATTCGTGCAATGATGTGTAGAATGAGGTTTGGAACGATGTGTGGAATGATGGGTGTAATGATGTGTGGGATAATGTGTGGAATGAGGTTTGGAATGATGTGTGGAATGATGTTTGGGATGATGTATGGAATGATGTGTGGAATAACGGGTGGAATGTGTTGTGGAATGAGGTGGGAAACGAGATGTGGAATGATGTGTGGAATGAGGTGTGTAATGATGCGTGGAATGATGCGTAGAAAGATGCGTGGAAGGATGTGTGGATTGATGTGTGGAATAAATAGTGGAATGATGTTTAAAATGAGGTGTGGAATGATGTGTAAAATGACGTGTGGAATATGAGGTGTGGAATGATGTGTGGAATGATGTGTTGAATAAGGTGTGGAATGAGGTGTGGAATGATGCGTGGAATGATGCGTAGAATGATGCATGGAAGTATGTGTGGATTGATGTGTGGAATAAATTGTGGAATGATGTTTGGAATGATGAGTGGAATGATGTGTGGAATGATGTGTGGTATGAGGTGTGGAATGATGTGCGGAATGATGTGTGGTATGATGTATTCGATGTTGTGAGGAATGATGTCTGGAATGATGTCTGGATTGAGGTGTGGAATGATGTGTGGAATGATATGTGGAATGGCTTGTGGAAGGATGTGTGGAATGACGTTTGTAATGATAAGTTGAATGATGTGTGCGATGATTTGTGGAATGATATGTGGAATGAGGAATGGAATGATGTGTGGAATGATATGTGGAATGATGTGTGGAATGAGGTGTGGAATGATGTGTGGAATGATATGTGGAATGATGCGTGGAATGTTGTGTGGAATGATGCGTGGAATGATTTATGGAATGAATTGAGGAATGATGTGTGGAATAATGAGTGTAATGATGTCTGGATGATGTGCGTAATGATGTTTAGAATGAGGTGTGGAATGATGTGTGGAATGATGTGTGGAATGATGTGTGGAATGATGTTTAAAATGATGTGTGGAATGATGTGTGGAATGGTGTGTGGAATGATGTGTGGAATTATGTGTCGAATAATGTGTGGAATGAGGATTGGAATAATGTGTGGAATGAAGTTTGGCATGGTGTGTGGAATTATGTTTGGAATGACTGGTGGAATGAGTTGTGGAATGAGGTTTGGAATGATGTGTGGAATGATATGTGGAATGATGCGTGGAATGATGCATGGAATGATGTGTGGAATGATGTGTGGAATGATGTGTGGAATGATGTGTGGAATGATGTTTAGAATGAGGTGTTCAATGATGTGTGGAATGATTTGTGGAATGAGGTGTGGAATGATGTATGGAATGATGTGTGAAATAACATGTGGAATGACGTGTGGATGATGTGCGGAATGAGGTGTGGAATGAGGTGTGGAATGATGTGTGGAATGAGGTGTGGAATGATGTGTGGAATGATATTTGAAATGATGTGTGGAATGATGTGTGAAATGATGTGTGAAATGATGTGTTGAATGAGGTGTGGAACTATATGTGGAATGATGTGTCGAATGAGGTGTGGAATGATGTGTGGAAAGTTGTGTGGAATGATGTGTGGAATAATGTGTGGAATGAGAATTTGAATGATGTGTGGAATGATGTTTGGAACGATGTGTGGAATGATGTGTGGAATGACTGGTGGAATGAGTTGTCGAATAATGCGTGGAATGATGTGTGGAATGATATGTGGAATGATGTTTGAAATGATGTGTGGAATGACGTGTGGAATGATGTTTGGAATGATGTGTGGAATGACGTGTGGAATGATGTTTGGAATGATGTGTGGAATGATGTATGGAATGAGTTGTTGAATGATGTGTGGAATAAGTTGTGGAATGATGTGTGGAATGAGGTGTGGAAAGATGTGTGGAATGATGTGTGGATTGATGTGTAGAATGAAATGTGGAACGCTGTGTGGAATGAAGAGTGGAATTATGCGTGGAATGATGTGTGGAATTATGTTTAGAATGAGGTGTTTAATGATGTGTGGCCTGATTTGTGGAATGAGGTGTGTAATGATGTGTGGAATGAGGTGTGGAATGATGTTTAGAATGAGGTATGGAATGATGTGTGGAATGATTTGTGGAATGATGTGTGGAATGAGGTGTGGAATGATGTCTGGAATGCTGTGTGGATTGATGTGTAGAATGAAATGTGGAACGCTGTGTGGAATGAAGAGTGGAATTATGTGTGGAACGCTGTGTGGAATGAAGAGTGGAATTATGTGTGGAATGATGTGTGGAATGAGGTGTGGAATGAAGTGTGGAATGAGGTGTGGAATGATGTTTAGAATGAGGTGTGGAATGATGTGTGGAATGATTTGTGGAATGAGGTGTGGAATGATGTGTGGAATTATGTGTGGAATAATGTGTGGAATGATGTGTGGATGATGCGTGGAATGAGGTGTGGAATGGTGTGTGGAATGATGTGTGGAATAAGGCATGCAATGATGTGTGGAATGAGGTGTGGAATGAGATGTGGAATGAGGTGAGGAATGATGAGTGGAATGATGTGGGGAATGATGTGTGGAATGATGCATGGAATGACATGTGGAATGATGTGTGGAATGATGTGTGGAATGATGTGTGGAATGATGTTTGGAATGTGGTGTGGAATGATCAGTGGAATGATGTGTGGAATGATGTGTGGAATGATGTGTGGAATGATGTGTGGAATAATGTGTGGAATGATGTGTGGAATGATGTGTGGAATGATGTTTGTAATGATGTTTGGAATGAGATTTGGAATGATGTGTGGAATGAGGTGTGGAATGATGTGTGGAATGATGGGTGGAATGATGTGTGGAATGATGTGCAGAATGATGTTTTGAATGATGTGTGGATTGATGTGTGGAATGATGTCTCGAAAGATGTGTGGAATGATGTGTGGAATGAAATGTGGAATGATGTGTGGAATGATGTATGGAATGATGTGTGGAATGATGCTTAGAATGATGCGTAGAATGATGTGTGGAATGAATTTTGGAATGGTGTGTGGAATGATGTTTAAAATGAGGTGTGGAATGATGTAGGAACGTTTTGTGGAATGAGGTGTGGAATGATGTGTGGAATGAGGTGTGGAATGATGTGTGGAATAATGAGTGGAATGACGTATGGAATGATGTGTGGAATGATGTCCCGAATGATGTGTGGAATGAGGTGTGGAATGATGCGTGGAATGATGCGTGGAATGATGCATGGAAGGATCTGTGGATTGATGTGTGGAATAAATTGTGGAATGATGTTTGGAATGATGAGTGGAATGATGTGCAGAATGATGTGTGGTATGAGGTGTGGAATGAGGTGTGGAATGTTTTATGGAATGAAGTGAGGAATGATATGTGGAATGATGTGTGGAATGATGTGTGGAATGATGCGTGGAATGAGGCGTGGAATGAGGAATGGAATGATGTGTGTAATGATGTGTGGGATGCTGTGTGGAATAGGTTTGGAATGTTGTGTGGAATTATGTGTAGAATGAGGTGTGAAAAATTGCGAGGAATGATGTGTGGAATGAAGTGTGGAATGAGGTGTGTAATGATGTGTGGAAATATGCGTGGAATGATGTGTAGAATGAGGTTTGGAACGATGTGTGGAATGATGGGTGTAATGATGTGTGGAATAATGTGTGGAATGAAGTGTGTAATGATGCGTGGAATGATGCGTGGAATGATGCATGGAAGGATGTGTGGATTGATGTGTGGAATAAATAGTGGAATGATGTTTAAAATGAGGTGTGGAATGATGTGTGGAATCATGTGTTGAATGAGGTGTGGAATGAGGTGTGGAATGTTGCGTGGAATGAAGCGTGGAATGATGCATGGAATGATGTGTGGATTGATGTGTGGAATAAATTGTGGAATGATGTTGGGAAAGATGAATGGAATGATGTGTGGAATGATTTGTGGTATGAGGTGTGGAATGATGTGTGGAATGATGTGTGGTATGATGTGTTCGATGGTGTGAGGAATGATGTCTGGAATGATGTGTGGAATGAGGTGTGGAATGATGTGTGGAATGATATGTGGAATGGTGTGTGCAATGATGTGAGGAATGATGTGTGGAATGAGGTGTGAATTGATGTGTGGAATGATGATTGGAATGATGTGTGGCATGATGTGTTGAATTAGGTGTGGAATGGTGGATGGAATGATGAGTGGAATGATGTGTGGAATGATGTGTGGAATGAGTTGTGGAAAGGTGTGTGGAATGGTGTGTGGAATGATGTGTAGAATGAAGGGTGGAATGATGTGTGGAATGAGATCTGGAATGATATGTGGAATGATGTGTGGAATGATGTGTGGAATTATGTCTGGAATGATGTGTGGAATGATGTGTGGAATGACGTGTGGAATGATGTTTGGAATGATGTGTGGAATGACGTTTCGAATGAGGTGTGGAATGTTGGGTGGAATGATGTGTGGATGATGTGTGGAATGAGGTGTGGAATGCTGTGTGAAATGGTGTGTGGAATGATGTGTAGAATGACATGTGGAATGATGTGTCAAAAATGTGTGAAATGAAGTTTGGAATGATGTGTAGAATGATGTGTGGAATGAGGTTTGGAATGATGTATGGAATGAGGTGTGGAATGAGGTGTGGAATGATGCGTGGAATGACGTGTAGAATGAGGTGTGGAATGGTGGGTGGAATGATGTGTGGAATGATGTGTGGAATGTTGGGTGGAATGATGTGTGGAATGATATGTGGAATAAGGTGTGGAATGATGTGTGCAATGATGTGTGGAATGATGTGTGCAATGATGTGTAGAATGTTGTGTGGAATGATGTGTGGCACGATGTGTTAAAGGATATGTGAAATTATGTGTGGAATGATGTGTGGAATGATGTGTGGAATGAGGTTTGGAATGATGTGTGGAATGATATGTGGAATGATGTGTTGAATGACGTGTGGAATGAGTTGTGGAATGATGTGTGGAATGCGCTTTGGAATGATGTGTGGAATGATGTTTGGAATGAGGTTGGGAATGAGGATGTGGAATGATGTGTGGAATGATGTATGGAATGATGTGTTAAAGGATATGTGAAATGATGTGCGGAATGATGTGTGGAATTATGTGTGGAATGCCGTGTGGAATGATGTGTGGAATGATGTGTGAAATGAGGTTTGGAATGGTGTGTGGAATGGTATGTGGAATAATGTGTGGAATGACGTGTGGAATGCGTTGTGGAATGCTGTGAGGAAAGCGCTGTGGAATGATGTGTGGAATGATGTGTGGAATGAGGTTTGGAATTATGTGTGGAATGATGAGTGGATTGATGTGTGGAATGATGTGTGGAATGATGTTTGGAATGAGGAGTGGAAAAATGTGTGGAATGATTTGTGGAATGAGGTGTGGAATGATGTGTGGAATGATGTGTGGAATGATGTCTGGAATGATGTGTGGAATGAGGTTTGTAATGTTAAGTTGAATGATGTGTGCGATGATTTGTGGAATGATTTGTGGAATGAGGTATGGAATGATGTGTGGAATGATATGTGGAAATGTGTGTGGAATGATGCGTGGAATGATGTGTGGAATGAATTGAGGAATGATGTGTGGAATAATGAGTGTAATGATGTCTGAATGATGTTCGGAATGATATTTAGAATGAGGTGTGGAATGATGTGTGGAATGATGTGTGGAATAATGTGAGGAATGATGTGTGGAATTATGTGTGGAATGATGTGTGGAATAATATGTGGAATGATGTGTGGAATGATGTGTGGAATGATGTGTGGAATGATGTGTGAAATGTTTTGTGAATTATGTTTAAAATGACGTGTGGAATGATGTGTGGAATGATGTGTGGAATGATGTGTGGAATGATGTGTGGAATAATGTGTGGAATGATGTGTGGAATAATGGCTGGAATGAGGATTGGAATGATGTGTGGAATGATGTGTGGAATGATGTGTGGAATAATGTGTGGAATGATGTGTGGAATAATGTGTGGAATGAGGATTGGAATGATGTGTGGAATGAAGTTTGGAATGGTGTGTGGAATGATGTTTGGAATGACGGGTGGAATGAGTTGTGGAATGAGGTTTGGAATGATGTGTGGAAGGAAATGTGGAATGATTCATGGAATGATGCGTGGAATGATGTGTGGAATGAATTGTGGAATGATGTGTGGAATGATGTGTGGAATGATGTGTGGAATGATGTTTAGAGTGAGGTGTGCAATGATGTGTGGAATGATTTGTGGAATGAGTTGTCGAATGATGTGTGTAATGAAGTGTGGAATAATATGTGGAGTGATGTGTGGATGATGTGTGGAATGAGGTGTGGAATGAGATGTGGAATGATGTTTGGAATGAGGTGTGGAATGATGTGTGGAATGATGTTTGAAATGGTGTGTGGAAAGATGTGTTGAATGAGGTGTGGAATTATATGTGGAATGATGTGTCGGATGAGGTGTGGAATAGGGTGTGGAATGATGTGTGGAATGTTGTGTGGAATGATGTGTGGAATGATGTGTGGAATGAGAATTTGAATGATGTGTGGAATGATGTTTGGAACGATGTTTGGAATGATGTGTGGAATGACTGGTGAAATGAGTTGTGGAATAATGCGTGGAATGATGTGTGGAATGATATGTGGAATGATATTTGAAATGATGTGTGGAATGACGTGTGGAATGAAGTTTGGAATGATGTGTGGAATGACGAGTGGAATGATGTTTGGAATGATGAGTTGAATGACGTGTGGAATGATGTATGGAATGAGTTGTTGAATGATGTGTGGAATGAGATGTGGAATGATGTGTGGAATGAGTTGTGGAATGATGTGTGGAATGATGTGTGGAATGATGTGTGGAATGATGTGTGGAATGATGTGTGGAATGATGTGTCAAATGATATGTGGAATGATATGTGGAATGATGTGGTGGAATGATGTGTGGAATGATTTGTGGAATGATGTGTGGAATGAGTTGTGGATTGATGTGTGGAATGAATTGTGGAATGATGTGTGGAATGCGCTTTGGAATGATGTGTGGAATGATGTGTGGAATGAGGTTGGGAATGAGGTTTGGAATGATGTGTGGAATGATATGTGGAATGATGTGTTGAATGACGTGTGGAATGAGTTGTGGAATGATGTGTGGAATGCGCTTTGGAATGATGTGTGGAATGATGTGTGGAATGAGGTTGGGAATGAGGATGTGGAATGATGTGTGGAATGATGTATGGAATGATGTGTTAAAGGATATGTGAAATGATGTGCGGAATGATGTGTGGAATTATGTGTGGAATGCCGTGTGGAATGATGTGTGGAATGATGTGTGAAATGAGGTTTGGAATGGTGTGTGGAATGGTATGTGGAATAATGTGTGGAATGACGTGTGGAATGCGTTGTGGAATGCTGTGAGGAAAGCGCTGTGGAATGATGTGTGGAATGATGTGTGGAATGAGGTTTGGAATTATGTGTGGAATGATGAGTGGATTGATGTGTGGAATGATGTGTGGAATGATGTTTGGAATGAGGAGTGGAAAAATGTGTGTAATGATTTGTGGAATGAGGTGTGGAATGATGTGTGGAATGATGTCTGGAATGATGTGTGGAATGAGGTTTGTAATGTTAAGTTGAATGATGTGTGCGATGATTTGTAGAATGATGTGTGAAATGAGGTTTGGAATGGTATGTGGAATAATGTGTGGAATGACGTGTGGAATGCGTTGTGGAATGCTGTGAGGAAAGCGCTGTGGAATGATGTGTGGAATGATGTGTGGAATGAGGTTTGGAATTATGTGTGGAATGATGAGTGGATTGATGTGTGGAATGATGTGTGGAATGATGTTTGCAATGAGGAGTGGAAAAATGTGTGGAATGATTTGTGGAATGAGGTGTGGAATGATGTGTGGAATGATGTGTGGAATGAGGAGTGGAAAAATGTGTGGAATGATTTGTGGAATGAGGTGTGGAATGATGTGTGGAATGATGTGTGGAATGATGTCTGGAATGATGTGTGGAATGAGGTTTGTAATGTTAAGTTGAATGATGTGTGCGATGATTTGTGGAATGATTTGTGGAATGAGGTATGGAATGATGTGTGGAATGATATGTGGAAATGTGTGTGGAATGTTGCGTGGAATGATGTGTGGAATGAATTGAGGAATGATGTGTGGAATAATGAGTGTAATGATGTCTGAATGATGTTCGGAATGATATTTAGAATGAGGTGTGGAATGATGTGTGGAATGATGTGTGGAATAATGTGCGGAATGATGTGTGGAATTGTGTGTGGAATGATGTGTGGAATAATATGTGGAATGATGTGTGGAATGATGTGTGGAATGATGTGTGGAATGATGTGTGAAATGTTTTGTGAATTATGTTTAAAATGACGTGTGGAATGATGTGTGGAATGATGTGTGGAATGATGTGTGGAATGATGTGTGGAATAATGTGTGGAATGATGTGTGGAATAATGGCTGGAATGAGGATTGGAATGATGTGTGGAATGATGTGTGGAATGATGTGTGGAATAATGTGTGGAATGATGTGTGGAATAATGTGTGGAATGAGGATTGGAATGATGTGTGGAATGAAGTTTGGAATGGTGTGTGGAATGATGTTTGGAATGACGGGTGGAATGAGTTGTGGAATGAGGTTTGGAATGATGTGTGGAAGGAAATGTGGAATGATTCATGGAATGATGCGTGGAATGATGTGTGGAATGAATTGTGGAATGATGTGTGGAATGATGTGTGGAATGATGTGTGGAATGATGTTTAGAGTGAGGTGTGCAATGATGTGTGGAATGATTTGTGGAATGAGTTGTCGAATGATGTGTGTAATGAAGTGTGGAATAATATGTGGAATGATGTGTGGATGATGTGTGGAATGAGGTGTGGAATGAGATGTGGAATGATGTTTGGAATGAGGTGTGGAATGATGTGTGGAATGATGTTTGAAATGATGTGTGGAAAGATGTGTTGAATGAGTTGTGGAATTATATGTGGAATGATGTGTCGGATGAGGTGTGGAACCATGTGTGGAATAGGGTGTGGAATGATGTGTGGAATGTTGTGTGGAATGATGTGTGGAATAATGTGTGGAATGAGAATTTGAATGATGTGTGGAATGATGTTTGGAACGATGTCTGGAATGATGTGTGGAATGACTGGTGGAATGAGTTGTGGAATAATGCGTGGAATGATGTGTGGAATGATATGTGGAATGATGTTTGAAATGATGTGTGGAATGACGTGTGGAATGATGTTTGGAATGATGTGTGGAATGACGAGTGGAATGATGTTTGGAATGATGTGTTGAATGACGTGTGGAATGATGTATGGAATGAGTTGTTGAATGATGTGTGGAATGAGATGTGGAATGATGTGTGGAATGAGTTGTGGAATGATGTGTGGTATGATGTGTGGAATGATGTGTGGAATGATGTGTGGAATGATGTGTGGAATGATGTGTCAAATGATATGTGGAATGATATGTGGAATGATGTGGTGGAATGATGTGCGGAATGATTTGTGGAATGATGTGTGGAATGAGGTGTGGAATGATGTGTGGAATGATGTGTGAATTGATGTGTGGAATGAATTGTGGAAATCTGTGTGGAATGAAGAGTGGAATTATGTGTGGAATGATGTGTGGAATTATGTTTAGAATGCGGTGTTTAATGATGTGTGGAATGATTTGTGGAATGAGGTGTGGAATGATGGGTGGAATGAGGTGTGGAGTAATGTTTAGAATGAGGTGTGGAATGATGTGTGGAATGATTTGTGGAATGAGGTGTGGAATGATGTGTGGAATGATGTGTGGAATAATATGTGGAATGATGTGTGGATGATATGTGGAATTAGGTGTGGAATGGTGTGTGGAATGATGTATGGAATGAGGCGTGTAATGATGTGTGGAATGACGTTTGGAATGAGATGTGGAATGCGGTGAGGAATGATGAGTGGAATGATGTGTGGAATGACGTGTAGAATGATGCATGGAATGACGTGTGGAATGACGTGTGGAATGAGGTGTGGAATTATGTGTGGAATGATGTGTGGAATGATGTTTGGAATGTGGTGTGGAATGATAAATGGAATGATGTGTGGAATGATGTGTGGAATGATGTGTGGACTGATGTGTGGATTGATGTGTGGAATGATGTGTGCAATGATGTTTGGAATGAGATTTGGAATGATGTGTGGAATGAGGTGTGGACTGATGTGTCGAATGATGGGTGGAATGATGTGTGGAATGATGTGTAGAATGATGTGTCGAATGATGTGTGGAATGATGTCTGGAATGATATCTCGAAAGATATGTGGAATGATGTGTGGAATGAAATGTGGAATGATGTGTGGAATGATGTATGGAATGATGTGTGGAATGATGCTTAGAATAATGCGTGGAATGATGTGTGAAATGAATTGTGGAATGGTGTGTGGAATGATGTTTAAAATAGGTGTGGAATGCTGTGGGAATGATTTGTGGGATGAGGTGTGGAATGTTGTGTGGAATGAGGTGTGGAATGAGGTGTGGAATAATGAGTGGAATGACGTATGGAATGATGTGTGGAATGATGTCCCGAATGATGTGTGGAATGATGTGTTGAATGATGTGTGGACTGGTGTGTGGAATGAGGTGTGGAATGATGTGTGGAATGAGGTGTGGAATGATGAGTGGAATGATGTGTGGAATGATGTGTAGAATGATGCATGGAATGACGTGTGGAATGAAGTGTGGAATGATGTGTGGAATGATGTGTGGAATGATGTGTGGAATAATGTTTGGAATATGGTGTGGAATGATCAGTGTAATGATGTGTGGAATGATGTGTGGAATGATGTGTGGACTGATGTGTGGAATGATGTGTGGAATGATGTGTCGAATGATGGGTAGAATGATGTATGGAATGATGTGTCGAATGATGGGTGGAATGATGTGTGGAATGATGTGTAGAATGATGTGTCGAATGATGTGTGGCATGATGTGTGGAATGATGTCTCGAAAGATGTGTGGAATGATGTTTGAAATGATGTGTGGAAAGATGTGTTGAATGAGGTGTGGAATTATATGTGGAATGATGTGTCGGATGAGGTGTGGAACCATGTGTGGAATAGGGTGTGGAATGATTTGTGGAATGTTGTGTGGAATGATGTGTGGAATAATGTGTGGAATGAGAATTTGAATGATGTGTGGAATGATGTTTGGAACGATGTTTGGAATGATGTGTGGAATGACTGGTGGAATGAGTTGTGGAATAATGCGTGGAATGATGTGTGGAATGATATATGGAATGATGTTTGAAATGATATGTGGAATGACGCGTGGAATGATGTTTGGAATGATGTGTGGAATGATGAGTGGAATGATGTTTGGAATGATGTGTTGAATGACGTGTGGAATGATGTATGGAATGAGTTGTTGAATGATGTGTGGAATGAGATGTGGAATGATGTGTGGAATGAGTTGTGGAATGATGTGTGGAATGATGTGTGGAATGATGTGTGGAATGATGTGTGGAATGATGTGTGGAATGATGTGTCAAATGATATGTGGAATGATATGTGGAATGATGTGGTGGAATGATGTGTGGAATGATTTGTGGAATGATGTGTGGAATGAGGTGTGGAATGATGTGTGGAATGATGTGTGGATTGATGTGTGCAATGAATTGTGGAATGATGTGTGGAAGGCGCTTTGGAATGATGTGTGGAATGATGTGTGGAATGAGGTTGGGAATGAGGTTTGGAATGATGTGTGGAATGATATGTGGAATGATGTGTTGAATGACCTGTGGAATGAGTTGTGGAATGATGTGTGGAATGCGCTTTGGAATGATGTGTGGAATGATGTGTGGAATGAGGTTGGGAATGAGGATGTGGAATGATGTGTGGAATGATGTATGGAATGATGTGTTGAAGGATATGTGAAATAATGTGCGGAATGATGTGTGGAATTATGTGTGGAATGCCGTGTGGAATGATGTGTGCAATGATGTGTGAAATGAGGTTTGGAATGGTGTGTGGAATGGTATGTGGAATAATGTGTGGAATGACGTGTAGAATGCGTTGTGGAATGCTGTGAGGAAAGCGCTGTGGAATGATGTGTGGAATGATGTGTGGAATGAGGTTTGGTATTATGTGTGGAATGATGAGTGGATTGATGTGTGGAATGATGTGTGGAATGATGTTTGGAATGAGGAGTGGAAAAATGTGTGGAATGATTTGTGGAATGAGGTGTGGAATGATGTGTGGAATGATGTGTGGAATGATGTCTGGAATGATGTGTGGAATGAGGTTTGTAATGTTAAGTTGAATGATGTGTGCGATGATTTGTGGAATGATTTGTGGAATGAGGTATGGAATGATGTGTGGAATGATATGTGGAAATATGTGTGGAATGATGCGTGGAATGATGTGTGGAATGAATTGAGGAATGATGTGTGGAATAATGAGTGTAATGATGTCTGAATGATGTTCGGAATGATATTTAGAATGAGGTGTGGAATGATGTGTGGAATGATGTGTGGAATAATGTACGGAATGATGTGTGGAATTATTTGTGGAATAATGTGTGGAATAATATGTGGAATGATGTGTGTAATGATGTGTAGAATGAGGTGTGGAATGATGTGTGGAATGATGTGTGAAATGTTGTGTGAATTATGTTTAAAATGATGTGTGGAATGATGTGTGGAATGATGTGTGGAATGATGTGTGGAATGATGTGTGGAATAATGTGTGGAATGATGTGTGGAATAATGTGTGGAATGAGGATTGGAATGATGTGTGGAATGATGTGTGGAATGATGTGTGGAATAATGTGTGGAATGATGTGTGGAATAATGTGTGGAATGAGGATTGGAATGATGTGTGGAATGAAGTTTGGAATGATGTGTGGAATGATGTTTGGAATGACGGGTGGAATGAGTTGTGGAATGAGGTTTGGAATGATGTGTGGAAAGAAATGTGGAATGATTCATGGAATGATGCGTGGAATGATGCGTGGAATGAATTGTGGAATGATGTGTGGAATGATGTGTGAAATGATGTGTGGAATGATGTTTAGAGTGAGGTGTGCAATGATGTGTGGAATGATATATGGAATGATGTTTGAAATGATATGTGGAATGACGCGTGGAATGATGTTTGGAATGATGTGTGGAATGATGAGTGGAATGATGTTTGGAATGATGTGTTGAATGACGTGTGGAATGATGTATGGAATGAGTTGTTGAATGATGTGTGGAATGAGATGTGGAATGATGTGTGGAATGAGTTGTGGAATGATGTGTGGAATGATGTGTGGAATGATGTGTGGAATGATGTGTGGAATGATGTGTGGAATGATGTGTCAAATGATATGTGGAATGATATGTGGAATGATGTGGTGGAATGATGTGTGGAATGATTTGTGGAATGATGTGTGGAATGAGGTGTGGAATGATGTGTGGAATGATGTGTGGATTGATGTGTGCAATGAATTGTGGAATGATGTGTGGAAGGCGCTTTGGAATGATGTGTGGAATGATGTGTGGAATGAGGTTGGGAATGAGGTTTGGAATGATGTGTGGAATGATATGTGGAATGATGTGTTGAATGACCTGTGGAATGAGTTGTGGAATGATGTGTGGAATGCGCTTTGGAATGATGTGTGGAATGATGTGTGGAATGAGGTTGGGAATGAGGATGTGGAATGATGTGTGGAATGATGTATGGAATGATGTGTTGAAGGATATGTGAAATAATGTGCGGAATGATGTGTGGAATTATGTGTGGAATGCCGTGTGGAATGATGTGTGCAATGATGTGTGAAATGAGGTTTGGAATGGTGTGTGGAATGGTATGTGGAATAATGTGTGGAATGACGTGTAGAATGCGTTGTGGAATGCTGTGAGGAAAGCGCTGTGGAATGATGTGTGGAATGATGTGTGGAATGAGGTTTGGTATTATGTGTGGAATGATGAGTGGATTGATGTGTGGAATGATGTGTGGAATGATGTTTGGAATGAGGAGTGGAAAAATGTGTGGAATGATTTGTGGAATGAGGTGTGGAATGATGTGTGGAATGATGTGTGGAATGATGTCTGGAATGATGTGTGGAATGAGGTTTGTAATGTTAAGTTGAATGATGTGTGCGATGATTTGTGGAATGATTTGTGGAATGAGGTATGGAATGATGTGTGGAATGATATGTGGAAATATGTGTGGAATGATGCGTGGAATGATGTGTGGAATGAATTGAGGAATGATGTGTGGAATAATGAGTGTAATGATGTCTGAATGATGTTCGGAATGATATTTAGAATGAGGTGTGGAATGATGTGTGGAATGATGTGTGGAATAATGTACGGAATGATGTGTGGAATTATTTGTGGAATAATGTGTGGAATAATATGTGGAATGATGTGTGTAATGATGTGTAGAATGAGGTGTGGAATGATGTGTGGAATGATGTGTGAAATGTTGTGTGAATTATGTTTAAAATGATGTGTGGAATGATGTGTGGAATGATGTGTGGAATGATGTGTGGAATGATGTGTGGAATAATGTGTGGAATGATGTGTGGAATAATGTGTGGAATGAGGATTGGAATGATGTGTGGAATGATGTGTGGAATGATGTGTGGAATAATGTGTGGAATGATGTGTGGAATAATGTGTGGAATGAGGATTGGAATGATGTGTGGAATGAAGTTTGGAATGATGTGTGGAATGATGTTTGGAATGACGGGTGGAATGAGTTGTGGAATGAGGTTTGGAATGATGTGTGGAAAGAAATGTGGAATGATTCATGGAATGATGCGTGGAATGATGCGTGGAATGAATTGTGGAATGATGTGTGGAATGATGTGTGAAATGATGTGTGGAATGATGTTTAGAGTGAGGTGTGCAATGATGTGTGGAATGATTTGTGGAATGAGTTGTCGAATGATGTGTGTAATGAAGTGTGGAATAATATGTGGAATGATGTGTGGATGATGTGTGGAATGAGGTGTGGAATGAGATGTGGAATGATGTGTGGATGATGTGTGGAATGAGGTGTGGAATGAGATGTGGAATGATGTTTGGAATGAGGTGTGGAATGATGTGTGGAATGATGTTTGAAATGATGTGTGGAAAGATGTGTTGAATGAGGTGTGGAATTATATGTGGAATGATGTGTCGGATGAGGTGTGGAACCATGTGTGGAATAGGGTGTGGAATGATGTGTGGAATGTTGTGTGGAATGATGTGTGGAATAATGTGTGGAATGAGAATTTGAATGATGTGTGGAATGATGTTTGGAACGATGTTTGGAATGATGTGTGGAATGAATGGTGGAATGAGTTGTGGAATAATGCGTGGAATGATGTGTGGAATGATATGTGGAATGATGTTTGAAATGATGTGTGGAATGACGTGTGGAATAATGTTTGGAATGATGTGTGGAATGACGAGTGGAATGATGTTTGGAATGATGTGTTGAATGACGTGTGGAATGATGTATGGAATGAGTTGTTGAATGATGTGTGGAATGAGATGTGGAATTATGTGTGGAATGAGTTGTGGAATGATGTGTGGAATGATGTGTGGAATGATGTGTGGAATGATGTGTGGAATGATGTGTGGAATGATGTGTCAAATGATATGTGGAATGATATGTGGAATGATGTGGTGGAATGATATG
Organism: Pristiophorus japonicus; assembly: GCF_044704955.1. Taxonomy (NCBI): domain Eukaryota; kingdom Metazoa; phylum Chordata; class Chondrichthyes; family Pristiophoridae; genus Pristiophorus; species Pristiophorus japonicus. The sequence goes on from NW_027254624.1 coordinate 3,294,493, forward strand.
TGGAATGATTTGTGGAATGATGTGTGGAATGAGGTGTGGAATGATGTATGGAATGATGTATGGATTGATGTGTGGAATGAATTGTGGAACGCTGTGTGGAATGAAGAGTGGAATTATGTGTGGAATGATGTGTGGAATTATGTTTAGAATGCGGTGTTTAATGATGTGTGGAATGATTTGTGGAATGAGGTGTGGAATGATGTGTGGAATGAGGTGTAGAGTAATGTTTAGAATGAGGTGTGTAATGATGTGTGGAATGATTTGTGGAATGAGGTGTGGAATGATGTGTGGAATGATGTTTGGAATAATATGTGGAATGATGTGTGGATGATATGTGGAATTAGGTGTGGAATGGTTTGTGGAATGATGTATGGAATGAGGCGTTTAATGATGTGTGGAATGACGTTTGGAATGAGATGTGGAATGCGGTGAGGAATGATGAGTGGAATGATGTGTGGAATGATGTGTAGAATGATCCATGGAATGACATGTGGAATGACGTGTGGAATGATGTGTGGAATGATGTGTGGAATGATGTGTGGAATGATGTTTGGAATGTGGTGTGGAATGATAAGTGGAATGATGTGTGGAATGATGTGTGGAATTATGTGTGGACTGATGTGTGGATTGATGTGTGGAATGATGTGTGGAATGATGTGTGCAATGATGTTTGGAATGAGATTTGGAATGATGTGTGGAATGAGGTGTGGACTGATGTGTCGAATGATGGGTGGAATGATGTGTGGAATGATGTGTAGAATGATGTGTCGAATGATGTGTGGAATGATGTGTGGAATGATATCTCGAAAGATATGTGGAATGATGTGTGGAATGAAATGTGGAATGATGTGTGGAATGATGTGTGGAATGATGCTTAGAATAATGCGTGGAATGATGTGTGAAATGAATTGTGGAATGGTGTGTGGAATGATGTTTAAAATAGGTGTGGAATGCTGTGGGAATGATTTGTGGGATGAGGTGTGGAATGTTGTGTGGAATGAGGTGTGGAATGAGGTGTGGAATAATGAGTGGAATGACGTATGGAATGATGTGTGGAATGATGTCCCGAATGATGTGTGGAATGAGGTGTGGAATGATGAGTGGAATGATGTGTGGAATGATGTGTAGAATGATGCATGGAATGACGTGTGGAATGAAGTGTGGAATGATGTGTGGAATGATGTGTGGAATGATGTGTGGAATAATGTTTGGAATGTGGTGTGGAATGATCAGTGGAATGATGTGTGGAATGATGTGTGGAATGATGTGTGGACTGATGTGTGGAATGATGTGTGGAATGATGTGTGGAATGATGTGTCGAATGATGGGTAGAATGATGTATGGAATGATGTGTCGAATGATGGGTGGAATGATGTGTGGAATGATGTGTAGAATGATGTGTCGAATGATGTGTGGCATGATGTGTGGAATTATGTCTCGAAAGATGTGTGGAATGATGTGTGGAATGAAATGTGGAATGATGTTTGGAATGATGTATGGAATGATGTGTGGAATGATGCTTAGAAAAATGCGTGGAATGATGTGTGAAATGAATTGTGGAATGGTGTGTGGAATGATGTTTAAAATGAGGTGTGGAATGCTGTGGGAATGATTTGTGGGATGAGGTGTGGAATGTTGTGTGGAATGAGGTGTGGAATGAGGTATGGAATAATGAGTGGAATGATGTATGGAATGATGTGTGGAATGATGTCCCGAATGATGTGTGGAATGATGTGTGGAATGATGTGTGGACTGGTGTGTGGAATGAGGTGTGGAATGATGTGTGGAATGAGGTGTGGAATGATGTGTGGAATCATGTGTTGAATGAGGTGTGGAATGTGGTGTGGAATGATGCGTGGAATGATGTGTGGATTGATGTGTGGAATAAATTGTGGAATGATGTTTGGAATGATGAGTGGAATGATGTGTGGAATGATGTGTGGTATAAGGTGTGGAATGAGGTGTTGTATGTTTTATGGAATGAAGTGAGGAATGATATGTGGAATGATGTGTGGAATGATGTGTGGAATGATGCGTGGAATGTGGCGTGGAATGCGGAATGGAATGATGTGTGAAATGATGTGTGGAATGCTGTGTGGATTAGGTTTGGAATGTTGTGTGGAATGATGTGTAGAATGAGGTGTGGAAAAATGCGTGGAATGATGTGTGGAATGATGTGTGGAATGAGGTGTGGAATGATGTGTGAAAAGATTCGTGGAATGATGTGTAGAATGAGGTTTGGAACGATGTGTGGAATGATGGGTGTAATGATGTGTGGAATAATGTGTGGAATGAGGTTTGGAATGATGTGTGGAATGATGTTTGGGATGATGTGTGGAATGATGTGTGGAATAACGGGTGGAATGTGTTGTGGAATGAGGTGGGAAATGAGGTGTGGAATGATTTGTGGAATCATGTGTTGAATAAGGTTTGGAATGAGGTGTGGAATGATGCGTGGAATGATGCGTGGAAGGATGTGTGGATTGATGTGTGGAATAATTAGTGGAATGATGTTTAAAATGAGGTGTGGAATGATGTGTGAAATGATGTGTGGAATGAGGTGTGGAATGATGTGTGGAATCATGTGTTGAATAAGGTGTGGAATGAGGTGTGGAATGATGCGTGGAATGATGCGTGGAATGATGCATGGAAGTATGTGTGGATTGATGTGTGGAATAAATTGTGGAATGATGTTTGCAATGATGAGTGGAATGATGAGAGGAATGATGTCTGGAATGATGTCTGGAATGAGGTGTGGAATGATGTGTGGAATGATATGTGGATTGGTGTGTGGAAGGATGTGTGGAATGAGGTTCGTAATGATAAGTTGAATGATGTCTGCGATGATTTGTGGAATTATATGTGGAATGAGGTGTGGAATGATGTATGGAATGATATGTGGATTGATGCGTGGAATGATGTGTGGAATGATGCTTGGAATGATGTGTGGAATGAATTGAGGAATGATGTGTGGAATGAATTGAGGAATGATGTGTGGAATAATGAGTGTAATGATGTCTGGATGATGTGCGTAATGATGTTTAGAATGAGGTGTGGAAGGATGTGTGGAATGATGTGTGGAATAATGTGTGGAATGATGTGTGGAATGATGTGTGGAATGATGTGTGGAATAATATGTGGAATGCTGTGTGGAATGATGTGTGGAATGAGGTGTGGATGATGTGTGGAATGATGTGATAAATGATGTGTGGAATGATGTTTAAAATGACGTGCGGAATTATGTGTGGAATGATGTGTGGAATGATGTGTGGAATGATGTGTGTACTGGTGTGTGGAATGAGGTTTGGAATGATGTGTGGAATGAGGTGTGGAATGATGTGTTGAATCATGTGTTGAATGAGGTGTGGAATGAGGTGTGGAACGATGCGTGGAATGATGTGTGGATTGATGTGTGGAATAAATTGTGGAATGATGTTTGGAATGATGATTGGAATGATGTGTGGAATGATGTGTGGTATAAGGTGTGGAATGAGGTGTTGTATGTTTTATGAAATGAAGTGAGGAATGATATGTGGAATGATGTGTGGAATGATGTGTGGAATGATGCATGGAATGAGGCGTGGAATGCGGAATGGAATGATGTGTGAAATGATGGTGGAATGCTGTGTGGCATAGGTTTGGAATGTTGTGTGGAATGATGTGTAGAATGAGATGTGGAAAAATGCGTGGAATGATGTGTGGAATGATGTGTGGAATGAGGTGTGGAATGATGTGTGGAAAGATTCGTGGAATGATGTGTAGAATGAGGTTTGGAACGATGTGTGGAATGATGGGTGTAATGATGTGTGGAATAATGTGTGGAATGAGGTTTGGAATGATGTGTGGAATGATGTTTGGGATGATGTGTGGAATGATGTGTGGAATCATGTGTTGAATAAGGTGTGGAATGATGTGTGGAATGTTGTGTTGAATAAGGTGTGGAATGAGGTGTGGAATGATGCGTGGAATGATGCGTGGAAGGATGTGTGGATTGATGTGTGGAATAATTAGTGGAATGATGTTTAAAATGAGGTGTGGAATGATGTGTGAAATGATGTGTGGAATGAGGTGTGGAATGATGTGTGGAATGATGTGTTGAATAAGGTATGGAATGAGGTGTGGAATGATGCGTGGAATGATGCGTGGAATGATACATGGAAGTATGTGTGGATTGATGTGTGGAATAAATTGTGGAATGATGTTTGGAATGATGAGTGGAATGATGTGTGGAATGATGTGTGGTATGAGGTGTGGAATAATGTGCGGAATGATGTGTGGTATAGACATAGAAACATAGAAAATAGGTGCAGGAGCAGGCTATTCAGCCCTTCTAGCCTGCACCGCCATTCAATGAGTTCATGGCTGAACATGAAACTTCAGTACCCACTTCCTGCTTTCACGCCATACCCCTTGATCCCCCGAGTAGTAAGGACTTCATCTAACTCCCTTTTGAATATATTTAGTGAATTGGCCTCAACTTCTTCCTGTGGTAGAGAATTCCACAGGTTCACCACTCTCTGGGTGAAGAAGTTTCTCCTTATCTCGGTCCTAAATGGCTTACCCCTTATCCTTAGACTGTGACCCCTGGTTCTGGACTTCCCCAACATTGGGAACATTCTTCCTGCATCCAACCTGTCCAAACCCGTCAGAATTTTAAACGTTGCTATGAGGTCCCCTCTCACTCTTCTGAACTCCAGTGAATACAAGCCCAGTTGATCCAGTCTTTCTTGATAGGTCAGTCCCACCATCCCGGGAATCAGTCTGTTGAATCTTCGCTGCACTCCCTCAATAGCAAGTATGTCCTTCCTCAAGTTAGGAGACCAAAACTGTACACAATACTCCAGGTGTGGCCTCACCAAGGCCCTGTACAACTGTAGCAACACCTCCCTGCCCCTGTACTCAAATCCCCTCGCTATGAAGGCCAACATGCCATTTGCTTTCTTAACCGCCTGCTGTACCTGCATGCCAACCTTCAATGACTGATGTACCATGACACCCAGGTCTCGTTGCACCTTCCCTTTTCCTAATCTGTCACCATTCAGATAATAGTCTGTCTCTCTGTTTTTACCACCAAAGTGGATAATCTCACATTTAACCACATTATACTTCATCTGCCACGCATTTGCCCACTCACCTAACCTATCCAAGTCACTCTGTAGCCTCATACCATCCTCCTCGCAGCTCACACTGCCACCCAACTTAGTGTCATCCGCAAATTTGGAGATACTACATTTAATCCCCTCGTCTAAATCATTAATGTACAATGTAAACAGCTGGGGCCACAGCACAGAACCCTGCGGTACCCCACTAGTCACTGCCTGCCATTCCGAAAAGTACCCATTTACTCCTACTCTTTGCTTCCTGTCTGACAACCAGTTCTCAATCCACGTCAGCACACTACTCCCAATCCCATGTGCTTTAACTTTGCACAATAATCTCCTGTGTAGGACCTTGTCGAAAGCCTTCTGAAAGTCCAAATATACCACATCAACTGGATCTCCTTTGTCCACTTTATTGGAAACATCCTCAAAAAATTCCAGAAGATTTGTCAAGCATGATCTCCCTTTCACAAATCTATGCTGACTTGGACCTATCTTGTCACTATTTTCCAAATGCGCTGCTATGACATCCTTAATAATTGATTCCATCATTTTACCCACTACTGAGGTCAGGCTGACCGGTCTATAATTCCCTGCTTTCTCTCTCCCTCCTTTTTTAAAAAGTGGGGTTACATTGGCTACCCTCCACTCGATAGGAACTGATCCAGAGTCAATGGAATGTTGGAAAATGACTGTCAATGCATCCGCTATTTCCAAGGCCACCTCCTTAAGTACTCTGGGATGCAGTCCATCAGGCCCTGGGGATTTATCGGCCTTCAATCCCATCAATTTCCCCAACACAATTTCCCAACTAATAAAGATTTCCCTAAGTTCCTCCTCCTTAATAGACCCTCTGACCACTTTTATATCCGGAAGGTTGTTTGTGTCCTCCTTAGTGAATACTGAACCAAAGTACTTGTTCAATTGGTCTGCCACTTCTTTGTTCCCCGTTATGACTTCTCCTGATTCTGACTACGTTTGTCTTTACTAACCTTTTTCTCTTTACATACCTATAGAAACTTTTGCAATCGGCCTTAATATTCCCTGCAAGCTTCTTCTCGTACTCCATTTTCTCTGCCCTAATCAAACCCTTTGTCCTCCTCTGCTGAGTTCTAAATTTCTCCCAGTCCCCAGGTTCGCTGCTATTTCTGGCCAATTTGTATGCCATTTCCTTGGCTTTAATACTATCCCTGATTTCCCTAGATAGCCACGGTTGAGCCTCATTCCCTTTTTTATTTTTACGCCAGACAGGAATGTGTTCGATGTTGTGAGGAATGATGTCTGGAATGATGTCTGGAATGAGGTGTGGAATGATGTGTGGAATGATATGTGGAATGGTGTGTGGTAGGATGTGTGGAATGAGGTTCGTAATGATAAGTTGAATGATGTCTGCGATGATTTGTGGAATGATATGTGGAATGAGGTATGGAATGGTGTGTGGAATGATATGTGGAATGATGTGTGGAATGAGGTGCGGAATGATGTATGGAATGATATGTGGAATGATGCGTGGAATGTTGTGTGGAATGATGCGTGGAATGATGTGTGGAATGAATTGAGGAATGATGTGTGGAATAATGAGTGTAATGATGTCTGGATGATGTGCGTAATGATGTTTAGAATGAGGTGTGGAAGGATGTGTGGAATGATGTGTGGAATAATGTGTGGAATGATGTGTGGAATGATGTGTGGAATGATGTGTGGAATAATATGTGGAATGCAGTGTGGAATGATGTGTGGAATGAGGTGTGGATGATGTGTGGAATGATGTGATAAATGACGTGTGGAATGATGTTTAAAATGACGTGCGGAATTATGTGTGGAATGATGTGTGGAATGATGTGTGGAATTATGTGTGGAATAATGTGTGGAATGAGGATTGGAATGATGTGTGGAATGAAGTTTGGAATGGTGTGTGGAATGATGTTTGGAATGACGGGTGGAATGAGTTGTGGAATGAGGTTTGGAATGATTTGTGGAATGATATGTGGAATGATGCGTGGAATGATACATGGAATCATGTGTGGAATGAATTGTGGAATGATGTGTGGAATGATGTGTGGAATGATGTGTGGAATGATGTTTAGAATGAGGTGTGCAATGATGTGTGGAATCATTTGTGGAATGAGGTGTGGAATGATGTGTGGAATGATGTGTGGAATAATATGTGGAATGATGTGTGGATGATGTGTGGAATGAGGTGTGGAATGAGGTGTGGAATGAGGTGTGGAATGATGTGTGGAATTATGTTTGAAATGATGTGTGGAATGATGTGTGAAATGATGTGTGGAATGATGTGTTGAATGATGTGTGGAATTATTTGTGGAATGATGTGTCGAATTAGGTGTGGAACCATTTGTTGAATAGTGTGTGGAATGATGTGTGGAATGTTGTGTGGAATGATGTTTGGAATGATGTGTGGAATGATGTATGGAATGAGTTGTTGAATGATGTGTTTAATGATTTGTGGAATGATGTGTGGAATGAGGTGTGGAATGATGTGTGGAATGATGTGTAGATTGATGTGTAGAATGAAATGTGGAACGCTGTGTGGAATGAAGAGTTTAATTATGTGTGGAATGATGTGTGGTATTATATTTAGAATGAGGTGTTTAATGATGTGTGGAATTATTTGTGGAATGAGGTGTGGAATGATGTGTGGAATGAGGTGTGCAATGATGTTTAGAATGATGTATGGAATGAGGTGTGGAATGATTTGTGGAATGATGTGTGAAATGAGGTGTGGAATGATGTGTGGAATGATGTTGGATTGATGTGTAGAATGAAATCTGGAACGCTGTGTGGAATGAAGAGTGGAATTATGTGTGGAACGCTGTGTGGAATGAAGAGTGGAATTATGTGTGGAATGATGTGTGGAATTATGTTTAGAATGAGGTGTTTAATGATGTGTGGAATGATTTGTGGAATGAGGTGTGGAATGATGTGTGGAATGAGGTGTGGAATCATGTTTAGAATGAGGTATGGAATGATGTGTGGAATGATTTGTGGAATGATGTGTGGAATGAAGTTTGGTATGAATGTGGAATGATGTGCGGAATGATGTGTGGTATGATGTGTTCGATGTTGTGAGGAATGATGTCTGGAATGATGTCTGGAATGAGGTGTGGAATGATGTGTGGAATGATATGTGGAATGGTGTGTGGAAGGATGTGTGGGATGAGGTTTGTAATGATAAGTTGAATGATGTGTGCGATGATTTGTGGAATGAAATGTGGAATGAGGTTTGGAATGGTGTGTAGAATGATATGTGGAATGACGTGTGGAATGAGGTGTGGAATAATGTGTGGAATGATATGTGGAATGATGCGTGGAATGATGTGTGGAATGATGCGTGGAATGATGTGTGGAATGAATTGAGGAATGTTGTGTGGAATAATGATTGTAATGATGTCTGGATGATGTGCGTAATGATGTTTAGAATGAGGTGTTGAATGATGTGTGGAATGATGCGTGGAATAATGTGTGGAATGATGTGTGGAATGATGTGTGGAATGATGTGTGGAATAATATGTGGAATGATGTGTGGAATGATGTGTGGAATGAGGTGTGGATGATGTGTGGAATGATGTGTGAAATGACGTGTGGAATGATGTTTAAAATGATGTGTGGAAAGATGTGTGGAATGATATGTGGAATTATGTGTGGAATAATGTGTGGAATAATGTGTGGAATGAGGATTGAAATGATGTGTGGAATGAAGTTTGGAATGGTGTGTGGAATGATGTTTGGAATGACGGGTGGAATGTTTTGTGGAATGAGGTTTGGAATGATGTGTGGAATGATACATGGAATGATGTGTGGAATGAATTGTGGAATGATGTGTGGAATGATGTGTGGAATGATGTGTGGAATGATGTGTGGAATGATGATTGAAATGATGTGTGGAATGATGTGTGAAATGTTGTGTGGAATGATGTGTTGAATGAGGTGTGGAATTATATGTGGAATGATGTGTCGAATTAGGTGTGGAACCATTTGTGGAATGATGTGTGGAATGATGTGTGGAATGTTGTGTGGAATGATGTTTGGAATGATGTGTGGAATAATGTATGGAATGAGTTGTTGAATGATGTGTGGAATGAGTTGTGGAATGATGTGTGGACTGAGGTGTGGAATGATTTGTGGAATGATGTGTGGATTGATGTGCAGAATGAAATGTGGAACACTGTGTCGAATGAAGAGTGGAATTATGTGTCGAATGATGTGTGGAATTATGTTTAGAATGTGGTGTTTAATGATGTGTGGAATGATTTGTGGAATGAGGTGTGGAATGATGTGTGCAATGAGGTGTGGAATGATGTTTAGAATGAGGTATGGAATGATGTGTGGAATGATGTGTGGAATGATGTGTGGATTGATGTGTAGAATGACATGTGGAACGCTGTGTGGAATGAAGATTGGAATTATGTTTGGAACGCTGTGTGGAATGAAGAGTGGAATTATATGTGGAATGATGTGTGGAATTATGTTTAGAATGAGGTGTTTAATGATGTGTGGAATGATTGGTGGAATGAGGTGTGGAATGATGTGTGGAATGAGGTGTGGAATGATGTTTAGAGTGAGGAATGGAGTGATGTGTGGAATGATTTGTGGAATGAGGTGTGGAATGATGTGTGGAATGATGCGTGGAATAAATTGTGGAATGATGTTTGGAATGATGAGTGGAATGATGTGTGGAATAATGTGTGGTATGAGGTGTGGAATGATGTGCGCAATGATGTGTGGTATGATGTGTTCGATGTTGTGAGAAATGATGTCTGGAATGATGTCTGGAATGAGGTGTGGAATGATGTTTGGAATGATATGTGGAATGGTGTGTGGAATGATGTTTGAAATGATGTGTGGAATGATGTGTGAAATGATGTGTGGAATGATGTGTTGAATGAGGTGTGGAATTATATGTGGAATGATGTGTCGAATGAGGTGTGGAACCATTTGTGGAATAGAGTGTGGAATGATGTGTGGAATGTTGTGTGGAATGATGTGTGGAATAATGTGTGGAATGAGGATTGGAATGACGTGTGGAATGATGTGTGGAATGATGTGTGGAATGAGGTGTGGAATAATGTTTGGAATGTGGTGTGGAATGATCAGTGGAATGATGTGTGGAATGATGTGTGGAATGATGTGTGGACTGATGTGTGGAATGATGTGTGGAATGACGTGTGCAATGATCTTTGGAATGTGATTTGGAATGATGTGTGGAATGAGGTGTGGACTGATGTGTCGAATGATATGTGGAATGATGTGTGGAATGATCTCTCGAAAGATGTGTGGAATGTTGTGTGGAATGAAATGTGGAATGATGTGTGGAATGATGTATGGAATGATGTGTGGAATGCTGCTTAGAATAAAGCGTGGAATGATGTGTGGAATGAATTATGGAATGGTGTGTGGAATGCTGCTTAGAATAAAGCATGGAATGATGTGTGGAATGAATTGTGGAATGGTGTGTGGAATGATGTGTGGAATGAGGTGTGGAATAATGAGTGGAATGACGTATGGAATGATGTGTGGAATGATGTCCCGAATGATGTTTGGAATGATGTGTGGAATGATGTGTGGACTGGTGTGTGGAATGAGGTGTGGAATGATGTGTGGAATGAGGTGTGGAATGATGTGTGGAATCATGTGTTGAATGAGGTGTGGAATGAGGTGTGGAATGATGCGTGGAATGATGCGTGGAATGATGCATGGAAGGATGTGTGGATTGATGTGTGGAATAAATTGTGGAATGATGTTTGGAATGATGAGTGGGATGAAGCGTGGAATGATGCGTGGAATGATGCATGTAAGTATGTGTGGATTGATGTGTGGAATAAATTCTGGAATGATGTTTGGAATGATGACTGGAATGATGTGTGGAATGATGTGTGGTATGAGGTGTGGAATGATGTGCGGAATGATGTGTGGTATGATGTTTTCGATGTTGTGAGGAATGATGTCTGGAATGATGTCTGGAATGAGGTGTGGAATGATGTGTGGAAAGTTTTGTGGAATGGTGTGTGGAAGGATGTGTGGAAAGAGGTTTGTAATGATAAGTTGAATAATGTGTGCGATGATTTGTGGAATGATATGTGGAATGAGGTATGGAATGGTGTGTGGAATGATATGTGGAATGATGTCTGGAAAGAGGTGTGGAATGATGTGTGGAATGATATGTGGAATGATGCGTGGAATGATGTGTGGAATGATGCGTGGAATGATGTGTGGAATGAATTGAGGAATGATGTGTGGAATAATGAGTGTAATGATGTCTGGATGATGTGCGTAATGATGTTTAGAATGAGGTGTGGAAGGATGTGTGGAATGATGTGTGGAATAATGTGTGGAATGATGTGTGGAATGATGTGTGGAATGATGTGTGGTATAATATGTGGAATGATGTGTGGAATGATGTGTGGAATGAGGTGTGGATGATGTGTGGAATGATGTGTGAAATTACGTGTGCAATGATGTTTAAAATGATGTGTGGAATGATGTGTGGAATGCTGTGTGGAATGATGTGTGGAATTATGTGTGGAATAATGTGTGGAATGAGGATTGGAATGATGTGTGGAATGAAGTTTGGAATGGTGTGTGGAATGATACATGGAATGATGTGTGGAATGAATTGTGGAATGATGTGTGGAATGATGTGTGGAATGATATGTGGAATGATGCGTGGAATGATACTTGGAATGATGTGTGGAATGAATTGTGGAATGATGTGTGGAATGATGTTAAGAATGAGGTGTGCAATGATGTGTGGAATGATTTGTGGAATGAGGTGTGGAATAATGTGTGGTAGGATGTGTGGAATAATATGTGGAATGATGTGTGGATGATGTGTGGAATGAGGTGTGGAATGAGGTGTGGAATGAGGTGTGGAATGAGGTGTGGAATGATGTGTGGAATGATGTTTGAAATGATGTGTCGAATGATGTGTGAAATGATGTGTGGAATGATGTGTTGAATGAGGTGTGGAATTATATGTGGAATGATGTGTCGAATTAGGTGTGTGTTAGCGTTAGTGTTTTCTCTGAAGAATCACTCAACACTCAGAGTCGGTTCCAACGCCTGGCGACATTTAATAACGCTCAGCGGGGAGGAAAGACTCAGGACTCGATCCAGGTTTCTCTCCACAGAACAAAGGTTTACATGCACCTTTATATGTTTCACAACAGTTACAAAACAGTTTACTACAGATACACAGCCCATCACGGCTGGACACAAGCCAATCACAACGATTATAGATTACATATAGGTTTTTTTAACCCAATAGAATTCCCCTATTATCCCGGGAACCATATGTTCGGTTTTTGTCAGCGTGGGCTGATCGATGACTTTATAGGTTCTCTCCCTAGTTCTTTCATCTGGGAGAAATAATTGGTTTATAGCCTTGTTTACAGCAAATGGTTTCCCTCTTATCTTTCTTCCTGGGGAATTAATTGGTTTATGGCCTTGTTCACAGGAGATGGTTTCCTTCTTATCTCTGTCTTCCCTCATCCCAGGCATTCCTACAGTGGGCCTCACAGGGTTATTGCTCGCTCAGTGAACGTTCAACAGTTCACAGCTTGACTACCTGATTTCCCATCATGCCTGGGCAGCCATTTTATGTGTGTGTCCATTTAAACTTATGTGAGCTTTAAATATCCAGCAGGTGCCTAATGCCTAAGTCTGAATATATATATATATCTACTCTCGACAATAGTGTGGAACCATTTTGGAACAGTATGTGGAATGATGTGTGGAATGTTGTGTGGAATGATGTTTGGAATGATGTGTGGAATGATGTATGGAATGAGTTGTTGAATGATGTTTGGAATGAGTTGTGGAATGATGTGTGGAATAAGGTGTGGAATGATGTGCGGAATGATGTGTGGATTGATGTGTAGAATGAAATGTGGAACGCTGTGTGGAATGAAGAGTGGAATTATGTGTGGAATGATGTGTGGCATTATGTTTAGAATGAGGTGTGTAATGATGTGTGGAATAATTTGTGGAATGAGGTGTGGAATGATGTGTGGAATGAGGTGTGGAATGATGTTTAGAATGAGGTATGGAATGATGTGTGGAATGCTTTGTGGAATGATGTGTGAAATGAGGTGTGGAATGATGTGTGGAATGATGTGTGGATTGATGTGTAGAATGAAATGTGGAACGCTGTGTGGAATGAAGAGTGGAATTATGTGTGGAACGCTGTGTGGAATTATGTTTAGAATGAGGTGTTTAATGATGTGTGGAATGATTTGTGGAATGAGGTGTGGAATGGTGTGTGGAATGATGCGTGGAATGAGGCGTTGGATGATGCGTGGAATGAGGCGTGGAATTCGGAATGGAATGATGTGTGGAATGCGGTGTGGCATAGGTTTGGAATGATGTGTGGAATGATGTGTAGAATGAGGTGTGGAATGATGTGTGGAAAGATTCGTGGAATGATGTGTAGAATGAGGTTTGGAACGATGTGTGGAATGATGGGTGTAATGATGTGTGGAATAATGTGTGGAATGAGGTTTGGAATGATGTGTGGAATGATGTTTGGGATGATGTGTGGAATGATGTGTGGAATAACGGGTGGAATGTGTTGTTGAATGAGGTGGGAAATGAGGTGTGGAATGATGTGTGGAATGAGGTGTGTAATGATGCGTGGAATGATGCGTGGAATGATGCGTGGAAGGATGTGTGGACTGATGTGTGGAATAAATAGTGGAATGTTGTTTAAAATGAGGTGTGGAATGATGTGTGGAATCATGTGTTGAATAAGTTGTGGAATGAGGTTTGGAATGATGCGTGGAATGATGCGTGGAATGATGCATGGAAGTATGTGTGGATTGATGTGTGGAATAAATTGTGGAATGATGTTTGGAATGATGAGTGGAATGATGTGTGGAATGATTTGGGGTATGATGTGTTCGATGTTGTGAGGAATGATGTCTGGAATGATGTCTGGAATGAGGTGTGGAATGATGTGTGGAATGGTATGTGGAATGGTGTATGGAAGGATGTGTGGAATGAGGTTTGTAATGATAAGTTGAATGATATATGCTATGATTGGTGGAATGATATGTGGAATGAGGTATGGAATGGTGTGTGGAATGATATGTGGAATGATGTCTGGAATGAGGTGTGGAATGATGTGTGAAATGATATGTGGAATGATGCGTGGAATGATGTGTGGAATGAAGTTTGGAATGATGTGTGGAAGGATGTTTGGAATGACGGGTGGAATGTGTTATGGAATGAGGTTTGGAATGATGTGTGGAATGATATGTGGAATGATGCGTGGAATGATACATGGAATGATGTGTGGAATGAATTGTGGAATGATGTGTGGAATGATGTGTGGAATGATGTGTGGAATGATGTTAAGAATGAGGTGTGCAATGATGTGTGGAATGATTTGTGGAATGAGGTGTGGAATGATGTGTGGAATGATGTGTGGAATGAATTGAGGAATGATGTGTGGAATAATGAGTGTAATGATGTCTGGATGATGTGCGTAATGAGTTTTAGAATGAGGTGTGGAAGGATGTGTGGAATGATGTGTGGAATAATGTGTGGAATGATGTGTGGAATGATGTGTGGAATGATGTGTGGAATAATATGTGGAATGATGTGTGGAAAGATGTGTGGAATGAGGTGTGGATGATGTGTGGAATGATGTGTGAAATGACGTGTGGAATGATGTTTAAAATGATGTGTGGAATGATGTGTGGAATGCTGTGTGGAATGATGTGTGGAATTATGTGTGGAATAATGTGTGGAATGAGGATTGGAATGATGTGTGGAATGAAGTTTGGAATGGTGTGTGGAATGATGTTTCGAATGACGGGTGGAATGAGTTATGGAATGAGGTTTGGAATGATGTGTGGAATGATATGTGGAATGATGCGTGGAATGATACATGGAATGATGTGTGGAATGATTTGTGGAATGAGCTGTGGAATGATGTGTGGAATGATGTGTGGAATAATATGTGGAATGATGTGTGGATGATGTGTGGACTGAGGTGTGGAATGAGGTGTGGAATGAGGTGTGGAATGAGGTGTGGAATGATATGTGGAATGATGTTTGAAATGATGTGTGGAATGATGTGTGAAATGATGTGTGGAATGATGTGTTTAATGAGGTGTGGAATTATATGCGGCATGATGTGTCGAATTAGGTGTGGAACCATTTGTGGAATAGTGTGTGGAATGATGTGTGGAATGTTGTGTGGAATGATGTTTGGAATGATGTGTGGAATGATGGATGGAATGAGTCGTTGAATGATGTGTGGAATGAGTTGTGGAATGATGTGTGGAATGAGGTGTGGAATGATGTGTGGAATGATGTGTGGATTGATGTGTAGAATGAAATGTGGAACGCTGTGTGGAATGAAGAGTGGAATTATCTGTGGAATGATGTGTGGAATTATGTTTAGAATGAGGTGTTTAATGATGTGTGAAATGATTTGTGGAATGAGGTGTGGAATGATGTGTGGAATGAGGTGTGGAATGATGTGTGGAATGATGTGTGGAACGCTGTGTGGAATGAAGAGTGGGATTATGTGTGGAACGCTGTGTGGAATGAAGAGTGGTATTATGTGTGGAATGATGTGTGGAATTCTGTTTAGAATGAGGTGTTTAATGATGTATTGAATGATTTGTGGAATGAGGTGTGGAATGATGTGTGGAATGAGGTGTGGAATGATGTGTGGAATGATGTGTGGAATAATATGTGGAATGATGTGTGGATGATGTGTGGAATTAGGTGTGGAATGAGGTGTGGAATGATGTGTGGAATGAGGTGTGGAAAGATGTGTGGAATGATGTTTGAAATAATGTGTGGAATGATGTGTGAAATGATTGTGGAATGATGTGTTTAATGAGGTGTGGAATTATATGCGGCATGATGTGTCGAATTAGGTGTGGAACCATTTGTGGAATAGTGTGTGGAATGATGTGTGGAATGTTGTGTGGAATGATGTTTGGAATGATGTGTGGAATGATGGATGGAATGAGTCGTTGAATGATGTGTGGAATGAGTTGTGGAATGATGTGTGGAATGAGGTGTGGAATGATGTGTGGAATGATGTGTGGATTGATGTGTAGAATGAAATGTGGAACGCTGTGTGGAATGAAGAGTGGAATTATCTGTGGAATGATGTGTGGAATTATGTTTAGAATGAGGTGTTTAATGATGTGTGAAATGATTTGTGGAATGAGGTGTGGAATGATGTGTGGAATGAGGTGTGGAATGATGTGTGGAATGATGTGTGGAACGCTGTGTGGAATGAAGAGTGGGATTATGTGTGGAACGCTGTGTGGAATGAAGAGTGGTATTATGTGTGGAATGATGTGTGGAATTCTGTTTAGAATGAGGTGTTTAATGATGTATTGAATGATTTGTGGAATGAGGTGTGGAATGATGTGTGGAATGAGGTGTGGAATGATGTGTGGAATGATGTGTGGAATAATATGTGGAATGATGTGTGGATGATGTGTGGAATTAGGTGTGGAATGAGGTGTGGAATGATGTGTGGAATGAGGTGTGGAAAGATGTGTGGAATGATGTTTGAAATAATGTGTGGAATGATGTGTGAAATGATTGTGGAATGATGTGTTGAATGAGTTGTGGAATTATATGTGGAATGATGTGTCGAATGAGGTGTGGAACCATTTGTGGAATAGTGTGTGGAACGATGTGTGGAATGTTGTTTGGAATGAGTTGTTGAATGATGTTTGGAATGAGTTGTGGAATGATGTGTGGAATGAGTGTGGAATGATGTGTGGAATGATGTATGGAATGAGTTGTTGAATGATGTGTGGAATGAGTTGTGGAATGATGTGTGGAATGAGGTGTGGAATGATGTGTGGAATGATGTGTGGATTGATGTGTAGATTGAAATGTGGAACGCTGTGTGGAATGAAGAGTGGAATTATCTGTGGAATGATGTGTGGAATTGTTTAGAATGAGGTGTTTAATGATGTGTGGAATGATTTGTGGAATGAGGTGTGGAATGATGTGTGGAATGAGGTGTGGAATGATGTGTGGAATGATGTGTGGAACGCTGTGTGGAATGAAGAGTGGAATTATGTGTGGAACGCTGTGTGGAATGAAGAGTGGTATTATGTGTTGAATGATGTGTGGAATGATGTTTGAAATGATGTGTGGAATGATGTGTGAAATGATTGTGGAATGATGTGTTGAATGAGTTGTGGAATTATATGTGGAATGATGTGTCGAATGAGGTGTGGAACCATTTGTGGAATAGTGTGTGGAATGATGTGTGGAATGTTGTGTGGAATGATGTGTGGAATGATGTGTGGAATGACTGGTGGAATGAGTTGTGGAATAATGCGTGGAATGATGTGTGGAATGATATGTGGAATGATGTTTGAAATGATGTATGGAATGACGTGTGGAATGATGTTTGGAATGATGTGTTGGGGAAATTGATGGGATTGAACGCCGATAAATCCCCAGGGCCTGATGGACTGCATCCCAGCGTACTTAAGGAGGTGGCCTTGGAAATAGTGGATGCGTTGACAGTCATTTTCCAACATTCCATTGACTCTGGATCAGTTCCTATGGAGTGGAGGGTAGCCAATGTAACCCCACTTTTTAAAAAAGGAGGGAGAGAGAAAACAGGGAATTATAGACCGGTCAGCCTGACATCGGTAGTGGGTAAAATGATGGAATCAATTATTAAGGATGTCATAGCAGTGCATTTGGAAAGAGGTGACATGATAGGTCCAAGTCAGCATGGATTTGTGAAAGGGAAATCATGCTTGACAAATCTTCTGGAATTTTTTGAGGATGTTTCCAGTAGAGTGGATAAGGGAGAACCAGTTGATGTGGTATATTTGGACTTTCAGAAGGCGTTCGACAAGGTCCCACACAAGAGATTGATGTGCAAAGTTAGAGCACATGGGATTGGGGGTAGTGTACTGACATGGATTGAGAACTGGTTGTCAGACAGGAAGCAAAGAGTAGGAATAAATGGGTACTTTTCAGAATGGCAGGCAGTGACTAGTGGGGTACCGCAAGGTTCTGTGCTGGGGCCCCAGCTGTTTACACTGTATATTAATGATTTAGATGAGGGGATTAAATGTAGTATCTCCAAATTTGCGGATGACACTAAGTTGGGTGGCAGTGTGAGCTGCGAGGAGGATGCTGTGAGGCTGCAGAGCGACTTGGATAGGTTAGGTAAGTGGGCAAATGCATGGCAGATGAAGTATAATGTGGATAAATGTGAGGTTATCCACTTTGGTGGTAAAAACAGAGAGACAGACTATTATCTGAATGCTGACAGATTAGGAAAAGGGGAGGTGCAAAGAGACCTGGGTGTCATGGTACATCAGTCATTGAAGGTTGGCATGCAGGTGAAGCAGGCGGTTAAGAAAGCAAATGGCATGTTGGCCTTCATAGCAAGGGGATTTGAGTACAGGGGCAGGGAGGTGTTGCTACAGTTGTACAGGGCATTGGTGAGGCCACACCTGGAGTATTGTGTACAGTTTTGGTCTCCTAACCTGAGGAAGGATATTCTTGCTATTGAGGGAGTGCAGCGAAGGTTCACCAGACTGATTCCCGGGATGGCGGGACTGACCTATCAAGAAAGACTGGATCAACTGGGCTTGTATTCACTGGAGTTCAGAAGAATGAGAGGGGACCTCATAGAAACATATAAAATTCTGACGGGGTTAGACAGGTTAGATGCAGGAAGAATGTTCCCAATTTTGGAGAAGTCCAGAACCAGGGGTCACAGTCTAAGGATAAGGGGTAAGCCATTTAGGACCGAGATGCGGAGGAACTTCTTCACCCAGAGAGTGGTGAAACTGTGGAATTCTCTACCACAGAAAGTTGTTGAGGCCAATTCACTAAATATATTCAAAAAGGAGTTAGATGAGGTCCTTACTGCTAGGGGGATCAAGGGGTATGGTGAGAAAGCAGGAATGGGGTACTGAAGTTGAATGTTCAGCCATGAACTCATTGAATGGCGGTGCAGGCTAAAAGGGCCGAATGGCCTACTCCTGCACCTATTTTCTATGTTTCTATGTTTCTATGTGCGGAATGACGTGTGGAATGATGTTTGTAATGATGTGTGGAATGATGTATGGAATGAGTTGTTGAATGAAGTGTGGAATGAGTTGTGGAATGATGTGTGGAATGAGGTGTGGAATGATGTGTGGAATGATGTGTGGATTGATGTGTAGAATGAAATGTGGAACGCTCTGTGAAATGAAGTGTGGAATTATGTGTGGAATGATGTGTGGAATTATGTTTAAAATGAGGTGTTTAATGATGTGTGGAATGACTTGTGGAATGAGGTGTGGAATGATGTGTGCAATGAGGTGTGGAATGATGTTTAGAATGAGGTATGGAATGATGTGTGGAATGATTCGTGGAATGATGTGTGGAATGAGGTGTGGATTGATGTTTGGAATGATGTGTGGATTGATGTGTAGAATGAAATGTGGAACGCTGTGTGGAATGAAGAGTGGAATTATGTGTGGAAGGCTGTGTGGAATGAAGAGTGGAATTATGTGTGGAATGATGTGTGGAATTATGTTTAGAATGAGGTGTTTAATGATGTGTGGAATGATTTGTGGAATGAGGTGTGGAATGATGTGTGCAATGAGGTGGGGAATGATGTTTAGAATGAGGTATGGAATGATGTGTGGAATGATTTGTGGAATGAGGTGTGGAATGATGTGTGGAATGATGTGTGGAATAAAATGTGGAATGATGAGTGGTATGATGCATGGAATGCCATGTGAAATGATGTGTGGAATGATGTGTGGAATGATGTGTGGAATGATGTTTGGAATGTGGTGTGGAATGATCAGTGGAATGATGTGTGGAATTATGTGTGGAATGATGTGTGGAATGATGTGTGGAATAATGTGTGGAATGATGTGTGGAATAATGTGTGGAATGATGTGTGGAATGATGTGTGTAATGATGTTTGGAATGAGATTTGGAATGATGTGTGGAATGAGGTGTGGAATGATGTGTGGAATGATGGGTGGAATGATGTGTGGAATGATGTGCAGAATGATGTGTGGAATGATGTGTGGATTGATGTGTGGAATGATGTCTAGAAAAATATGTGGAATGATGTGTGGAATAAAATGTGGAATGATGTGTGGAATGATGTATGGAATGATGTGTGGAATGATGCTTAGAATGATGCGTGGAATGATGTGTGGAATGAATTGCGGAATGGTGTGTGGAATGATGTTTAAAATGAGGTGTGGAATGATGTGGGAACGATTTGCGGAATGAGGTGTGGAATGATGTGTGGAATGAGGTGTGGAATGAGGTGTGGAATAATGAGTGGAATGACGTGTGGAATGATGTGTGGAATGATGTCCCGAATGATGTGTGGAATGATGTGTGGAATGATATGTGGACTGGTGTATGGAATGAGGCGTGGAATGATGTGTGGAATCATGTGTTGAATGAGGTGTGGAAATAGGTGTGGAATGATGCGTGGAATGATGCGTGGAATGATGCATGGAAGGATGTGTGGATTGATTTGTGGAATAAATTGTGGAATGATGTTTGGGGTGGTGAGTGGAATGATGTGTAGAATGATGTGTGGTAAGAGGTGTGGAATGAGGTGTGGAATGTTTTATGGAATGAAGTGAGGAATGATATGTGGAATGATGTGTGGAATGATGTGTGGAATGATGTGTGGAATGATGTGTGGAATGATACGTGGAATGAGGCGTGGAATGAGGAATGGAATGATGTGTGAAATGATGTGTGGGATGCTATGTGGCATAGGTTTGGAATGTTGTATGAAATGATGTGTAGAATGAGGTGTGAAAAATTGCGAGGAATGATGTGTGGAATGAAGTGTGGAATGATGTGTGGAATGATGTGTGGAATGATGTGTGTAATGATGTATGGAATGATCTGTGGAATGCCGTGAGGAATGACGTGTGGAATGATGTGTGCAATGCTATGTGCAATGATGTGAGGAATGACGTTTAGAATGAGATGTGAATTGATGTGTGGAATGATGTTTGGAATGATGTGTGGAATGATGTTTGCAATGAGGTGTGGAATGATGTGTGGAATGATGTGTGGAATGATGTGTGGATTGATTTGTGGAATGATGGGTGGAATGATGTGTGGAATGATGTGTGGAGCGATGGGTGGAATGATGTGTGGAATAATGTGTCGAATGAGGTTTGGAATGATGTGTGGAATGATGTTTGGAAAGATATGTGGAATGACGTGTGGTATGACGGGTGGAATGTGTTGTGGAATGAGGTGGGAAATAAGTTGTGGAATGATGTGTGGAATGAGGTGTTGAATGAGGTGAAGAATGACGTGTGGTATGACGTGTGGAATGATGTGTGGAATTATATTTGGAATGAGTTTTGGAATGATGTGTGGAATGATTTGTGGAATGATGTTTGGAATGATGTGTGGACTGAGGTGTGGAATGAGGTGTGGAATGATGCGTGGAATGATGCGTGGAATGATGCGTGGAAGGATGTGTGGATTGATGTGTGGAATAAATAGTGGAATGATGTTTATAATGAGGTGTGGAATGATGTGTGGAATGATGTGTGGAATGATGTGTGGAATGATGTGTGGAATGATATGTGGAATGAGGGCTGGAATGATGTGTGGAATGATGCGTGGAATGATGCGTGGAATGATGCATGGAAGGATGTGTGGATTGATGCGTGGAATAAATTGTGGAATGATGTTTGGAATGATGAGTGGAATGATGTGTGGAATGATGTGTGGAATGATGTGTGGAATGATGTTTGAAATGATGTGTGGAATGATGTGTGAAATGATTGTGGAATGATGTGTTGAATGAGTTGTGGAATTATATGTGGAATGATGTGTCGAATGAGGTGTGGAACCATTTGTGGAATAATGCTTGGAATGATGTGTGGAATGATATGTGGAATGATGTTTGAAATGATGTGTGGAATGACGTGTGGAATGATGTTTGGAATGATGTGTTGGGGAAATTGATGGGATTGAAGGACGATAAATCCCCAGGGCCTGATGGACTGCATCCCAGCGTACTTAAGGAGGTGGCCTTGGAAATAGTGGATGCGTTGACAGTCATTTTCCAACATTCCATTGACTCTGGATCAGTTCCTATGGAGTGGAGGGTAGCCAATGTAACCCCACTTTTTAAAAAAGGAGGGAGAGAGAAAACAGGGAATTATAGACCGGTCAGCCTGACATCGGTAGTGGGTAAAATGATGGAATCAATTATTAAGGATGTCATAGCAGTGCATTTGGAAAGTAGTGACATGATAGGTCCAAGTCAGCTTGGATTTGTGAAAGGGAAATCATGCTTGACAAATCTTCTGGAATTTTTTGAGGATGTTTCCAGTAGAGTGGATAAGGGAGAACCAGTTGATGTGGTATATTTGGACTTTCAGAAGGCGTTCGACAAGGTCCCACACAAGAGATTGATGTGCAAAGTTAGAGCACATGGGATTGGGGGTAGTGTACTGACATGGATTGAGAACTGGTTGTCAGACAGGAAGCAAAGAGTAGGAATAAATGGGTACTTTTCAGAATGGCAGGCAGTGACTAGTGGGGCCCCAGCTGTTTACACTGTACATTAATGATTTAGATGAGGGGATTAAATGTAGTATCTCCAAATTTGCGGATGACACTAAGTTGGGTGGCAGTGTGAGCTGCGAGGAGGATGCTGTGAGGCTGCAGAGCGACTTGGATAGGTTAGGTAAGTGGGCAAATGCATGGCAGATGAAGTATAATGTGGATAAATGTGAGGTTATCCACTTTGGTGGTAAAAACAGAGAGACAGACTATTATCTGAATGCTGACAGATTAGGAAAAGGGGAGGTGCAAAGAGACCTGGGTGTCATGGTACATCAGTCATTGAAGGTTGGCATGCAGGTGAAGCAGGCGGTTAAGAAAGCAAATGGCATGTTGGCCTTCATAGCAAGGGGATTTGAGTACAGGGGCAGGGAGGTGTTGCTACAGTTGTACAGGGCATTGGTGAGGCCACACCTGGAGTATTGTGTACAGTTTTGGTCTCCTAACCTGAGGAAGGACATTCTTGCTATTGAGGGAGTGCAGCGAAGGTTCACCAGACTGATTCCCGGGATGGCGGGACTGACCTATCAAGAAAGACTGGATCAACTGGGCTTGTATTCACTGGAGTTCAGAAGAATGAGAGGGGACCTCATAGAAACATATAAAATTCTGACGGGGTTAGACAGGTTAGATGCAGGAAGAATGTTCCCAATTTTGGAGAAGTCCAGAACCAGGGGTCACAGTCTAAGGATAAGGGGTAAGCCATTTAGGACCGAGATGCGGAGGAACTTCTTCACCCAGAGAGTGGTGAAACTGTGGAATTCTCTACCACAGAAAGTTGTTGAGGCCAATTCACTAAATATATTCAAAAAGGAGTTAGATGAGGTCCTTACTGCTAGGGGGATCAAGGGGTATGGTGAGAAAGCAGGAATGTGGTACTGAAGTTGAATGTTCAGCCATGAACTCATTGAATGGCGGTGCAGGCTAGAAGGGCCGAATGGCCTACTCCTGCACCTATTTTCTATGTTTCTATGTTTCTATGTGTGGAATGACGTGTGGAATGATGTTTGTAATGATGTGTGGAATGATGTATGGAATAAGTTGTTGAATGAAGTGTGGAATGAGTTGTGGAATGATGTGTGGAATGAGGTGTGGAATGATGTGTGGAATGATGTGTGGATTGATGTGTAGAATGAAATGTGGAACGCTGTGTGAAATTAAGTGTGGAATTATGTGTGGAATGATGTGTGGAATTATGTTTAAAATGAGGTGTTTAATGATATGTGGAATGACTTGTGGAATGAGGTGTAATGATGTGTGGAATGAGGTGTGGAATGATGTTTAGAATGAGGTATGGAATGATGTGTGGAATGATTTGTGGAATGATGTGTAGAATGAGGTGTGGATTGATGTTTGGAATGATGTGTGGATTGATGTGTAGAATGAAATGTGGAACGCTGTGTGGAATGAAGAGTGGAATTATGTGTGGAAGGCTGTGTGGAATGAAGAGTGGAATTATGTGTGGAATGATGTGTGGCATTATGTTTAGAATGAGGTGTTTAATGATGTGTGGAATGATTTGTGGAATGAGGTGTGGAATGATGTGTGCAATGAGGTGTGGAATGATGTTTAGAATGAAGTATGGAATGATGTGTGGAATGATTTGTGGAATGAGGTGTGGAATGATGTGTGGAATGATGTGTGGAATAAAATGTGGAATGATGAGTGGTATGATGCATGGAATGCCATGTGAAATGATTTGTGGAATGATGTGTGGAATGATGTGTGGAATGATGTTTGGAATGTGGTGTGGAATGATCAGTGGAATGATGTGTGGAATTATGTGTGGAATGATGTGTGGAATGATGTGTGGAATAATGTGTGGAATGATGTGTGGAATAATGTGTGGAATGATGTGTGGAATGATGTGTGTAATGATGTTTGGAATGAGATTTGGAATGATGTGTGGAATGAGGTGTGGAATGATGTGTGGAATGATGGGTGGAATGATGTGTGGAATGATGTGCAGAATGATGTGTGGAATGATGTGTGGATTGATGTGTGGAATGATGTCTAGAAAAATGTGTGGAATGATGTGTGGAATAAAATGTGGAATGATGTGTGGAATGATGTATGGAATGATGTGTGGAATGATGCTTAGAATGATGCGTGGAATGATGTGTGGAATGAATTGTGGAATGGTGTGTGGAATGATGTTTAAAATGAGGTGTGGAATGATGTGGGAACGATTTGCGGAATGAGGTGTGGAATGATGTGTGGAATGAGGTGTGGAATTAGGTGTGGAATAATGAGTGGAATGACGTATGGAATGATGTGTGGAATGATGTCCCGAATGATGTGTGGAATGATGTGTGGAATGATATGTGGACTGGTGTATGGAATGAGGCGTGGAATGATGTGTGGAATCATGTGTTGAATGAGGTGTGGAAATAGGTGTGGAATGATGCGTGGAATGATGCGTGGAATGATGCATGGAAGGATGTGTGGATTGATTTGTGGAATAAATTGTGGAATGATGTTTGGGGTGGTGAGTGGAATGATGTGTAGAATGATGTGTGGTAAGAGGTGTGGAATGAGGTGTGGAATGTTTTATGGAATGAAGTGAGGAATGATATGTGGAATGATGTGTGGAATGATGTGTGGAATGATGTGTGGAATGATGTGTGGAATGATACGTGGAATGAGGCGTGGAATGAGGAATGGAATGATGTGTGAAATGATGTGTGGGATGCTATGTGGCATAGGTTTGGAATGTTGTATGGAATGATGTGTAGAATGAAGTGTGAAAAATTGCGAGGAATGATGTGTGAAATGAAGTGTGGAATGATGTGTGGAATGATGGGTGGAATGATGTGTGTAATGATGTATGGAATGATCTGTGGAATGCCGTGAGGTATGACGTGTGGAATGATGTGTGCAATGCTATGTGCAATGATGTGAGGAATGACGTTTAGAATGAGATGTGAATTGATGTGTGGAATGATGTTTGGAATGATGTGTGGAATGATGTTTGCAATGAGGTGTGGAATGATGTGTGGAATGATGTGTGGAATGATGTGTGGATTGATTTGTGGAATGATGTGTGGAATGATGTGTGGAATGATGTGTGGAGCGATGGGTGGAATGATGTTTGGCATAATGTGTCGAATGAGGTTTGGAATGATGTGTGGAATGATGTTTGGAAAGATATGTGGAATGACGTGTGGTATGACGGGTGGAATGTGTTGTGGAATGAGGTGGGAAATAAGTTGTGGAATGATGTGTGGAATGAGGTGTTGAATGAGGTGTGGAATGATGTGTGGAATGATGTGTGGAATGATGCGTGGAATGATGCATGGAAGGATGTGTGGATTGATGCGTGGAATAAATTGTGGAATGATGTTTGGAATGATGAGTGGAATGATGTGTGGAATGATGTGTGGAATGATGTGTGGAATGATGTTTGAAATGATGTGTGGAATGATGTGCGAAATGATTGTGGAATGATGTGTTGAATGAGTTGTGGAATTATATGTGGAATGATGTGTCGAATGAGGTGTGGAACCATTTGTGGAATAGTGTGTGGAATGATGTGTGGAATGTTGTGTGGAATGATGTGTTGAATGATGTGTGGAATGACTGGTGGAATGAGTTGTGGAATAATGCTTGGAATGATGTGTGGAATGATATGTGGAATGATGTTTGAAATGATGTGTGGAATGACGTGTGGAATGATGTTTGGAATGATGTGTTGGGGAAATTGATGGGATTGAAGGCCGATAAATCCCCAGGGCCTGATGGACTGCATCCCAGCGTACTTAAGGAGGTGGCCTTGGAAATAGTGGATGCGTTGACAGTCATTTTCCAACATTCCATTGACTCTGGATCAGTTCCTATGGAGTGGAGGGTAGCCAATGTAACCCCACTTTTTAAAAAAGGAGGGAGAGAGAAAACAGGGAATTTTAGACCGGTCAGCCTGACATCGGTAGTGGGTAAAATGATGGAATCAATTATTAAGGATGTCATAGCAGTGCATTTGGAAAGAGGTGACATGATAGGTCCAAGTCAGCATGGATTTGTGAAAGGGAAATCATGCTTGACAAATCTTCTGGAATTTTTTGAGGATGTTTCCAGTAGAGTGGATAAGGGAGAACCAGTTGATGTGGTATATTTGGACTTTCAGAAGGCGTTCGACAAGGTCCCACACAAGAGATTGATGTGCAAAGTTAGAGCACATGGGATTGGGGGTAGTGTACTGACGTGGATTGAGAACTGGTTGTCAGACAGGAAGCAAAGAGTAGGAATAAATGGGTACTTTTCAGAATGGCAGGCAGTGACTAGTGGGGTACCGCAAGGTTCTGTGCTGGGGCCCCAGCTGTTTACACTGTACATTAATGATTTAGATGAGGGGATTAAATGTAGTATCTCCAAATTTGCGGATGACACTAAGTTGGGTGGCAGTGTGAGCTGCGAGGAGGATGCTGTGAGGCTGCAGAGCGACTTGGATAGGTTAGGTAAGTGGGCAAATGCATGGCAGATGAAGTATAATGTGGATAAATGTGAGGTTATCCACTTTGGTGGTAAAAACAGAGAGACAGACTATTATCTGAATGCTGACAGATTAGGAAAAGGGGAGGTGCAAAGAGACCTGGGTGTCATGGTACATCAGTCATTGAAGGTTGGCATGCAGGTGAAGCAGGCGGTTAAGAAAGCAAATGGCATGTTGGCCTTCATAGCAAGGGGATTTGAGTACAGGGGCAGGGAGGTGTTGCTACAGTTGTACAGGGCATTGGTGAGGCCACACCTGGAGTATTGTGTACAGTTTTGGTCTCCTAACCTGAGGAAGGACATTCTTGCTATTGAGGGAGTGCAGCGAAGGTTCACCAGACTGATTCCCGGGATGGCGGGACTGACCTATCAAGAAAGACTGGATCAACTGGGCTTGTATTCACTGGAGTTCAGAAGAATGAGAGGGGACCTCATAGAAACATATAAAATTCTGACGGGGTTAGACAGGTTAGATGCAGGAAGAATGTTCCCAATTTTGGAGAAGTCCAGAACCAGGGGTCACAGTCTAAGGATAAGGGGTAAGCCATTTAGGACCGAGATGCGGAGGAACTTCTTCACCCAGAGAGTGGTGAAACTGTGGAATTCTCTACCACAGAAAGTTGTTGAGGCCAATTCACTAAATATATTCAAAAAGGAGTTAGATGAGGTCCTTACTGCTAGGGGGATCAAGGGGTATGGTGAGAAAGCAGGAATGGGGTACTGAAGTTGAATGTTCAGCCATGAACTCATTGAATGGCGGTGCAGGCTAGAAGGGCCGAATGGCCTACTCCTGCACCTATTTTCTATGTTTCTATGTTTCTATGTGCGGAATGACGTGTGGAATGATGTTTGTAATGATGTGTGGAATGGTGTATGGAATGAGTTGTTGAATGAAGTGTGGAATGAGTTGTGGAATGATGTGTGGAATGAGGTGTGGAATGATGTGTGGAATGATGTGTGGATTGATGTGTAGAATGAAATGTGGAACGCTGTGTGAAATGAAGTGTGGAATTATGTGTGGAATGATGTGTGGAATTATGTTTAAAATGAGGTGTTTAATGATGTGTGGAATGACTTGTGGAATGAGGTGTAATGATGTGTGGAATGAGGTGTGGAATGATGTTTAGAATGAGGTATGGAATGATGTGTGGAATGATTTGTGGAATGATGTGTGGAATGAGGTGTGGATTGATGTTTGGAATGATGTGTGGATTGATGTGTAGAATGAAATGTGGAACGCTGTGTGGAATGAAGAGTGGAATTATGTGTGGAAGGCTGTGTGGAATGAAGAGTGGAATTATGTGTGGAATGATGTGTGGAATTATGTTTAGAATGAGGTGTTTAATGATGTGTGGAATGATTTGTGGAATGAGGTGTGGAATGATGTGTGCAATGAGGTGTGGAATGATGTTTAGAATGAGGTATGGAATGATGTGTGGTATGATTTGTGGAATGAGGTGTGGAATGATGTGTGGAATGATGTGTGGAATAAAATGTGGAATGATGAGTGGTATGATGCATGGAATGCCAGGTGAAATGATGTGTGGAATGATGTGTGGAATGATGTGTGGAATGATGTTTGGAATGTGGTGTGGAATGATCAGTGGAATGATGTGTGGAATTATGTGTGGAATGATGTGTGGAATGATGTGTGGAATAATGTGTGGAATGATGTGTGGAATAATGTGTGGAATGATGTGAGGAATGATGTGTGTAATGATGTTTGGAATGAGATTTGGAATGATGTGTGGAATGAGGTGTGGAATGATGTGTGGAATGATGGGTGGAATGATGTGTGGAATGATGTGCAGAATGATGTGTGGAATGATGTGTGGATTGATGTGTGGAATGATGTCTAGAAAAATGTGTGGAATGATGTGTGGAATAAAATGTGGAATGATGTGTGGAATGATGTATGGAATGATGTGTGGAATGATGCTTAGAATGATGCGTGGAATGATGTGTGGAATGAATTGTGGAATGGTGTGTGGAATGATGTTTAAAATGAGGTGTGGAATGATGTGGGAACGATTTGCGGAATGAGGTGTGGAATGATGTGTGGAATGAGGTGTGGAATGAGGTGTGGAATAATGAGTGGAATGACGTGTGGAATGATGTGTGGAATGATGTCCCGAATGATGTGTGGAATGATGTGTGGAATGATATGTGGACTGGTGTATGGAATGAGGCGTGGAATGATGTGTGGAATCATGTGTTGAATGAGGTGTGGAAATAGGTGTGGAATGATGCGTGGAATGATGCGTGGAATGATGCATGGAAGGATGTGTGGATTGATTTGTGGAATAAATTGTGGAATGATGTTTGGGGTGGTGAGTGGAATGATGTGTAGAATGATGTGTGGTAAGAGGTGTGGAATGAGGTGTGGAATGTTTTATGGAATGAAGTGAGGAATGATATGTGGAATGATGTGTGGAATGATGTGTGGAATGATGTGTGGAATGATGTGTGGAATGATACGTGGAATGAGGCGTGGAATGAGGAATGGAATGATGTGTGAAATGATGTGTGGGATGCTATGTGGCATAGGTTTGGAATGTTGTATGGAATGATGTGTAGAATGAGGTGTGAAAAATTGCGAGGAATGATGTGTGGAATGAAGTGTGGAATGATGTGTGGAATGATGTGTGGAATGATGTGTGTAATGATGTATGGAATGATCTGTGGAATGCCGTGAGGAATGACGTGTGGAATGATGTGTGCAATGCTATGTGCAATGATGTGAGGAATGACGTTTAGAATGAGATGTGAATTGATGTGTGGAATGATGTTTGGAATGATGTGTGGAATGATGTTTGCAATGAGGTGTGGAATGATGTGTGGAATGATGTGTGGAATGATGTGTGGATTGATTTGTGGAATGATGTGTGGAATGATGTGTGGAATGATGTGTGGAGCGATGGGTGGAATGATGTGTGGAATAATGTGCCGAATGAGGTTTGGAATGATGTGTGGAATGATGTTTGGAAAGATATGTGGAATGACGTGTGGTATGACGGGTGGAATGTGTTGTGGAATGAGGTGGGAAATAAGTTGTGGAATGATGTGTGGAATGAGGTGTTGAATGAGGTGAAGAATGACGTGTGGTATGACGTGTGGAATGATGTGTGGAATTATATTTGGAATGAGTTTTGGAATGATGTGTGGAATGATTTGTGGAATGATGTTTGGAATGATGTGTGGACTGAGGTGTGGAATGAGGTGTGGAATGATGCGTGGAATGATGCGTGGAATGATGCGTGGAAGGATGTGTGGATTGATGTGTGGAATAAATAGTGGAATGATGTTTATAATGAGGTGTGGAATGATGTGTGGAATGATGTGTGGAATGATGTTTGGAATGATGTGTGGAATGATATGTGGAATGAGGTCTGGAATGATGTGTGGAATGATGCGTGGAATGATGCGTGGAATGATGCATGGAAGGATGTGTGGATTGATGCGTGGAATAAATTGTGGAATGATGTTTGGAATGATGAGTGGAATGATGTGTGGAATGATGTGTGGAATGATGTGTGGAATGATGTTTGAAATGATGTGTGGAATGATGTGTGAAATGATTGTGGAATGATGTGTTGAATGAGTTGTGGAATTATATGTGGAATGATGTGTCGAATGAGGTGTGGAACCATTTGTGGAATAGTGTGTGGAATGATGTGTGGAATGTTGTGTGGAATGATGTGTGGAATGATGTGTGGAATGACTGGTGGAATGAGTTGTGGAATAATGCTTGGAATGATGTGTGGAATGATATGTGGAATGATGTTTGAAATGATGTGTGGAATGACGTGTGGAATGATGTTTGGAATGATGTGTTGGGGAAATTGATGGGATTGAAGGCCGATAAATCCCCAGGGCCTGATGGACTGCATCCCAGCGTACTTAAGGAGGTGGCCTTGGAAATAGTGGATGCGTTGACAGTCATTTTCCAACATTCCATTGACTCTGGATCAGTTCCTATGGAGTGGAGGGTAGCCAATGTAACCCCACTTTTTAGAAAAGGAGGGAGAGAGAAAACAGGGAATTATAGACCGGTCAGCCTGACATCGGTAGTGGGTAAAATGATGGAATCAATTATTAAGGATGTCATAGCAGTGCATTTGGAAAGAGGTGACATGATAGGTCCAAGTCAGCATGGATTTGTGAAAGGGAAATCATGCTTGACAAATCTTCTGGAATTTTTTGAGGATGTTTCCAGTAGAGTGGATAAGGGAGAACCAGTTGATGTGGTATATTTGGACTTTCAGAAGGCGTTCGACAAGGTCCCACACAAGAGATTGATGTGCAAAGTTAGAGCACATGGGATTGGGGGTAGTGTACTGACGTGGATTGAGAACTGGTTGTCAGACAGGAAGCAAAGAGTAGGAATAAATGGGTACTTTTCAGAATGGCAGGCAGTGACTAGTGGGGTACCGCAAGGTTCTGTGCTGGGGCCCCAGCTGTTTACACTGTACATTAATGATTTAGATGAGGGGATTAAATGTAGTATCTCCAAATTTGCGGATGACACTAAGTTGGGTGGCAGTGTGAGCTGCGAGGAGGATGCTGTGAGGCTGCAGAGCGACTTGGATAGGTTAGGTAAGTGGGCAAATGCATGGCAGATGAAGTATAATGTGGATAAATGTGAGGTTATCCACTTTGGTGGTAAAAACAGAGAGACAGACTATTATCTGAATGCTGACAGATTAGGAAAAGGGGAGGTGCAAAGAGACCTGGGTGTCATGGTACATCAGTCATTGAAGGTTGGCATGCAGGTGAAGCAGGCGGTTAAGAAAGCAAATGGCATGTTGGCCTTCATAGCAAGGGGATTTGAGTACAGGGGCAGGGAGGTGTTGCTACAGTTGTACAGGGCATTGGTGAGGCCACACCTGGAGTATTGTGTACAGTTTTGGTCTCCTAACCTGAGGAAGGACATTCTTGCTATTGAGGGAGTGCAGCGAAGGTTCACCAGACTGATTCCCGGGATGGCGGGACTGACCTATCAAGAAAGACTGGATCAACTGGGCTTGTATTCACTGGAGTTCAGAAGAATGAGAGGGGACCTCATAGAAACATATAAAATTCTGACGGGGTTAGACAGGTTAGATGCAGGAAGAATGTTCCCAATTTTGGAGAAGTCCAGAACCAGGGGTCACAGTCTAAGGATAAGGGGTAAGCCATTTAGGACCGAGATGCGGAGGAACTTCTTCACCCAGAGAGTGGTGAAACTGTGGAATTCTCTACCACAGAAAGTTGTTGAGGCCAATTCACTAAATATATTCAAAAAGGAGTTAGATGAGGTCCTTACTGCTAGGGGGATCAAGGGGTATGGTGAGAAAGCAGGAATGGGGTACTGAAGTTGAATGTTCAGCCATGAACTCATTGAATGGCGGTGCAGGCTAGAAGGGCCGAATGGCCTACTCCTGCACCTATTTTCTATGTTTCTATGTTTCTATGTGCGGAATGACGTGTGGAATGATGTTTGTAATGATGTGTGGAATGGTGTATGGAATGAGTTGTTGAATGAAGTGTGGAATGAGTTGTGGAATGATGTGTGGAATGAGGTGTGGAATGATGTGTGGAATGATGTGTGGATTGATGTGTAGAATGAAATGTGGAACGCTGTGTGAAATGAAGTGTGGAATTATGTGTGGAATGATGTGTGGAATTATGTTTAAAATGAGGTGTTTAATGATGTGTGGAATGACTTGTGGAATGAGGTGTAATGATGTGTGGAATGAGGTGTGGAATGATGTTTAGAATGAGGTATGGAATGATGTGTGGAATGATTTGTGGAATGATGTGTGGAATGAGGTGTGGATTGATGTTTGGAATGATGTGTGGATTGATGTGTAGAATGAAATGTGGAACGCTGTGTGGAATGAAGAGTGGAATTATGTGTGGAAGGCTGTGTGGAATGAAGAGTGGAATTATGTGTGGAATGATGTGTGGAATTATGTTTAGAATGAGGTGTTTAATGATGTGTGGAATGATTTGTGGAATGAGGTGTGGAATGATGTGTGCAATGAGGTGTGGAATGATGTTTAGAATGAGGTATGGAATGATGTGTGGTATGATTTGTGGAATGAGGTGTGGAATGATGTGTGGAATGATGTGTGGAATAAAATGTGGAATGATGAGTGGTATGATGCATGGAATGCCAGGTGAAATGATGTGTGGAATGATGTGTGGAATGATGTGTGGAATGATGTTTGGAATGTGGTGTGGAATGATCAGTGGAATGATGTGTGGAATTATGTGTGGAATGATGTGTGGAATGATGTGTGGAATAATGTGTGGAATGATGTGTGGAATAATGTGTGGAATGATGTGAGGAATGATGTGTGTAATGATGTTTGGAATGAGATTTGGAATGATGTGTGGAATGAGGTGTGGAATGATGTGTGGAATGATGGGTGGAATGATGTGTGGAATGATGTGCAGAATGATGTGTGGAATGATGTGTGGATTGATGTGTGGAATGATGTCTAGAAAAATGTGTGGAATGATGTGTGGAATAAAATGTGGAATGATGTGTGGAATGATGTATGGAATGATGTGTGGAATGATGCTTAGAATGATGCGTGGAATGATGTGTGGAATGAATTGTGGAATGGTGTGTGGAATGATGTTTAAAATGAGGTGTGGAATGATGTGGGAACGATTTGCGGAATGAGGTGTGGAATGATGTGTGGAATGAGGTGTGGAATGAGGTGTGGAATAATGAGTGGAATGACGTGTGGAATGATGTGTGGAATGATGTCCCGAATGATGTGTGGAATGATGTGTGGAATGATATGTGGACTGGTGTATGGAATGAGGCGTGGAATGATGTGTGGAATCATGTGTTGAATGAGGTGTGGAAATAGGTGTGGAATGATGCGTGGAATGATGCGTGGAATGATGCATGGAAGGATGTGTGGATTGATTTGTGGAATAAATTGTGGAATGATGTTTGGGGTGGTGAGTGGAATGATGTGTAGAATGATGTGTGGTAAGAGGTGTGGAATGAGGTGTGGAATGTTTTATGGAATGAAGTGAGGAATGATATGTGGAATGATGTGTGGAATGATGTGTGGAATGATGTGTGGAATGATGTGTGGAATGATACGTGGAATGAGGCGTGGAATGAGGAATGGAATGATGTGTGAAATGATGTGTGGGATGCTATGTGGCATAGGTTTGGAATGTTGTATGGAATGATGTGTAGAATGAGGTGTGAAAAATTGCGAGGAATGATGTGTGGAATGAAGTGTGGAATGATGTGTGGAATGATGTGTGGAATGATGTGTGTAATGATGTATGGAATGATCTGTGGAATGCCGTGAGGAATGACGTGTGGAATGATGTGTGCAATGCTATGTGCAATGATGTGAGGAATGACGTTTAGAATGAGATGTGAATTGATGTGTGGAATGATGTTTGGAATGATGTGTGGAATGATGTTTGCAATGAGGTGTGGAATGATGTGTGGAATGATGTGTGGAATGATGTGTGGATTGATTTGTGGAATGATGTGTGGAATGATGTGTGGAATGATGTGTGGAGCGATGGGTGGAATGATGTGTGGAATAATGTGCCGAATGAGGTTTGGAATGATGTGTGGAATGATGTTTGGAAAGATATGTGGAATGACGTGTGGTATGACGGGTGGAATGTGTTGTGGAATGAGGTGGGAAATAAGTTGTGGAATGATGTGTGGAATGAGGTGTTGAATGAGGTGAAGAATGACGTGTGGTATGACGTGTGGAATGATGTGTGGAATTATATTTGGAATGAGTTTTGGAATGATGTGTGGAATGATTTGTGGAATGATGTTTGGAATGATGTGTGGACTGAGGTGTGGAATGAGGTGTGGAATGATGCGTGGAATGATGCGTGGAATGATGCGTGGAAGGATGTGTGGATTGATGTGTGGAATAAATAGTGGAATGATGTTTATAATGAGGTGTGGAATGATGTGTGGAATGATGTGTGGAATGATGTTTGGAATGATGTGTGGAATGATATGTGGAATGAGGTCTGGAATGATGTGTGGAATGATGCGTGGAATGATGCGTGGAATGATGCATGGAAGGATGTGTGGATTGATGCGTGGAATAAATTGTGGAATGATGTTTGGAATGATGAGTGGAATGATGTGTGGAATGATGTGTGGAATGATGTGTGGAATGATGTTTGAAATGATGTGTGGAATGATGTGTGAAATGATTGTGGAATGATGTGTTGAATGAGTTGTGGAATTATATGTGGAATGATGTGTCGAATGAGGTGTGGAACCATTTGTGGAATAGTGTGTGGAATGATGTGTGGAATGTTGTGTGGAATGATGTGTGGAATGATGTGTGGAATGACTGGTGGAATGAGTTGTGGAATAATGCTTGGAATGATGTGTGGAATGATATGTGGAATGATGTTTGAAATGATGTGTGGAATGACGTGTGGAATGATGTTTGGAATGATGTGTTGGGGAAATTGATGGGATTGAAGGCCGATAAATCCCCAGGGCCTGATGGACTGCATCCCAGCGTACTTAAGGAGGTGGCCTTGGAAATAGTGGATGCGTTGACAGTCATTTTCCAACATTCCATTGACTCTGGATCAGTTCCTATGGAGTGGAGGGTAGCCAATGTAACCCCACTTTTTAGAAAAGGAGGGAGAGAGAAAACAGGGAATTATAGACCGGTCAGCCTGACATCGGTAGTGGGTAAAATGATGGAATCAATTATTAAGGATGTCATAGCAGTGCATTTGGAAAGAGGTGACATGATAGGTCCAAGTCAGCATGGATTTGTGAAAGGGAAATCATGCTTGACAAATCTTCTGGAATTTTTTGAGGATGTTTCCAGTAGAGTGGATAAGGGAGAACCAGTTGATGTGGTATATTTGGACTTTCAGAAGGCGTTCGACAAGGTCCCACACAAGAGATTGATGTGCAAAGTTAGAGCACATGGGATTGGGGGTAGTGTACTGACATGGATTGAGAACTGGTTGTCAGACAGGAAGCAAAGAGTAGGAATAAATGGGTACTTTTCAGAATGGCAGGCAGTGACTAGTGGGGTACCGCAAGGTTCTAAGCTGGGGCCCCAGCTGTTTACACTGTACATTAATGATTTAGATGAGGGGATTAAATGTAGTATCTCCAAATTTGCGGATGACACTAAGTTGGGTGGCAGTGTGAGCTGCGAGGAGGATGCTGTGAGGCTGCAGAGCGACTTGGATAGGTTAGGTAAGTGGGCAAATGCATGGCAGATGAAGTATAATGTGGATAAATGTGAGATTATCCACTTTGGTGGTAAAAACAGAGAGACAGACTATTATCTGAATGCTGACAGATTAGGAAAAGGGGAGGTGCAAAGAGACCTGGGTGTCATGGTACATCAGTCATTGAAGGTTGGCATGCAGGTGAAGCAGGCGGTTAAGAAAGCAAATGGCATGTTGGCCTTCATAGCAAGGGGATTTGAGTACAGGGGCAGGGAGGTGTTGCTACAGTTGTACAGGGCATTGGTGAGGCCACACCTGGAGTATTGTGTACAGTTTTGGTCTCCTAACCTGAGGAAGGACATTCTTGCTATTGAGGGAGTGCAGCGAAGGTTCACCAGACTGATTCCCGGGATGGCGGGACTGACCTATCAAGAAAGACTGGATCAACTGGGCTTGTATTCACTGGAGTTCAGAAGAATGAGAGGGGACCTCATAGAAACATATAAAATTCTGACGGGGTTAGACAGGTTAGATGCAGGAAGAATGTTCCCAATTTTGGAGAAGTCCAGAACCAGGGGTCACAGTCTAAGGATAAGGGGTAAGCCATTTAGGACCGAGATGCGGAGGAACTTCTTCACCCAGAGAGTGTTGAAACTGTGGAATTCTCTACCACAGAAAGTTGTTGAGGCCAATTCACTAAATATATTCAAAAAGGAGTTAGATGAGGTCCTTACTGCTAGGGGGATCAAGGGGTATGGTGAGAAAGCAGGAATGTGGTACTGAAGTTGAATGTTCAGCCATGAACTCATTGAATGGCGGTGCAGGCTAGAAGGGCCGAATGGCCTACTCCTGCACCTATTTTCTATGTTTCTATGTTTCTATGTGTGGAATGACGTGTGGAATGATGTTTGTAATGATGTGTGGAATGATGTATGGAATGAGTTGTTGAATGAAGTGTGGAATGAGTTGTGGAATGATGTGTGGAATGAGGTGTGGAATGATGTGTGGAATGATGTGTGGATTGATGTGTAGAATGAAATGTGGAACGCTGTGTGAAATGAAGTGTGGAATTATGTGTGGAATGATGTGTGTAATGATGTTTAAAATGAGGTGTTTAATGATATGTGGAATGACTTGTGGAATGAGGTGTAATGATGTGTGGAATGAGGTGTGGAATGATGTTTAGAATGAGGTATGGAATGATGTGTGGAATGATTTGTGGAATGATATGTGGAATGAGGTGTGGATTGATGTTTGGAATGATGTGTGGATTGATGTGTAGAATGAAATGTGGAACGCTGTGTGGAATGAAGAGTGGAATTATGTGTGGAAGGCTGTGTGGAATGAAGAGTGGAATTATGTGTGGAATGATGTGTGGAATTATGTTTAGAATGAGGTGTTTAATGATGTGTGGAATGATTTGTGGAATGAGGTGTGGAATGATGTGTGCAATGAGGTGTGGAATGATGTTTAGAATGAAGTATGGAATGATGTGTGGAATGATTTGTGGAATGAGGTGTGGAATGATGTGTGGAATGATGTGTGGAATAAAATGTGGAATGATGAGTGGTATGATGCATGGAATGCCATGTGAAATGATTTGTGGAATGATGTGTGGAATGATGTGTGGAATGATGTTTGGAATGTGGTGTGGAATGATCAGTGGAATGATGTGTGGAATTATGTGTGGAATGATGTGTGGAATGATGTGTGGAATAATGTGTGGAATGATGTGTGGAATAATGTGTGGAATGATGTGTGGAATGATGTGTGTAATGATGTTTGGAATGAGATTTGGAATGATGTGTGGAATGAGGTGTGGAATGATGTGTGGAATGATGGGTGGAATGATGTGTGGAATGATGTGCAGAATGATGTGTGGAATGATGTGTGGATTGATGTGTGGAATGATGTCTAGAAAAATGTGTGGAATGATGTGTGGAATGAAATGTGGAATGATGTGTGGAATGATGTATGGAATGATGTGTGGAATGATGCTTAGAATGATGCGTGGAATGATGTGTGGAATGAATTGTGGAATGGTGTGTGGAATGATGTTTAAAATGAGGTGTGGAATGATGTGGGAACGATTTGCGGAATGAGGTGTGGAATGATGTGTGGAATGAGGTGTGGAATGAGGTGTGGAATAATGAGTGGAATGACGTATGGAATGATGTGTGGAATGATGTCCCGAATGATGTGTGGAATGATGTGTGGAATGATATGTGGACTGGTGTATGGAATGAGGCGTGGAATGATGTGTGGAATCATGTGTTGTATGAGGTGTGGAAATAGGTGTGGAATGATGCGTGGAATGATGCGTGGAATGATGCATGGAAGGATGTGTGGATTGATTTGTGGAATAAATTGTGGAATGATGTTTGGGGTGGTGAGTGGAATGATGTGTAGAATGATGTGTGGTAAGAGGTGTGGAATGAGGTGTGGAATGTTTTATGGAATGAAGTGAGGAATGATATGTGGAATGATGTGTGGAATGATGTGTGGAATGATGTGTGGAATGATGTGTGGAATGATACGTGGAATGAGGCGTGGAATGAGGAATGGAATGATGTGTGAAATGATGTGTGGGATGCTATGTGGCATAGGTTTGGAATGTTGTATGGAATGATGTGTAGAATGAAGTGTGAAAAATTGCGAGGAATGATGTGTGGAATGAAGTGTGGAATGATCTGTGGAATGATGTGTGGAATGATGTGTGTAATGATGTATGAATGATCTGTGGAATGCCGTGAGGAATGACGTGTGGAATGATGTGTGCAATGCTATGTGCAATGATGTGAGGAATGACGTTTAGAATGAGATGTGAATTGATGTGTGGAATGATGTTTGGAATGATGTGTGGAATGATGTTTGCAATGAGGTGTGGAATGATGTGTGGAATGATGTGTGGAATGATGTGTGGATTGATTTGTGGAATGATGTGTGGAATGATGTGTGGAATGATGTGTGGAGCGATGGGTGGAATGATGTGTGGCATAATGTGTCGAATGAGGTTTGGAATGATGTGTGGAATGATGTTTGGAAAGATATGTGGAATGACGTGTGGTATGACGGGTGGAATGTGTTGTGGAATGAGGTGGGAAATAAGTTGTGGAATGATGTGTGGAATGAGGTGTTGAATGAGGTGAAGAATGACGTGTGGTATGACGTGTGGAATGATGTGTGGAATTATATTTGGAATGAGTTTTGGAATGATGTGTGGAATGATTTGTGGAATGATGTGTGGAATGATGTGTGGACTGAGGTGTGGAATGAGGTGTGGAATGATGCGTGGAATGATGCGTGGAATGATGCGTGGAAGGATGTGTGGATTGATGTGTGGAATAAATAGAGGAATGATGTTTATAATGAGGTGTGGAATGATGTGTGGAATGATGTGTGGAATGATGTGTGGAATGATGTGTGGAATGATATGTGGAATGAGGTCTGGAATGATGTGTGGAATGATGCGTGGAATGATGCGTGGAATGATGCATGGAAGGATGTGTGGATTGATGCGTGGAATAAATTGTGGAATGATGTTTGGAATGATGAGTGGAATGATGTGTGGAATGATGTGTGGAATGAGGTGTGGAATGATGTGCGGAATGATGTGTGGTATGATGTGTGGAATGATGTGTGGAATGAGGTGTGGAATGCTGAATGGAATGATGTGTGGAATGATATGTGGAATGATGTGTGGAATGAGGTGTGGAATGATACGTGGAATGAGGCGTGGAAAGAGGTTTGGAATAATGTGTGGAATGATGTGTGGAATGATCTGTGGAATAAAGGCCCAATTGATGTGTAGAATGATGTTTGGAATGATGTGTGGAATGATGTGTGGAATGATCTGTGGAATGATGTTAAGAGTGAGGTGTGGAATGCTGTGAGGGATGATATGTGAAATGATGTGTGGAATTATGTCTGGAATGAAGTGTGGAATGTTGTGTGGAATGATGTGTAGAATAAGGTTTGGAATGATGTGTGCAATAATGTGTGGAATGAGGTTTGGAATGATGTGTGGAATGATGTTTGGAATGATGTGTGGAATGATGTGTGGAATAACGGGTGGAATGTGTTGTGGAATGAGGTGGGAAATGAGTTGTGGAATTATGTGTGGAATGACGTGTGGTATGAGGTGTCGAATGATGTGTGCAATGCTGTGTGGAATCATGTGTGCAATGAGGTGTGGAAATAGGTGTGGAATGATGTTTGGAATGAGTTATGGAATTATGTGTCGAATGATGTGTGGAATGTTGTTTGGAATGATGTGTTAAATGAGGTGTGGAATGATGTGTGGTATGATATGTGGAATGATAGGTGGAATGATGTGTGGAATGATGTGTGGAATGATGCGTGTAATGAGGTGTGGAATGAGGTGTAGAATGTGCTGTGGAATGATGTTTGGAATGAGGTGTGCAATGAGGAGTGGAATGATGAGTGAAATCATGTGAGGAATGATGTGTAGAATGAGGTGTGGAATGATGTGTGAAATGAGGTGTGGAATGAGGTGTGGAATGATGCGTGGAATGATGCGTGAATTGATGTGTGGAATGAGGTGTGGAATGAAGTGTGGAATGATGTGAGGAATGATGGGTGGAATGTTGTGTGGAATGATATGTGGGATGATGTGTGAAATGAAGTGTGGAATGATGTGTGGAATGAGGTGTGGAATGAAGTGTGGAATGATGTGAGGAATGATGTGTAGAATTAGGTTTGAAATGATGTGTGGAATGAGGTGTGGAATGAGATGTGGAAGGAGGTGTGGAATGATGCATGGAATGAAGTTTGGAATTATGTGTGGAATGATGTGTGGAATGATGTCAGGAATGATGTGTGGAATGATGTTTGGAATGATGTGTGGAATGAGTCTTGGCATTATGTGTGGAATGGGGTAAGGAATGTTGTGTGGAATGATGTGTGGATGTGGCTTGGAATGATGTGTGGAATGATGTGTGGAATGATGTGTGAAAATAGGTTTGGAATGATGTGTGGAATGATGTGTAGCATGACGTCTGGAATGATGGGAGGAATGATGTGTGGAAAGATGTGTGGAATGACGTGTGGAATATATGTGTGGAATGATGTGTGGAATGATGTGTGGAATGATGTGTAGAATGAGGTGTGGAATGATGTGTGGAATGATGTGTGGAATGATGTGTGGAATGATGTGTGGAATGAGGTGCGGAATGTGCTGTGGAATTATGTGTGGAATGAGTTGAGAAATGAGGTGTGGAATGATGTGTGAAACGATGTGAGGAATGATGTGTAGAATGAGGTGTGGAATGAGGTGTGGAATGAGTTGTGGAATGATGCGTGAAATGATGCGTGTAATGATGCGTGGAAGTTTGTGTGGATTGAAGTGTGGAATAAATTGTGGAATGAGATTTAAAATGAGGTGTGGAATGATGTGTGGAATGATGTGTGGAATGATGTGTGGAATGATGTGTAGAATGAGGTGTGGAATAAGGTGTGGAATGTGCTGTGGAATGATGTGGAATGAGGTGTGAAATGAGGTGTGGAATGATGTGTGAAATGATGTGCGGAATGATGTGTCGAATGAGGCGTGGAATGATGTGTGAAATGAGGTGTGGATTGAGGTGTGGAATGATGCGTGGAATGATGTGTGGAATGATGTGTGGAATGATGTTTGGAATGATGTCTGGAATGATGTGTGCAATGATATGTGGAATGATGTGTGGAATGATGTTTGGAATGATGTGCGGAATGATGTGTAGAATGATGTGTGGAATGATTTGAGGAATGATGTGAGGAATGGTGGGTGGTATGACGTGTGGAATGATGTGTGGAATGATGTGTGGAATGAGGTGTGTAATGAAGTGTGGAATGATGTGAGGAATGATGTGTAGAATTAGGTTTGGAAATATGCGTGGAATTATGTGTGGACTGAGGTGTGGAAAGAGGTGTGGAATGATGTGTGGAATGGGTATTGGCATTATGTGTGGAATGGGGTTTGGAATGATGTGTGGAATGATGTGTGAATGAGGTTTGGAATGATGTGTGGAATGATGTGTGGAATGATGTGTGAAAATAGGTTTGAAATGATGTGTGATATGATGTGTAGCATGACGTCTGGAATGATGGGAGTAATGATTTTGGAATTATGTGTGGAATGACGTGTGGAAATATGTGTGGAATGATGTGTGGAATGAGGTGTGGAATGATGTGTGTAATGATGTGTGGAATGATGTGTCGAATGAGGTGTGGAATGATGTGTGGAATGAGGTGTGGAATGTGCTGTGGAATGATGTGTGGAATGAGTTGAGAAATGTGGTGTGGAATGAGTTGTGGAATGATGCGTGAAATGATGCGTGTAATGATGCGTGGATGTTTGTGTGGATTGAAGTGTGGAATAAATTGTGGAATGTGATTTAAAATGAGGTGTGGAATGATGTGTGGAATGATGTGTGGAATGATGTGTAGAATGAGGTGTGGAATGTGCTGTGGAATGAAGTGTGGAATGAGGTGTGAAATGAGGTGTGGAATGATGTGTGAAATGACGTGCGGAATGATGTGTAGAATGAGGCGTGGAATGATGTGTGAAATGAGGTGTGGAATGAGGTGTGGAATGATGTGTGGAATGATGTTTGGAATGATGTCTGGAATGACGTGTGGCATGATGTGTGGAATGATGTGTGGAATGATGTTTGGAATGATGTGCGGAATGATGTGTAGAATGATGTGTGGAATGATGTGAGGAATGATGTGAGGAATGGTGGGTGGAATGACGTGTGGAATGATCTGTGGAATGATGTGTGGAATGATGTGTAGAATGATGTGTGGAATGAGGTGTGGCATGATGTGTCGAATTATGTGTGGAGTGAGTTGTGGAAGGAGATGTGGAATTATGCATGGAATGATGTGTGGAATGACGTGTGGAATGATGTGTGGAATAAAGTCTGGAATGATGTGTAGAATGAGGTGTGGACTGAGGTGTGGAATGATGTGTGGAATGATGTGTGGAATGATGTGTGGAATGATATGTGAAATCATGTGAGGAATGATGTATGGAATGAGTTGAGAAATAAGGTGTGGAATGATGTGTGAAACGATGTGAGGAATGATGTGTAGAATGAGGTGTGGAATGAGTTGTTGAATGATGCGTGTAATGATGCGTGTAATGATGCGTGGAAGTTTGTGTGGATTGAAATATGGAATAAATTGTGGAAAGAGATTTTAAATGAGGTGTGGAATGCTGTGTGGAATGATGTGTGGAATGATGTGTGGAATGATGTGTAGAATGAGGTGTGGAATGAGGTGTGGAAGGTGCTGTGGAATGATGTGTGGAATGAGGTGTGAAATGAGGTGTGGAATGATGTGTGAAATGATGTGCGGAATGATGTGTAGAATGAGGCGTGGAATGATGTGTGAAATGAGGTGTGGAATGAGGTGTGAAATGATGCGTGGAATGATGTGTGGAATGATGTGTGGAATGATGTTTGGAATGATGGCTGGAATGATGTGTGGAATGATGTGTGGAATGATGTGTGGAATGATGTTTGGAATGATGTGCGGAATGATGTGTGGAATGATGTGTGGAATGATGTGTGGAATGATGTGAGGAATGTTGGGTGGAATGACGTGTGGAATGATGTGTGGAATGATGTGTGGAATGATGTGTGGAA
The DNA here is from genome assembly GCF_044704955.1 of Pristiophorus japonicus. Classification (NCBI taxonomy): domain Eukaryota; kingdom Metazoa; phylum Chordata; class Chondrichthyes; family Pristiophoridae; genus Pristiophorus; species Pristiophorus japonicus. The sequence goes on from NW_027254624.1 coordinate 3,338,525, forward strand.
TGATGTGTGGAATGAGGTGTGGAATGAAGTGTGGAATGATGTCTGGAATGATGTGTGGAATGATGTGTAGAATGATGTCTGGAATGATGTGTGGAATGATGTGTGGAATGATGTGTGGAATGATGTTTGGAATGATGTGCGGAATGATGTGTAGAATGATGTGTGGAATGATGTGTGGAATGAGGTGAGGAATGGTGGGTGGAATGATGTTTGGAATGATGAGTGGAATGATGTGTAGAATGAGGTGTGGAATGGTGGGTGGCATGATGTGTGGAATGATCTGTGGAATGATGTATGGAATGTGGAGTGGAATGATGTGTGGAATGTTGTATGGAATGATGTGTTGAATGATGTGTGGAATAGTGTATGGAATGATGTGTGGAATGATGTGTGGAATGATGTTTGGAAAGAGGTGTGGAATGTGCTAGGAATGATGTGTGGAATGAGGTGTGAAATGAGATGTAGAATGATGTGTGAAACGATGTGAGGAATGATGTGTAGAATGAGGTGTGGAATGAGGTGTGGAATGAGGTGTGCAATGATGCGTGAAATGATGTGTGGAAAGAGGTGTGGATTGATGTGTGGAATGAATATTGGCATTATGTGTGGAATGGGGTTTGGAATGATGTGTAGAATGATGTGTGGATGAGGTTTGGAATGATGTGTGGAATGATGTGTGGAACGATGTGTGAAAATAGGTTTGGAATGATGTGTGGAATGACGTGTAGCATGACGTCTGGAATGATGGGAGGAATGATGTGTGGAAAGATGTGTGGAATGAAGTGTGGAAATATGTGTGGAATGATGTGTTGAATGAGGTGCGGAATGATGTGTGTAATGATGTCTGGAATGATGTGTAGAATGAGGTGTGGAATGATGTGTGGAATGATGTGTGGATTGATATGTGGAATGATGTGTGGAATGAGGTGTGGAATGTGCTGTGGAATGAGGTGTGGAATGAGTTGAGAAATGAGGTGTGGAATGATGTGTGAAACGATGTAAGGAATGATGTGTAGAATCAGGTGTGGAATGAGTTGTGGAATGAGTTGTGGAATGATGCATGAAATGATGCGTGTAATGATGCGTGGAGATTTGTGAGGATTGAAGTGTGGAATAAATTGTGGAATGAGATTTAAAATGAGGTGTGGAATGATGTGTGGAATGATGTGTGGAATGATGTCTGGAATGATGTGTAGAATGAGGTGTGGAATGAGGTGTGGAATGTGCTGTGTAATGATGTGTGGAATGAGGTGTGAAATGAGGTGTGGAACGATGTGAGAAATGATGTGCGGAATGATGTGTAGAATGAGGCGTGGAATGATGTTTGAAATGATGTCTGGAATGAGGTGTGGAATGATGTGTGGAATGATGTTTGGAATTATGTCTGGAATGATGTGTGGAATGATGTGTGGAATGATGTGTGGAATGATGTTTGGAATGATGTGCGGAATGATGTGTAGAATGATGTGTAGAATGATGTGAGGAATGATGTGAGGAATGGTGGGTGGAATGACATGTGGAATGATATGTGGAATGATGTGTGGAATGATGTGTGGAATGATGTGTGGAATGAGGTGTCGAATGATGTGTGGAATTATGTGTGGAGTGAGTTGTGGAAGGAGGTGTGGAATGATGCATGGAATGAGGTTTGGAATGATGATGTGGAATGACGTGTGGAATGGTGGGTGGAATGACGTGTGGAATGATATGTGGAATGATGTGTGGAATGATGTTTGGAATGATGTGTGGAATGAGGTGTGAAATGATGTGTGGAATGATTTGTGAAATCATGTGAGGAATGATGTGTATAATGAGGTGTGGAATGATGTGTGAAATGAGGTGTTGAATGAGGTTTGGAATGATGCGTGGAATGATGTGTGGAATGATGTTTGGAATGATGTGTGGAGTGATGTGTAGAATGAGGTGTGGAATGGTGGGTGGAATGATGTTTTGAATGATGTGTGGAATGATGTGTGAAATGATGTGTGGAATGATGTTGGAAATGAGCTGTGGAATGAGGTGTGGAATGATGTGTGAAATGAGGTGTGGAATGAGGTGTGGAATGATGCGTGGAATGATGTGTGGAATGATGTTTGGAATGATGTGTGGAATGCTGTGTAGAATGAGGTGTGGAATGATGTGTGGAATGAGGTGTGGAATGATGTATGGAATGAGGTGTGGAATTAGTTGTGGAAGGAGGTGTGGAATGATGCATGGAATGATGTGTGGAATGATGTTTGGAATGATGTATGGAATGATGTTTGGAATGATGTGTGAAATGAGGTGTGGAATGATGTGTGGAATGAGGTGTGCAATGGTGAGTGGAATGATGTGTGGAATGATGAGTGGAATGATGTTTGGAATGATGTGTGGAATGATGTGTGGAATGGTGAGTGGAATGATGTGTGGAATGATGTGTGGAATGATGTGAGAAATGATGTTTGGAATGTGGTGTGGAATGATGTGTGGAATGGTGTGTCGAATGATGTGTAGAATGAGGTGAGGAATGATGTGTGGAATGATGTGTGGAATGATTTGTAGAATAATGTGTGGAATGAGGTTTGGAATGATGTGTGAAATGATGTGTGGAAAGAGGTGTGGAATGATGTGTGGAATGAGTATTGGCATTATGTGTGGAATGGGGTTTGGAATGTTGTGTGGAATGATGTGAGGATGAGGTTTCGAATGATGTGTGGAATGATGTGTGGAATGATGTGTGAAAATAGTTTTGGAATGATGTGTGGAATGATGTGTAGCATGACGTCTAGAATGATGGGAGGAATGATGTGTGGAAAGATGTGTGGAATGACGTGTGGAATGTGGTGTGGAATGATGTGTGGAATGATGTGTGGAATGATGTGTAGAATGAGGTGTGAAATAATGTGTGGAATGATTTGTGGAATGAGGTGTGGAATGTGCTGTGGAATGATGTGTGGAATGAGTTGCGAAGTGAGGTGTGGAATGATGTGTGAAATGATGTGAGGAATGATGTGTAGAATGAGGTGTGGAATGAGGTGTGGAATGAGTTGTGGAATGATGCGTGAAATGATGCGTGTAATGATGCGTGGAAGTTTGTGTGGATTGAAGTGTGGAATAAATTGTGGAATGAGATTTAAAATGAGGTGCGGACTGATGTGCGGAATGATGTGTAGAATGATGTGTGGAATGATGTGAGGAATGATGTGAGGAATGGTGGGTGGAATGATGTGTGGAATGATGTGTGGAATGATGTTTGGAATGATGTGCGGAATGATGTGTAGAATTATGTGTCGAATGATGTGAGGAATGGCGTGTGGAATGATGTGTGGAATGATGTGTGGAATGATGTGTGGAATGTGTGTGGAATGAGGTGTGGAATAATGTTTGGAATGATGTCCGGAATGAAGTGTGGAATGATGTGTGGAATGATATGTGGAATGATGTTTAGAATGATGTGCGGAATGATGTGTAGAATGATGTGTGGAATGATGTGTGGAATGATGTGAGGAATGGTGGGTGGAATGACGTGTGGAATGATGTGTGGAATGATGTGTGGAATGATGTGTGGAATGATGTGTGGAATGAGGTGTGGAATGAAGTGTGGAATGATGTGAGGAATGATGTGTAGTTAGATTTGGAATTATGTGTGGAATTATGTGTGGAATGACGTGTGGAATGATGTGTGGAATTATGTGTAGAGTGAGTTGTGGAAGGAGGTGTGGAATGATGCATGGAATGCTGTTTGGAATGATGTGTGGAATGATGTGTGGAATGATGTTTGGAATGATGTGTGGAATGATGTGTAGAATGAGGTGTGGAATGGTGGGTGGCATGATGTGTGGAATGATCTGTGGAATGATGTATGGAATGTGGATTGGAATGATGTGTGGAATGTTGTATGGAAACCTGTGTTGAATGATGTGTGGAATGGTTTATGGAATGATGTGTGGAATGATGTGTGGAATGATGTGTGGAATGAGGTGTGGAATGTGCTATGGAATGATGTGTGGAATGAGGTGTGACATGAGATGTGGAATAATGTGTGAAACGACGTGAGGAATGATGTGTAGAATGAGGTGTGGAATGAGGTGTGGAATGAGGTGTGGAATGATGCGTGAAATGATGTGTGGAAAGAGGTGTGGAATCATGTGTGGAATGAGTATTGGCATTATGTGTGGAATGGGGTTTGGAATGATGTGTGGAATGATGTGTGGATGAGGTTTGGAATGATGTGTGGAATGATATGTGGAACGATGTGTGAAAATAGGTTTGGAATGATATGTGGAATGATGTGTAGCATGACGTCTGGAATGATGGGAGGAATGATGTGTGGAAAGATGTGTGGAATGACGTGTGGAAATATGTGTGGAATGATGTGTGGAATGAGGTGTGGAATGATGTGTGTAATGATGTGTGGAATGATGTGTAGAATGAGGTGTGGAAGGATGTGTGGAATGATGTGTGGAATGATATGTGGAATGATGGGTGGAATGAGGTGTGGAATGTGCTGTGGAATGATGTGTGGAATGAGTTGAGAAATGACGTGTGGAATGATGTGTGAAACGATGTGAGGAATGATGTGTAGAATGAGGTGTGGAATGAGTTGTGGAATGAGTTGTGGAATGATGCATGAAATGATGCGTGTAAAGATGCGTGGAAGTTTGTGAGGATTGAAGTGTGGAATAAATTGTGGAATGAGATTTAAAATGAGGTGTGGAATGATGTGTGGAATGATGTGTGGAATGATGTGTGGAATGATGTGTAGAATGACGTGTGGAATGAGGTTTGGGATGTGCTGAGGAATGATGTGTAGAATAAGGTGTGAAATGAGGTGTGCAATGATGTGAGAAATGATGTGCGGAATGATGTGTAGAATGAGGCGTGGAATGATGTTTGAAATGAGGTGTGGAATGAGGTGTGGAATGATGTGTGGAATGATGTTTGGAATGATGTGTGGAATGATGTGTAGAATGATGTCTGGAATGATGTGAGGAATGATGTCAGGAATGGTGGTTGGAATGACATGTGGAATGATATGTGGAATGATGTGTGGAATGATGTGTGGAATGATGTGTGGAATGAGGTGTGGAATGATGTGTGGAATTATGTGTGGAGTGAGTTGTGGAAGGAGGTGTGGAATGATGCATGGAATGCTGTTTGGAATGATGTGTGGAATGATGTGTGGAATGATGTTTGGAATGATGTGTGGAATGATGTGTAGAATGAGGTGTGGAATGGTGGGTGGCATGATGTGTGGAATGATCTGTGGAATGATGTATGGAATGTGGAGTGGAATGATGTGTGGAATGTTGTATGGAAACCTGTGTTGAATGATGTGTGGAATGTTTTATGGAATGATGTGTGGAATGATGTGTGGAATGATGTGTGAAATGAGGTGTGGAATGTGCTATGGAATGATGTGTGGAATGAGGTGTGACATGAGATGTGGAATGATGTGTGAAACGATGTGAGGAATGATGTGTAGAATGAGGTGTGGAATGAGGTGTGGAATGAGGTGTGGAATGATGCGTGAAATGATGTGTGGAAAGAGGTGTGGAATGATGTGTGGAATGATATGTGGAACGATGTGTGAAAATAGGTTTGGAATGATGTGTGGAATGATATGTAGCATGACGTCTGGAATAATGGGAGGAATGATGTGTGGAAAGATGTGGGGAATGACGTGTGGAAATATGTGTGGAATGATGTGTGGAATGAGGTGTGGAATGATGTGTGTAATGATGTGTGGAATGATGTGTAGAATGAGGTGTGGAAGGATGTGTGGAATGATGTGTGGAATGATATGTGGAATGATGGGTGGAATGAGGTGTGGAATGTGCTGTGGAATGATGTGTGGAATGAGTTGAGAAATGACGTGTGGAATGATGTGTGAAACGATGTGAGGAATGATGTGTAGAATGAGGTGTGGAATGAGTTGTGGAATAGGGTGTGGAATGATGCATGAAATGATGCGTGTAAAGATGCGTGGAAGTTTGTGAGGATTGAAGTGTGGAATAAATTGTGGAATGAGATTTAAAATGAGGTGTGGAATGATGTGTGGAATGATGTGTGGAATGATGTGTGGAATGATGTGTAGAATGAGGTGTGGAATGAGGTGTGGGATGTGCTGAGGAATGATGTGTAGAATAAGGTGTGAAATGACGTGTGCAATGATGTGAGAAATGATGTGCGGAATGATGTGTAGAATGAGGCGTGGAATGATGTTTGAAATGAGGTGTGGAATGAGGTGTGGAATGATGTGTGGAATGAAGTTTGGAATGATGTCTGGAATGATGTGTGGAATGATGTGTGGAATGATGTGTAGAATGATGTGTGGAATGATGTGAGGAATGATGTGAGGAATGGTGGTTGGAATGACATGTGGAATGATATGTGGAATGATGTGTGGAATGATGTGTGGAATGATGTGTGGAATGAGGTGTGGAATGATGTGTGGAATTATGTGTGGAGTGAGTTGTGGAAGGAGGTGTGGAATGATGCATGGAATGATGTTTGGAATGATGTGTGGAATGACGTGTGGAATGGTGGGTGGAATGACGTGTGGAATGATATGTGGAAGGAGGTGTGGAATGATGCATTGAATGATGTTTGGAATGATGTGTGGAATGACGTGTGGTAAGGTGGGTGGAATGAGGTGTGGAATGATGCGTGGAATGATGTGTGGAATGATGTTTGGAATGATGTGTGGAATGATGTGTAGAATGAGGTGTGGAATGAGTTGAGAAATAAGGTGTGGAATGATGTGTGAAAGGATGTGAGGAATGATGTGTAGAATGAGGTGTGGAATGAGTTGTTGAATGATGCGTGTAATGATGCGTGTAATGATGCGTGCAAGATTGTGTGGATTGAAGTGTGGAATAAATTGTGGAAAGAGATTTTAAATGAGGTGTGGAATGATGTGTGGAATGATGTATAGAATGAGGTGTGGAATGAGGTGTGGAAGGTGCTGTGGAATGATGTGTGGAATGAGGTGTGAAATGAGGTGTGGAATGATGTGTGAAATGATGTGCGGAATGATGTGTAGAATGAGGCGTGGAATGATGTGTGAAATGAGGTGTGGAATGAGGTGTGAAATGATGCGTGGTATGATGTGTGGAATGATGTGTGGAATGATGTTTGGAATGATGTCTGGAATGATGTGTGGAATGATGTGTGGAATGATGTGTGGAATGATGTTTGGAATGATGTGCGGAATGATTTGTAGAATGATGTGTGGAATGATGTGAGGAATGTTGGGTGGAATGACGTGTGGAATGATATGTGGAATGATGTGTGGAATGATGTGTGGAATGAGGTGTGGAATGAAGTGTGGAATGATGTCTGGAATGATGTGTGGAATGATGTGTAGAATGATGTCTGGAATGATGTGTGGAATAATGTCTGGAATGATGTGTGGAATGATGTTTGGAATGATTTGCGGAATGATGTGTAGAATGATGTGTGGAATGATGTGTGGAATGATGTGAGGAATGGTGGGTGGAATGATGTTTGGAATGATGTGTGGAATGATGTGTAGAATGAGGTGTGGAATGGTGGGTGGCATGATGTGTGGAATGATCTGTGGAATGATGTATGGAATGTGGAGTGGAATGATGTGTGGAATGTTGTATGGAATGATGTGTTGAATGATGTGTGGAATGGTGTATGGAATGATGTTTGGAATGATGTGTGGAATGATGTTTGGAAAGAGGTGTGGAATGTGCTATGGAATTATGTGTGGAATGTGGTGTGAAATGAGATGTGGAATGATGTGTGAAACGTTGTGAGGAATGATGTGTAGAATGAGGTGTGGAATGAGGTGTGGAATGAGGTGTGGAATGATGCGTGAAATGATGTGTGGAAAGAGGTGTGGAATGATGTGTTGAATGAGTATTGGCATTATGTGTGGAATGGGGTTTGGAATGATGTGTGGAATGATGTGTGGATGAGGTTTGGAATGATGTGTGGAATGATGTGTGGAACGATGTGTGAAAATAGGTTTGGAATGAATTGTGGAATGACGTGTAGCATTACGTCTGGAATGATGGGAGGAATGATGTGTGGAAAGATGTGTGGAATGAAGTGTGGAAATATGCGTGGAATGATGTGTGGAATGTGGTGTGGAATGATGTGTGGAATGATGTGCGGAATGATGTGTGCAATGATGTGTGGAATGAGGTGTGGAATGATGTGTGGAATTATGTGTGGAGTGAGTTGTGGAAGGAGGTGTGGAATGATGCATGGAATGATGTTTGGAATGATGTGTGGAATGACGTGTGGAATGGTGGGTGGAATGACGTGTGGAATGATATGTGGAAGGAGGTGTGGAATGATGCATGGAATGATGTTTGGAATGATGTGTGGAATGACGTGTGGAATCGTGGGTGGAATGAGGTGTGGAATGATGCGTGGAATGATGTGAGGAATGATGTTTGGAATGATGTGTGGAATGATGTGTAGAATGAGGTGTGGAATGAGTTGAGAAATAAGGTGTGGAATGATGTGTGAAACGATGTGAGGAATGATGTGTAGAATGAGGTGTGGAATGAGTTGTTGAATGATGCGTGTAATGATGCGTGGAAGTTTGTGTGGATTGAAGTATGGAATAAATTGTGGAAAGAGATGTGAAATGAGGTGTGGAATGATGTGTGAAATGATGTGCGGAATGATGTGTAGAATGAGGCGTGGAATGATGTGTGAAATGAGGTGTGGAATGAGGTGTGAAATGATGCGTGGAATGATGTGTGGAATGATGTGTGGAATGATGTTTGGAATGATGTGTGGAATGATGTGTGGAATGATGTGTGGAATGATGTGTGGAATGATGTTTGGAATGATGTGCGGAATGATGTGTAGAATGATGTGTGGAATGATGTGTGGAATGATTTGAGGCATGTTGGGTGGAATGACGTGTGGAATGATATGTGGAATGATGTGTGGAATGATGTGTGGAATGATGTGTGGAATGAGGTGTGGAATGAAGTGTGGAATGATGTCTGGAATGCTGTGTGGAATGATGTTTAGAATGATGTCTGGAATGATGTGTGGAATGATGTGTGGAATGATGTGTGCAATGATGTTTGGAATGATGTGTGGAATGATGTGAGGAATGGTGGGTGGAATGATGTTTGGAATGATGTGTGGAATGATGTGTAGAATGAGGTGTGGAATGGTGGGTGGCATGATGTGTGGAATGATCTGTGGAATGATGTATGGAATGTGGAGTGGAATGATGTGTGGAATGTTGTATGGAATGATGTGTTGAATGATGTGTGGAATGGTGTATGGAATGATGTGTGGAATGATGTGTGGAATGATGTTTGGAAAGAGGTGTGGAATGTGCGATGGAATGATGTGTGGAATGAGGTGTGAAATGAGATGTGGAATGATGTGTGAAACGATGTGAGGAATGATGTGTAGAATGAGGTGTGGAATGAGGTGTGGAATGAGGTGTGGAATGATGCGTGAAATGATGTGTGGAAAGAGGTGTGGAATGATGTGTGGAATGAGTATTGGCATTATGTGTGGAATGGGGTTTGGAATGATGGGAGGAATGATGTGTGGAAAGATGTGTGGAATGAAGTGTGGAAATATGTGTGGAATAATGTGCGGAATGAGGTGTGGAATGATGTGTGTAATGATGTGTGGAATGATGTGTAGAATGAGGTGTGGAATGATGTGTGGAATGAAGTGTGGATTGATATGTGGAATGATGTGTGGAATGAGGTGTGGAATGTGCTGTGGAATGATGTGTGGAATGAGTTGAGAAATGAGGTGCGGAATGATGTGTGAAACGATGTAAGGAATGATGTGTAGAATGAGGTGTGGAATGAGTTGTGGAATGAGTTGTGGAATGATGCATGAAATGTTGCGTGTAATGATGCGTGGAGATTTGTGAGGATTGAGGTGTGGAATAAATTGTGGAATGAGATTAAAATGAGGTGTGGAATGATGTGTGGAATGATGTGTGGAATGATGTGTGTAATGATGTGTAGAATGAGGTGTGGAATGAGGTGTGGAATGTGCTGTGGAATGATGTGTGGAATGAGGTGTGAAATGAGGTGTGGAATGATGTGAGAAATGATGTGCGGAATGATGTGTAGAATGATGTGTAGAATGATGTGAGGAATGATGTGAGGAATGGTTGGTGGAATGACATGTGGAATGATATGTGGAATGATGTGTGGAATGATGTGTGGAATGATGTGTGGATTGAGGTGTCGAATGATGTGTGGAATTATGTGTGGAGTGAGTTGTGGAAGGAGGTGTGGAATGATGCATGGAATGATGTTTGGAATGATGTGTGGAATGATGTGTGGAATGGTGGGTGGAATGACGTGTGGAATGATATGTGGAATGATGTGTGGAATGATGTTTGGAATGATGTGTGGAATGAGGTGTGAAATGATGTGTGGAATGATTTGTGAAATCATGTAAGGAATGATGTGTATAATGAGGTGTGTAATGATGTGTGAAATGAGGTGTTGAATGAGGTGTGGAATGATGCGTGGAATGATGTGTGGAATGATGTTTGGAATGATGTGTGGAATGATGTGTAGAATGAGGTGTGGAATGGTGGGTGGAATGATGTGTTGAATGATGTGTGGAATGATGTGTGAAATGATGTGTGGAAAGAGCTGTGGAATGATGTGTGGAATGAGTGTTGGCATTATGTGTGGAATGGGGTTTGGAATGTTGTGTGGAATGATGTGTGGATGAGGTTTCGAATGATGTGTGGAATGATGTGTGGAATGATGTGTGAAAATACGTTTGGAATGATGTGTGGAATGATGTGTAGCATGACGTCTGGAATGATGGGAGGAATGATCTGTGGAAAGATGTGTGGAATGATGTGTGGAATGATGTGTGGAATGATGTGTGGAATGATGTCTAGAATGAGGTGTGGAATATTGTGTGGAATGATTTGTGGAATGAGGTGTGGAATGTGCTGTGGAATGCTGTGTGGAATGAGTTGAGAAATGAGGTGTGGAATGATGTGTGAAATGATGTGAGGAATGATGTGTAGAATGAGGTGTGGAATGAGGTGTGGAATGAGTTGTGGAATGATGCGTGAAATGATGCGTGTAATGATGCGTGGACGTTTGTGTGGATTGAAGTGTGGAATAAATTGTGGAATGAGATTTAAAATGAGGTGTGGAATGATGTTTGGAATGAAGTGTGGAATGATGTGTAGAATGTGCTGTGGAATGATGTGTGGAATGAGGTGTGAAATGAGGTGTGGAATGATGTGTGAAATGATGTGCGGAATGATGTGCGGAATGATGTGCGGAATGATGTGTAGAATGATGTGTGGAATGATGTGAGGAATGATGTGAGGAATGGTGGGTGGAATGGTGAAATGATGTGCGGAATGATGTGCGGAATGATGTGCGGAATGATGTGTAGAATGATGTGTGGAATGATGTGAGGAATGATGTGAGGAATGGTGGGTGGAATGATGTGTGGAATGATGTGTGGAATGATGTTTGGAATGATGTGCGGTATGATATGTAGAATGATGTGTCGAATGATGTGAGGAATGATGTGAGGAATGGTGGTTGGAATGACGTGTGGAATGATGTGTGGAATGATGTGTGGAATGATGTGTGGAATGTGTGTGGAATGAGGTGTGGAATAATGTTTGGAATGATGTCCGGAATGAAGTGTGGAATGATGTGTGGAATGATGTGTGGAATGATGTTTGGAATGATGTGCGGAATGATGTGTAGAATGATGTGTGGAATGATGTGTGGAATGATGTGAGGAATGGTGGGTGGAATGACGTGTGGAATGATGTGTGGAATGATGTGTGGAATGATGTGTGGAATGATGTGTGGAATGAGGTGTGGAATGAAGTGTGGAATGATGTGAGGAATGATGTGTAGAATTAGGTTTGGAATTATGTGTGGAATTATGTGTGGAATGAGGTGTGGAATGATGTGTGGAATTATGTGAGGTGTGAGTTGTGGAAGGAGGTGTGGAATGATGCATGGAATGATGTTTGGAATGATGTGTGGAATGATGTGTAGAATGATGTTTGGAATGATGTGTTGAATGATGTGTAGAATGAGGTGTGGAATGGTGGGTGGCATGATGTGTGGAATGATCTGTGGAATGATGTATGGAATGTGGAGTGGAATGATGTGTGGAATGTTGTGTGGAAACCTGTGTTGAATGATGTGTGGAATGGTTTATGGAATGATGTGTGGAATGATGTGTGGAATGATGTGTGGAATGAGGTGTGGAATGCGCTTTGGAATGATGTGTGGAATGAGGTGTGAAATGAGATGTGGAATGATGTGTGAAACGATGTGAGGAATGATGTGTAGAATGAGGTGTGGAATGAGGTGTGGAATGATGCGTGGAATGATGTGTGGAAAGAGGTGTGGAATGATGTGTGGAATGAGTATTGGCATTATGTGTGGAATGGGGTTTGGAATGATGTGTGGAATGATGTGTGGATGAGGTTTGGAATGATGTGTGGAATGATGTGTGGAACGATGTGTGAAAATAGGTTTGGAATGATGTGCGGAATGATGTGTAGCATGACGTCTGGAATGATGGGAGGAATGATGTGTGGAAAGATGTGTGGAATGACGTGTGGAAATATGTGTGGAATGATGTGTGGAATGAGTGTGGAATGATGTGTGTAATGATGTGTGGAATGATGTGTAGAATGAGGTGTGGAATGATGTGTGGAATGATGTGTGGAATGATATGTGGAATGATGGGTGGAATGAGGTGTGGAATGTGCTGTGGAATGATGTGTGGAATGAGTTGAGAAATGACGTGTGGAATGATGTGTGAAACGATGTGAGGAATGATGTGTAGAATGAGGTGTGGAATGAGTTGTGGAATGAGTTGTGGAATGATGCATGAAATGATGCGTGTAATGATGCGTGGAAGTTTGTGAGGATTGAAGTGTGGAATAAATTGTGGAATGAGATTTAAAATGAGGTGTGGAATGATGTGTGGAATGATGTGTGGAATGATGTGTGGAATGATGTGTAGAATGAGGTGTGGAATGAGGTGTGGGATGTGCTGAGGAATGATGTGTGGAATAAGGTGTGAAATGAGGTGTGCAATGATGTGAGAAATGATGTGCGGAATGATGTGTAGAATGAGGCGTGGAATGATGTTTGAAATGAGGTGTGGAATGAGGTGTGGAATGATGTGTGGAATGGTGTTTGGAATGATGTCTGGAATGATGTGTGGAATGATGTGTGGAATGATGTGTAGAATGATGTGTGGAATGATGTGAGGAATGATGTGAGGAATGGTGGTTGGAATGACATGTGGAATGATATTTGGAATGATGTGTGGAATGATGTGTGGAATGATGTGTGGAATGAGGTGTGGAATGATGTGTGGAATTATGTGTGGAGTGAGTTGTGGAAGGAGGTGTGGAATGATGCATGGAATGATGTTTGGAATGATGTGTGGAATGACGTGTGGAATGGTGGGTGGAATGAGGTGTGGAATGATGCGTGGAATGATGTGTGGAATGATGTTTGGAATTATGTGTGGAATGATGTGTAGAATGAGGTGTGGAATGGTGGGTGGAATGATGTGTTGAATGATGTGTGGAATGATGTGTGAAATGATGTGTGGAATGATGTTTGGAATGAGATGTGGAATGAGTTGTAGAATTATGTTTGGAATGATGTGTGGAATGATGTGTGGAAATAGGTGTGAAATGGTGTGCGCAATGATGCGTGGAATGATGTGTGGAATGATGTTTGGAATGATGTGTTAAATGAGGTGTGGACTGATGTGTGGTATGATATGTGGAATGATAGGTGGAATGATGTGTGGAATGATGTGTGGAATGATGCGTGTAATGAGTCGTGGAATGAGGTGTGGAATGATGTGTGGAATGATGTGTGGAATGATGTGTGGAATGATGTGTGAAATCATGTGAGGAATGATATGTAGAATGAGGTGTGGAATGATGTGTGGAATGAGGTGTGGAATGATGTGTGGAATTATGTGTGGAGTGAGTTGTGGAAGGAGGTGTGGAATGATGCATGGAATGATGTTTGGAATGATGTGTGGAATGACGTGTGGAATGGTGGGTGGAATGACGTGTGGAATGATATGTGGAATGATGTGTGGAATGATGTTTGGAATGATGTGTGGAATGAGGTGTGAAATGATGTGTGGAATGATTTGTGAAATCATGTGAGGAATGATGTGTATAATGAGGTGTGTAATGATGTGTGAAATGAGGTGTTGAATGAGGTGTGGAATGATGCGTGGAATGATGTTTGGAATGATGTTTGAAATGATGTGTGGAATGATGTGTAGAATGAGGTGTGGAATGATGTGTGGAATTATGTGTGGAGTGAGTTGTGGAAGGAGGTGTGGAATGATGCATGGAATGATGTTTGGAATGATGTGTGGAATGACGTGTGGAATGGTGGGTGGAATGAGGTGTGGAATGATGCGTGGAATGATGTGTGGAATGATGTTTGGAATTATGTGTGGAATGATGTGTAGAATGAGGTGTGGAATGGTGGGTGGAATGATGTGTTGAATGATGTGTGGAATGATGTGTGAAATGATGTGTGGAATGATGTTTGGAATGAGATGTGGAATGAGTTGTAGAATTATGTTTGGAATGATGTGTGGAATGATGTGTGGAAATAGGTGTGAAATGGTGTGCGCAATGATGCGTGGAATGATGTGTGGAATGATGTTTGGAATGATGTGTTAAATGAGGTGTGGACTGATGTGTGGTATGATATGTGGAATGATAGGTGGAATGATGTGTGGAATGATGTGTGGAATGATGCGTGTAATGAGTCGTGGAATGAGGTGTGGAATGATGTGTGGAATGATGTGTGGAATGATGTGTGGAATGATGTGTGAAATCATGTGAGGAATGATATGTAGAATGAGGTGTGGAATGATGTGTGGAATGAGGTGTGGAATGATGTGTGGAATTATGTGTGGAGTGAGTTGTGGAAGGAGGTGTGGAATGATGCATGGAATGATGTTTGGAATGATGTGTGGAATGACGTGTGGATTGGTGGGTGGAATGACGTGTGGAATGATATGTGGAATGATGTGTGGAATGATGTTTGGAATGATGTGTGGAATGAGGTGTGAAATGATGTGTGGAATGATTTGTGAAATCATGTGAGGAATGATGTGTATAATGAGGTGTGTAATGATGTGTGAAATGAGGTGTTGAATGAGGTGTGGAATGATGCGTGGAATGATGTTTGGAATGATGTTTGAAATGATGTGTGGAATGATGTGTAGAATGAGGTGTGGAATGGTGGGTGGAATGATGTGTTGAATGATGTGTGGAATGATGTGTGAAATGATGTGTGGAAAAAGGTGTGGAATGATGTGTGGAATGAGTATTGGCATTATGTGTGGAATGGGGTTTGGAATGTTGTGTGGAATGATGTGTGGATGAGGTTTCGAATGATGTGTTGAAAGATGTGTGGAATGATGTGTGAAAATACGTTTGGAATGATGTGTGGAATGATGTGTAGCATGACGTCTGGAATGATGGGAGGAATGATGTGTGGAAAGATGTGTGGAATGTCGTGTGGAATGAGGTGTGGAATGATGTGTGGAATGATGTGTGGAATGATGTGTGGAATGATGTGTAGAATGAGGTGTGGAATAATGTGTGGAATGATTTGTGGAATGAGGTGTGGAATGTGCTGTGGAATGCTGTGTGGAATGAGTTGAGAAATGAGGTGTGGAATGATGTGTGAAATGATGTGAGGAATGATGTGTAGAATGAGGTGTGGAATGAGGTGTGGAATGAGTTGTGGAATGATGCGTGAAATGATGCGTGTAATGATGCGTGGACGTTTGTGTGGATTGAAGTGTGGAATAAATTGTGGAATGAGATTTAAAATGAGGTGTGGAATGATGTTTGGAATGAAGTGTGGAATGATGTGTAGAATGTGCTGTGGAATGATGTGTGGAATGAGGTGTGAAATGAGGTGTGGAATGATGTGTGAAATGATGTGCGGAATGATGTGCGGAATGATGTGCGGAATGATGTGTAGAATGATGTGTGGAATGATGTGAGGAATGATGTGAGGAATGGTGGGTGGAATGATGTGTGGAATGATGTGTGGAATGATGTTTGGAATGATGTGCGGTATGATGTGTAGAATGATGTGTGGAATGATGTGTGGAATGACGTGAGGAATGGTGGGTGGAATGACGTGTGGAATGATGTGTGGAATGATGTGTGGAATGATGTGTGGAATGATGTGTGGAATGAGGTCTGGAATGAAGTGTGGAATGATGTGAGGAATGATGTGTAGAATTAGGTTTGGAATTATGTGTGGAATTATGTGTGGAATGAGGTGTGGAATGATGTGTGGAATTATGTGTGGAGTGAGTTGTGGAAGGAGGTGTGGAATGATGCATGGAATGATGTTTGGAATGATGTGTGGAATGATGTTTGGAATGATGTGTGGAATGATGTGTAGAATGAGGTGTGGAATGGCGGGTGGCATGATGTGTGGAATGATCTGTGGAATGATGTATGGAATGTGGAGTGGAATGATGTGTGGAATGTTGTATGGAAACCTGTGTTGAATGATGTGTGGAATGGTTTATGGAATGATGTGTGGAATGATGTGTGGAATGATGTGTGGAATGAGGTGTGGAATGTGCTATGGAATGATGTGTGGAATGAGGTGTGAAATGAGATGTGGAATGATGTGTGAAACGATGTGAGGAATGATGTGTAGAATGAGGTGTGGAATGAGGTGTGGAATGAGGTGTGGAATGATGCGTGGAATAAGGTTTGGAATAATGTGTGGAATGACGTTTGGAATGATGTGTGGAATGATGTGTGGAATGATGTGTGGAATGATGTGTGGAATGATGTGTTTAATGATTTGTGGAATGATGTGTAGAATGAGGTGTGAAATGATGTGTGGAATGATGTGTGGAATGATGTGTGGAATGATGTGTGGAATGAGGTGTGGAATGTGCTGTGGAATGATGTGTGGAATGAGGTGTGAAATGAGATGTGGAATGACATGTGAAACGATGTGAGGAATGATGTGTAGAATGAGGTTTGGAATGAGGTGTGTAATGAGGTGTGGAATGAGGTGTGGAATGATGCGTGAAATGATGTGTGGAAAGAGGTGTGGAATGATGTGTGGAATGAGTATTGGCATTATGTGTGGAATGGGGTTTGGAATGATGTGTGGAATGATGTGTGGATGAGGTTTGAAATGATGCGTGGAATGATGTGTGGAATGATGTGTGAAAATAGGTTTGGAATGATGTGTGAAATGATGTGTAGCATGACGTCTGGAATGATGGGAGGAATGAAGTGTGGAAAGATGTGTGGAATGACGTGTGGAAATATGTGTGGAATGATGTGTGCAATGACGTGTGGAATGATGTGTGGAATGATGTGTGGAATGATGTGTGGAATGATGTGTGGAATGATGTGTGGAATGATGTGTGAAATGAGGTGTGGAATGTGCTGTGGAATGATGTTTGGAATGAGTTGTGAAATGAGGTGTGAAATGACGTGTGAAACGATGTAAGGAATGATGTGTAGAATGAGGTGTGGAATGAGGTGTGGAATGAGTTGTGGTATGATGCGTCAATGATGCGTGTAATGATGCGTGGAAGTTTGAATGGATTGAAGTATGGAATAAATTGTGGAATGAGATTTAAAATGAGGTGTGGAATAATGTGTGGAATGATGTGTGGAATGATGCGTGGAATGATGTGTAGAATGAGGTGCGGAATGAGGTGTGGAATGTGCTGTGGAATGATGTGCGGAATGAGGTGTGAAATGAGGTGTGGAATGATGTGTGAAATGAGGTGTGGAATGAGGTGTGGAATGATGTGTGGAATGATGTTTGGAATGATGTTTGGAATGATGTGTGAAATGATGTGTGGAATGACGTGTGGAATGAAGTTTGGAATGATGTGTGGAATGATGTGTAGAATGAGGTTTGGAATGATGTGTAGAATGAGGTGTGGAATGATGTGTGGAATGACGTGTGGAATGATGTGTGGAATGATGTGTGGAATGATGTGTGGAATGATGTGTAGAATGAGGTGTGGAATGATGTGTGGAATTATGTGTAGAATGAGGTGTGGAATGATGTGTGGAATTATGTGTGGAGTGAGTTTTGGAAGGAGGTGTGGAATGATGCGTGGAATGATGTGTGGAATGATGTTTTGAATGATGTGTGGAATGATGTGGGAAATGATGTGTGGAATGATGTTTGGAATGAGTTGTGGAATGAGTTGTGGAAGTATGTTTGGAATGATGTGTGGAATGATGTGTGGAATGATGTGTGGAAATAGGTGTGGAATGGTGTACGCAATGATGTGTGGAATGATGGGTTGAATGATGTCTGGAATGATGTGTGAAATGATGTGTGGAATGATGTTTGGAATGAGTTGTGGAATGATGTGTGGAATGATGTGTGGAATGATGTTTGGAATGATGTGTTAAATGAGGTGTGGAATGATGTGTGGAATGTTGTATGGAATGATGTGTGGAATGATGCGTGGAATGATGTGTGGAATGATGTTTGGAATGATGTGTGGAATGCTGTCTAGAATGAGGTGTGGAATAATGTATTGAATGAGGTGTGGAATTAGTTGTGGAAGGAGTTGTGGAATGATGCATGGAATGATGTTTGGAATTATGTGGGGAATGATGTGTGGAATGAAGTCTGGAATGATGTATGGAATGATGTTTGGAATGATGTGTGGAATGATGTTTGGAATGATGTGTGGAATGAGGTGTGGAATGGTGAGTGGAATGATGTGTGGAATGATGTATGGAATGATGTGAGAAATGATGTTTGGAATGTGGTGTGGAATAATGTGTGGAATGAGGTTTGGAATGATGTGTTAAATGATGTTTGGAATGGTGTGTGGAATGATGTGTGGAATGACGGGTAGAATGCGTGGAAGGATGCGTGGAATGATGTGTGGAATGTTGTGTGGAATGTTACGGGGAATGATGTGTGGAATGAGGTTTTGAATGATAAGTGGAATGAGGTGTGGAATTTTGTGTGGAATGATTTGTGGAATGAAGTGTTAAATGATATGTGGAATGATATGTGGAATGATGTTTGTAATGATGTATTGAATGATGTGTGGAATGATGTGTGGAATGATGTGTGGAATGATGTATGAAATGATGTGTGGAAAGAGGTGTGGAATGATGTGTGGAATGAGTATTGGCATTATGTGTGGAATGAGGTTTGGAATGATGTGTGGAATGATGTGTGGATGAGGTTTGGAATGATGTGTGGAATGATGTGTGGAATGATGTGTGAAAATAGGTTTGGAATAATGTGTGGAATGATGTGTAGCATGATGTCTGGAATGATGGGAAAAATGTTGTGTGGAAAGATGTGTGGAATGACGTGTGGAAATATGTGTGGAATGATGTGTGGAATGTGGTGTGGAATGATGTGTGAAATGTTGTGTGGAATGATGTGTGGAATGAGGTGTGAAATGATGTGCGGAATGATGTGTGGAATGACATGTGGAATGATGTGTGGAATGAGGTGTGGAATGTGCTGTGGAATGATGTGTGGAATGAGGTGTGAAATGAGATGTGGAATGACGTGTGAAACGATGTGAGGAATGATGTGTAGAATGAGGTGTGGAATGAGGTGTGGAATGAAACATAGAAACATAGAAACATAAACATAGAAACATAGAAACATAGAAACATAGAAACATAGAAACATAGAAACATAGAAAATAGGTGCAGGAGCAGGCCATTCAGCCCTTCTAGCCTGCACCGCCATTCAATGAGTTCATGGCTGAACATGAAACTTCAGTACCCCCTTCCTGCTTTCTCGCCATAATCCTTGATCCCCCGAGTAGTAAGGACTTCATCTAACTCCCTTTTGAATATATTTAGTGAATTGGCCTCAACTACTTTCTGTGGTAGAGAATTCCACAGGTTCACCACTCTCTGGGTGAAGAAGTTTCTCCTCATCTCGGTCCTAAATGGCTTACCCCTTATCCTCAGACTGTGACCCCTGGTTCTGGACTTCCCCAACATTGGGAACATTCTTTCTGCATCTAACCTGTCTAAACCCGTCAGAATTTTAAACGTTTCTATGAGGTCCCCTCTCATTCTTCTGAACTCCAGTGAATACAAGCCCAATTGATCCAATCTTTCTTGATAGGTCAGTCCCGCCATCCCGGGAATCAGTCTGGTGAACCTTCGCTGCACTCCCTCAATAGCAAGAATGTCCTTCCTCAAGTTAGGAGACCAAAACTGTACACAATACTCCAGGTGTGGCCTCACCAAGGCCCTGTACAACTGTAGCAACACCTCCCTGCCCCTGTATTCAAATCCCCTCGCTATGAAGGCCAACATGCCATTTGCTTTCTTAACCGCCTGCTGTACCTGCATGCCAACCTTCAATGACTGATGTACCATGACACCCAGGTCTCGTTGCACCTTCCCTTTTCCTAATCTGTCACCATTCAGATAATAGTCTGTCTCTCTGTTTTTACCACCAAAGTGGATAACCTCACATTTATCCACATTATACTTCATCTGCCATGCATTTGCCCACTCACCTAACCTATCCAAGTCACTCTGCAGCCTAATATCATCCTCCTCGCAGCTCACACTGCCACCCAACTTAGTATCATCCGCAAATTTGGAGATACTGCATTTAATCCCCTCGTCTAAATCATTAATGTACAATGTAAACAGCTGGGGCCCCAGCACAGAACCTTGCGGCACTCCACTAGTCACTGCCTGCCATTCTGAAAAGTACCCGTTTACTCCTACTCTTTGAGGTGTGGAATGATGCGTGAAATGATGCGTGTAATGATGCATGGAAGGTTGTGTGGATTGAAGTGTGGAATAAATTGTGGAATGAGGTTTAAAATGAGGTGTGGAATGATGTATGGAATGATGTGTGAAATGATGTGTGGAAAAAGGTGTGGAATGATGTGTGGAATGAGTCTTGGCATTATGTGTGGAATGGGGTTTGGAATGTTGTGTGGAATGATGTGTGGATGTGGCTTGGAATGATGTGTGGAATGATGTGTGGAATGATGTGTGAAAATATGTTTGGAATGATGTGTGGAATGATGTGTAGCATGACGTCTGGAATGATGGGAGGAATGATGTGTGGAAAGATGTGTGGAATGACGTGTGGAAATATGTGTGGAATGATGTGTGGAATGGGGTGTGGAATGATGTGTGGAATGATGTGCGGAATGATGTGTAGAATGTGGTGTGGAATGATGTGTGGAATGATGTGTGGAATGATGTGTGAAATGATGTGTGGAATGAGGTGCGGAATGTGCTGTAGAATGATGTGTGGAATGAGGTGTGAAATGAGGTGTGGAATGATGTGTGAAATGATGTGCGGAATGATGTGTCGAATGAGGCGTGGAATGATGTGTGAAATGAGGTGTGGATTGAGGTGTGGAATGATGCGTGGAATGATGTGTGGAATGATGTGTGGAATGATGTTTGGAATGATGTCTGGAATGATGTGTGGAATGATATGTGGAATGATGTGTGGAATGATGTTTGGAATGATGTGCGGAATGATGTGTAGAATGATGTGTGGAATGATGTGAGGAATGATGTGAGGAATGGTGGGTGGTATGACGTGTGGAATGATGTGTGGAATGATGTGTGGAATGATGTGTGGAATGATGTGTGGAATGACGTGTGGATTGAAGTGTGGAATGATGTGAGGAATGATGTGTAGAATTAGGTTTGGAAATATGTGTGGAATTATGTGTGGAATGAGGTGTGGAAAGAGGTGTGGAATGATTGTGGAATGGGTATTGGCATTATGTGTGGAATGGGGTTTGGAATGATGTGTGGAATGATGTGCGAATGAGGTTTGGAACGATGTGTGGAATGATGTGTGGAATGATGTTTGGAATGATGTGTGAAAATAGGTTTGGAATGATGTGTGATATGATGTGTAGCATGATGTCGGGAATGATGGGAGTAATGATTGTGGAATTATGTGTGGAATGACGTGTGGAAATATGTGTGGAATAATGTGTGCAATGAGGTGTGGAATGATGTGTGTAATGATGTGTGGAATGATGTGTGGAATGAGGTGTGGAATGATGTGTGGAATGAGGTGTGGAATGTGCTGTGGAATGATGTGTGGAATGAGTTGAGAAATGTGGTGTGGAATGAGTTGTGGAATGATGCGTGAAATGATGCGTGTAATGATGCGTGGAAGTTTGTGTGGATTGAAGTGTGGAATAAATTGTGGAATGTGATTTAAAATGAGGTGTGGAATGATGTGTGGAATGATGTGTGGAATGATGTGTGGAATGAGGTGTGGAATGATGTGTGAAATGATGTGCGGAATGATGTGTAGAATGAGGCGTGGAATGATGTGTGAAATGAGGTGTGGAATGAGGTGTGGAATGATGTGTGGAATGATGTTTGGAATGATGTGTGGAATGATGTGTGGAATGAGGTGTGGAATGATGTGTGGAATTATGTGTGGAGTGAGTTGTGGAAGGAGATGTGGAATTATGCATGGAATGATGTGTGGAATGACGTGTGGAATGATGTGTGGAATGATGTTTGGAATGATGTGCGGAATGATGTGTAGAATGATGTGTGGAATGATGTGAGGAATGATGTGTGGAATGGTGGGTGGAATGACGTGTGGAATGATGTGTGGAATGATGTGTGGAATGATGTGTGGAATGATGTGTGGAATGAGGTGTGGAATGATGTGTGGAATTATGTGTGGAGTGAGTTGTGGAAGGAGATGTGGAATTATGCATGGAATGATGTGTGGAATGACGTGTGGAATGATGTGTGGAATAAAGTCTGGAATGATGTGTAGAATGAGGTGTGGACTGAGGTGTGGAATGATGTGTGGAATGATGTGTGGAATGATGTGTGGAATGATATGTGAAATCATGTGAGGAATGATGTGTGGAATGATGTTTGGAATGATGTGCGGAATGATGTGTAGAATGATGTGTGGAATGATGTGAGGAATGATGTGAGGAATGGTGGGTGGAATGACGTGTGGAATGATGTGCGGAATGATGTTTGGAATGATGTGTGGAATGATGTGTGGAATGAGGTGCGGAATGATGTGTGGAAAAAAATCTGGAATGATGTGTAGAATGAGGTGTGGAATGAGGTGTGGAATGTGCTGTGGAATGATGTGTGGAATGAGGTGTGAAATGATGTGTGGAATGATTTGTGAAATCATGTGAGGAATGATGTGTAGAATGAGGTGTGAAATGATGTGTGAAATGAGGTGTTGAATGAGGTGTGGAATGATGCGTGGAATGATGTGTGGAATGATGTTTGGAATGATGTGTGGAATGATGTGTAGAATGAGGTGTGGAATGGTGGGTGGAATGATGTGTTGAATGATGTTTGGAATGATGTGTGAAATGATGTGTGGAATGATGTTTGGAATGAGTTGTGGAATGAGTTGTGTAATTGTGTTTGGAATGATGTGTGGAATGATGTGTGGAATGATGTGTGGAAATAGGTGTGGAATGATGTGCGCAATGATGTGTGGAATGATGTGTTGAATGATGTGTGGAATGATGTGTGAAATGATGTGTGGAATGATGATTGGAATGAGTTGTGGAATGATGTGTCGAATGATGTGTTGAATGATGTTTGAAATGATGTATTAAATGAGGTGTGGAATGATGTGTGGTATGATATGTGGAATGATAGGTGGAATGATGTGTGGAAAGATGTGTGGAATGATGCGTGTAATGAGGCGTGCAATGAAGTGTGGAATGAGGTGTGGAATGACGTGAGGAAATATGTGTAGAATGAGGTGTGGAATGATGTGTGAAATGAGGTGTGGAATGTGGTGTGGAATGATGCGTGGAATGATGTGTGGAATGATGTTTGGAATGTTGTGTGGAAAGCTGTGTAGAATGAGGTGTGGAATGATGTGTGGAATGAGTTGTGGAATGATGCATGGAATGAGGTGTGGAATTAGTTGTGGAAGGAGGTGTGGAATGATGCAAGGAATGATGTTTGGAATTATGTTTTTAATGATGTGTGGAATGATGTCTGGAATGATGTGCGGAATGATGTTTGGAATGATGTGTGGAATGATGTTTGGAATGATGTGTGGAATGAGGTGTGGAATGGTGAGTGGAATGATGTGTGGAATGATGTATGGAATGACGTGTGGAATGATGTGTGGAATGATGTTTGGAATGATGTGCGGAATGATGTGTAGAATGATGTGTGGAATGATGTGAGGAATGATGTGAAGAATTGTGTGTGGAATGAGGTGTGGAATGACGTGTGGAATTATGTGTGGGATGAGTTGTGGAAGGAGGTGTGGAATGATGCTAGGAATGATGTTTGGAATGATGTGTGGAATGATGTGTGGAATGATGTTTGGAATGATGTGTGAAATGATGTGTAGAATGAGGTGTGGAATGGTGGGTGGCATGATGTGTGGAATGATCTGTGGAATGATGTATGGAATGTGGAGTGGAATGATGTGTGGAATGGTGTATGGAATGATGTGTTGAATGTTGTGTGGAATGGTGTATGGAAGGTTTTGTGGATTGATGTGTGGAATGAGGTGTGAAATGAGATGTGGAATAACGTGTGAAACGATGTGAGGAATGATGTGTAGAATGAGGTGCGGAATGAGGTGTGGAATGAGGTGTGGAATGATGCGTGAAATGATGCGTGTAATGATGCATGAAAGGTTGTGTGGATTGAAGTGTGGAATAAATTGTGGAATGAGGTTTAAAATGAGGTGTGGAATGACGTGTGGAAAGAGATGTGGAATGATGTGTGGAATGAGTTTTGGCATTATGTGTGGAATGGGGTTTGGAATGTTGTGTGGAATGATGTGTGGATGAGCTTTGGAATGATGTGTGGAATGATGTGTGGAATGATGTGCGAAAATAGGTTTGGAATGATGTGTGGAATGATGTGTAGCATGACGTCTGGAATGATCGGGGGAATGATGTGTGGAAAGATGTGTGGAATGACGTGTGGAAATATGTGTGGAATGATGTGTGGAATGAGGTGTGGAATGATCTGTGGAATGATGTGTGGAATGATGTGTAGAATGAGGAGTGGAATGATGTGTGGAATGATGTGTGGAATGATGTGTGGAATGATGTGTGGAATGAGGTGTGGAATGTGCTGTGGAATGATGTGTGGAATGAGTTGAGAAATAAGGTGTGGAATGATGTGTGAAACGATGTGAGGAATGATGTGTAGAATGAGGTGTGGAATGAGTTGTTGAATGATGCGTGTAATGATGCGTGTAATAATGCGTGGAAGTTTGTGTGGATTGAAGTATGGAATAAATTGTGGAAAGAGATTTTAAATGAGGTGTGGAATGAAGTGTGGAATGATGTGTGGAATGATGTGTGGAATGATGTGTAGAATGAGGTGTGGAATGAGGTGTGGAAGGTGCTGTGGAATGATGTGTGGAATGAGGTGTGAAATGAGGTGTGGAAAGATGTGTGAAATGATGTGCGGAATGATGTGTAGAATGAGGCGTGGAATGATGTGTGAAATGAGGTGTGGAATGAGGTGTGAAATGATGCGTGGAATGACGTGTGGAATGATGTGTGGAATGATGTTTGGAATGATGTCTGGAATGATGTGTGGAATGATGTGTGGAATGATGTGTGGAATGATGTTTGGAATGATGTGCGGAATGATGTGTAGAATGATGTGTGGAATGACGTGTGGAATGATGTGAGGAATGGTGGGTGGAATGACGTGTGGAATGATGTGTGGAATGATGTGTGGAATGATGTGTGGAATGATGTGTGGAATGAGGTGTGGAATGAAGTGTGGAATGGTGTCTGGAATGATGTGTGGAATGATGTGTAGAATGATGTCTGGAATGATGTGTGGAATGATGTGTGGAATGATGTGTGGAATGATGTTTGGAATGATGTGCGGAATGATGTGTAGAATGATGTGTGGAATGATGTGTGGAAAGATTTGAGGAATGGTGGGTGGAATGATGTTTGGAATGATGTGTGGAATGATGTGTAGAATGAGGTGTGGAATGGTGGGTGGCATGATCTGTGGAATGATCTGTGGAATGATGTATGGAATGTGGAGTGGAATGATGTGTGGAATGTTGTATGGAATGATGTGTTGAATGATGTGTGGAATGGTGTATGGAATGTTGTGTGGAATGATGTGTGGAATGATGTTTGGATAGATGTGTGGAATGTGCTATGGAATGGTGTGTGGAATGAGGTGTGAAATGAGATGTGGAATGATGTGTGAAACGATGTGAGGAATGATGTGTAGAATGAGGTGTGGAATGAAGTGTGGAATGAGGTGTGGAATGATGCGTGAAATGATGTGTGGAAAGAGGTGTGGAATGATGTGTGGAATGAGTATTGGCATTATGTGTGGAATGGGGTTTGGAATGATGTGTGGAATGATGTGTGGATGAGGTTTGGAATGATGTGTGGAATGATGTGTGGAACGATGTGTGAAAATAGGTTTGGAATGATGTGTGGAATGACGTGTAGCATGACGTCTGGAATGATGGGAGTAATGATGTGTGGAAAGATGTGTGGAATGAAGTGTGGAAATATGTGTGGAATGATGTGCGGAATGAGGTGTGGAATGATGTGTGTAATGATGTGTGGAATGATGTGTAGAATGAGGTGTGGAATGATGTGTGGAATGATGTGTGGATTGATATGTGGAATGATGTGTGGAATGAGGTGTGGAATGTGCTGTGGAATGATGTGTGGAATGAGTTGAGAAATGAGGTGTGGAATGATGTGTGAAACGATGTAAGGAATGATGTGTAGAATGAGGTGTGGAATGAGTTGTGGAATGAGTTGTGGAATGATGCATGAAATGATGCGTGTAATGATGCGTGGAGATTTGTGAGGATTGAAGTGTGGAATAAATTGTGGAATGAGATTTAAAATGAGGTGTGGAATGATGTGTGGAATGATGTGTGGAATGATGTGTGGAATGATGTGTAGAATGAGGTGTGGAATGAGGTGTGGAATGTGCTGTGGAATGATGTGTGGAATGAGGTGTGAAATGAGGTGTGGAATGATGTGAGAAATGATGTGCGGAATGATGTGTAGAATGAGGCGTGGAATGATGTTTGAAATGATGTCTGGAATGAGGTGTGGAATGATGTGTGGAATGCTGTTCGGAATGATGTGTGGAATGATGTGTAGAATGATGTGAGGAATGATGTGAGGAATGGTGGGTGGAATGACATGTGGAATGATATGTGGAATGATGTTTGGAATGATGTGTGGAATGAGGTGTGAAATGATGTGTGGAATGATTTGTGAAATCATGTGAGGAATGATGTGTATAATGAGGTGTGGAATGATGTGTGAAATGAGGTGTTGAATGAGGTGTGGAATGATGCGTGGAATGATGTGTGGAATGATGTTTGGAATGATGTGTGGAATGATGTGTAGAATGAGGTGTGGAATGGTGGGTGGAATGATGTGTTGAATGATGTGTGGAATGATGTGTGAAATTATGTGTGGAATGATGTTTGGAATGAGCTGTGGAATGAGTTGTGGAATTATGTTTGGAATGATGTGTGGAATGATGTGTGGAAATAGGTGTGAAATGGTGTGCGCAATGATGCGTGGAATGATGTGTGGAATGATGTTTGGAATGATGTGTTAAATGAGGTGTGGAATGATGTGTGGTATGATATGTGGAATGATAGATGGAATGATGTTTGGAATGATGTGTGGAATGATGCGTGTAATGAGTCGTGGAATGAGGTGTGGAATGATGTGTGGAATAATGATGTGAAATGAAGTGTGGAATGATGTGTAAAATCATGTGAGGAATGATGTTTAGAATGAGGTGTGGAATGATGTGCGAAATGAGGTGTGGAATGAGGTGTGGAATGATGCGTGGAATGATGTGTGGAATGATGTTTGGAATGATGTGTGGAATGCTGTGTAGAATGAGGTGTGGAATGATGTGTGGAATGAGGTGTGGAATGATGTATGGAATGAGGTGTGGAATTAGTTGTGGAAGGAGGTGTGGAATGATGTGTGAAACGATGTGAGGAATGATGTGTAGAATGAGGTGTGGAATGAGGTGTGGAATGAGGTGTGGAATGATGCGTGAAATGATGTGTGGAAAGAGGTGTGGAATGATGTGTGGAATGAGTATTGGCATTATGTTGTGAATGGGGTTTGGAATGATGTGTGGAATGATGTGTGGATGAGGTTTGGAATGATGTGTGGAATGATGTGTGGAACGATGTGTGAAAATAGGTTTGGAATGATGTGTGGAATGACGTGTAGCATGACGTCTGGAATGATGGGAGTAATGATGTGTGGAAAGATGTGTGGAATGAAGTGTGGAAATATGTGTGGAATGATGTGCGGAATGAGGTGTGGAATGATGTGTGTAATGATGTGTGGAATGATGTGTGGAATGAGGTGTGGAATGATGTGTGGAATGATGTGTGGATTGATATGTGGAATGATGTGTGGAATGAGGTGTGGAATGTGCTGTGGAATGATGTGTGGAATGAGTTGAGAAATGAGGTGTGGAATGATGTGTGAAACGATGTAAGGAATGATGTGTAGAATGAGGTGTGGAATGAGTTGTGGAATGAGTTGTGGAATGATGCATGAAATGATGCGTGTAATGATGCGTGGAGATTTGTGAGGATTGAAGTGTGGAATAAATTGTGGAATGAGATTTAAAATGAGGTGTGGAATGATGTGTGGAATGATGTGTGGAATGATGTGTGGAATGATGTGTAGAATGAGGTGTGGAATGAGGTGTGGAATGTGCTGTGGAATGATGTGTGGAATGAGGTGTGAAATGAGGTGTGGAATGATGTGAGAAATGATGTGCGGAATGATGTGTAGAATGAGGCGTGGAATGATGTTTGAAATGATGTCTGGAATGTGGTGTGGAATGATGTGTGGAATGCTGTTTGGAATGATGTGTGGAATGATGTGTAGAATGATGTGAGGAATGATGTGAGGAATGGTGGGTGGAATGACATGTGGAATGATATGTGGAATGATGTGTGGAATGAGGTGTGGAATGATGTGTGGAATGAGGTGTCGAATGACGTGTGGAATTATGTGTGGAGTGAGTTGTGGAAGGAGGTGTGGAATGATGCATGGAATGATGTTTGGAATGATGTGTGGAATGACGTGTGGAATTGTGGGTGGAATGACGTGTGGAATGATATGTGGAATGATGTGTGGAATGATGTTTGGAATGATGTATGGAATGAGGTGTGAAATGGTGTGTGGAATGATTTGTGAAATCATGTGAGGAATGATGTGTATAATGAGGTGTGGAATGATGTGTGAAATGAGGTTTTGAATGAGGTGTGGAATGATGCGTGGAATGATGTGTGGAATGATGTTTGGAATGATGTGTGGAATGATGTGTAGAATGAGGTGTGGAATGGTGGGCGGAATGATGTGTTGAATGATGTGTGGAATGAATTGTGAAATGATGTGTGGAATGATGTTTGGAATGAGCTGTGGAATGAGTTGTGGAATTATGTTTGGAATGATGTGTGGAATGATGTGTGGAAATAGGTGTGAAATGGTGTGCGCAATGATGCGTGGAATGATGTGTGGAATGATGTTTGGAATGATGTGTTAAATGAGGTGTGGAATGATGTGTGGTATGATATGTGGAATGATAGATGGAATGATGTTTGGAATGATGTGTGGAATGATGCGTGTAATGAGTCGTGGAATGAGGTGTGGAATGATGTGTGGAATGATGTGTGGAATGATGTGTGGAATGATGTGTAAAATCATGTGAGGAATGATGTGTAGAATGAGGTGTGGAATGATGTGTGAAATGAGGTGTGGAATGAGGTGTGGAATGATGCGTGGAATGATGTGTGGAATGCTGTTTGGAATGATGTGTGGAATGCTGTGTAGAATGAGGTGTGGTTTGATGTGTGGAATGAGGTGTGGAATGATGTATGGTATGAGGTGTGGAATTAGTTGTGGAAGGAGGTGTGGAATGATGCATGGAATGATGTTTGGAATTATGTGTGGAATGATGTGTGGAATGATGTCTGGAATGATGTGTGGAATGATGTTTGGAATGATGTATGGAATTATGTTTGGAATGATGTGTGGAATGAGGTGTGGAATGATGTGTGGAATGAGGTGTGCAATGGTGAGTGGAATGATGTGTGGAATGATGAGTGGAATGATGTTTGGAATGATGTGTGGAATGATGTGTGGAATGGTGAGTGGAATGATGTGTGGAATGATGTGTGGAATGATGTGAGAAATGATGTTTGGAATGTGGTGTGGAATGATGTGTGGAATGGTGTGTGGAATGATGTGTAGAATGAGGTGTGGAATGATGTGTCGAATGATGTGTGGAATGATTTGTAGAATAATGTGTGGAATGAGGTTTGGAATGATGTGTTAAATGATGTTTGGAATGGTGTGTGGAATGATGTGTGGAATGACGGGTAGAATGATGTGTGGAATAATTCGGGAAATGATGTGTGGAATGAGGTTTTGAATGATGTGTGGAATGAGGTGTGGAATTTTGCGTGGAATGATTTGTGGAATGAAGTGTTAAATGATATGTGGAATGATATGTGGAATGATGTTTGGAATGATGTATTGAATGATGTGTGGAATGATGTGTGGAATGATGTGTGAAATGATGTGTAGAAAGATGTGTGGAATTAGTATTGGCATTATGTGTAGAATGAGGTTTGGAACGATGTGTGGAATGATGTGTGGAATGATGTGTGGAATGACGTGTAGCATGACGTCTGGAGTGATGGGAGGAATGATGTGTGGAAAGATGTGTGGAATGACGTGTGGAAATATGTGTGGAATGATGTGTGGAATGTGGTGTCGAATGTTGTGTGGAATGATGTGTGGAATGATGTGTAGAATTAGGTGTGAAATGATGTGTGGAATGATGTGTGGAATGATGTGTGGAATGATGTGTGCAATGATGTGTGAATGATGTGTGGAATGATGTGTGGAATGTGCTGTGGAATGATGTGTGGAATGATGTGTGGAATGAGGTGTGGAATGTGCTGTGGAATGATGTGTGGAATGAGGTGTGAAATCAGATGTGGAATGACGTGTGAAACGATGTGAGGAATGATGTGTAGAATGAGGTGTGGAATGAGGGGTGGAATGAGGTGTGGAATGATGCGTGAAATGATGCGTGTAATGATGCATGGAAGGTTGTGTGGATTGAATCGAGGAATAAATTGTGGAATGAGTTTTAATATGAGGTGTGCAATGGTGTGTGGAATGATGTGTGAAATGATGTGTGGAAAGAGGTGTGGAATGATGTGTGGAATGAGTATTGGCATTATGTGTGGAATGGGGTTTGGAATATTGTGTGGAATGATGTGTGGATGAGGTTTCGAATGATGTGTGGAATGATGTGTGGAATGATGTGCAGCATGACGTCTGGAATGATGGGAGGAATGATGTGTGGAAAGATGTGTGGAATGACGTGTGGAATGAGGTGTGGAATGATGTGTGGAATGATGTGTGGAATGATGTGTAGAATGAGGTGTGGAATAATGTGTGGAATGATTTGTGGAATGAGGTGTGGAATGTGCTGTGGAATGATGTGTGGAATGAGTTGAGAAATGAGGTGTGGAATGATGTGTGAAATGATATGAGGAATGATGTGTAGAATGAGTGTGGAATGAGGTGTGGAATGAGTTGTGGAATGATGCGTGAAATGATGCGTGTAATGATGCGTGGAAGTTTGTGTGGATTGAAGTGTGGAATAAATTGTGGATTGAGATTTAAAATGAGGTGTGGAATGATGTTTGGAATGAAGTGTGGAATGATGTGTAGAATGTGCTGCGGAATGATGTGTGGAATGAGGTGTGAAATGAGGTGTGGAATGATGTGTGAAATGATGTGCGGAATTATGTGCGGAATGATGTGTAGAATGATGTGTGGAATGATGTGAGGAATGATGTGAGGAATGGTGGGTGGAATGATGTGTGGAATGATATGTGGAATGATGTTTGGAATGATGTGCGGAATGATGTGTAGAATGATGTGTCGAATGATGTGAGGAATGATGTGAGGAATGGTGGTTGGAATGACGTGTGGAATGATGTGTGGAATGATGTGTGGAATGATATGTGGAATGATGTGTGGAATGAGGTGTGGAATAATGTTTGGAATGATGTCTGGAATGATGTGTGGAATGATGTGTGGAATGATGTGTGGAATGATGTTTGGAATGATTTGCGGAATGATGTGTAGAATGATGCGTGGAATGATGTGTGGAATGATGTGAGGTATGGTGGGTGGAATGACTTGTGGAATGATGTGTGGAATGATGTGTGGAATGATGTGTGGAATGATGTGTGGAATGAGGTGTGGAATGAAGTGTGGAATGATGTGAGGAATGATGTGTAGAATTAGGTTTGGAATTATGTGTGGAATTATGTGTGGAATGAGGTGTGGAATGATGTGTGGAATTATGTGTGGAGTGAGTTGTTGAAGGAGGTGTGGAATGATGCATGGAATGATGTTTGGAATGATGTGTGGAATGATGTGTGGAATGATGTTTGGAATGATGTGTGGAATGATGTGTAGAATGAGGTGTGGAATGGTGGGTGGCATGATGTGGGGAATGATCTGTGGAATGATGTATGGAATGTGGAGTGGAATGATGTTTGGAATGTTGTATGGAAACCTGTGTTGAATGATGTGTGGAATGGTTTATGGAATGACGTGTGGAATGATGTTTGGAAAGAGGTGTGGAATGTGCTATGGAATGATGTGTGGAATGAGGTGTGAAACGATGTGAGGAATGATGTGTAGAATGAGGTGTGGAATGAGGTGTGGAATGAGGTGTGGAATGATGCGTGAAATGATGCGTGGAAAGAGGTGTGGAATGATGTGTGGAATGAGTATTGGCATTATGTGTGGAATGGGGTTTGGAATGATGTGTGGAATGATGTGTGGATGAGGTTTGGAATGATGTGTGGAATGATGTGTGGAACGATGTGTGAAATTAGGTTTGGAATGATGTGTGGAATGACGTGTAGCATGACGTCTGGAATGATGGGAGGAATGATGTGTGGAAAGATGTGTGGAATGAAGTGTGGAAATATGTGTGGAATGATGTGCGGAATGAGGTGTGGAATGATGTGTGTAATGATGTGTGGAATGATGTGTAGAATGAGGTGTGGAATGATGTGTGGAATGATGTGTGGATTGATATGTGGAATGATGTGTGGAATGAGGTGTGGAATGTGCTGTGGAATGATGTGTGGAATGAGTTGAGAAATGAGGTGTGGAATGATGTGTGAAACGATGTAAGGAATGATGTGTAGAATGAGGTGTGGAATGAGTTGTGGAATGAGTTGTGAAATGATGCATGAAATGATGCGTGTAATGATGCGTGGAGATTTGTGAGGATTGAAGTGTGGAATAAATTGTGGATTGAGATTGAAAATGAGGTGTGGAATGAGGTGTGGAATGATGTGTGGCATGATGTGTGGAATGATGTGTAGAATGAGGTGTGGAATGAGGTGTGGAATGTGCTGTGGAATGATGTGTGGAATGAGGTGTGAAATGAGGTGTGGAATGAAGTGAGAAATGATGTGCGGAATGATGTGTAGAATGAGGCGTGGAATGATTTTTGAAATGATGTCTGGAATGAGGTGTGGAATGACATGTGGAATGATATGTGGAATGATGTGTGGAATGATGTGTGGAATGATGTGTGGAATGAGGTGTCGAATGATGTGTGGAATTATGTGTGGAGTGAGTTGTGGAAGGAGGTGTGGAATGATGCATGGAATGATGTTTGGAATGATGTGTGGAATGACGTGTGGAATGGTGGGTGGAATGACGTGTGGAATGATATGTGGAATGATGTGTGGAATGATGTTTGGAATGATGTGTGGAATGAGGTGTGAAATGATGTGTGGAATTATTTGTGAAATCATGTGAGGAATGATGTGTATAATGAGGTGTGGAATGTTGTGTGAAATGAGGTTTTGAATGAGGTGTGGAATGATGCGTGGAATGATGTGTGGAATGGTGTTTGGAATGATGTGTGGAATGATGTGTAGAATGAGGTGTGGAATGGTGGGTGGAATGATGTGTTGAATGATGTGTGGAATGATGTGTGAAATGATGTGTGGAATGATGTTTGGAATGAGTTGTGGAATGAGTTGTGGAATTATGTTTGGAATGATGTGTGGAATGATGTGTGGAAATAGGTGTGAAATGGTGTGCGCAATGATGCGTGGAATGACGTGTGGAATGATGTTTGGAATGATGTGTTAAATGAGGTGTGGAATGATGTCTGGTATGATATGTGGAATGAAAGGTGGAATGATGTTTGGAATGATGTGTGGAATGATGCGTGTAATGAGACGTGGAATGAGGTGTGGAATGATGTTTGGAATGATGTGTGGAATGATGTGTGGAATGATGTGTGGAATGATGTGTGAAATCATGTGAGGAATGATGTGTAGAATGAGGTGTGGAATGATGTGTGAAATGAGGTGTGGAATGAGGTGTGGAATGATGCGTGGAATGATGTGTGGAATGATGTTTGGAATGATGTGTGGAATGCTGTGTAGAATGAGGTGTGGAATGATGTGTGGAATGAGGTGTGGAATGATGTATGGAATGAGGTGTGGAATTAGTTGTGGAAGGAGGTGTGGAATGATGCATGGAATGATGTTTGGAATTATGTGTGGAATGATGTTTGGAATGATGTCTGGAATGATGTGTGGAATGATGTTTGGAATGATGTATGAAATGATGTTTGGAATGTTGTGTGGAATGAGGTGTGGAATGATGTGTGGAATGAGGTGTGCAATGGTGAGTGGAATGATGTGTGGAATAATGAGTGGAATGATGTTTGGAATGATGTGTGGAATGATGTGTGGAATGGTGAGTGGAATGATGTGTGGAATGATGTGTGGAATGATATGAGAAATGATGTTTGGAATGTGGTGTGGAATGATGTGTGGAATGGTGTGTGGAATGATGTGTAGAATGAGGTGTGGAATGATGTGTGGAATGATGTGTGGAATGATTTGTAGAATAATGTGCGGAATGAGGTTTGGAATGATGTGTTAAATGATGTTTGGAATGGTGTGTGGAATGATGTGTGGAATGACGGGTAGAATGATGTGTGGAATCATGCGGGAAATGATGTGTGGAATGAGGTTTTGAATGATGTGTGGAATGAGGTGTGGAACTTTGCGTGGAATGAATTGTGGAATGAATTGTTAAATGATATGTGGAATGATATGTGGAATGATGTTTGGAATGATGTATTGAATGATGTGTGGAATGATGTTTGGAATGATGTGCGGAATGATGTGTAGAATGATGTGTGGAATGATGTGTGGAATGATGTGTGGAATGATGTGTGGAATGATGTGTGGAATGATGTTTGGAATGATGTGCGGAATGATGTGTAGAATGATGTGTGGAATGATGTGTGGAATGATGTGAGGTATGGTGGGTGGAATGACGTGTGGAATGATGTGTGGAATGATGTGTGGAATGATGTGTGGAATGATGTGTGGAATGAGGTGTGGAATGAAGTGTGGAATGATGTGAGGAATGATGTGTAGAATTAGGTTTGGAATTATGTGTGGAATTATGTGTGGAATGAGGTGTGGAATGATGTGTGGAATTATGTGTGGAGTGAGTTGTTGAAGGAGGTGTGGAATGATGCATGGAATGATGTTTGGAATGATGTGTGGAATGATGTGTGGAATGATGTTTGGAATGATGTGTGGAATGATGTGTAGAATGAGGTGTGGAATGGTGGGTGGCATGATGTGTGGAATGATCTGTGGAATGATGTATGGAATGTGGAGTGGAATGATGTTTGGAATGTTGTATGGAAACCTGTGTTGAATGATGTGTGGAATGGTTTATGGAATGATGTTTGGAATGATGTGTGGAATGATGTGTGGAATGAGGTGTGGAATGTGCTATGGAATGATGTGTGGAATGAGGTGTGAAATGAGATGTGGAATGATGTGTGAAACGATGTGAGGAATGATATGTAGAATGAGGTGTGGAATGAGGTGTGGAATGAGGTGTGGAATGATGCGTGAAATGTTGTGTGGAAAGAGGTGTGGAATGATGTGTGGAATGAGTATTGGCATTATGTGTGGAATGGGGTTTGGAATGATGTGTGGAATGATGTGTGGATGAGGTTTGGAATGATGTGTGGAATGATGTGTGGAACGATGTGTGAAAATAGGTTTGGAATGATGTGTGGAATGATGTGTAGCATGACGTCTTATTTGATGGGAGGAATGATGTGTGGAAAGATGTGTGGAATGACGTGTGGAAATATGTGTGGAATGATGTGTGGAATGAGGTGTGGAATGATGTGTGTAATGATGTGTGGAATGATGTGTAGAATGTGGTGTGGAATGATGTGTGGAATGATGTGTGGAATGATATGTGGAATGATGTGTGGAATGAGGTGTGGAATGTACTGTGGAATGATGTGTGGAATGAGTTGAGAAATGAGGTGTGGAATGATGTGTAAAACGATGTGAGGAATGATGTGTAGAATGAGGTGTGGAATGAGTTGTGGAATGAGTTGTGGAATGATGCATGAAATGATGCGTGTAATGATGCGTGGAAGTTTGTGAGGATTGAAGTGTGGAATAAATTGTGGAATGAGATTTAAAATGAGGTGTGGAATGATGTGTGGAATGATGTGTGGAATGATGTGTGGAATGATGTGTAGAATGAGGTGTGGAATGAGGTGTGGGAAGTGCTGAGGAATGATGTGTGGAATAAGGTGTGAAATGAGGTGTGCAATGATGTGAGAAATGATGTGCGGAATGACGTGTAGAATGAGGCGTGGAATGATGTTTGAAATGAGGTGTGGAATGAGGTGTGGAATGATGTGTGGAATGATGTTTGGAATGATGTCTGGAATGATGTGTGGAATGACGTGTGGAATGATGTGTGGAATGATGTTTGGAATGATGTGCGGAATGATGTGTAGAATGATGTGTGGAATGATGTGTGGAATGATGTATGGAATGTGGAGTGGAATGATGTGTGGAATGTGTTATGGAATGATGTGTTGAATGATGTGTGGAATGGTGTATGGAATGATGTGTGGAATGATGTGTGGAATGATGTTTGGAAAGAGTTGTGGAATGTGCTATGGAATGATGTGTGGAATGAGGTGTGAAACGATGTGAGGAATGATGTGTAGAATGAGGTGTGGAATGAGGTGTGGAATGAGGTGTGGAATGATGCGTGAAATGATGCGTGGAAAGAGGTGTGGAATGATGTGTGGAATGAGTATTGGCATTATGTGTGGAATGGGGTTTGGAATGATGTGTGGAATGATGTGTGGATGAGGTTTGGAATGATGTGTGGAATGATGTGTGGAACGATGTGTGAAAATAGGTTTGGAATGATGTGTGGAATGACGTGTAGCATGACGTCTGGAATGATGGGAGGAATGATGTGTGGAAAGATGTGTGGAATGAAGTGTGGAAATATGTGTGGAATGATGTGCGGAATGAGGTGTGGAATGATGTGTGTAATGATGTGTGGAATGATGTGTAGAATGAGGTGTGGAATGATGTGTGGAATGATGTGTGGATTGATATGTGGAATGATGTGTGGAATGAGGTGTGGAATGTGCTGTGGAATGATGTGTGGAATGAGTTGAGAAATGAGGTGTGGAATGATGTGTGAAACGATGTAAGGAATGATGTGTAGAATGAGGTGTGGAATGAGTTGTGGAATGAGTTGTGAAATGATGCATGAAATGATGCGTGTAATGATGCGTGGAGATTTGTGAGGATTGAAGTGTGGAATAAATTGTGGAATGAGATTGAAAATGAGGTGTGGAATGATGTGTGGAATGATGTGTGGCATGATGTGTGGAATGATGTGTAGAATGAGGTGTGGAATGAGGTGTGGAATGTGCTGTGGAATGATGTGTGGAATGAGGTGTGAAATGAGGTGTGGAATGAAGTGAGAAATGATGTGCGGAATGATGTGTAGAATGAGGCGTGGAATGAATTTTGAAATGATGTCTGGAATGAGGTGTGGAATGACATGTGGAATGATATGTGGAATGATGCGTGGAATGATGTGTGGAATGATGTGTGGAATGAGGTGTCGAATGATGTGTGGAATTATGTGTGGAGTGAGTTGTGGAAGGAGGTGTGGAATGATGCATGGAATGATGTTTGGAATGATGTGTGGAATGACGTGTGGAATGGTGGATGGAATGACGTGTGGAATGATATGTGGAATGATGTGTGGAATGATGTTTGGAATGATGTGTGGAATGAGGTGTGAAATGATTTGTGGAATTATTTGTGAAATCATGTGAGGAATGATGTGTATAATGAGGTGTGGAATGTTGTGTGAAATGAGGTTTTGAATGAGGTGTGGAATGATGCGTGGAATGATGTGTGGAATGGTGTTTGGAATGATGTGTGGAATGATGTGTAGAATGAGGTGTGGGATGGTGGGTGGAATGATGTGTTGAATGATGTGTGGAATGATGTGTGAAATGATGTGTGGAATGATGTTTGGAATGAGTTGTGGAATGAGTTGTGGAATTATGTTTGGAATGATGTGTGGAATGATGTGTGGAAATAGGTGTGAAATGGTGTGCGCAATGATGCGTGGAATGATGTGTGGAATGATGTTTGGAATGATGTGTTAAATGAGGTGTGGAATGATGTGTGGTATGATATGTGGAATGATAGGTGGAATGATGTTTGGAATGATGTGTGGAATGATGCGTGTAATGAGTCGTGGAATGAGGTGTGGAATGATGTTTGGAATGATGTGTGGAATGATGTGTGGAATGATGTGTGGAATGATGTGTGAAATCATGTGAGGAATGATGTGTAGAATGAGGTGTGGAATGATGTGTGAAATGAGGTGTGGAATGAGGTGTGGAATGATGCGTGGAATGATGTGTGGAATGATGTTTGGAATGATGTGTGGAATGCTGTGTAGAATGAGGTGTGGAATGATGTGTGGAATGAGGTGTGGAATGATGTATGGAATGAGGTGTGGAATTAGTTGTGGAAGGAGGTGTGGAATGATGCGTGGAATGATGTTTGGAATTATGTGTGGAATGATGTGTGGAATGATGTCTGGAATGATGTGTGGAATGATGTTTGGAATGATGTATGAAATGATGTTTGGAATGTTGTGTGGAATGAGGTGTGGAATGATGTGTGGAATGAGGTGTGCAATGGTGATGGAATGATGTGTGGAATAATGAGTGGAATGATGTTTGGAATGATGTGTGGAATGATGTGTGGAATGGTGAGTGGAATGATGTGTGGAATGATGTGTGGAATGATATGAGAAATGATGTTTGGAATGTGGTGTGGAATGATGTGTGGAATGGTGTGTGGAATGATGTGTAGAATGAGGTGTGGAATGATGTGTTGAATGATGTGTGGAATGATTTGTAGAATAATGTGCGGAATGAGGTTTGGAATGATGTGTTAAATGATGTTTGGAATGGTGTGTGGAATGATGTGTGGAATGACGGGTAGAATGATGTGTGGAATCATGCGGGAAATGATGTGTGGAATGAGGTTTTGAATGATGTGTGGAATGAGGTGTGGAACTTTGCGTGGAATGAATTGTGGAATGAATTGTTAAATGATATGTGGAATGATATGTGGAATGATGTTTGGAATGATGTATTGAATGATGTGTGGAATGATGTGTGGAATGATGTGTGGAATGATGTGTGGAATGATGTGTAGCATGACGTCTGGAGTGATGGGAGGAATGATGTGTGGAAAGATGTGTGGAATGACGTGTGGAAATATGTGTGGAATGATGTGTGGAATGTGGTGTCGAATGATGTGTGGAATGATGTGTCGAATGATGTGTGGAATGATGTGTGGAATGATGTGTGGAATGATGTGTGGAATGATGTGTGGAATGTGCTGTGGAATGATGTGTAGAATGATGTGTGGAATGAGGTGTGGAATGTGCTGTGGAATTATGTGTGGAATGAGGTGTGAAATCAGATGTGGAATGACGTGTGAAACGATGTGAGGAATGATGTGTAGAATGAGGTGTGGAATGAGATGTGGAATGAGGTGTGGAATGATGCGTGAAATGATGCGTGTAATGATGCATGGAAGGTTGTGTGGAGTGAATCGTGGAATAAATTATGGAATGAGTTTTAAAATGAGGTGTGCAATGATGTGTGGAATGATGTGTGAAATGATGTGTGGAAAGAGGTGTGGAATGATGTGTGGAATGAGTATTGGCATTATGTGTGGAATGGGGTTTGGAATGTTGTGTGTAATGATGTGTGGATGAGGTTTCGAATGATGTGTGAAATGATGTGTGGAATGATGTGTGAAAATAGGTTTGGAATGTTGTGTGGAATGATGTGTAGAATGACGTCTGGAATGTTGGGAGGAATGATGTGTGGAACGATGTGTGGAATGACGTGTGGAATGAGGTGTGGAATGATGTGTGGAATGATGTGTGGAATGATGTGTAGAATGAGGTGTGGAATAATGTGTGGAATGATTTGTGGAATGAGGTGTGGAATGTGCTGTGGAATGATGTGTGGAATGAGTTGAGAAATGAGGTGTGGAATGATGTGTGAAATGATGTGAGGAATGATGTGTAGAATGAGGTGTGGAATGAGGTGTGGTATGAGTTGTGGAATGATGCGTGAAATGATGCGTGTAATGATGCGTGGAAGTTTGTGTGGATTGAAGTGTGGAATAAATTGTGGAATGAGATTTAAAATGAGGTGCGGAATGATGTTTGGAATGAAGTGTGGAATGATGTGTAGAATGTGCTGTGGAATGATGTGTGGAATGAGGTGTGAAATGAGGTGTGGAATGATGTGTGAAATGATGTGCGGAATGATGTGCGGAATGATGTGTAGAATGATGTGTGGAATGATGTGAGGAATGATGTGAGGAATGGTGGGTGGAATGATGTGTGGAATGATGTGTGGAATGATGTTTGGAATGATGTGCGGAATGATGTGCAGAATGATGTGTCGAATGATGTGAGGAATGATGTGAGGAATGGTGGTTGGAATGACGTGTGAAATGATGTGTGGAATGATGTGTGGAATGATGTGTGGAATGAGGTGTGGAATAATGTTTGGAATGATGTCTGGAATGATGTGTGGAATGATGTGTGGAATGATGTGTGGAATGATGTTTGGAATGATGTGCGGAATGATGTGTAGAATGATGTGTGGAATGATGTGTGGAATGATGTGAGGAATGGTGGGTGGAATGACGTGTGGAATGATGTGTGGAATGATGTGTGGAATGATGTGTGGAATGATGTGTGGAATGAGGTGTGGAATGAAGTGTGGAATGATGTGAGGAATGATGTGTAGAATTAGGTTTGGAATTATGTGTGGAATTATGTGTGGAATGAGGTAAGGAATGATGTGTGGAATTATGTGTGGAGTGAGTTGCGGAAGGAGGTGTGGAATGATGCATGGAATGATGTTTGGAATGATGTGTGGAATGATGTGAGGAATGATGTTTGGAATGATGTGTGGAATGATGTGTAGAATGAGGTGTGGAATGATGTGTGGAATGAGGTGTGAAATGAGGTGTGGAATGATGTGTGAAATGATGTGCGGAATGATGTGCGGAATGATGTGTAGAATGATGTGTGGAATGATGTGAGGAATGATGTGAGGAATGGTGGGTGGAATGATGTGTGGAATGATGTGTGGAATGATGTTTGGAATGATGTGCGGAATGATGTGCAGTATGATGTGTCGAATGATGTGAGGAATGATGTGAGGAATGGTGGTTGGAATGACGTGTGAAATGATGTGTGGAATGATGTGTGGAATGATGTGTGGAATGATGTGTGGATGAGGTTTGGAATGATGTGTGGAATGATGTGTGAAACGATGTGTGAAAATAGGTTTGGAATGATGTCTGGAATGATGTGTAGCATGACGTCTGGAATGATGGGAGGAATGATGTGTGGAAAGATGTGTGGAATGACGTGTGGAAATATGTGTGGAATGATGTGTGGAATGAGGTGTGGAATGATGTGTGTAATTATGTGTGGAATGATGTGTAGAATGAGGTGTGGAATGATGTGTGGAATGATGTGTGGACTGAGATGTGGAATGATGTGTGGAATGAGGTGTGGAATGTGCTGTGGAATGATGTGTGGAATGAGTTGAGAAATGAGGTGCGGAATGATGTGTAAAACGATGTGAGGAATGATGTGTAGAATGAGGTGTGGAATGAGTTGTGGAATGAGTTGTGGAATGATGCATGACATGATGCGTGTAATGATGCGTGGAAGTTTGTGAGGATTGAAGTGTGGAATAAATTGTGGAATGAAATTTAAAATGAGGTGTGGACTGATGTGTGGAACGATGTGTGGAATGATGTGTGGAATGATGTGTAGAATGAGGTGTTGAATGATATTTGGAATTATGTGCGGAATGATGTGTAGAATGATGTGTGGAATGATGTGAGGAATGATGTGAGGAATGGTGGTTGGAATGACATGTGGAATGATATGTGGAATGATGTGTGGAATGATGTGTGGAATGATGTGTGGGATGTGCTGAGGAATGATGTGTGGAATAAGGTGTGAAATGAGGTGTGCAATGATGTGAGAAATGATGCGCGGAATAATATGTAGAATGAGGCGTGGAATGATGTTTGAAATGAGGTGTGGAATGAGGTGTGGAATGATGTGTGGAATAATGTGTGGAATGATGTGTGGAATGATATTTGGAATGATGTGCGGAATGATGTGTAGGATGATGTGTGGAATGATGTGAGGAATGATGTGAGGAATGGTGGTTGGAATGACATGTGGAATGATATGTGGAATGATGTGTGGAATGATGTGTGGAATGATGTGTGGAATGAGGTGTGGAATGATGTGTGGAATTATGTGTGGAGTGAGTTGTGGAAGGAGGTGTGGAATGATGCATGGAATGATGTTTGGAATGATGTGTGGAATGACGTGTGGAATGGTGGGTGGAATTACGTGTGGAATGATATGTGGAAGGAGGTGTGGAATGATGCATGGAATGATGTTTGGAATGATATGTGGAATGACGTGTGGAATGGTGGGTGGAATGAGGTGTGGAATGATGCGTGGAATGATGTGTGGAATGATGTTTGGAATGATGTGTGGAATGATGTGTAGAATGCGGTGTGGAGTGGTGGGTGGAATGATGTGTTGAATGATGTGTGGAATGATGTGTGAAATGATGTGTGGAATGATGTTTGGAATGAGTTGTGAAATGAGTTGTGGAATT
This sequence comes from Pristiophorus japonicus, assembly GCF_044704955.1. Classification (NCBI taxonomy): domain Eukaryota; kingdom Metazoa; phylum Chordata; class Chondrichthyes; family Pristiophoridae; genus Pristiophorus; species Pristiophorus japonicus. The sequence continues at coordinate 3,381,783 of NW_027254624.1, forward strand.
ATGTTTGGAACGATGTGTGGAATGATGTGTGGAAATAGGTGTGAAATGGTGTGCGCAATGATGCGTGGAATGATGTGTGGAATGATGTTTGGAATGATGTGTTAAATGAGGTGTGGACTGATGTGTGGTATGATATGTGGAATGATAGGTGGAATGATGTGTGGAATGATGTGTGGAATGATGCGTGTAATGAGTCGTGGAATGAGGTGTGGAATGATGTGTGGAATGATGTGTGGAATGATGTGTGGAATGATGTGTGAAATCATATGAGGAATGATGTGTAGAATGAGGTGTGGAATGATGTGTGGAATGAGGTGTGGAATGATGTATGGAATGAGGTGTGGAATTAGTTGTGGAAGGAGGTGTGGAATGATGCATGGAATGATGTTTGGAATTATGTGTGGAATGATGTTTGGAATGATGTTTGGAATGATGTGTGGAATGTAGTGTGGAATGATGTGTGGAATGGTGTGTGGAATGATGTGTAGAATGAGGTGTGGAATGATGTGTGGAATGATGTGTAGAATGATTTGTGGAATAATGTTTGGAATGAGGTTTGGAATGATGTGTTAAATGATGTTTGGAATGGTGTGTGGAATGATGTGTGGAATGACGGGTAGAATGAGTAGAAGGATGCGTGGAATGACTTGTGGAATGATGTGTGGAATCATGCGGGAAATGATGTGTGGAATGAGGTTTTTAAATGATGTGTGGAATGAGGTGTGGAATTTTGCGTGGAATGATTTGTGGAATGAAGTGTTAAATGATATGTGGAATGATATGTGGAATGATGTTTGGAATGATGTATTGAATGATGTGTGGAATGAGGTGTGGAATGATGTGTGAAATGATGTGAGGAATGATGTGTAGAATGAGGTGTGGAATGAGGTGTGGAATGAGGTGTGGAATGATGCATGAAATGATGTGTGGAAAGAGGTGTGGAATGATGTGTGGAATGAGTATTGGCATTATGTGTGGAATGAGGATTGGAACGATGTGTGGAATGATGTGTGGATGAGGTTTGGAATGATGTGTGGAATGATGTGTAGCATGACGTCTGTAATGATGGGAGGAATGATGTGTGGAAATAGGTTTGGAATGATGTGCGGAAAGATGTGTGGAGTGACGTGTGGAAATATGTGTGGAATGATGTGTGGAATGTGGTGTCGAATGATGTGTGGAATGATGTGTGGAATGATGTGTAGAATGAGGTGTGAAATGATGTGTGGAATGATGTGTGGAATTATGTGTGGAATGATGTGTGGAATGAGGTGTGGAATGATGTGTGGAATGAGGTGTGGAATGATGTGTGCAATGATGTGTGAAATGATGTGTGGAATGGTGCGTGGAATGATGCGTGGAATGATGTGTGGATTAATGTGTGGAATGAATTGTGGAATGATGTTAAGTGTGAGGTATGGAATGATGTGCGGGATGATGTGAGGAATGAGGTTTGGCTTGTGGTTTGGAATGATGTGTTGAATGATGTGTGGAATGATATTTGGAATGATGTGTGGAATGATGTGTGGAATGTTGTGTGGAATGATATGTGGAATGACGTTTGGAATGATGTGTGGAATGATGTGTGGAATGTTGTATGGAATGATATGTGGAATGACGTTTGGAATGATGTGTGGAATGATGTGTGGAATGATGTTTGGAATGATGTGTGAAATGACGTGTGGAATGCGTTGTGGAATGAGTTGTGGAATGATGTGTGGAAAGATGTGTGGAATTATGTGTGGAATGAGGTGTGGAATGATGTGCGGAATGATTTGTGGAATGATGTGTTGTATGATGTGTAGAATGATGTGTGGAATGATGTGTGGAATGAAGTTTGGAATGAGGTGTGGAATGATGTGTGGAATAAGGTTTGGAATAAAGTGTGGAATTACGTTTGGAATGATGTGTGGAATGATGTGTGGAATGATGTGTGGAATGATGTGTGGAATGAAGTGTGAAATGATATGTGGAATGATGTGTGGAATGATGTGTGGAATGATGTGTGGATTGATGTGCATAATGATTTTTGGAATAAGATATGGAATGTGGTGTGGAATGATGTGTGGAATGATGTGTGCAATGATGTGTGCAATGAGGTGTGGAATGATGTCTGGAATGATGTGTGGAATGATGAGTGGAATGATGTGTGGAATGATGTTTGGAACGATGTGTGGAATAATTTGTAGAATGAGGTTTGGAATGATGTTTGGAATGATGTGTGGAATGAAGAGTGGAATGAGGTGTGGAAATATATGTGGAATGTTGTGTGGAATGATGTGAGGAATGAGGTGTGGAATGAGGTTTGTAATGATGTGTGAAATGACGTGTGGAATGAGTTTTCCAATATGGTATGAAATGTGGTGTGGAATGAGTTGTGGAATGAGTTGCGGAATGGTGTTTGGAATGAAGTCTGGAATGATGTGTAGAATGAGATGTGGAATTAGTTGTTGAATGTGCTGTGGAATGATGTTTGGAATTATGTGTGGAATATTGTGTGCAATGACGTGTGGAATGATGTATGGAATGATGTGTGGAACGATGTGTGAAATGACGTGTGGAATGATTTGTGCAATATGGTATGAAATGAGTTGTGGAATGAGTTGTGGAATGTGTTGTAGAATGATGTTTGGACTGATGTGTGGAATGATGTGGAATGATGTGTGGAAATAGGTGTGGAATGGTGTGCGGAATGATGTGTGGAATGATGTGTTCAATGATGTGTGGAATGATGTGTGAAATGATGTGTTCAATGATGTTTGGTATGAGTTGTGGAATGATGTGTCGAATGATGTGTGGAATGATGTTTGGAATGATGTGTGAAATGAGGTGTGGAATGATGTGTGGTATGATATGTGGAATGAAAGGTGGGATGATGTGTGGAATGATGTGTGGAATGATGCGTATAATGAGGCGTTGAATGAGGTGTGGAATGATGTGTGGAATGATGTGTGGAATGATGTGTGGAATGATGTGTGGAATAAAGTCTGGAATGATGTGTAGAATGAGGTGTGGAATGAGGTGTGGAATGTTCTGTGGAATGATGTGTGGAATGATGTGTGAAATGAGGTGTGGAATGAGGTGTGGAATGATGCGTGGAATGATGTGTGGAATGAAGTTTGGCAAGATGTGTAGAATGATGGGAGGAATGATGTGTGGAAATAGGTTTGGAATGATGTGCGGAAAGATGTGTGGAGTGACGTGTGGAAATATGTGTGGATGAATTTTCGAATGATGTGTGGAATGATGTGTGGAACGATGTGTGAAAATAGGTTTGGAATGATGTGTGGAATGATGTGTAGCATGACGTCTGGAATGATGGGAGGAATGATGTGTGGAAATAGGTTTGGAATGATGTGCGGAAAGATGTGTGGAGTGACGTGTGGAAATATGTGTGGAATGATGTGTGGAATGTGGTGTCGAATGATGTGTGGAATGATGTGTGGAATGATGTGTAGAATGAGGTGTGAAATGATGTGTGGAATGATGTGAGGAATGATGTGTGGAATGATGTGTGGAATGAGGTGTGGAATGTGCTGTGGAATGTTGTGTGGAATGATGTGTCGAATGATGTGTGGAATGGTGCGTAGAATGATGCGTGGAATGATGTGTGGATTAATGTGTGGAATGAATTGTGGAATGATGTTAAGAGTGAGGTATGGAATGATGTGCGGGATGATGTGAGGAATGAGGTTTGGCTTGTGGTGTGGAATGATGTGTTGAATGATGTGTGGAATGATATTTGGAATGATGTGTCGAATGATGTGTGGAATATTGTGTGGAATGATATGTGGAATGACGTTTGGAATGATGTGTGGAATGATGTGTGGAATGTTGTGTGGAATGATATGTGGAATGACGTTTGGAATGATGTGTGGAATGATGTGTGGAATGATATTTGGAATGATGTGTGAAATGACGTGTGGAATGAGTTGTGGAATGAGTTGTGGAATGATGTGTGGAAAGATGTGTGGAATTATGTGTGGAATGAGGTGTGGAATGATGTGCGGAATGATTTGTGGAATGATGTGTTGTATGATGTGTAGAATGATGTGTGGAATGATGTGTGGAATGAAGTTTGGAATGTGGTGTGGAATGCTGTGTGGAATGATGTGTGGAATGATGTGTGGAATGAAGTGTGAAATGATATGTGGAATGATGTGTGGAATGATGTGTGGAATGATGTGTGGATTGATGTGCATAATGATTTTTGGAATAAGATGTGGAATGTGGTGTGGAATGATGTGTGGAATGATGTGTGCAATGATGTGTGCAATGAGGTGTGGAATGATGTCTGGAATGATGTGTGTAATGATGAGTGGAAAAATGTGTGGAATGATGTTTGGAACGATGTGTGGAATGATTTGTAGAATGAGGTTTGGAATGATGTGTGGAATGATGTGTGGAATGAAGAGTGGAATGAGGTGTGGAAATATATGTGGAATGTTGTGTGGAATGATGTGAGGAATGAGGTGTGGAATGAGGTTTGTAATGATGTGTGAAATGACGTGTGGAATGAGTTTTCCAATATGGTATGAAATGAGGTGTGGAATGAGTTGTGGAATGAGTTGCGGAATGGTGTTTGGAATGAAGTCTGGAATGATGTGTAGAATGAGGTGTGGAATTAGTTGTTGAATGTGCTGTGGAATGATGTTTGGAATTATGTGTGGAATATTGTGTGCAATGACGTGTGGAATGATGTGTGGAATGATGTGTGGAACGATGTGTGAAATGACGTGTGGAATGATTTGTGCAATATGGTATGAAATGAGTTGTGGAATGAGTTGTGGAATGTGTTGTAGAATGATGTTTGGACTGATGTGTGGAATGATGTGGAATGATGTGTGGAAATAGGTGTGGAATGGTGTGCGGAATGATGTGTGGAATGATGTGTTCAATGATGTGTGGAATGATGTGTGAAATGATGTGTTTAATGATGTTTGGAATGAGTTGTGGAATGATGTGTGGAATGATGTGTGGAATGATGCGTATAATGAGGCGTTGAATGAGGTGTGGAATGATGTGTGGAATGATGTGTGAAATTATGTGTGGAATGATGTGTGGAATGATGTGTGGAATAAAGTCTGGAATGATGTGTAGAATGAGGTGTGGAATGAGGTGTGGAATGTGCTGTGGAATGATGTGTGGAATGAGGTGTGAAATGAGGTGTGGAATGATGTGTGAAATCATGTGAGGAATGATGTGTAGAATGAGGTGTGGAATGATGTGTGAAATGAGGTGTGGAATGAGGTGTGGAATGATGCGTGGAATGATGTGTGGAATGAAGTTTGGCATGATGTGTGGAATGATGTGTAGAATGAGGGGTGGAATGGTGGGTGGAATGATGTGTGGAAGGATGTGTGAAATGATGTGTGGAATGAGGTGTGGAATGAAATGTGGAATGATGTGAGGAATGATGGGTGGAATGTTGTGTGGAATGATGTGTGGAATGATGTGTGGAATGATGTGTCGAATGAAGTGTGGAATGATGTGAGGAATGATGTGTAGAATTAGGTTTGGAATGATGTGTGGAATGATGTGTGGAATGAGGTGTGGAATGATGTGTGGAATGAGGTGTGGAATGAGTTGTGGAAGGGGGTGTGGAATGATGCATGGAATGATGTTTGGAATTATGTGTGGACTGATGTGTGGAATGATGTCTGGAATGTTGTGTGGAATGATGTGTGGAATAATGCGTGGAATTATGTTTGGAATGATGTGTGGAATGAGGTGTGGAATGGTGAGTGGAATGATGTGATAAATGATGTGTGGAATGATGTGTGGTATGATGTTTGGAATGTGGTGTGGAATGATGTGTGGAATGGTGTGTGGAATGATGTGTAGAATGAGGTATGGAATGATGTGTGGAATGATGTGTGGAATGATTTGTGGAATAATTTTTGGAATGAGGTTTGGAATGATGTGCTGAATGATGTTTGGAATGGTGTGTGGAATGATGTGTGGAATGACGGGTAGAATGATTTGTGGACTGATACGTGGATTGATGTGTGGAATGATGTGTGAAAATAGGTTTGGAATGATGTGTGGAATGATTTGTAGAATGAGGTGTGGAATGATGTGTGGAATGATGTGTGGAATGATGTGTGGAATGATGTGTGGAATGAGGTGTGGAATGTGCTGTGGAATGATGTTTCGAATGAGGTGTGGAATGAGGTGTGGAATGAGGTGTGGAATGAGGTGTGGAATGAGGTGTGGAATGATGCGTGAAATGATGCGTGTGATGATGCGTGGAAGGTTGTGTGGATTGAAGTGTGGTATAATTTGTGGAATGAGATTTAAAATGAGGTTTGGAATGATGTTTGGAATGATGTGTGGAATGATGTGTGGAATGATGTGTGGAATGATGTGTGGAATGATGTGTAGAATGATGTGTAGAATGATGTGTGGAATGATGTTTGAAATGATGTCTGGAATGATGTGTGGAATGATGTGTGGAATGATGTGTGGAATGATGTGTGGAATGATGTTTGGAATGATGTCTGGAATGATGTGTGGAATGATGTGTGAGAATGATATGTGGAATGAGGCGTGGAATGATGTGTGAAATGAGATGTGGAATGAGGTGTGGAATGATGCGTGGAATGATGTGTGGAATGATGTGTGGAATGATGTTTGGAATGATGTCTGGAATGATGTGTGGAATGATGTGTGGAATGATGTGTGGAATGATGTTTGGAATGATGTGCGGAATGATGTGTAGAATTATGTGTGGAATGGTGTGAGGAATGATGTGAGGAATGTTGGGTGGAATGACGTGTGGAATGATGTGTGGCATGAGGTGTGGAATGAGGTGTGGAATGATGTGTGAAATGATGTGAGGAATGATGTGTAGAATGAGGCGTGGAATGATGTGTGAAATGAGATGTGGAATGAGGTGTGGAATGATGCGTGGAATGATGTGTGGAATGATGTGTGGAATGATATTTGGAATGATGTGGGGAATGATGTGTAGAATGATGTGTGGAATGGTGTGAGGAATGTTGTGAGGAATGATGGCTGGAATGACGTGTGGAATGATGTGTGGCATGAGGTGTGGAATGAAGTGTGGAATGATGCGTGGAATGATGTGTAGAATTAGATTTGGAATGATGTGTGGAATGATGTGTGGAATGAGGTGTGGAATGATGTGTGGAATTATGTGTGGAGTGAGTTGTGGAAGGAGGTGTGGAATGATGCATGGAATAATGTTTGGAATGATATGTGGAATGATGTTTGGAATGATGTGTGGAATGATGTGTAGAATGAGGTGTGGAATGGTGGGTGGAATGATGTGTGGAATGATCTGTGGAATGATGTATGGAATGTGGTGTGGAATGATGTGTGGAATGATGTATGGAATGATTTGTTGAATGATGTTTGGAATGATTTGTGGAATGATGTGTGGAATGACGGGTAGAATGAGTTGTGGAATGATGCGTGGAATGATGTGTGAAATTATGTGTGGCATGAGGTGTGGAATGAAGTGTGGAACGATGCGTGGAATGATGTGTAGAATTAGGTTTGGAATGATGTGTGGAATGATGTGTGGAATGAGGTGTGGAATGATGTGTGGAATGATGTGTGGATTGATGTGTGGAATGGTGCGTGGAATGATGCGTGGAATGATGTGTGGATTGATGTGTGCAATGATTTGTGGAATGAGGTTAAGAGTGAGGTATGGAATGATGTGTGGAATGATGTGTTGAATGATGTATGGAATGTTGTGTGGAATGACGTGTGGAATGAGATGTGGAATGAGTTGTGGAATGATGTGTGGAAAGATGTGTGGAATTATTTGTGGAATGAGATGTGGAATAATGTGTGGAATGATGTGTGGAATGATGTGTGGAATGTTGTGTGGAATGATATTTGGAGTGACGTTTGGAATGATGTGTGGAATGATGTGTGAAATTATGTCTGGAATGATGTGTGAAATGATGTGTGGAATGATGTGTGGAAAGATGTGTGGAATTATTTGTGGAATGAGTTGTGGAATAAGTTGTGGAATGATTTGCGGAATGATGTGTTGTATGATGTGTGGAATGATGTGTGGAATGATGTGTGGAATGATGTGTGGAAAGAATTTTCGCATGAGGTGTGGAATGATGTGTGGAATAAGGTTTGGAATAATGGGTGGAATGATGTTTGGAATGATGGGTGGAATGATGTTTGGATTGATGTGTATAATGATTTTTGGAATAAGATGTGGAATGTGGTGTGGAATGATGTGTGGAATGATGTGTGCAATGATGTGTGCAATGAGGTGTGGAATGATGTCTGGAATGATGTGTGGAATGATGAGTGGAATGATGTGTGGAATGAGGTGTGGAAATATATGTGGAATGTTGTGTGGAATGATGTGAGGAATGAGGTGTGGAATGAGGTTTGTAATGATGTGTGGAATGTTGTGTGGAATGATGTGTGAAATGATGTTTGAAATGACGTGTGGAATGAGTTGTGCAATATGGTATGAAATGAGGTGTGGAATGAGTTGTGGAATGAGTTGCGGAATGGTGTTGGGAATGAAGTCTGGAATGATGTGTAGAATGAGGTGTGGAATTAGTTGTTGAATGTGCTGTGGAATGATGTTTGGAATTATGTGTGGAATATTGTGTGCAATGACGTGTGGAATGATGTGTGGAATGACGTGTGGAACGATGTGTGAAATGAAGTGTGGAATGATTTGTGCAAAATGGTATGAAATGAGTTGTGGAATGAGTTGTGGAATGTGTTGTACAATGATGTTTGGAATGATGTGTGGAATGATGTGGAATGATGTGTGGAAATAGGTGTGGAATGGTGTGCGGAATGATGTGTGGAATGTGCTGTGGAATGATGTGTGGAATGAGGTGTGAAATGAGGTGTGGAATGATGTGTGAAACGATGTGAGGAATGATGTGTAGAATGAGGTGTGAAATGAGGTGTGGAATGAGGTGTGGAATGATGCGTGAAATGATGCATGTAATGATGCGTGGAAGGTTGTGTGGATTTAAGTGTGGAATAATTTGTGGAATGAGATTTAAAATGAGGTGCGGAATGATGTTTGGAATGATGTGTGGAATGATGTGTGGAATGATGTGTGGAATGATGTGTGGAATGATGTGTAGAATGAGGTGTGGAATGAGGTGTGGAATGTGGTGTGGAATGATGTGTGGAATGAGGTGTGAAATGAGGTGTGGAATGATGTGTGAAATAATGTGAGGAATGACGTGTGGAATGATGTGTGAAATGAGATGTGGAAATGGGTGTGGAATGATGCGTGGAATATTGTGTGGAATGATGTGTGGAATGATGTTTGGAATGATGTCTTTAATGATGTGTGGAATGATGTGTGGAATGATGTGTGGAATGATGTTTGGAATGATGTGCGGAATGATGTGTAGAATGATGTGTGGAATGGTCTGAGGAATCTTGTGAGGAATGATGGGTGGAATGACGTGTGGATTGATGTGTGGAATGATGTGTGGAATGATGTGTGGAATGATGTGTGGCATGAGGTGTGGAATGAAGTGTCGAATGATGCGTGGAATGATGTGTAGAATTAGGTTTGGAATGATGTGTGGAATGATGTGTGGAATGAGGTGTGGAATGATGTGTGGAAGGATGTGTGGAAGGATGTGTGAAATGATGTGTGGAATGAGGTGTGGAATGAAGTGTGGAATGATGTGAGGAATGATGGCTGGAATGTTGTGTGGAATGATGTGTGGAATGATGTGTGGAATGATGTGTGGAATGATGTGTGGAATGAGGTGTGGAATGATGTGTGAAATGAGGTGTGGAATGAGGTGTGGAATGATGCGTGGAATGATGTGTGGAAGGATGTGTGAAATGATGTGTGGAATGATGTGTGGAATGAAATGTGGAATGATGTGAGGAATGATGGGTGGAATGTTGTGTGGAATGATGTGCGGAATGATGTGTGGAATGATGTGTCGAATGAAGTGTGGAATGATGTGAGGAATGATGTGTAGAATTAGGTTTGGAATGATGTGTGGAATGATGTGTGGAATGAGGTGTGGAATGATGTGTGGAATGAGGTGTGGAATGAGTTGTGGAAGGGGGTGTGGAATGATGCATGGAATGATGTTTGGAATTATGTGTGGACTGATGTGTGGAATGATGTCTGGAATGTTGTGTGGAATGATGTGTGGAATAATGCGTGGAATTATGTTTGGAATGATGTGTGGAATGAGGTGTGGAATGGTGAGTGGAATGATGTGTTAAATGATGTGTGGAATGATGTGTGGTATGATGTTTGGAATGTGGTGTGGAATGATGTGTGGAATGGTGTGTGGAATGATGTGTAGAATGAGGTATGGAATGATGTGTGGAATGATGTGTGGAATGATTTGTGGAATAATTTTTGGAATGAGGTTTGGAATGATGTGCTGAATGATGTTTGGAATGGTGTGTGGAATGATGTGTGGAATGACGGGTAGAATGATTTATGGAATGATACGTGGAATGATGTGTGGAATGATGTGTGAAAATAGGTTTGGAATGATGTGTGGAATGATTTGTAGAATGAGGTGTGGAATGATGTGTGGAATGATGTGTGGAATGATGTGTGGAATGATGTGTGGAATGAGGTGTGGAATGTGCTGTGGAATGATGTTTCGAATGAGGTGTGGAATGAGGTGTGGAATGAGGTGTGGAATGAGGTTCGGAATGAGGTGTGGAATGATGCGTGAAATGATGCGTGTGATGATGCGTGGAAG